>NC_090934.1:312954436-313557705 GCF_040938575.1 Ambystoma mexicanum | reverse complement strand
TGGACCATGGGCTCTGTGTTTTTTCTGCTCCTGGGAACATCCCAAGCTTTTCCTTAAGTTTGCGAAAGGCTGTTAGCAAACTGAGGCATGCCCCCATCTCATGAATGAACAGCAAATCATTCCTGTAATGTTTTCCCTACTCTTGGATCCATTTAATTCAAGACCTAGTCCAAGAAGGAGCTGAAGGCATTGAAAAATGTGTATGACATGGAGCAACCCATTGGAATACATTTGACCGCATAAATAGCACTGTGCTTGTTAAACCCCAGCAATGAAACCCTGCCTTGGTGAATGGGCAAGAGTTGGAAAGTTGATTCAATATCCTCTTTAGCCAAACATCCCTCCCCTCGTGCCATGTACATTAAACCAGCTACCTCGTCAAATGATGCCTGACTTACCTGAAGGGATTTGCTGTCCAATCAGTCGTTAACTGAGTTATCATTGTAACAGGGCAGACTTGAATTAGCAAAAATGTCTGTTAGGTAAGAAGTGGGGCAGTCACACTCTGTGAGACTACAAAAGACTTATCTGCTTGGTATTAGGTAATCCACCTTTTGGTATAGGTCTGTACTACACAAATTGGTAGTGTGACTTAGCAGCCAGGCCTATCTCAAGAGGAATAAATGTGAGCTGTAGAGCTGTACAAATGAAATCTGTCAATGCAAGTAACCAAGGTACACTTACACTCAAGGTTTTAATTATAAATAATTATTTATTTATTTAACATCTGTTTTAAATAAGCATTTTTTTTAAAAGGTAATTGTTTGTAAATGTTTGTAAAGCAAACGTTCGTATTACTTTTCAAAATCAAGAAAAATGGTGAATACTCTTTGAAGATGCTAATACTTTTCTCCTACACCCTGAAGTGACTTCAATTACAAGGATAGAATTGCAATAATATTTCACACCAATATACTTTTCAAGTTCTGAGTTTCAGGAAGAAAGGGTTAAGGAAAAATAGGAAGGTTAGAACAATTTCTAATAATGTGAGGACAACTGAATCCTCCAATGAAATCTAGGTAAGCCTTTCCCAGCAGTAACAGTATTCAACAAGCTACAACCTATGGAGGGACAAGCAATGCCAAAGTCAATGGATTCAGAAGAGTGCATTTAGGGAGCCAGGACAGCCAAAGTCAATTAGATCAAGTCTATAGTTATGATGCACTTCTCGGATAAAGTCTTTCACAAAAGCAGACTGTTCACAGCAAATCATTGAAGACGCACACGCTGTTAGGCCTGTGCAAAGGCGAGTTAAAATCAACTCAGAAAGTTCAGCAAGTGCAAATCTCAAGTGACACAGCACGGCTTAAGGCAAGAAGGTAAGTACCTTCAGGCCCAAACAGTACCTATGGTTAGAAGAAAAGTGATCCAGCTGGATGTCTTGTTACAGCTAGGCAGACAATGGTTCCTGAGCCTCAGTTGTGGGGACAACAGGGAGGATGTCTGGAGGGCTCCTGTGGCAGTACTCAGGAAGGACTTTGGCAGCTATGGATCTCTTCAATTCAGCAGCACTTTGTGGTTTCAGCAGCTTGCAAACAGCACTGATGCAGATCGAATATCTCCGGTTGGACTTTCCTTGCTCCCTCGGTCCTGGACTCTGGTGAGGGCACTCTGGTGAGGGATGGCCTGCTTCTGGAGCGTCCTTAGGAGGCTCCTGGAGCTTTTTGGCTGGATTCGTTCCACAGCAGATTGCATTTGATTATGGACACTCATCCCCTGACATTGAGCTTCTGCAGCAACAGAGAGGCACTGCAAGTCAGGGATTGCACCAAAGTGGAGTACGTCTCGGGGTTAGTTGGTCCCACTAACCCAATGGGAGAAGTCGATCCGTCCAGAGCTTCTCTGTCGGGGTGAAAAAGGAGGTCAGCACAGCAGCAGGGCTTCACTGGGCAATTCAAGGTCCAGAAGGTTGCAGCAGACTTTTCTTCATTGTTTCTTCATCGGATGTTTCTTCCAGTGGTCAACTCTGCCTCTAGTCCCAAAACCCTCGCCTTTTAAGCATGTTTTCCCATTCATGCACAGCCTAGGCTGTCAATCAAACAGAAGGGTGGCTGCCCTTCAAGGACAGCCAGCTGGCCAATCAGGACTGGCTTCATTCAGACACTACTAGAGACAAAGAGCAGGAGAGTTTCGGGACTCTCCCTCACACCCTGTCCTTCCAAACACACTGGAGCAAGGGGCGGGATTCAGGGCTGAAGCCCGCCAAAGGCAAAACATCTGTCTCAACGCACAGAGTACAATCCCAAAAGGACCTCACAAACAGAAAATGGCGAAAAAAGAAGACAAGGGCCATTTTGACAAAATGGACACCCATGGGTGCTGTACTGCAGCTGAGGGTTCAACTTGCAGTGGAAATGCACAATGGCAGTAAAAATTAAACCACTGCCTCATGCCATTTAAAGTAGTGAGGGTAACAGAAAATCATACATGAGAAAGTAGGATAAGGGGCTACTAAGCAACCCTCCAGCACTCCACATGAGATGGCGTGTGCTGGACCTACAAAGAGAAAAGATAAGTAAGATCAATTTCACCTTACTATTCTTGGGAACTGTAGTTCACCCAAGAAAAGGTATTAAAACCTTAAGTGGAATCCAAAGAATTTCTCAGTGATACTGGGTGTCACCATACAATATGCAGATGTCTATGGAGTTTGTCAGACTCCAAAAACAGTAAAAACATAAAATCAAAATCAGGGAAAAACACATGGGAGATTTAGAAAAAGGTCGCACTCACTCAGGAGTTAAACTTAAAAAGTCCTAAGTCCAACAAAAGATCTGCGGGTGTCTAAAGTGGGAGGAATTTAGCACTGAAATGAAAATTCTCCCTAACAATGTCCCCTCTTTCTTTGGTACCAACGACAGTCACAATATGTTGGCCCGCAGTAGTGATCGTTCCTTCTCTAGCTTATCTGTCCCTGCTCTTGTGTGCTCCTCTGCTCATTTCAGGTTCTTTGCTGTTCTCCCTTGCAAATGATCTTTGTAGAGCATTTCAAAACCCATTGCTAAATCAATTGCCAGCACCTCCCATGTGCCGCGTAACGTGTCTGGACTAGCACCCATTCTAAACGTTTTTCTGTGTGTGTGTATGGGTACCAGGCCTTTCTCCTGCAAGTTCCGTCGCCTACTCCCTTCTGACTAGTTCTATGCCCCTCCCCCAGAGCCATGTTTCACTGTTCACATGCGTTCCCGATACCACCCAGGCAATTCCATTCCCTTGTAACTACTATGGCTGCTACTTTCATTTTCCCCATAACAGATTGCATGCGCTGATAGTACTGTACAGTGATGTGGTTCAGGGTTGTCCAATCATCTACACAGACCTCACACTCTCAACTCACTCTCTCCTGATAATCAATACAACACAAATATGCTTTGTGAATGTTTAATAAAAACATGGTATGTAATTTTGCTGTATATCTTGTAGCACTGCCTCTCACATTTACTTTATCTTTGGCAATTGCCAGCTGATTGTACTTACAATTCTGCTGAGCTACAACATGGAATGGGCTCCCTTTAGAGAAAAGAATAATTACAGAGTACTGGCTTTTTTGCACAACAAGTAGCTGAGTCTTGCTTGACCCTCTATGCTAGTTCGGTACTCAGCACCAGGAAGATGTCTGCACTGTTTGACTGTACATGCCAAAGAAGGGGGGACAAGAAATCTTGGCCCACTGTGGTTCATACCAGTAAGGGCAGAAGCATCATTGATCCACCCTTGGGTTGGTGCGGCCACCGACATTCTCAAGGAAGAACAAGCTGGTACAGTGTGATTGGTCAAAACAACATGTTAATCTTTCCATTTGGTTTTCTTACTCCCTCTCTCCTAACACTGTGTCCTGGCAGACCATTGTCTTCCCGGTTAATGTATGGAAATAAGGTGCTAATATTTGCATGGTGGTAAAATCTTCAAGAGTTCACTTATGGCTGCATTGCAGGTGGAGTGTTTACTGTGACAAATTGACTTCTTCCCTGCAGGAGCATAAGGATGAGTAGAGGCTAAAGCATCCACTCAGCCTCACACTTCTACAAACCAAGAGACAACACAATCATAAAGGTCAAATGGGCACAGTCAGGTGATATACCTCCTTTGCCTTTTGTGGTAACGTGGGCCGAGGCAAGTGTGAGAAACCAGAAGGTGTCTCACCCACTGGTCCCCAGGGATCTGACACCCAGGTGGCCAGGACATGGCCATCTCTTTTGGATCCAGTTCCTGGGGGTGGACCAGTGCAGGAGGATCACCTGGTTGAGGGGTTTTCGGGGAGTGGGAGTGGGACACCAGATTGTGCGACGTGGTATCCTGTATCCTACAACACCTTTACCCCATCCTACCAAGTAGGATATTTAGGAACTCTACCTCCTCCCGCCGTTTACAACACAAACACTTTCTCATGGACAGGCCACTATGAGAGAAAATGGACTAACACCCGAACCATATACATGGCGTATTCCAATACAATGGTCAGGCAAGGTCAGGCAATTACTGACCATCACACACACCTGGCTTCTATTATTATTATTATTATCTTTATTGTTTTGGTTTGTATAAACCTTTACAAAACATATTTCACAAGCAAAGCAAAAGAGCATAAGTTAATACAAAATTACAAAAGTACAAACATTTCTCATCTAAAAACAGTTACATATATACTTAAACATAAGGAGATTAAATACAAAGCTGCACAAGTCGATATTAAAAATCTTATATCAAGAAAAACGCTAAAACTCTTTATAATTTGACCATTTTCATATCAAGTCACAAATGATTCTCAAAAATTCATTAATACGTATTTTTAAAACCATGGAGTTTCCATGAAGCATTTCATACCACAGCCTGGCTCTGTTTACATTAGAGGTGTCATTTACAAACATTGCGAAGTATTCAATTCTATGTTTTACAAGGGCAGGACATACCAACAATAAATGCAACAGTGATTCACTAACTCCAAATACATTGCAGTGTCTGCAAAATTTGATTTCCGCAATGTTGCTATTCCTAATATTCTGAATTTCTAGGGTGTTTAAAACATTAAAGCGAAATCTCATGGTCGCATTTCTAAAGGCTCTAGAAGGATATTTTTCTAAGTATTTCTCGGGAGCAGCTTTCCATTTCCAAAAAGATATGGCTTACGAGTATAACCTAAAGTTCAGAATCACCACATTGTTATTCAGCCAATCAAAAGCTTTTACCAGTTCTTTCACTTTACCCGGATTCCTTATAAGAATCTCTATAGAAAGACCCAATTCCGCTAGTATTTTGGTACAGTCTCTTTTGAGATCACACATAAATGTACCTTCAGCGTCTGTTCCCAAAAAATAATACAAGGTATTGACCTCAGAGATAAGACATTTGCGTAGTAATTGTAACTTCTTCCAATGCATAATGCTACTTAATGAAGGCAAACCCAACTCGTACCGTATTAGTTCCATAGGAATACATTTCGGTATGTGTCTTAAAACCATACGCCATATTTGGGCTTCAATAATTTTCAAAAGTGGAGCCAGATACTCTGAGCAAAATTCTATTCCATATAACAAGCGTGGGATAGCCTTTGTGCGATAGAATAGAATACATGGAGTAAGAGTAAATCTCCCGAATCTTTTCTCCACTATGTTCAGCTGATTAGCAATTACTGAAGCTTTTAAACTAAGATTTTTTTTTGTGAAGCCAATTGTATGTGAGGTGGTATAAGTATAGCCCAGATATTTCAATATTGGTTTGTTTTTTAGCTTTACACCACCACAAACAACAGAAAAGGAATCTTGTTTTATAAATCTCATACCTGTATAGAATATCACTGATTTAATAGGGTTTATCAGTAGTTTCCTATCACGTATAAAGTCTTCAAATGCAACAATCGTTCTCTGTAGGCCTACTTTTGTGCCATCAAATAGAAGAAAATCGTCCGCATAAGCGATCCATTTTATTCTTAATTTACCCAATTTTGGTGATGCCAGACCACTAGGATCCAGGAACAACCCAGCCTTAGATACGTAAAGATTGAACAGCGTGGGTGCCAATCTGCAACCCTCTCTTAAACCATTGCAGGTCTTGATTTGGTCAGACATTAAACCATCGCACTCTCATCTCTGTGTTTGAATATAGGGCTATTAATATAGACTTTCATCTATACCCAGGTCATATAGCGTCCTCCAAAGGAGTTTCCTGTCGACCATGTCGAAAGCCATAGACAAGTCCATTGAGGCTAAATATAGAGGCTGATTATCTTTGGCTTTAGCCTTACTTAGAAATTTCGCTACAACTGATCCACCCAAATCCGTCCCCATTGCCTGTCTGAAGCCTATTTGTCTTATATCCAATATATGAGAGGCCTCTAACCATATATTCAATTCTTCCAAGACAATTGCTGCAAATATCTTGTATTCCACATCAGTTAACATAATTGGACGATAATTCAGTGGACTTAAGCGATTTCCCTTCTTATATATTAGAATGACATAGGACATCTTCCAGGAATTGGGGATTTTCTTCTGACATAATATAGTACTAAACAAACAATTCAATACACCAGCCCACATATCTACATTATGTTTCAATGTGATATACGACAGGTTATTGGGGCCAGGAGTAGTTGTAGGCCTCACCTTTTTTATGTGGATGGAAATGTTATTAACTGAGATATTCAGTGACCACATGTTTTTACTATTGTGTGAGACATTGGGAAGGGTATCAGGGTACTTGTATAGCTTTCAAAATAATCCACCCACACATTCCCAGCTATAGGGTTCATTGTCATCCACAGCTGATTTGCTTCAATGCCGTTAATAATTAGCCATGTATTTTTGTTATTACCTTTTTCTAAGGCAGAAATCATGGCTTCACCATCTTTTTGAGCCATAATTGCTCTGTGTGATAATAGCCAATTCTTAAATTTTTGTTTACGTTGCTTTATTTTACCGCACATTTCTATAAGATTTGAATTTTGCTTTTTTATAAGGCGCAAGTCTTTTCTTAGGAGAGTCTTTCTCATTTTTACTTCGTTGTCAAATATATGAGTGCGTTTATCTTTAGGAGTGACCATATTCTGTTTACTTACATTAGCTGACCCCAACATATACTCAACATAGGACTTAAAACATTCACCTGAGTAGGTTACCATTTTCCGCTCTAGCGAGTGCGTTGTGTAGTCATGTAACATCAGGGTGTTCAGCTTATTAATATTAGCTGGAGACCATTTAACCCTGGATCCAGCAACATTCACTATGACATTCTCCATATATGGAGTCTCCTCTTTTTGAATTTTCAACCAGGGCAAATTCGTTGAGATCATTGCATGATCGCTTTCATCTAAGCTATACACATTTAATAAACATGAGGCTTCCTGGAAATGATTACTCACGAAGATGTAATCCAGAATAGAATTCTGGCCACGTGCTTGCCATGTTGGAGTAATGTTGAATATGGGATACATACACCAACTCGACATAAATTCCAGCCACAGACTCCCTCTATATTCCTTATTTGAAGCCCATGCACACTCAATACCTATAGATGCTAAAATCCATAGTGCATCACTATGATCCAGATTACAATCCGCATTCAGGTCACCAGAGAGCAACAAAGCACTACCCATATTTATTTCCAGCCAATCACTTATATTTTGATTCAACATTGCGAGTAGATGTAAAAGCTGTACATTTGAGTGTTTGGCAGCATTCCAATAGATGTTCATAAGCATAATATCAATGCTGCCCCTGTCCGTTGCTAAAATAAAAGTACCTACGATTGCACAATCTAATATCACTTGCTCGGAGACCAATGTGATGTTGGAGCCCGACCGGTAAGCTAATGCGAGTCCACCACTTGGACGACCAAGCGAACCCTTAATTGCTTTTAGATTAATTATACCGTAGCCATCCCACAAAAGGTTACCGATTGACCAGGTCTCTTGCAACAACACAAAATCAAACTCTTCCAATATTTTTACAATTTTTGTATTAGTTGTCAAATGCAAAAATCCCCTCGAATTCCATGACACAAGCCTAAATGGGGGATTCTTGCTAAAGCGGATCCTTCATTGATTTTAGCTTATCAATGGATTCCTTTAACGATAAGGCTAATCATCTCCACTCTTGCATATCAGACTTGGTTTCTGCCATAGATACCTTACAACCTGCCATACCTACAGATGCCTGTGACACATTTGAATTCAAGCCTTGATTGTTGGTATACTTCGTGTAACCTTCAGTCTGGCTAGGAGCAACACATGGATTAATTAGTTCTTGAAATTCCATTACGTCAAAACCTCTTTTTTGGAGGGCACCAGTCTCCTTCAAAATGAGGTTCCTTACCAGGGGGGAATTTATTATTAATCTGGCATAATCATATCTATCATTGTTAATGAAGTCAACCAGCTGAATATCTGCAGAGTTTATCAATCTCAATTCCTCGATATCATTGAATAAACTTAGTATGTAGTGCCTATTTAGAGATCTTGGGCCTCCTTCATCAAATACATAGTAGAGCACCAGGCTTGGTTCATTTGGAAACGCTGGTCGTCTACGATTTTGCGTCTCCAACCTCTTACCACTATTTTCCCAGACATTATAATCTGGTGGTATAATATATTCCTGCCTTCCGTGTGTCAACCCATGTCCTGTTATTATGCCCTTGCTTGGCAAATCATTGTTTAAGACATCGTCAGGCAGCATGGTGTGTGTACTAGGGCCATTAGTAAATGACTCACTCTCATTTTTCCCTTGAGATAAACCTGCTAGGCTTGGTAGAGATTTTTTGGCTTCATTCAATTTGTGATTCAGAATGTCTTTGATAATATTACTGACTGCTTCTCTAGACAATTGTGAATTCTCAACAGCAGTTTTACACTCCAACTCTGTTTTATCAATTAGAGAATGGGTAACTGCGTCAGATTTTTTACAGGGAGGTACATCCATGTTATCCTTCGGAATAGGACCAGTTGGCATTTTACTCTCTAATTCAACAGTATTAAAAATACTCGTAGAGTCCCCACAAGTTTTGTTTTCACGTATATGGGCTATATTAAGATCTTTATTTTGTACAGCTGGTGTAGTAGGGCATAAAGAGGTCGAACACTCACTGGCTATAGGGGTATTTGGTCTGGATATAACATCAGGATTCTTAAAAATGTCAAATATATCTTGTACCCCCCTTTCTAGGGCACGAAGATTACTATCAATCCTATCGGACGTTGCCTTATTTTTCAACGCCTCTGACAGCTTAAGAGACCCCTCTGTGTATTCTGATACTCCAGGACTGCATGAAGCCACCACTGTAGAAGCTGACATTATTGTTGAAGTCACAAGTTGAGCTGGTTCCACCACTTTACTGTTGTCACCACCACTGTCAGTCACAACTTGAACTGGTTCTGACAGTATACTACAAACAACATTCTTGGTAGATCCAGTTTAAACTTGTCTGTCAGACCAGGCCTCACGTATGTCCAGAGTTCTCATAAATTTGCGGGATGAGTTTAAACTGGCCTTCGCTTGTTTCGCCTGTTTTTTTTTTTTTAAATTTCCTTTTTTTTAGAGATTTTTTCAATAAACACACCGGTATCTTCATCACTTATGACTGTTACACCAACATTTTTTACAGTGCACACACTGGGATCAAATACACCTACTATAGCTTTGCTAGCTTCAAGGTTGCCATCATTTTTTACAGTGCACACACTTGGATCAAGTACACCTACTATAGCTTTGCTAGCTTCAAGGTTGCCATCATTTTTTACAGTGCACACACTTGGATCAAGTACACCTATTATAGCTTTGCTAGCTTCAGAGTTGCCATTACCCAGGGTGTCATTAGCCAAAACAGCATCCATGGCATGACCTGTAACCTTTACTATCTCACTAACATCTGATACCTTTTTTACTTGATTTATCTCATCCCGATGATTAGCATATAGATCATTAAGCAACTCGGGTAGAGCTGTAAATGCGAGCACCAGTTCATTTAATAATCTTGTGTGCGTTTTTAATTCCAACAACACCAGCACATTATGTTCTTTGCAACATGGCTCAGTGACCGAATCCAAATGCACGCTATTTGTCTTAAAAGCTGGTACAATGTCGCAAATAGCGTCATGATCCAGATGCTGCGACGTAGCTAGCAGAGAAATTTCACCTGTTATAAAAATTGGTGGAGTGTCTGCATAAAGAAAACTTTCATTCATGTTATTATTTCTGCAAACAAACTCCAACCCCTGGCTCACAGCTTCAGAGTGACCTTCCTCAGCAAACAATGATTGCGAACTATCTGGCAACTGAGTATCATTGGCATCGATCTCTATAGCTTTCGGCATTATTAGCATTTTCTGCTCCAACGAGCAGAGCTGGGCACAGTCCAGCAACTCCTCCTCAATACCTGATGAGTCAATTGCATTTACTGCCGCGGCTCTAGCAACACTCATTCTGGTCGCCATATAGGGCACAAGCACACCGGCTGAAAGATGTTGTTTTTTTAGAGGTTTCTTTGGGCTCATTGTTTAACATGTGAAGTAACACAGACAATACAGACAATGCAATTCCACTAAGTGTAACACAATATTTTACCAGACTATAATATTCATACCGGGCTCGACACCAGAGTGGGTTACCATTTTGCGGAACACAGGCTAGCGCCGCCCCCGCATCCCCCACAGACCAAACAGACTCAACAGGCCACTTCCAAGGCCACTTCGCTTGGGCGCGCGCGCTTGGCGCGCACGCGGTAGTTTTTATAAAAAATGCTCCGCTGGGGGCGTGGCCTAAAGTAAAATGAAGATATATGTCATTTAGTTAAGGTTTACGGTGTTTAAACACGTTTAGACACAAACGTTTAGGAAGTCCTTAAAAGAGTATTCACCAAAAGTCCATACGGCGATGTAAATAATGGGAAGATTTACGGGGCTTCACAAGTCACGGCATTCCTTTCCTCCAGGAGCCTGAGCAACAGACTCAACAGGCCACTTCCAAGGCCACTTCGCTTGGGCGCGCGCGCTTGGGCACGCACGCGGTAGTTTTTATAAAAAATTCTCCGCTGGGGGCGTGGCCAAAAGTCCATACGGCGATGTAAATAATGGAAAGATTTACGAGGCTTCACAAGTCACAGCATTCCTTTCCTCCATGAGCCTGAGAAACAGACTCAACAGGCCACTTCCAAGGCCACTTCGCTTGGGTTTCCCCACACTCTGAGTGAGGCAAACACACGAGGAAAAGGCAGCTCTAAGATGGCAGTTTAATGAGAGCAAAAATAAGACAAAACAGAAGGGGATCTCAAGGAGGGAGGTTCTCTTGACCTTTTCAACAAGGAACCATTGCGTTCATGAACCCTCAAGATTGGAAAGCGTAAGACCAGGAAAACAGGCTGAAGAATCCTGCATTGTGTGTCAGAGATGCCTAGGGTCCTCCTGCGTCAATAATTAAGGAGGGGAGAATCACCAGTGGCTGCGGTACTGTTCTTAGCTCCAAGAACAAAGCAGCATCAGTGAAATCAACACAGCCAGTGAGTTGGGGAGACCAATACTAGACTGGTCTGTGTTGAAGCCAAGGTTGCAAGTGGCAACATTGTGTGGCGAGGGCAGGAACAAACATTGTTTGAAATATGTGTGATAAAAGACGCAAGTAAAGTTGAACTGCTGATGAGTGATTAAAGTTTGAAACCAAGATACGATACCTTTGACAGAGTGGTCCGGCACCACATGTGTGCTTAATCGAAGGTCTCTGTAAGGTATCCAGCTGAAAAGTGAAAGAGTGTCATGGTCATGAAGTCAGGGGCACAGGCCTTCAGGGGTCGCACGCACAGGAGACTTGGGTGGACACTGTCCTGGATTTGGCACCAGGCTCATGAACACAAGTCAAACAAGAACATCCATTTAACTCCAAAAAGCTTTTATTATGGACATAGCACTTCAGATGCATTAACCTTGAACATTCCATCCATTAAGCAGGATGAATTAACCTTGAACATTCCATCCATTAAGCAACCCCTAGTGTATTCTTAGGTGTGGCTGCTAATGGATTGCCTTCGCACATGTTGACTCTCTAGGAGTGGCAGCGTGTGGCTGGTAAGCCGGTTCTAATGGCCGTGCCCACAATCTCAGCTATATAAGCTGCCCCGATCCTCAAGACAGACGCTTCGCGTTATTCTGCACTTGAAAGCAGCGTAATGCTCACCGTCGCCTGAGGTCAGCCTTACCTTTGAAGATCCTGCTTCCTGGACATCCTGCTTCCTGCCAGCATACTTACCAACTGGGGGAAGCTGTTCTTACCTGTACATCTCTTCGGCAAACCAAGTATTCATCTTTACACTTTCTGGAACGCCGAAATCTTCATCTTGGCACCGCAGCACAACACGCCCCATCGTCGACAGCAGGGCCTGCAAGGAAAAACAGAAGACAAGGTTAGACATTGAAAAAAGAGTCAGTTTAAGGTTGCACTTCACCATACTTTGTGCTTTTCCTTAAACCATCACTTACCTGCTGTCGAACTTTGTGGTAGCATCCATCTTCCATCCGGCCGCATCTCGCATCTCACAGCTGCATTGAGGCCGCATTTCCACCTAAGGGAAGAAAACAGAAGGAGACATTATTGCATGTGTAAATAGGAGCAACATATAAAGACATTAAACAGAACAAAGAGCATCACAAGAGCTCAAGAAAGACTAATCATAAGGAGAAGCATAGTCGCAGCTGGAGTGGACTAATCCTTATCAGGGATCAGTGAAGGAACTAGATCCCATTTGACGCACCCCTATTAGAAGTAGCAGGACAGAGAGCTTATCTTCCATAATTCACAGGTGAGATTTATGGGCTGGCGTATGCTCACAGAAACCATACTTTGTGGTGAAGGGGTCGAGAGGTACAACAACCACAGGTTGGTGCACTCACACACTCTTATCTCCACGCAGGAGCAGTATCACCACGTACCACCGCTCACAGCTTTTCTACTGAGGGAGAGGCATGATGGGGGTGATTCAAGTTCAGGGAGGACTGCAACCATGCCCCAACACCTCCGCAGAGACCAGGTGAGCATAATAAAGAGTTGTAGAGAATTGTGAATCGAATTGGTCCTGCAATGGGTCAAGCTAAATCCTGCACACAGTCTAAAGTCTTCGATGTCTTATAAATAAAGGTTAGATAAAGTTGGTCCGAGCCCGGCAGAGGGAGATCAACTGAAAGCTTTGTGTTAAAGTGGATCTGAGCCTGGCGGAAGGGGACCCGGGGTGAAGTGAATATCACCCGAGAAGGCTTTGTATTAAAGTGGGTCTGAGCCCGGCAGAAGGGGACCCGGAGTGAACAGAAAATCACCTGTGAATTTGTACATGTGAAATCCTAAGAAGAAAGGAACTTTGATGTTTGTCGTGTTGCATCAAGCCCTCTGAAAAAGAGACTTTGAAAGGCAAAGAGACTTTGACACAGAAGGCCATGATGCTGACGTTGTGAATGACACCCTCATGCTAGAGACGCCAGAGACTGTGCTAAGCTCCAGTGTGCTGCCTTGTCCCGTGCTGAAAATGTGGGGAAGGGAGGTCAACGGCTTCAATATCCTGTCATATCATTTCTTAAATACTTTTCTTTTGCATAAAATTATTTCCCACACTATTTTTATTTAGAAGTAAGGATTGGCAATAGGTTTATTAGTATAGGCCCTTTTATTTTGACAAGACACCACTTGGACTGCGTTATTATTATTTGATGGTTGTAGCTCTTATCTTTAGATATAGGATTAAATATGCATTTTTTCAAACCCAATTGAAGTTCATTAAACACCCTTTAACTGTGATCACTTATGCCTGTCTTACTGTTTTATACCATGCCTTCCTTACAGAAGGTTATACTCTCAAGAGGGGTGTGAATGTGGTTCACTAGCAACCAAAGCAGTTAAATATAACAGTCCAAAATAAAGGAATGTTCAATCAAGGTTCTATAAACATTTACACTTTATACTCAAACACACCTTGTAAAATAATAACTAACTAGAAACAACGGTAACAACCCAGCCCTGTAGAAAGAACACATAATATGCAAAGATAAAAAAGATGCAGAACTACCAGTAATGAGACTATAGGAGAAATGGCAATTAAAAAATCACATGTTCAAAAATGATATTTCTTGAGGTTGAAAAGGGGATTAAAATGACCTATCCAGTGTCTAAGATCCAAAGAAGGACCAGGGAGGCAGAAATCAGTCAGTGATACCTTTACAAATGTCTTGGATGTTCCACGACATCAAACCGGGCTTCTCACCATCATTTGTGGGTTCTTTTTGTTTCGAGGATGCCGCAGTCACAATGGTACAGTGTCACACCTTGGTCAAATAGACGGTAGCCACGGTCTCGAAGCACCTACCCAAGCTTTGCGGATCTGACTGTCACCAGGTTCGGTAGGCGGTCGAAGTTCATTGTCAGTGAGCTGGTACCAGTATGTGCAGGTAAGTCGATTCGAGGGCGGGGCTTGGAGGTCACTGTTTGGGGGACACCAGGGCCAGGACAATCGACTTACAGGAGAGGCTGTGAAGAAGTTGGCACTTCGAATGGTGACTCGAGCAATACAGCACAGAAGTACTTCCTTGGTTCGAGCTAAAACAATGACATGCCTCAGCTGGAGTCGACAACAAATAACATTTCAGACTTTAGAAAAGGCTGCTCTCTCAGCAGGGCCCAGTGAAATCTTCTTCCGGAGTTGGATTCCAGAGATGATTCAAAGAAGTGGTGGGATACCCCTTCTTTTAAAGGTAAACATCCACAGGAGATTGGACCAAAGCTAACTTGCCTTAGTGGTCCAATCCCTGCTCTTGAAATGAGTGGACGTTGCCCTTCTGACATCACACCCAAAGTGCTTTGTTCTACAGAAAGTGAAGGGGACAGGAAAGAGAGAGAAAGGCAGGGAGAAACAAAATGGTGGACGTCTTCCACCACTGTACAGATGTCTCCCTGGCTGCACTAACCTTCTCAATACAATCAAAGGTAATATAGCAGCACCCTGGTGTGAGGCCTAGCCCTTTGTGAATCAGTGTGCCCTTTGACTCCTGTACCCAGGTCAGCTTCCTGTGAAGTGGCTGTCCCCAGAGAAAGGGTGTTACCTTCCATTTCAAAGGAACTGAGAGAGGCAATCCCTCAAGGTTACAGTTCTGCCAGTGGGCAGGGGGAGCCTTGTCAGGAACAAATACACATAACCCTTCCAAAGCTGAACTGGGCCCACATGGTTGTCACATGTGTGATATTAATTTAATTTGGCTAGGGTAACTATGAGTGATGCTGGCCACAATATCCTAACTCAGGTTTGGCTTATATTCACAGTTTAATGTGCCGCCAGGACAGAATCCTCAGAGTTATTGAGTTTTCTGGAACAGGGTGCATATCTTATGTTTAGCAGTTGCACTGTAGACACGACTTTCACTAGAGCTGTCAAATGGGCAACGGTGACTTCTGATCCTGCTCTGTGACACTGGTAGAGCATGTGCTTTAAATCAGGAAACTGATACAGCAGGACACAGATGAAAACTGTGGTTGTGGAATGGAGCTTATGAAAGGTGAATCTGATAATCAGATTGCCCTTTCAGAGATGGAATTACTGCATATTTTATTATTGAGTAAAAAAATGAAAAAGCCAGGGCTTTCACACCCTTGCCAGATGGTAATTCATCACACTTACTAGCTGGAAGGGCTTCACTCAGTGTCATTTTATAAAAATCGTAGATAACATACAGAAGACCACTAACGTTAGCACTTACATGCTGTGGGGCCCCTTATACAATTGTACAGGTCCACGCAGCAGAGTGGGCAAGGAAAACTAACTTTTACTCTTTCCATTTCCCTCTACATCTTGTGGAAAATAACACGCTGCCTGCATTCCTATGGGATCTGCCCGGTCTTGACCAGGTGCAAGTTCAAGGCAGATTCCATTGGAATTAATGTGTTGTACACCTTCTTGAAGATATGATCCTGTGTACAAGGAGACACACTGACACGATGGAGGAAGAATGCACGGCAGACATCTTATCTCCACTCCGAGCCACTCCTCCACCTTGTCATTGCATTGCAAATGGGTAGAGAGGTAAAGTAAGGTGCAAAAGCATTACAACTTGCTTTTACGCCCTAATTTACCACTCCAACACTGTTAAAATGAGGCTGAATGTGTGTTGGACCGATTTGGCATCTGTTTCTGCAGCACTCCTTTACTGCCAGAGGTCTCTCCCGCTTAACCCGACCCTAGAAATGGCCCTGGTTGAAACTCAATACATTGCAGGAGCCATTCTCCAATAAAGTGCTTCTTCAAAAGCAACGTTGTGCCAGAAACAGACACAGGGGAGCTCATTAAAAAAAAAAAAAAAAAAACATAATTGCCCGGAGGGGACTGGTTACGTTGAATTTACGTGCAAACTGGCACCCTTCAGGCAATTTTTGTGCTTTTCAACGTGGAGTGCAAATGAGAAGTGTAAAGAGATTGCCGAAGCCTCTTTACACTGCTGTATTTGCACTCCACAATGCAAATATAGTAAACGCTGCCTGAAAATAGAGTAAATGCTGCCAGCCATGTAGATACGGCAGGCAGCGTTTACAATGATTTCCTGTGGAAACCGCCTCCTTGGAGTTTTCCATAGGAAATCATTGTAAACGCCATGACGAAAAAACCTCATGCTGGCGTGAAACCAATTTGTTTTTTAAGGCAGAGGGTAAACGGGAGGTGGTAATGCAACCGTGCTCCTCCCACGGACCCCACCTTCAAAAACAATGACAATCCCCCATAGTGTGAATGGGGCTTTAAGACAGGTGTAACACCATTATGCCTGTCTTTAGGGCCTTAGTTTACACTATGGGGACTTGGAAAATGAGCCCCAGTGTGTGCATCACCACTTGCAACCCATTGCTGTAGCAAGACATTGTCACCTGTCACTTGTCAATGTTTAAGTGATGCACCTTTTATTGAAATCTCTTTTACACTGTATTCTGAAACAATTCCTGAAACGGAATGAGACGTGCTGCAGGCACAGTCGATGGAAGTAAATGCAAGGCTGAGAGAATGCCATGCTAAAATACACATACGTTTCAGCTTTTGAGCCCTTGCCCGATGGGTGGTCACTTGGGATGTGGAACAGTTACGCCTGTTGCACTCCCATGGACGATATCAACTGTTATTACAGCGCTTTGAGGCCATCGGGTGAGCTAGCGCTATATATATATATATATAACTGCTATTATGGATTGTTAGAGAGTTTTCACGAGTGGGTCATCTGGCAACCCTATAGACCAAGAAGGCTGGCTGGAGTCCGCGTCATGCCAAGCGCAAATCCGGTTTCATGGACCTGGCAAACTCAACTTTTGGACATACATCTTCTGCCTGGCGCACGCACGCACGCACGCACGCACACCCACACGCGCCTTTGCTTTCCTCATTTCTTACAGATTACTGAGCTGCCTTCAGAGAGTAATGACTACTGGCCCGGGTTGGGCCTGCTTCACTGACCAAGAGGTAAAGCTCTCGGTGTCCTGCCGCCAGCTCACTGAGCCATGACGGATGCTGATGTGCTTCCTGGCAAGGGCCTGCAACAACGCGGACATCTTTTATAAGCAAGAGTGGACATAAAACAAGATGTAACGTTGGAGTGTAACAGCCAAGAAAATAAAAACAAAGCAGGCTCCTTCATCAGTTTAAGTGGCCCATTTGTCATACGCAAGCACTGAAATTTAAAGAGAAAGATCAGACTGATGTCACTGGCGCCACCTGCTCTGCATCGACTATGCTGCCACCAGTCACAGTGGCCACCTGCATCTGATTGACAAGCAGAGAGAGGACATTTGTGCAAACTCCTTTTCCTGTCCAGTCCCTTTCCCCAGTCCCCAGGGTAAGTGGTGGATGGGGCAGGCCTGAAGGTTCTGAGCACATAGTACATGTTTGGTAGGGGATCCACAGAAGTAGCTGTCTTCTCCAATTCACCCCTACAGATATAGCAGAGGTTTTATATGATTCGACCGAAAGCCAAAGTGGTTGAATCACATAAACCCACCGACGGGATTCGGCCCTCCGTACCCCTCTCCCTACCCGTCAAATTCCCTGTCCTCCCCGTCCCGCCGTCCGTGCTGATGGGAGTGTTTCACCCCTATATCTACAAGAGGCGCAGACAGACAAGGCCCACCCAAAATATGTAAATGCCCACTCACAAGCGCTGTATGGGCATTTACAGATGTTAAAGAGATGCAGTGGGACCAACTACATTAGCTTCAGGCCCCACTTGTTGGACAATCCTGGCTACGCCTCCGATATCTACCCTACTTCTCTTCTCCTTCCTCCTGTCGTAACACTCAATGGGGAAATCTTTATCCCCCATGACTGTAGACAGTAGACACCATGACCACCCTTCCCCAGCTCTACTAACCCTGCTAAATACCCCAAACCACAAATGCCCCCATACTCTCTACCCAAATCTGCTATCTCCTTAATTGCACCTCACTAAGGCCACACCCCACTCCACTTCCTGGCTCTGCCCATGAGACACTGGATATAGAAAGTGGACTGCGCATTTGCGCATCCCGTGTTTGCTGGCTTTGAAGTGTGGTTTCTCTGTGACCCTTCTTTAATGTGATTGGCATGAGTCCTGTGCACTGGGTTAATGCCTATCTACTTGTCTGGTGTGTGCCCATTACTTAAATATGCAAAGAAGGCTGGGCTGCAAGCAAACCTATGCTCAGAGCCTGCCCTCCTCCTGCCTGCAAGTCCCCTTTCAGAATCTGGGGACCTGTGTGCAGGACATGCTAGATGCAAGATGCATCGAGACGTTGACTTGTCACATCCAAGAACCAGCATTTTATGAGAATCTGGCCCATTGAATGTCTCACCAGTTATGTCATGCCTCTTAACCACGTTCTGTTTCTTAGCCACAGTTCTGGCTGTCTTACTTGTGAACATCTGGGAGTGAGGTCTCAGTGGGTTTCTTTTGCTTCATCGTTCAGTCTCCTTCACAAGAGAAGCTGGCAACTTTGTTCCAAGTTCCAGGGTTACTTTTTTCGTCTATCAGTCTCTCTAACAAGGGAAGCTCGGAACTGTGCCTCCAACTTCCAGGATACACTTATTTATCTTTCCCCCTCTCTAACAAGGAAAGCTGGAAATTTGGTCTCAAATTTCCAGGATACAGTGGCTCATACCTGAATCTCTCTAACAAGGAAATCAGGGAATTTTTACTAAAGTCACAGCATTAAATGTTTCATGTTCCAGCTTCTCTAATAAGGGGAGCTGCAAACTTTGCCTCCAAGTTCTAGGGCACATAAGCACCCTGCATAGGGGCGGCATCCAATCGGGAGGATCAGAACGTGGGCTGTAATGTATGGTACAAGCCTGCGTTGTGAGCTGCCTGGGCAGCCCGCACCTCCCTCCCTTCCCCTCTCCCCCTCCACCATCATCTCTTAGCACCCGCATATGGGGGCTGAGAGTGTGATTTCATTTTTAAATAAAAAAATAAATTACTTTAGAAGCGCGGCAAGATGCCATGCAGTCCTATTGAACAGGAAGCCCTTTTTCAAAGTAGATGAAGTCGACGTCATCAACATAGAAAATGGACTTCCTGCACAATAGGACTGCATGGCGTTGGGCCGTGCTTCGAAAGTCAGTTTCTTTTTATTTTAAACTAGCAGAAGTACCCGTTCTCCAAACTGCTTCTGTAGACAGACATTATAACACTCTCATCAACTGTTGAAAATTAATGATCCTGTAGGTTGCTGTTCCACCTCACCTGGCATGGTGCAGTTTGTTGCGGTGCAAATATCTCAGAAACCATGCATCCTGGGGCCTTGAAATGTGGTTTTCGAGGTCTTGTTCCTTGTCTCGGGATCGGCTGAGAAACAACATTTTTTGTTTCCCTTCATGGAGAACATGGTTAACGGCTTCGTCGGCAGGCACCATCTCGCAAAAATCCTCTGGAAAAGTATTTTCTCCTGATGCGGCAAACATTTTTCTTTCCTTTCCAGTGTGCATAGTTTACGGCATTGTAAAACTTGTTTAGAAACAACATTTTTTGTTTTCCTTCCTGGTGAACATGGTTTACGGCTTCGTCGGCAGGCCACAAACCCACAAACAAATGTTAACTTTTGCTGAAATCCGGGGAAAGGGATGGGGTGTCCAAATAGCATATAGCCAGTAATGTCCAAAGGGTCCTAGCAGGCAAATATGCAAAATTTGGTGCAGATTGATGAAACGGTGTGGAATTGTATAAGGAACGCTTTCATAAGTCACAGCTTCCACACACTTAGTGGCTGTAACTGTAACCTCTATGGTCCCCTACCTCCTTGCACTTAGCCAGAGATGTGCTGCCCTGGCTGCACTTACTCAGAGCATTGCTACCCTGATTGCACTTCATCCTTCTCTCTCCCTGACACTTCCCCTTCTCCCTTCGCCCTGCACTTGGCGTTGTCGCACTTGCATGATCTGGATAATAAAATACAAGGCCTTGTAAGATAGTTTGTCTTGTCCTCCATCTAACTTTTGCTGAAATCCGTGGATTACCTACCATTTCTTCGTGCCAGGGCAGTATACAGATTTTTCATGTAAGTTTCCATTTTATTCCCATAAGTCAGTTTTTGTTGCAAGGTCTGGATAGGGATTTGAATATATTGCTATCATCATTGTGATTTTGATTTCATTTGACCGTATTTGTCACCCATTTGGCAGGTACCAGCCTCATGGATCTACTTTAGGTAGCCAGCTCGGCTGCGGTTGAGGGGATTAAGCCTAACCATTGCTTTCTCATAGGTGATCACCCTTGGGGCACACCTCTACATTGGGTGCCCATGTTGACGTAGTCCCTAGAGTTCCTCAACGGCCTGCTTAAGTGCCTGAGCAGAGCCACTCACCTAGCAGGGACTGTATCCTGGTCTGTTATAGGCCTTAGGAAGTTGACCCTGAGACATTGCCCCTTACCATCTACAATGGAGACCCAATAGTGTCTTATCCTCTTTGGGCATTGAACACATGGACTGGGTTACAAGCTAGAGTACCAATTACACCATATGTCCCTAGCCCAAACCCTGCCTTGACCAGCTCAGCGCCCAGTCATCCCTCGGCACCCAGTATAGGTGTCATCATGTCAGCACCCCTATTTCACCAGGGCCTAGCTCACGTGTCAATTCTACACTAGAGGATAGAGTCGCCAAACTGATTGCTTCCTCCATGGTGGATGCCTTCAAGGACGTGTCACACGATTCCATTGCAACACCGTCTGAGCATGACGCCTATGTCCTCCTGAGCCCCTTCTCTTGGGAGAAACCAACCCTGAGGGGTAAAGAAGAATATCAACTTAGAGCAGACCAGATGATACATGTCTGGAGAGCTCCAGACCCGGAGAAGAGACGTTGAGTCATCGAGAGTTTGCGCAGTGCTGTAATGAAAGTAATCAAGGCACTTTGTACCACAAATCCAGACTCCACAGCGAGGGAGATCATGTACATGCTGGATTCAGTGTTTGAAGCTACTTAGTTCGGCACAGAGCTGATAGTGAAATACTACACCACCTGCCTCCACCAGAGTGAAAGACTCTCAGAGTATTTGGCTAGGACCGCGCCAATTCTTCAGCTGGCTTTATCATAGAAGGGAATTGAGCAGAACAGCCTGAACCTGGTCAGGCTGCAATGGGTCATGCCGCTGATGCTTCTGCAGTGACAACTCCGAGAACGGAGCCAGAAACCACCACCCTTTGCTGAACTGGTCTGGGATGTGCATACTCTGCAAGGAGAGATAGAGGATGCAGTGTACAGTTTACTGAGTCACCTGGTGTCTCCATACTCTGCTTTAGAGTATGACTTGTGACATCAAGTGGAGGAGTTGAGCCAAACCATCAAGGTTATCTAGCATCAGAGGGTGCTGGACCAGGCAGTGCCAGCCATTGCCAGCCACATCCAACCTACCAGAGCATGGAGGAGGCTCTACATCACTATCCCGAGATAGAGAACATTAGCACTTCGAGAGCATTCATGAAACCCGGTTGCTCCAAGTGTACCAACAACATGCTGCTCCAGCCTAGGCAGTTATTCCATAGGTGTGGACAGGACAGTCACACCTTCCATATCTGCATGAACCTACCAGATTATATCCAAGTACCGGCAAGGTTCCAGGCCTTGAACACTCCAATACATGCTATGGTCTGAAATTCCAGCGAGGAAGCTGAGCATCGGAATCCTCAATACTACTACGCTCTGACCAAGTAGAAACAAGAAACAACAAGTCTGTGCCACCAGACAGGCCCAAGGCTACACCACCAGTGACCAAGTCATCTGGAAACCAGCATCCACTCAGACCGGCTATGTCACCCGCGAGGAAGATCACCTGTAGTCAAACCACCAGAACATCATAGGTAATACCCAATGGGCTCGTAGGACCACCAGCCGCCATGACAATTGCCATTGCTGGACGACAGGCACAAGAACGTCTGGATAGCGGTTCACAGGTGACCATCGTGTATGAGCTATTCTAAAGAAAACACCTGGCACATATCCCATTGGAGCCCTTGGCTGTACTCAACCTTGTGGGAGGCAACCTTTGAAAATATCTGGGGTACACCCGGGTAAAGATTACAGTTTCCATGCAATGTAGCTGGAGTCAGCACTCCTATCGAAACCGTAGCTGTGGTCTGCAGCAGTCGGAGTGAAGATCCCACGACACCGGTAGTGATTGGAACTAATTCCTCGAGGTTCAACGCACTGGTGGCATTATGTCAGGAGATGGATGTACCACGATATGCCAGCATATTGTCCATGCACCCCATGTGCCACCAAGCATACTTGCAGAGTGAGATCCTCTCCAGAGCCCCACCTGGTGAACCATTGGAGATGTTCACAGTAACCAGTTTGGGAAGATCAAGATCTCGGCACATGCCACAGTGATGGTTCCTGGTAGAGTTTGACTCAGCATGGAGCAAAGACCAAGACGTCAGTTGATGGAAGCACGAGAACATGGGGAAGTCCAAGGGGGTTTACTTGTACAGCATACCCTGGTAACAACAGATGGGACATACCTGAAGATCATCAAGGTACTTGTAGAGGAGCAGACATACACATCGGCAGGGGATCCTACCCCTCTACCTCCCCTACATTGGAGACATGAGACAGTGTCCTGTCTAACACCAGCTATTGTACCAATACCGCAATGGGTATTTGACAACCATATCAAATGGACCCTTGAGTTGATGACAGCCGGCAGGAGGAGATTCCAGAAGGAATATAAGAAAGAGCTAAGAAAATGGACTGATGATCTAGTAAGAAAATGTGCACAAAGCCGTGAACTACTGAATGAATGCAATGTCTGAATCCGAGAGGAGAAATGACGAAGTAAAGAATCAAGTGAACCTTAAAAGTGTAAAAGAAGAAGATTACATGGTAAAAAAAGGCTTCAGAAATCAGAAGTATAATGAATGTACATACACTGAAACGCAAGAGAGATCAAGTCATGGTATTGGCTAGCTAAAAGTAGTGAATAGAATGCAGGTGGAACCGCCATTGTACACAAAATGGCATTGATATCATGAAATAAGTAAGCCAAAGAATCATGAAGGAAAAATGAAAGCTGTATTGCAGTAGAATAGCAGGTTGTTGGAGCTGCGTTGGGAGGCTGTCTGGCCTGAAGTCAAGAACTGAGGAGTCGAGGTCTGCTTTCTATACTGAAGAGGAACATGTGTATGGAGGATGAATCCTCTCACAGTAAGGTGCAAGAAAGAACACAGAATAATAATAATGTATTGTTTATATACCGCTACACAGCCGCAGGTCTCAGAGCACTCAAATAACAGAAGATATTATCCCACAGAGTGGTACTCATTTTATCAACCTCAGAAGGATGAAAGGCCGAGTTGACCCTGCTGGCATTTGAACCTCCCACAGCAGGCTGCACACAGATATCAGGGGCAAGCGCTTAGCTTGCTGTGCAATCTGACCGGCAAAGAAGATGCCAAGTCTTCATTTGTGAAAAACATTTAAAAGCTTGCAGAATGAAAAGAATCGTGGTCGCTTGTCACGTGAGTCGAGGCTGAAAATAGGGCTTGAACTTGCAGTTGCAGATACGATAGCGACTGCCCTCACTCCCGTTACATTCCTATGACAAGAATACTCTGCAAGCCCAAGTACAAAGCGAATTTCATGGCAGAAGGCATGGGTGATGAGAGATGTTGGGCTAATTGGGTGGTAGGGCAGCGTCATGTCCTATCTACTTGCACCTGGGTCTTGGCTTATGTGCTGCTAATTGAACCAAATGTCCCAGACATAGTACAAGCATGCCAAACCAATTGTATTATTCCATATAAAAAATTATCTTATCATTTGAGAAACCAATGGAACACTGTGTAATTGATTTTTCTTAAATGACACGTATAAAAAGGTAGGCATAAGTTGTCCACCTCATATTTGACAACCAATAACAAACTATTGCCACGCAGCATGACATCATTCTGACGCACAAAAAGAGTATAATTGTATTTCATGTGGAAATCGCAGAGAATGAGCGTATGTCCGTTGCTGTTTGTTGTAGAGTCCCTGTTTTAGATAATTGCTAATAAAACAGCAACTTGCCATCTTCTTGAGTTTGTCTGGTTATTTGGACTCAGAATTATTCTGTAATGATCCCATCCAGTAACAGATAAAAATGTTCAAGGGCCATTAGCTGATAGTAGTCATTAATGTGACCAACAGGACCATTGATTACCAGGATGCACCATCATCACACAATTCCACCTAGCCGCTTCTGTAGCCCCAGAAAGTGTTGCCACCAGCCCATCCAAGACAGCGCAGGATCCGAAGATGTTGGACTTTGGAGACTCCCTGATCTCAGAAAGGGACAATGACCACATGAGAAAACAGCTCACCCTGCGCACCAAGGTAATCTCTACCGGTCCCTGGGACATCAGCAAGAGCCACAGAGTGGAACAACAGATCTGCGTGTCTGCTGACATGCCCTTCAGGGAGCGGTTGAAATACCTGGCCACAGGAGACGTCAAGGCTGTATGCTGCCATAATTATGATCTTCTGCAGGCAGGAATTATCCAGGAGTTCCTATGCTTCTCCCATCATCGTTGCAAAGAAGAAGAACGGAGATGTCCGGATGTGCATCGACTACCATCAACTTAACACCTACTCTATTCTGGACCAGTACACCATTCCCTGGGTGGACAAGGCATTGAATTGCCTGGCAGGTAGTATGTGGGTTTCAGTCCTGAACTTGCAAAGTGGCCATAACCAGATCCTGATGCAAACAGCGGATCATGAGAAGACAGAATTCATCTTTCTGGTAGAATTTTATGTTTTTGTCAGGATGCCTCAGGGGATCTCCATTGTGCCAGCGGCTTTCCAGCGTCTATTGGGAAAGATGGGAAAGACCATTTGGGACATAAACCTCCTGGAAGTACTTGAATACCTGGATTACATCATTTTGTTCGGGTGGACCCTTGAAGAACACAACACAGGAGGCTTATGAAGATGTTGGATCGCCTGTGAGAATAAGGGCTAAAGGTCAGTGTGGACAAGTGCCAGTTTTGCCAGATGAGGGTCAAGTACATTGGACATATCGTCTTCGTGGAAAGCCAGCATTGCTGTGGATTCGGCCAATATGGATGCCCTCCTCACCTGGCTAAGACCCCAGACCTTCAAGGAGTTACAGAATTTCCTGGGATACTACAGAAGGTGTGTCATGGGATATACCAACATCGCCCTACAACTCGTGGACCTTACCAAACCAGAGGAAGTGGTTGAATACCGCCAGCTCTCCTGACCATTTATTCCATCCACGAGAGCCCTTTGGTGAGCGCTGGACTGCCTGATGCCAACAGGCCTGTAAGCAGCTCAAGCAGACCCTCACCACAGCACCAGTTCTGGCTATATGGATCCTCAGTTGCCTTTCATCTTGCATATGGACGCGAGTCAGGATTGATTGGGAGCTGTGCTCTATCAGAAGACCAATGATGAGATGAGGCCGTTCACTTTCACCAGCGAGGCCTGCTTGTAGCAAAAAAGAACTACCCAGTCCACACATTTTTGGCATTGAAATGGGCAGTTACAGATAAATTCCAGGATTACCTCTATTGTGCCACCTTCACGGTGAGGATGGGCAATAATCCCCGAATGTATGTGTTGAAGTCTGCAAAGCTGGATACTATTGGACACCGATGGCTCGCTGCACTGTACACATACAATTTCAGTTTACAGTACAGACCTGGGCAGAATAACATTGATGTCAATGGCCTCTATTGGAGGCCTCATGATGTCGGATGATACAGCTGGATGCATGTCATGGAAGGAGTTGTCTGTAGTATACGAAAAGAAGTGCAATAACTTTCCAGTGCCTGTCTAAGTGGGTATCCTAACTGGCAATCAATACTTTCTGTATTTCATTGACATATACTTCAAATATTATTAATCACACACAATGCATTAAACAATTATTATAAAAAATGACCATATCACATAAATCAATTACAAAGTAAAAAACACAACACAAGTGTATCTATATAAGTGGGTCTTAATAATATGATTCCTCTTAAGTCAAAACAGTGTACATTATTTATACCGAGATCCTTATGCCACAGACAAATCTGGCTATTTCATATTCTTGGATGTACTCAATAGGTTCTCAACTTGTACAAGTTTCTGTCCTTTAAACACGCTGAATGTCAGACATTCTTCAAGGGTATAAAATGGTTTGTGTCAATTCTGTATAAAGTAGCTTAAACAGTGAGAGTATACCCTGTAGATAAAAAAAGGGGGGGCACTAATTAGTACTCAGTATCACTAAATTGGTCACTTTACTTTAACCATTTTACAACCCTCATCCCCAAGGGTTCAAAGTATATTAGTATTTTAGTATTTTTAGTATTTTATTTATTTCTATAGCGCACCAGGCCCAGGGGCAACCGGGCGCTTAACTTAGTTACAACAAGATGAAAGCATGACAAGGCAATGTGACAGAGTATTACAGGATTATTACAGGAAGATTTACAAAATTTACAAAATATACATTCAAACGAATATCGATAAGGCAGTGATTTACAGGATAGTTAATAAGGGATGCAGAGTAGGTCAAAGTGCAAGTAGGGCAGTAAGCTGGTGTTAGCAGTCTTGGGCGGATAGCCAAGCTTTGGTAAGGTATTTGAATTTCAGGAAGGAAGGTTCTGCTCTAAGGTCATTGGGGAGTGAGTTCCAAAGTTTGGCTGCCAGGATGGGGAAGCTGGTTCCACCAGATCTTTGGAGATTAAAACGCAGGATGTCAAGGCAGTTGGCTTGGGCCGCTCTGCGAGGTCTGGTGGAATTGTGGAAAGAGAATCTGTTTGCCAGGTAGCGAGGGGCTTGGTTGTGGAGGCATTTGTGTGTGAGAGCCAAGGACTTCAAGGAGATGCGATGTGGAATAGAGAGCCAGTGCAGGTTGCGCCTGGTGTCAGATATATGCTGGCGCCTAGGAATGTTAAGGGCCGCTCTGATCGCATTGTTTTGGACAATTTGTAGCTTGTTTAAGTTGCGGAGATTAGTACCTAGGTAGAGGGCATTACAGTAGTCGACCTTGGATAGTACAAGGGTCCTGGCCAAGGTTACGCAGTTGGCAGTGGTTAGGAACGGGCGACAGGCGGTGATGAGCTTGCAAGTATGCGCTGCTGCAGATGAGACTGCGTTGGATTGTCTAGTCAAGGATAGGGTTGAGTCGATGTAAATCCCTAGGGTTTTCGTGTCCTTAGCAATCGGGATGGTGTTCCCATCAATGGTGAAAGACTTGAAGGCAGGGTCAAGTTTAGTGAGTTTTTGTGGTGAACCAAGAATGAGGAGCTCTGTCTTTTCATCATTTAGGCAGAGGCCGTGTTGGGCCATCCACCCTTGGATGACCTGGTAGATGGCGTTGATGGCAAGGGAGTCAGTTGTGTAGTCTCCTGTGATGGGGATTAGTATCTGTGTGTCGTCAGCGTAATTGGTATACGTGACGCCCAAATGGTCCAAAATATCAAAAAGGGGTTTGGTAAACACGTTATATAACGTGGGCGAGACACAGGACCCTTGAGGCACACCACAAGAGACCGGAGCGGGTGGTGCGGCCGCAAGTGGGGAGAACACGCGCATTGATCTATTATCCAGGAAGGATCTGATCCAAGTGGCGGCATTTTCTGAGAAGTGTGCGGCTGATTTGAGGTGATGGCAGAGAATTTTGTGATTGACAAGATCAAAAGCAGCAGAGAGGTCCAGGAGAAGTAATAACGCCAGTTTGCCTTTGTCTTTGAGATCTTCGATCTGCGTTTTTAAATCAATAAGGGCGGTCTCAGTGCCATGGCGAGGCCGGAAGCCTGATTGCCTGAGTCCCAGAAGTTTATTTGATTCAAGGTATTCCTGAATTTGTAGGTAGGCCGCGCGGTCAAGGATTTTTAGTAAAAAAGGTACAGTGGTAATTGGTCTGTAGTTTGTGGGTATGCTGGGATCCAGGGTAGGTTTTTTCAGAAGCGGGATGACCCATGCATCCTTAAGATTGCCCGGTACAATCCCAGAGCTAAAGGAGGAGTTGATGAGCGTAGTGATGAATGGTGCTAGGTCGTGAGCAGCTTCCTTAATAATAGGTGCAGGACAAAGGTCACCCTGACAATTGGACGGTTTAAGGCTAGTGATAATCTTTTCCACTTCGAGAATGGAGAGTGGAGAGAAGCTAAAAGGAGTCAGAGAGTCTGTGATAGAGAGGTTTATGGTAGGTATAGGGATCTGTAGAGGGTTGGATTGAAGGCTAGATTGTTTGTTGTTGATTTTAATTTGGAGAGTGGCAATCTTACCTAGGAGAGCTTCTTGGATTTTGGAGCACCAGGTGCTATCTTTGGTACATGTGTCAGGTGGAGTAACAGGAGTTTCAAGTTCTTTTAGGATTTTAAACAATTCTTTGGTGTTAGATTTGGCTTGCTCGATGCGTTTGTTATATGTGTCTTTTTTTGCCTGGAATATAGCTTCCTTGTAGTTAAGGGTGGCCAGGAGTACGCGTGATTTGTTAGCTAGAGAGTGATTGCTTCTCCAGTGGGATTCTGCAATTCGTTTTTCTTTGCGTAGTGCTCTGAGATGGGGTGTAAACCAAGAGTTTAGGTGGGCTCGAGGTTTAGATTTTCTCAGTTTCGAGGGTGCAATGGTGTCTAAGGCTGTAAGCATGGCCCGGTTGAATGTGTCGACCAGGGCCGTCGGGTCAGAGCATGAGGGATCCCGAACATTGAGAGCTGGAAGGAGGAGGGGGAGGAGTCTATCGCAGGTAATGTTGCGTTTGTTACGGGTGGCCATAGCCGGGGCAATGTTGTGAGGGAGGCTGATAGGTTTGGACTCAATATTGAATGTAATTAAGTTGTGGTCTGTCCAGGCGCACTGTTGGTTAGAGGTGATGTTGATGGGACAGTTGAGGGCGGCTAGCCAGTCAAGGGTTCTGCCCTTGTTGTGGGTAGGTTGGTTTAGGAACTGAGTGAATCCAGCATTAGTGAGGATGTTGTCAATAGACGAAGCAGCAGTGTCCTTGGGGTCGTGGAGGCCTAAGTTGAAATCCCCCAGTATCATGACCTGGGAGATAGCTTTGGTGTTGTGTGTGAAGATGTTGGAGAGGTCCTCCGCGAAGGTGGATAGTGGGCCGGGTGGCCGGTAGAGTAGATGGAAGGTGATAGAATGGTTGGGTGTGAGAGCTAGTTTAGCTGTCAGTGCTTCCAGTGTGGAGGAGTGATGTGTGGCTGAGAGGTGGAAGTTCAGAGCGTTTTTGTGGATGATGGTGATGCCACCTCCTTTAGATTGGATGGAATTACGGTCATGTCTGATAATGTTGTAGTCAGGAGGGATAGCGAGGGAGAGAAGAGGACCTGAAGCTGGGTGGAGCCAGGTTTCAGTGATTGCTATAAAGTCGAGGTCAAGGTTGAGGATCAAGTCAGCTACTTCTAGGGCGTGAGCCGGGAGTGATCTGGCGTTGATTAGCGCGCCTTTGATATTGTTTAAGTTACGGGAGTTGGAAGATGGTGGTAGATTAGGTGAAAGTGTAGGTGGTGACAAAGGGAGAGGCAGTTTGATGCGGTGAGCTAAATGATGGGAAGCGTGGGTAAGACGCGAGCCAAGTCTAGCATTTCTCAAGGAGATAGAGCAGGGTAGGTTAGGTAAAGGTCTGGTGGCGAAGTGCTGGATCCAGAGGGCTGGGTTGTTAAGATAAGGGTTGGTGTGGTGAGCGTGGGATGGCATAGTTGAGGTGTGATGCAAGTAAGAGTGGTAGATAGAGGTGGTGGTATGGTATAGTGCAGTGCAGCCAGGGTGCAGTATAAGGATGAGAAGGGTAGGCAGCAGTCTGGTAAGTAGGGTACTGAAAGAGTACAGTGGTGAGTTTGCAGTAGTTAGACTGTTGGTGGGGGGCATGTTGACCTAGTAGAGTCTAAGCGCGCGTGGTCTGGTAAGGAATGCGAGGGCGACCATATGACATTTACACAATAACACTAGTCTGTTAGTGACCAGGGGCACAACACAGTTGCAGTGGTCAGTTAGCGACCATAAGGCACAACACAATTGCAATGGTCAGTTAGCGACCATAAGGCACAACACAATTGCAGTGGTCAGTTAGCGACCATAAGGCACAACACAATTGCAGTGGTCAGTTAGCAACCATAAGGCACAACACAATTGCAGTGGTCAGTTAGTGACCAAAGGCACAACACAATTGCAGTGGTCAGTTAGCGACCATAAGGCACAACACAATTGCAGTGGTCAGTTAGCGACCATAAGGCACAACACAATTGCAGTGGTCAGTTAGCAACCATAAGGCACAACACAATTGCAGTGGTCAGTTAGTGACCAAAGGCACAACACAATTGCAGTGGTCAGTTAGCGACCATAAGGCACAACACAATTGCAATGGTCAGTTAGTGACCAAAGGCACAACACAATTGCAGTGGTCAGTTAGCGACCATAAGGCACAACACAATTGCAGTGGTCAGTTAGCGACCATAAGGCACAACACAATTGCAGTGGTCCGTAGGCGACCAAAGGGCACAGCCAGTAGCAGTCATGAGGCATACAGCATTAGGGGCAGAAAGTGACTGTACTATTGAGAGGTGGCAGTAACGCAAAGAGGCAGCAGAGTTGGAGGCATAAGTGTATGTAGCAAACAGTTATCGAGGGTGAAGAAAAACCGAGTTTAAATGTTTGTGATTGCGGAGTAGCAGAAGACATACCAGAAAGCACAATAGTGTAGACTGAGGGTATCCCCTCTACTCACAATGGATTAAAGGTCCGAGTAGACACTGGCTCCAAGGCTCCGGAGGCGAACAGGGGGCAAACAGGGGCCTTAGTGCGGGCCTTTGTTGAGAGGCCGGCGTTCCCGCCTGCCGGCGGAAGGGGATAAATATGAAAGGGGAGGTCAACAGCTGATTCGTGCGGCCAGAGCCTCGCTCTGGTGCCGCGATGCGCCCGCCATTGCTGGGCCAGGCGGAAGAGTCTGACGGAGTCAGTCGATTCTCAAGAAGCGTTGCGCTTCAGAAATCGACGAGCAGCTGGAAATCAATATTATTAATCACATACCTCTCTGTCTCATGGGATAATTGTCCCAGAGTTTCTTGAAATATTTAATGGTTTATAATTGACCTACTGAACAGACGGTAATCAGTCTTGGATTCCGAAAGTATGTAGAATATCTCTTTATGTAGCCCGTTTTAAAATGTATTGGGGACATTTTCTTTTCTCTTACCCAAAATAAGGCTGGGACATCAATTGTCCACATTCATAAAATGCCTGTTGGATGTTACTTTATATTTTGGGTAAGAGAAAACATCTTTCTCCCCAATGCATTTTAAAATGGGCTACATAAAGAGAAATTCTAGATACTTTTAGAATCCAAGACTGATTACTGTTTGTTAATTAGATTGGGAGGAAACAGAGGCAAGAATTCCGCAATCAATTGGAATGTGACAATTATAAACCATTAAAGGTTTCAAGAAACTGTGGGACAATTATCCCACGAGACAGAGAGGTATGTGATTAATAATATACTTTGGACCCTTGGCGATGAGGGTTGTAAAATGGTTAAAGTAAAGTGACCAATTTAGTGATACTGAGTACTAATTAGTGCCTTCCCCCCTTTTTTTGATCTACACGGTATCCCCTCACTGTTTAAGCTACTTTATACAGAATCGACACAAGCCATTTTATACCCCTGAAGAATGTCCGACATTCAGCGTGTTTAAAGGACAGAAACTTGTACAAGTTGGGAACCTATTGAGTACATCAAAGAATATGAATAGCCAGATTTGTCTGTGGCATAAGGATCTGGGTGTGAATAATTTACACTGTTTTGACCTTAGAGGAATCATATTATTGGGACCCACTTATATAGATACACTTGTGTTGTGTTTTTTACTTTTGTAATTGTTTTATGTGATATGATCATTTTTTATGATTATTTTTGAATTCATTGTGTGTGATTAATAACATTTGAAGTATATGTCAATGAAATACAGAATGGTATTGATTGCCAGTTAGGATCCCCACTTAGACAGGCACTGGAAAGTTATTGCACTTCTTTTCGTATAATACAAGCACTTCTCCATGGAGTAAGAATGAGAATAGTGTTTTCAGAGACCAGTAGTGTCTCGGTGGCACACGTAGTTATTTACATGTCCTCCCCCTATTTCTAGTGCACAACGCTATCAGATTATAGCTAGCTTTAAATATGGCTTCAGAAAAATGTTTAGCATACAATGACGGATATGTACACAAACTGATGGAATCTTTGCCCATTGTGGGTTTGAATAAAGATTTGGATGCTCTTAGTAAAGATGACCAATGGGATGAACTTGTGCGAATGAGGAAGAGATTCATTCGCACCGAGTTACATACCATAATCATGCTTTAATATGTTAAAAACAAAGCACTACCACAAGGATTGACTGTCAGGAACGAACCTAGACTATTTTTAGACAATCCAGAATTTAAGATAAAATAGAGCTACATTGCTAATAAGTGAGGCCGGGATTGGCTTATACTTATTATAGCAACAGCTCAGGAAACAGCAAAAAAGATTGCAATTGATCTAATAAATCTAGAGGAGGAAATGAAGAAAAAATTTGACATCAAAGCCTTTAAAAAGGGCTTAGAGAAACATCTTAAGGAGATGGAGGATTTCCAAATAGAAATAATCTCAGAACCTATAAAAAGAATGAAAAAAGATGTACAAAATTTCACACATGAGAAAGCTTTTGGCTATATTAATAAAGACTACACATTTGGAGAATTGAGACCCAATTTTAAGCAAAATCGTAGAGTGCATTTTCACAACACCTCATATAGTTCGAGTGATGGGGGCTCAACTGAGTATGAAGAATACAATGAGCAAGGAACGAATGCCCCTAGAACTAGTACAGATACCCACATGAACCGAGGAAGAGGACCTAGAGGCAACAAAAGAAGGGCCGTAACCAATGACAGTCCTTTTTAGGAAGGGACGGAAACCAGAGGCAATGGGCACGAGAGCGGATGCAGACACGCAGCTGCAGGGGTTGGTAGTCAATCTCTCTGCTGTCCAGTTATCCGAAGAAGAGGAAGATGTGCTCAAAAAGGGGCTTAATTTTGTAATATCTAAGTACCATAACCCTTTTGAATTTAGGGTGGAATTCAACCAATTTATGTGTAAAGTGCACTTGAGGGAGTTTTTTGATAATAACCCTTTCAACAAAGGTGAGAATTGCAGTGGGCTCAGAAATCCATCTACATCCTGTGCTCCCTCCAGTACCTATTCTCTAGAATCCTTGGTTTTTGAGAGAAAGGTGACGGAAGAGATTAACATTCTAGAATCTGAAGGGATTCGACACCATTCCAACCTCAGTAAATCAGAACAAATGATTTTGAAAAAACTAGGTATCAACGAAAAGCTCATTATTCGCCAAGCCGATAAAGGCGGCGCTATAGTGATACTGAACAGAACTGATTACATTGAGGAATGTCTGAATCTTCGATCTGATATGAGTCACTATCGGAAAATAGACAATGATCCCAGCAATGATTTGATTCTCCTGATTAAGGAGAAGGTGACTAAAGCAGTTGACCTCCATATGATCAAGAAGGAGAGTACTTGATCAGAGAGAATGGTAGAATACCTGTATTCTACATTCTCGCCAAAATACATAAAAATGTGGTAAAACCCCCTGGGAGACCCATCGTCTCAGGAGTTGACTCCATGTTGGAGCCCCTCTCCAAATTTGTGGATTATTATTTGAGACCCTTTATTCCCAATTTGAAATGTTATATAAAGGAAACTCTGGATGCCATCAATAGGATTGAAGACAATGCTTTTAATCCTAATAAAAACGTGTTGATGTGCTTGGACATCCAAGCCCTGTATACTAACATACCTCAACAAGCAACATTAGAGGTAGTGGAGGAGAATCTACTTATGAGAGAAGACCTACATCCATTGTCTAAATCCTTTATAAAATGGTGCACCGAAATGGCCCTCACTAATAATTTCTTTCAGTTCATGGGTAAATTTTATAAACAGATTGAGGGAACAGCGATGGGAGCAGCAATGGCCCCAAATGTGGCTAATCTATATGTCAATATGTTTGAGGAAATGGTAGTGTACACCAATTTGAACCCATTTTACGACAACATAACCTGTTGGCTATGGTATATGGATAACGTTTTTGTGATCTGGAAATGTAATGAAGAAGAAGCACAGGGTTTGTGAACTGGTTGAATCAACAAAATAGGTACCTGAAATTTACCAGCAACACCAGTAATGAACAAGTACACCATCTAGATATTTGTATATATCATGACCAAGGATCTCTGTTAGTAAGGCCATACACTAAAGATACTGACAAAAACGCATTATTATACTTTAATAGTCATCATGCTCAGCAAGTGAAAAACAATTTGCCTTTTGGTCAATTTTTGCATTTAAAAAGAACAGTAGCACTAACAAATCTTATGAAAATGGAGATAATAACCTTTTTGACAAACTGGTGCATTGAGGGTATCCTGCACCCATGGTTAAGAGAGCAGTCAAAAGAGTGTTCAACAATAATCTAGAAGCCCTTTTGGACAAACAAATACAAAGGGAAGAAAGATCAAAGAGACACCTTTGGTGTTTGTTAATACATTCAGTAATCTATCATACAAAATTAAAAGTATCATTAATAGAAACGGGAAAAAAATCATGACTAAATAAGCGGGGAGGCCGCTTGTAGCATTTAAGAAGAGTACCACCGTACGTAACATAGTCATGAGAAATTATGTAGGTGACAAAGTGAGCAAACTCCAACAGACTAATTTATGGGGTCTCCCTCCAGTATTAGAGCATTATCTATGTGGCAATTGTGTAATGTGTACACAAAGAGAGAAACTGAAAATGTAGATCTGGGCTTGGAGAAAGTGTGGAAACTCGGTGAGCAAACTAATTGCAACACTAGTAATGTAATGTACTTAATTAGATGCCCTTGCCTGATGATCTATATAGGCAAGACAAACAGAAAATGTAAGACAAGGATGATCGAGCACAAAAGTTGTATAAAAAACAAAGTTGAACAGGTTCCCCTAGTCAAACATTTCTTGGAAAGGAAACATGGTTGTAATGACTTCGAATGGGTGATCCTCAATCAAATTAAGGGGAGGTCACAAGTAGAGAATAACACAAAACTGCTACATTTGGAACAAAAATTGATTTTCCTTACAAAAAGCCATATCCAAGGACTGAACGAGAACCTGGAATGGCATACTGAAATTAATAACTTTGAGTTGCTCGGTCATCCTTGGGCAATAGAAATTGAGTTGTAAATACCATCTAGTACCTTATGTAGTTGGTTTTGAACTTGATTTGATTTCGACTACATTGGGCGATATGCAGACACCTGAATTGCATCATTCAGTACTTTAAGGAGTTGGGGATGTAATTGCTTTGACTTGTTATTTGCAGTGACCAGAATGGCATAACATTTTGCACAAAGTTTGTTTGAAAAGACTAATGAGATTGCAGATGCCTGAATGGCACAATATTCTGTACATAATGGGGTTGAACACGCTAATGAGACGCTAGGATTGAAATTTGGACAATGAAGTTAGGTGTTTTTGTACGTGGTATACTTCCCACTAGACTTCTGGTCGTTCAAATCTGACCAACTTGCAGCATAGGAAGAAATGTGTCCTTTTTCACCATGTATTACATTCAAAAGAGGGACCCAACATATGCCATTTGGGGTATGTAATTAATGCCACTCAGGGCATATTATACATGATACACCTAACAATAGTTGCACATCGATAGTTGGGTGTCCTTTAGGGGAGTGGTTCAGTTATTTGTTAATATACTTAGATGGCACCCCTCTATGAAGAAGTAAGTCTTCTGTTTTGGTCATAACAGATACCAGGAGACTGTGATATTTGGGTCTAACTAGAACTAAGCAGGAACAGTTACTAGAGTGATTTTATAATATATTTTTCACTCTGGGAATAGATCTAGTTTTCATCCTGTGAATAATTATCTGACCGGGATCATGGTTTAGCCTTTACCACAGTTCCCAAGTGCCTTCAGGCTGGGAGCGTGATGACGCAATTGTGCTATAGTTTTCAGACGTTATCACGTACGCGTGATGACATCACGACACGCTTGAGGTGACGTCACCAAAAGTGACGATTTTTCAATTGCGTGATTTTTCCCCAAACAGAGACAGTGTCCCTCATTCCGAGGTTGGTGGTAGTCATGGTGCTATTTGCGCCATGACTGCCACCAATAACGGTACCATGTCCGGTTTGGTGCAATGGGGACTTATCGGTCTACTCAGATCTTGGCATGACCGGTAAGTCCCCATTCACCAAACCATTCCCCATTCCCATTTGAGCACCTGTAGGGCTCAATGGGAATGGGGAGGACGCAAATAATGGGCCGGCGTATACTAAGCACGTTATTTGCGCCCAGGTCCCATAACGGGTCCCGTCCTTAACAACTGATCAGACAAGGCATTAAGGAAGGGACCCGCTAAGGGACCTCGTAGTAGGGCGGTAAGGGATTACTTGCACCGGTCTCCTTACCGGTGCCCGGTATCCCTTACCGCTCTACTCAGAATGAGGGCCAGTTTCTTGGAAGGAGAGCTGGTGAAAGGAAAGCAAGGAGTTCTTTAATGAGTATTGGAAGGACATTTTAAAAATATATACTAGAGGACAGTGTTGATTCTATCACTGACCTGGAGGTCTTTTTTTGTCAATTTTGCTCTGATAGATTCTAAGAACATTGGTGTGCCTTAATTGCACATTTACCCCAATGGCTGTACCAGATGAGAAGAGAGTGGTGAAAACTATTTTCAGACACAAGTAAGTGGATTCGTTTTGGGTATCCTTCTCAGTAGGTTTATACCAGTATGCACGGAAGTTGACCCATTCTGCAGGATGTCTGTTCAATTTTCAGATAACTACAAGAATTATTGCTGAATGACAGTGTGTGAATCTAGAGAAGTAACATCCAGCAGGCATTTTATGAATGTGGACAATTGATGTCCCAGCCATATTTTGGGTAAGAGAAAACATTTTTTTCCCCAATGCATTTTAAAATGAGCTACATAAAGAGATATTCTAGATACTTTCAGAATCCATGACTGATTACCATTTGTTCATCAGGTTGGGAGATAGAGGAAACAGAGGCAAGAATTCCGCAATCAATTGGAATCTGCCAATTATAAACAATTAAATGTTTCAAGAAACTCTGGGACAATTATCCCATGAGCCAGGGAGGTATGTGATTAATAGTACACTTTGAACCCTTGGGGATGAGGGTTGTAAAATGGTGACCAATTTAGTGATACTGAGTACTAATTAGTGCCTCCCCACTTTTTTTTTTATCTACAGGGTAACCCCTCACTGTTTAAGCTACTTTATACAGAATCGACATAAGCCATTTTATACCCCTGAAGAATGTCCAACATTCAGCGTGTTTAAAGGACAGAAACTTGTACAAATTGGGAACCTATTGAGTACATCAAAGAATATGAAATAGCCAGATTCGTCTGTGGCATAAGGATCTGGGTGTGAAGAATTTACACTGTTTTGACAATGGGCCCACTGGCAATCTTCTCCATGGAGTAAGAAGTTGTGAATCCCCATTTGTGGTTTCAGCCGATTTGAGAATAATGGAAGGAGTTGTCTTCAGCAGGCATCAGATCTATCTGCCAGGCTGCAAGTCATTTAGAGCAGACGGGTGCGTGGATTGCTTGGGATCCTCAGCTGAGGTGGTACCTGCTGTCTACTGCAGCATCACAAGTCTAGAGGTATTTGAGCACCCATGTCCTGAGATGAAATCTGCATGGCACCGCTAGCGTATCCTAGCATCGCTCCATTCCTGAAAGCCAAGACCACAGGAGTGTCCAGAGACGTCTTTCCTGAACCTGAGCAAGTTGTGGTGCTGAAGGAGTAGAAGACGCTTGTGTAGAAGGGTGGAATCACTACAAGGAAAGCAAAGTTGTAGACTGGCTACTACATCACCTGATTTTATTACAGAGATTCCGCCGAGCATGCACTCCCGACCAGCATAGACAACTTGGCAGCAATAAAACCTTTGAGTTGGTCTGCTCAAGGTTTTCTGGCCTAGACGAACAGCAGATGTGGAGTATTATTGCCAGCACTGTGCCAGGTGGGTCACCAGGAAGACCGCGGTTTGTCCTGCAGCCTTTCTTCACCACCAGCAGAGTTCCAGGCCCATGGACCTTGTCTGCATCGACTTTCTCAAGTTGGAGATGGACAGGCGAGGTGTACTGAACATCCTGCTGGTAGCAGACCACATCACTCGGGATGCGCCAGCATTTCCCACTAAAGTTCAACATGCCACCACGGTTGTCTGCATGTTCTTGGAGAAATTCTTTGTGCACTACCGTTGGCCGGCCAGGAGTCATTCCTACAGGCACCAGATTTTGAATCAACGCTCATCAAGTAAATGCTGGAGCAAGACCACCCGTACAACCTCCATATCACCCTTGGGGATACCCAAGTGGAAAGGTTTAATTGAGCCCTCTTGGCAATTCTGGGCACCCTGAGGCAACAGAAGAAGAACAGATGGAGTCAGCATGTAGCCTCCTTGACCCATTCTTACAACTTTACAAAGAACAATGCCACTGAATTCATATTGTATTTCTTGAAGTTTGGAAGGACCGCTGGGCTGCTTGTAGACCTATGTTTTCGAGCGTCCCTGGATGGAACAGGAAGCGAGAGCTACGCTAGCTATGTAAAACAACTCAAGCGTCAGTTAGAGCAGACACATCAGCTCGCCCAGGCTGCTGAAGAGAAGACAGCAGAAGGGAACAAGCATTGCTACTATGCCAAAGCCTGATTTAATGCACTTCAATCTGGCAATAGTGTGGGATCCACAGCCTGGGAAAAAGAGGAAGCAAAAAGCTAGGCGACAAGTAGGAGTCTCAGTGTTTCATCATTGGGCATCAGCTAGGAGTTCTCCCTGTCTACCAACTGTGAGTAGAGGGACGGTGAATGAACATGAAGACCTTGCACCAGAACCACGTGCTCCCAGTCGGGATGAGGTTGAGCTGACACCGGAAGTGTCTGAAGAAGCAGCCAAGGGGCTGTAACAAGACATTAGTGACTGCGCATTGAAAGGTCCAAAGACTATTTCTAACCACAAATGCTGCCCATGGATTGTTTTCTTTGTGCCATGCAGTGCCCATCTCTTTCTCTGGAACATCTTTCTCATGCAACTGTTTGTGCTGAAGATTTTTACAGGTGGCTTCATATCAGTGGTCTTCACTGGCTGACATGGAAAAATGGATGGTTGGCGGGCCTTTTAACATTTGGGTACTTTGGGAGGAGATGGGGTCTTCTAGTAAAGTCAAATTTAGAGAGTGCTGCACCAGGTTTGGTCCCTTTCAATTCCTGTATGTGGACCTGAGCTCATATCCACATGTCTGAGTTTGAGAGGGACACAGGAGCAGAAACGTCACACATAAACATACCTCCATGTTTTTCTTAGGGCATGGGCATTATGGGTGCACACCTCTGGAGTCACCACCATGCCCCTACATGAGCAGCACCATTAGGGGCTGCCTTGTGGGCCTTGGCGGGCCTTTGTTGGTTAGGTAACTTCTGGGGGGACAGTCAGAGGGGCGCAGAGATGGAAGGTAAGGGCAGGACCTTCCTGCATCCGGTGCGTTGCCACCCTGAATAAAAGTGGACAGAGCGGTGGCTTCATACTCATTTGCCGCCACCCAGAACCTATAGAATATTGCCCACCTACCCAACCCCTTATGTTGACAGCATTGATTTGGCCATTAACTGGTTTTCCATCCTGCTACAGTAATGTTCTAAAGAGTTTGTGTGTAATTGTACGATGTGTTATTTTCATGTCACATTTTTAGCACTGTTTATGAGGACCTACACAATGCATTATGAAATGTTCAGACCATGACCAAATGTTGAACTAGATAAACTACGGTTTTGCTACCCGGGTTGTTGGGTGGAGGGGTCCACTCTTGTCTAATAGGCCAAGCCGGTGGGGACGGAGGTGGTGGCCCCTGGGGTGCCCATTGGTGGAATTATGGCCCAGGTTTGGGCGTTGGACTGTCAGGCTGGACATCTGGATCCTGCAAATAACCCTGGAGCAGCTCAGACAGCTAGTAGGCCAACTGGCAGCTGGCGGGTCAGCAGGGCTGCTACAGTCAAAGGTCATGGTAATCGATTATGGTTGACATAAAAACATGTAGTGTCCCCGTCATGATCTATCTCTGAGAATTTCTCTGTAATAAAGCGTGGGCTGTTTACCTACAAAAAATGGTTGTGGTATATTGTTTTTGTATAATGTAATGTGTGTCACATGAAGACATACGAGTGCACCCCTAAAAGGATTCTCCCATGGTTTGACCCTAAGATTTAATAGGTGAACTTTGGAAAGGTGAAAGACTAGTTATCTACAGTTTTGTCCTTGCGAGGTGAATGCATATTCAAGGGCATACCATTTGGTGCAATACATCGGCCCTCATTACAAGTCAGGCGGTGGACCATGGTGCTATTAGCACCATGGTCCATGACGGATTCCGCCATGGTGGATGGCGGAATTACCGCCCCATTCCAAGGTGAGTGGGGCGGTAATTCCCCATTCACCATTTGCCCTTCCCCATTCCCATTTCTGCCCCATAGGGCATAATGGGGATGGGGAAGGCGCTAATTACGGTGCCATAATTAGCACCAAGGTCGCTTAGCACCTTGGACTTTAACGCCTGCAAAAAGCAGGCGTTAAAGTGTGAATCAGGCGTTAAGGGTTAACGCCTGACTTGTAATGAGGGCCATTGTATTAAAAGTGATGAACATCTCTACAAAACACACATAACAGTGCTGTTATGTGTGTTTTGTAGAGATGTTTAAGTCTACCGGCACTGTTGTTTCTGGACGGGCACACTAGAACTCTGTGGGCGGGTGTCATCCCGTCCGCCACGGTCAGACCTGCCAGGCAGAAGGGCACCCACTCGGAGAGTTCTCACGGGAGCACCGTCACCTCTGTTAATGGTGCCGGTGCTCCTGTGTCCCCATAGGAATGGGGACTAACACAATTACCGACGCCTGACTTCCAGGCCAACAGACTCGGAATAGCCCGGTGGACAGTGGTGATTTGCCAAGCCTTAGGCTCTGGATCACATGAAAAAGCCTGTGCCATTGTGAGTTGGCAACAAAGGAGTTTTACTTCATCAATGACTTGAGATCTTCACTTTCTGCTTTGCCTATGGTTGTCATCTTCCTGTGGCTAAATCCATCATACACACTGGTTCATTGTCTGGTCTACAAAAGCTAAATCACTATGCCATAATTTACAGGGGTTACAGAGGACACTCCGTATACATCCACACTTACAGAAAGTGAGGTGCTGGCCAGAGGAAATCATAAATCACCGGCAGTACGGACACGTGGAGTGATGAAGAAATCGTCATTGTATATGATTATTATAATTGTTTATTTATAACACACTTAATACCCAGAGATTTCTAAGCGTGGACCCAGGGATCAAACCTGTGTTGCTACGCCTCGTCTTGCTTCCAACGCGGGCACATTGCCCCCTGAGCTATCCTCCCTGGCCATTACGTGTAAGTGCATTCTCCAAACAGCAAGGACTCCTCTCTTGGGTCCCGGCTTACCACTGACGGAGTATGTGTGTCTGCATTAATGTGCATCAGTGAATGTGCTACTGGAAGAAACATTGTGATCATTGAAACCTTAACTGCAACTGGGGAAGATGAAAGTAAAGATTCTGGCAATTGGCATCTCCACTGCAATTCCTCTGCCAGGTTCCTTAATGCCTATCCTCAGGCATCAGGGGCACTCAATGTAGGACTGTGTATTGCTGTGTTTGACGCTGCAGACCAACTGAACAGGATACAGATCACTTTCAGGACGTGTGCTGCCGCACTCAAAGACCTCCTAAACGGATTCCATTCTACGTTCACCAGCACCGGATGCATGAAAGGTAAAGCAATAAAGCTTTACAACAGCAGCACAATCCATCTCAAAGCCATCTGCGAGTTCCACGGGCTTTTCACATGGAAAGGAGGCTCGAACTCACATTTCCAAAATGCTGCCCAGGCTTTTATAATGAATCGAGAACCCTGGGGAGGAGGCTGCATTGCTATGCCTCAAAACCAACGATGATGCTAAGAAAGTAGGGGAAATGTTCTGCCCAGCCAGCAGCATGGGTGGAGCTATAACATGAGATCAGCAGCAGCACTAAATCATAAAGAAACGCCACGAGGAAGCCGTGGAAGGAGGCGGAACTGCAGGCACTGAAAAACATAACCTGAAGTGAACTCTTGCGGCCAGATGAAATACTGAAATCCCGATAAAGCCAATAAGCAGGAGATGCCTCTGCTCAGGACTTGTGAATCCCGATGAAGCGAATGGAGGTTGGCCAAGCCTCATCCTGACGATGCCAGGGGAAGCACCTGTATTTTGCTGATTGTTAGCAGATAAGGCCAAAAAGCTGAGAAAGAAAAGGGGAATCATATTAGACATTCTGAGATGGAAGACGGAGGCTGATGACAAGCCTTTGAGAGATGTTCAAGCTGAGAAGGAAAACAGAGGCTGAGGACAGGACTTTGGGAGACTTCTGATGTGAGAAGGAGTACAGAGGTTCATGACAATATTCTGAGAGCCTCTCAGCCTTGAGAAAGAGAACTGAGACTGGTGTCAAACCTCGCACAAACCGAGCAAATGATTAGCTCATGTCATAAATAAAAAAAAAAAAGAATATTTGCAAAATCGTAGTGTAGCTGTCTAAGAGAACACTGGAATCTTCTTGCTAGCAATTCAGAAGATGTGAAAAGCACACATATTTGAGAAACTCGGTCCATCGGAAACCATTTAGAAACAACTGGATTTGGACGTGGGCACTCATATAGTTTAATGCAGTTTCACACAAACAATTATGCTGTTCTTAATTAGCTTGAATAGATACACTCTCTGTATATGCACTTTTAAAGTGCAATTTATGAAAGAAATGCCATTTTATCTACATGTGCATGCTTTTTAATAAATACAATACGAAATACAAAGCTAAATGGTATTCCGAATAAATATCATTTGTAAAAATAAAATAAAAAGTCAGGCCACTTATTATTCCACTTAGGCTTGCTTAAGGAGCACAAATATACAGTTTTGCACCATATAAACAGTCTTCCTCCGAGGAGATGCTAGGGAGGAGGCTGAAGGGGTTATAGCTCCGGGTCTTTGGTTGTAGCCCTGGATAGAAGCTCAGGGGCTACAACCAAAATAGCCCCAAGTCCCAGCATTAGCGAAGCCCTGGAACCTTTCCAGACCTAGCAACACCCCCACTTCCTATAAATGGTTTTAAACACTGACCCAGGATACTGCAGAAGGTTCAACGGTATAATATCTAAAGCTATAAAAGAGGACATTAAAGTTAAGCTTCTATATTAAAGCATTTACAAGGGGTAGATTTGTACAAATCACATGGATGGGACAGTGAAGTTAGATATTAAAATGTAAACCCGACTACAAGCCTTCCTTCGATTGCTTGCACTTGCACAATCTGAAATGGCAGCATCAAAGAAGCAAAGACATGTGCTGCGCATGCCTGATCATTAGTGCCTGATCAGCTCCTGTTAGGCCACCTTATTTATCTAGTCATTAGTGGTTTGAGACTATCCTGGCTTTAGTTGTTAGCTGATCGAACATAGACCGTGGCAATTCCTCCTTTCGAGTCCATGCACATTTAGGGCTTCTCGATTAGAATTGTGTGGATGCTATTTTTATTTGCACAGCAATGCTACCCATAACATTATTTGTATCAATGGTTCCATGTCTTTCCTGTGGCTTACTTTACCATGGCAGACATTTGATCACTGCGTTTGCCTCAGAGGGTCTATTATCCTGCACCAATGCCTTACTTTGAAGGGGGCCGCTTCACCTCCTGCTGTGGCCTGAACTCCCAGCCTCTCCTCTTTTGTCTGAAGGGTCGGTTGAGCCCCTTCTTCACCCCTACAGACTAGGCCATGGCTTCCCCAACCCACACGCAGCACAATATCTCTTTGCCCACTATCTCCCATTACCCCAACTCACCGGTGCTGGGTGCGAAGGATCCCAGACTCTGCTTCTCTGTGGCCCAGCTGATGCCCGCTTCCTTTTCTGGTCCACCTCCATGTTTTCCTGAGATGCTCCTCTGCCCTCCACACAACGAGCATATGCCAATGAACGTGGGGTAGCGTTGATTTTCCACAGGTGCACTGATGCACCAATGTGAAATCAGCATTGTGAAAACGAGTCCTTGTATCAACAGCAATCAGACTGAAGCTGCCTGTAAATTACACATTTTTAGTAACTCAAATTGACCCATCCATGGGCCTTCACCACCTAGTGTTCAATATTAGGAAAGCTGACACCCTGGTATCATTCAGTGAGGCAACAACTTCTACTTTGCTTGTATAGGTAAATAGCAAACCTGAAGCCCAGTGCTAAACATTCTTGGGGTCTTACTAGACAAAAATCTTGCTTTATGGACCCAAATCTCAACCATTAGTAAGTCTTACTTCAATCAGCTTCACCTGCCAAGAAGGACTATGCACTATTTTAATTTTCAAATAACGTGAGTCTAACACTTAGTTTCACTTCATTAATAACAGCTTATTCGTACCCGGGAAAGGACGTTCAGCCAATCAGGTGGCTCGAAACGCATGTGAGAATTGTCAGTGTCTCGCCCGCATTCCACCAGCCACCCGACCCCCTTAGCCGGGAGCTGGCATCTTTTGTGAGGTGCACGACCCATTCCGCCCTCCACCAACCCCCATCTGTCATCTCCCAAACCCCGTTCTCACTCATACTTCACCCCTAACCTCTCCCTCACCCCACTTACCTGTTGAGCCTCCTGACTCCACCTCTCCTTACCATCAGGCTGCCATAGAAATAGAAAAGGGGCTCAATCCCTTTTCTATTTGCTACTGCGGTAGCCAACTTGTTTTTTTACAGGATATTGGGTGCACGCAACACTTGCAAAATCCATCTCCCGTAAAAATATAAAATAATAAACAGCATCCCAGACAGAGCCTGGGGTCCGACTAGCCATCACCAGCTTGTCAGGGGACCTAAGCCCCCACCGAAGCACACACTTCTCTCGGGCATACCTGACTCGGGCTGGCAGGCGGTTACTGTAACTGGTCGTGGGTGATAGCTATATTGTAGCTTTAGGGGGACTGAGGATTACTTCCTGGGTCACAACACTGACCTTTTGCTAAACTTATCTGGCATCAACTGGAATTGAAGATGGTCGAGTCAGCCTCACAAAAGGGCGATCCTGAAATGATGTGGGGGGTTTTGGGAGTATTGTGTTTTGTGCTTTATTTCTGTAACTTGCGTTTTATTTGTAATGACAGTATATATGTAGATTGCTAAATTATGTTATGTTTTGGTAAGGTTAGAATATGCCACGTATCTTTACTTGTGGTGGATGTGGATGGGCTAGGATTAGAGTGTATATTTCATGAGCTGTGGCCCATGCACTGGTAATACTACTAAGCAGAGGCCTACCTTTGACACTGAGGTTAGATCAAGCAACAGTCTTACTTATTAATGATGTTAAAAAGTGTCACAATTGCAGTATGGACACTATTGAACTGCTCCAATTGATTACATGTTCTTTTCATAATCACATCCGTGTGTGTAGACTTTACGGCTCAATAAAGTTTGTTTGAAAAAACAACACATTTAAGAAAAGATTATTGTAATTTGCTGTACTTCCGTCTGTCAAAATGAGACGTACCAAAATTGCTCGCCATACTTAATGATGCAACTCACATTTTCATAAAGACTAAACTGATTGATGATGCCACCCTGGGATCAGGGTGCTACATTGCGCGTTGGTCTTGGAAGCAAGACCATGCAGAGCAACAGAGGTTCGAACCACGGATCCGGGCTTAGAAACCAAACTCAGGACCACGCAGATCAAAAGAGGTTCGAATCCCAGATCCGGGCTTAGAAACCAAACTCAGGACCACGCAGAGCAACAGAGGTTCGAACCCCGAATCCGGGTTTAGAAACCAAACTCAGGACCACGCTGAGCAACAGAGGTTCGAACCCCGGATCCGGGCTTAGAAACTAAACTCAGGACCATGCAAAGGAACAGAGGTCCGGGCTTAGAAACCAAACTCAGGACCAGGCAGAGCAACACAGGGTCAAACCCAGGATCCGGGCTTAGAAACCAAACTGAGGACCACGCAGAGCAACAGAGGTTCGAACCCCGGATCCGGGCATAGAAACCAAACTCAGGTATGGTATAAGGCGCGTTAAAAAAACAACAATATAATAAATAAATCCAAATTCAGACCCAGCACAAGGCTTTATGCTTAGTTAGGAAGGCCTTATTGCTGGGTAGCAATTGTGTTGCTATTCTCGAGCCAGAAACCTTCGCTCCATAGTGATTCCTAGGATCAGAGCAAATTGTTCGGGCGGCGCAGCCTTTTTTTAGCTCTATGGAACATCCGAATGTTTGAAGACCTATTGGAAAAGCTATAAATGTCCAGTGGTTAATTAAACATGCATCTATCCACGCGAAATAGTTAATATCGTATTGAATGATTAGCGCCATGAAGTCCGTTTGGCACATTGCATTTAATAATAAGTACAAATACTAAATACTAAACATTTGTCTACAATTAAACATGCACAGAACACTTGTATCTGTTGTGTTAAGAGGTGCACTAAAGGAATCATGGAGAACTGAAGTGAAAAAAACTGTATGGTCCACGATAGTTTTTGTTAGCTAGCTCGCACTTAAGCGAAGTGAGCACATGGTCAAAATTGGGTACTTGGGCAATGGCAATCAATGCTATTATCTGCTAAATACTTACAGGATAATAGATTCCGCTCAATTCAATTTGCCTATTTATAAGCAGTGAAAAACACCTGAAGGGGTTTCTGGGAAATGGAACTCTTGAAGGTGGAGTGTCTTTGCTCAGAAGCGCGACAGAAGGTCCATTTCAGCACTTGCGCTGACGTGCTGCCATCTGTTTATGAAAGTCCAACAATGTACTGCTATCAGAACAATGAAATGCTGTTAACCCAACATTCATTTTTACTTGACAAACACAAAGTGCCCCGTGCATTGCTCTTAAGCATCTGCCCAGCATTTTCTTTGTGTGTTTTTCAGAAATATATATTTTCCATTGAGCTGCCCTTATATTAACACGCTATGTCAGCATCAACAGAGAATGGCGCATAGAAACAATTAGCAAAAAAAGATGTTGCACCGTAATCAAAGAAAAACATAGATGCCCACGTGCATCGACGCATCGCAAGCATGAATACAACACAATGAGGAGGCTCATGGGTGCACCTATGTAGGGATGGTTGGATGATAAGGCAAACACTAGGTGGCTGCCTAGGGGGCATCACCAGGGGAGCAGCAGATTGATCTTCTGCACAGCCGAAGCCACCTATATCCAGGGAAGCTGAGAATATTCGTAATAACTCATTCACACCAACCATGCATGAGGATCACTCGCCAGTGCCATGCCAAGAACTCAATGGGCCTCATTACACGGTAGGCGGAGGACCAAGGTGCTATTAGCACCTTGGTCCATGCCGGTAAAATACTGGCACCGCCTTGGTGGAAAGGGGAGAATTACCGCCCATCCCAAGGTTGGCGGGGCGGTAATTCCCCTTTCCCCCATTGCCCTTCCCCATTCCTATTTTTGCCCCATAGGGCTCTATGGGAATGGAGAAGGCGCTAATTACGGTCCCGCAAATTGCGGTACCGTAATTAACACCCTGGTCCCTTTGCGGGTTGGTTTTTAATGCCTGCTAAACATCAGGCGTTAAAGTACCTACCCGCAAAGGGACCTCGTAGTAAGGCGGTAAGGGTTAACGGTCACCGGTACCATTACCGGTGACCGTTAACCCTTACCGCCTTCCGTGTAATGAGGCCCAATGTGATGATATATTATGATAACATAAGAGGCATTTTCCCAATTAGAAAGTGAAATAAGGCTGTCATGAAGGCCACATCTCTAAGATTGCATATTATCTCTGAATTAATTCTATATTTCAATAACTAAGGATATTAGCATTGTTCAATTTCAATTACCGCTAAGCAGCCTCTAGGCTGGGTTGCTGGATTCAACCATCCCATAGATGACCATGGGGAGAACGTAAGAAATTATTCTCCCAGAGCTGTGGTATAAAAATGTTCTTACTCTCCCTAACTGGGGCTACAATGAAAATTACAGGCCATCAAATATATGACTGAAGCCCTAGACAATGGTACTGTATACATGGTGACCTACTTGAAATGTTTCGGACTCAGCGGACAGAGCATGATATCTCAGTCGAAACGTGCTGGTACAAGATGATGCAGTGCATCCTGGTTACTCAGCCCTTCGCCCCCTGACCCACCCAGGCTGAAAAACCAAGTACCATGTTCTCTGTGATAATTATGGTAACAGGTAACATAAGTTACCAAGCACCAAGGAACCGGATTGCTGGTGATTGTGGTGATATATAAAACACCAGAGCAATAATTATTATTATTGAGTGGGCGGAAGGACATATGCATCATGAGGCTGCATATTGGTGAAGAAAGAGATTTTAAGACTTTGGGTCTGGGATAAACTACTGGAAATGATCAATGGGAAGAGGCTAGGCCTCTTTTTGCCTCCCATATGAAAAACTGACACACACAGCAACTTTAAGAGCAAAGGCCATAGCTGCTATGCTCCCTTTTAAGAACGGTGCAATGACGATGCAGAATAAATCAGTATTGACGTACCATTAAGAAACAAAACATCTAGTCGCACAAGATTTAAAAAGGGCTTACAATTCTTGAAAATAAAGTGAAGGCTTTCAAATGATAGGTGGCATATGAAATCATGTGTTCGGCCTGGCCGGAGCACTGAAACCCAAAGGTATCTATGAGAACCCGTCTTGTATATTCCAAGTCCATTTTAGTTGGAACATTCCTAAGTTCTGTTGGAGCTACTGCTCCGGAATGATGCTGCGGCAAACATCCAGGCTCAGGATAGACTCTGTTGACCTGTGGGGATTGCAATTAAATGAATTGCACCATTGTTTTTGGAAATCGGATATTGAGGTATATCCTCAGAAGAGTATCGAAAACCAGTGTTGCACTGGCTTTGTGTATTTAGCCATGAGTTACTAAAGACTTTTGCGTTAGTATTCTGGAATATATTAAGATCGACTGGAGATTGAAACATGATTGTGGTGTAGATTTGTGAAATTCACACTGGAAAGGTTAGGCTTTGCACATCTGCTAGAGGATTTGATTACTCCTCCAGCTGAGGATAGTAATGACGTTACAGATGCTTTAGAAGCAGCTCTTCTGGGCGGCTGGGTGTATACATGCCAGAATGTGGGCAGGTCCATAGGGTATTTAGCTTTTACACATGAACATTCAATTGAAAATACTTCCCTTGGCAGAAGATACTTCGAACTGGAAACTGTACCACCACTCTACAACCCATTGTTCTTTTGTCTTAATGAAATTGAATCATTAATGTATTTTCTTTTTAAATGTGCTCTGTCGATCACAATAAGAAAGAAACTGCTGTGTCCGATTTTATTAAATGCAATGTTTGTAACACTAGGTGAAGCTTGTGTGTAAAAATTATTTTAGACTGAGTGAAATCATTGGTGCTTCAAATGAACTTAGTGGTGCATGTGTTTAGTGATTTAGTTTAATGACGCATTCCTTTGGATACTTGTAACTAATTTAATGGGATGGAATGGTGTTGATTTTTAACGTTGTTTCTGTTGTGTACGATTTTAAGAAGTATATGTGCTCTACTTTTAAACTTTGTTGAATTGATTATGTTTTATGAAATTAAAGTAGGGTGCGCTGTTCTGTTTCTTTTTCACTGAAGAGGGGTCTTTGATGAACCTTTTAAATGTAGTCAATTGATTGTGTGACTGTAAGTACTTGCCGGTGGTGTTTATATTAAGACTAGCATCTATTTGCTTTATTTGATTGTTTTGTCTTCATGGCCCAGGGCTCAAATGAAGCCAAATAGAACTGAATTGCAATTGAAACAACTCTGATAGAATAACGCTATCCTTCCTCCAGTACTAGGTTATAATGTAAGTCCTACTTAAAAACACATTTCTGGGTATTTCGAATGAAGAGGAACAGGAGCAATTGATTGTCGAACAAAGTTTAAATCTCCCGGAGATTGTATTTTATTATATAGCATGTATTTTTGTGCTGTTTGTGCAATTTGAGCCCATGTAATTATGTTTTAAGATTTACAAGATATATTTTAAAAGACACATATTTTTGTGATGTATGTTTTAGTCTATTGAACTGTTTTTGCTTGTGACTGTATAAAATAACGTGTAAACAAGTAATGAAATGAATATATACAAAAGCCTCAAGCTCCAATTACTCACAGGATGGATTACAAATAGTAGAGATGATGGGTCGTGGTGTGACACTAAAGGTGGTCACTATAAGTTTGAAATGTTTCAGAAATAGTGCTATTTGTTTCAAATCTTTATACACACTAACATGAAATATCACAACCTGATGTAACAAAAGTCACACACACCACAGTTACTTCCTTTCTGCACCCCCTCACAGCTTTGTTAAGTCTCATGGAAACTTTTGTGCAGCGATTCATTTCTTATAATGTATTGTTTCATACTACTGATCAAAGTTGCCATATACAAAAAAACAAACACACAAAGTAAAACATATCTGATACTATAATGCACTAATTCCTTCATTAAAATGTATCTTACATGCTGCAGCTCTGAGTTCTCACACATGACGAAAACACACACTGAATAGAAACATCATGAATGTACTGACATACACAAATAAAAACATTGACAATGTAGAGGAGGAGCCAAGTACCCCCCTCCACCTGCCGCGCCTGCATTACCTGAAACGTATGAACCAAAACATGTGATGTATACTGAACAAATAAACCAGCAAATTGAAGAGAGAGGTCACTGTGCAGTACCCATAAGAATACCTATACCTAAGAGAATATGGGAGGTGAAGTACCCATTGAGGAAACCATATCTACATCCAAGACAATATGATGACCATTTGAACGAGATTCCTGATGAAACAAAGAAACTGAAAGACCAGGATGAATGGTGACGTCACACAAAGCTGAATCGACTCCAGATGGAAAGATAACCAGATCAGAGAGGCAGACGATTTATAAAGAACGAAGAAATACCAAGGATAAGTGACATCTTGGGATCAAGATAAAAAAACTTAAGACACAAACATGATGAAGATAGTTAGTTTAAACGTTTACAGATGCAATGAAATGCAAGCAACAAAGCAATCATGAAGCTAGCCAAATGCTTTTAAATAAGTTAGACTGCGGCAAGCGGCAACATATACATATATACCTCGTAGATACATATGGATTAAATAAAGAATTAATGTTTCCACTATGTATAAAGCAGTCTTGAGCAACGAGGAAGGCCTCAATTCAGTGTTGCAGTTAAAAAAGCAATTGAATTAAACAGAATATATTTCAGCTAAGGAGTTGGCTGAGCCACGGAAGCAAAGGTCTTATCAGAACTGGAATTGGCTGACATTGGATACAATTAACGTGAAAGAACAGAAACTCCTGTTCAAGAAGGTCAAGCAGAGCAAAAGACGTCAGAGGACTATTGAAGAATAACATCAAATACATGAAAAGGCTTAATTTGTGGTGTCATGTGATGGAAGAAAGTTGGACGGATGAGAAGATCGCACCTACGCACGGAAGCCAGAGAGTATCCATACTCCTTAAAAAGTCCCAAAGAACAGTACAGGCTCAAGGCCAACTTCAAAGTGCTAATTGACACTGAACCACTAAGTGATGATGGGTTGGATTTTTAATTGGTGGGAAGCTGGTATCAAGACAAGCTCACCCGCACCTAGTTGTTCGATCTGTGTGCTGCTCACGTAGGGGGAAAGTTACTGACACAGGTTAAAAGTCAACCAATTGTAGGGGACCACGTAGTTGGGAGTCCTATATCTTGTGTAGCCAATGAGACATCGTACATTTAATGACATTAATAGTAGCCATTTCGAAGGGACGGCTTAGTTGCCCCACCTGATGTTAAATATCCAATTATTTCTCTCGGTTACTCCATACAGATATTACACCTATACTTAGTTATTCACTTAGAACTAATCCCACTTCTCGATAAGTTTTAGTTGTTTGCCACATAGAATGACGTTGGTAATGACGCAGGTCAAGACGTCAGCTATGACCGATTACGGGTTTAAGAACCCAGCTTTTTTATTAAATTAATGAGATTTAAAGTATTCAGCGATTGCTGATGTTCTTTGTACTCCCTGTTTTGAATACTTGCATTAAAACAGACAAACTTTGGCCAAGCTATTTGTGTTGTCTGAATTATTGATGTTTGATTAAAATCTGCATCCCCATTTATCTCCAGGGTATTGCTACTCATCTTAAAGGGCTGGAAGCCTCCAGTTCACTTGGTAGCAGAGATTGATGGTTAGATAAGATACCTTTGGCCATCGACATAAGTAACTTTTGAGTCGCAGCAATATCACACAACCTTTGCCATTTGGCTGACAGGACGTGAAGCTCCTTGTGGACCGTGGTTAGAATAGGACAAAATCCTTGCAAGGAAAAGGATGTGATGGGACCCCTAGTTTCTATAGGAACCGCTCCCACATCTACGAGAAGCGGATTGGAAAGCAGCTCAAAGAGACGGTAACGAAGGCGGTGATCCCGAGGGTCCAAAGATGAAAAACATGCGAATGTTGAGTGAATAAGACCAAAGAGTCTGGCAAAAGGATACATGCGTAGTAAATAACAGAGAGTAACGGAGGGAGGTGGGATAAAAATAATGCAAGAGTAAGAGCGTAATATATATGTATATGGGAAAAAGATATTGGAGGTCATTACGAGTCTGGCGGTAAGGGGTTAACGGCGCCAGTAAAGGTGCCTGAGCCATAAATCCCTTACCGCCTTATTACAAGTTCTGCTCGCGAGACCCGCTAAGGATGCCTGGTAAAACCAGTCATCCTTAGCAGGTCCCGCAAGCAGACCAGTGTGCCAACAATGGGCCCGTTATTAACGGGCCTGTTCTGGCTCGAATGGGAATGGGGATGGGTTCCTTGAATGAGGAATTACCGGGTCCTCCAAGGTCCGAATGGCCCGGTAATTCCTCATTCAAGTAACTCGGACCCGGTACCTGGTAAGGGGGTATCCATGCCTCTCATAGCGGCATGGTTACCTCCTACCTCGTAATGACCCCCATTGACTTGAGTGTTGCCAAGTAATATATGAGGAAAAAAGTCGTGAGGTGTCGCCACGCTATAAGGATAAGCCCTGTTCCGAGACTTTAAAGAGTTCTAGCAGAAGCTTTAATTCCGAGCCCCCTTTACGAGGGACATATAGGAGACGAGATTGTTTAAAGACTTTCTTGAAGGAATTAGCTTGAGTTCCAATCGGAGCAGAATATAGAGGGTAAGACAAGTCCTAAGAGAGGATCGTGAGAAGCACGTACATGTGGTTGGTCCAGTCTGTCTGTTTTGTTTTATGTGGTTGTTAGATGTAATGACGTCAGAGTTGAAAAAATAAATGTTTTGAGTAATAGATGAAACGTGAAGTTAAGAACTGAAAAGTGATTACTTTAAGATTAAACTTTGATGGTTGTTTTTTAGCAAGATTAAAGTAAAAAATTGCATTGTGATGGGATTGGTGCATGCAAGGATTGATGCTCACTCATAAGTGTATGTTGATAGAAACATAAAATGGAAAACTGTAACTAAAGCATAAGCAAAGTGGTAGCAAAAAAGAAAAGTAAAAGTTAGAAATGGAAGAAGTTACGCCATTAGTGCATCTTTGCAAACAGCTACCAAAGCACGCACTTAAACTTAAACAATACAGTGCAGAATGGGTTAAAGGGACCGCAGACAAAATGTTTATCCCATGTCCCCAAGGCAGATCATTATCGAGAGCAGTTCTACAGCATATGATGTCATATTTGCATGCTGCATATATAGGAAAAAAGTTAGAAAAGCGCCTAACGAGTCTAGAACTTTGGAAAATGTATGAACATGAGAAGGAGGAGGAGCCTTCTTTAGATTGGATACTCAATATATGCAAAGTGGGAGGTGAAGAGCCTTCTGCTCCACCCAACCCGTCTGAAATAAAAGACGAGATTAAGAAAGAAGAAGGGTTATACCCATTAAGAGAACTTAAAGCAGTGATGGGATGTAGCAATCCGTCGTACGAGTCACCTACACAAAGTAGTGATGAGAGCCCAGAGAAAGATACCGAGAAAGATATAACCTCCAAAGTCCTGAGGGACAAGGAGAGACACGATAACGGGAGTTCATCAAGCAAGCACATCTCTAGACATAATGAGATAGAAAGAGATGGAAGGGAGATAAGGATAAAACTGATGAGATAGCGGTCGTACAGAACAAATGGTTGGGAGGTCAGATTTTACTTACACTCAATGGTAAAGGCATCAATGATGTAAGACAAAGGGGAGATTAAGACGAACAAGACAGAGAAGACAAAAAAAGAGAGGAACGATTGAAAGATGAAAGAGCGAAAAGAAAAGATAGACAAAGACGAGAACAGTGATATCAAGATGAGCAAGGTAAAAAACAAGAGAGAGCAGAAGAGCAAAGAAAGCGTGATAATAAAGGAAGAACAGCCGATGAAAAAGAAAGGCTGAAAGAGAAAATAATAGAAACCGATGAACAGGAAAGGATAAGAGAGAAAAGAATACAGAGACGAAGACATGAAGAAATACAAAGGGCATATGAATGAAGAGATATGAAAAAGAAAGAGGAAGATAGAGTAAGAGAAGAGGCGAGAAAGCGCAGAGAAGTCAATGACGACATGGAACGTAAAAGGGGACAGAGAGCGTGCAATCTTGAGTATTTGGAAAGGGAAGTAAGTAATCCCAGTCCACGAGTAGCATGGGGAGACATAGAGGAATTATTTCCCAAGTCTGATTTATTACCAGGCACATCTAGAATAAACCTGGAAGACGAGTTTGACTCGCAAAGCATTGAGAAAAACAATCTATAAAATATACCACAAAATGCAAGCCCAGAAAGAAGCACAAAGGAAGGGAAAAAATGATCACCTCGAGAGTACTCAGTTGTATGACACGGAGGAATCCTCCTGTAGTGCGAGACATAAGGAGCTGTCTTTAGACAGACTGACATTAAATAGAGATGATGATGAGAGAAGTTGGCCCTCATTACAACCCAGGCGGTAAGTTCCCTACTTTACAACCATGGTGTAAACTGTGTTTACACCATGGTGGATGGCGGATTTACCGCCCCATTCCAAGGTGAGTGGGGCGGTAAATCCCCATTCCCCATTTACCCTTCCCCATTCCCATTTTTGCCCCATAAGGCATAATGGGAGTGGGGAAGGCGCTAATTACGGCACCGTAAATTACGGTGCCGTAATTAGCACCAAGGCGGGTTAGCACCTTGCATTTTAACGCCTGCTAAAAGCAGGCGTTAAAATGGTAATCAGGCGTTAAGGGTTAACGGCGCCGACGGCGCCGTTAAACCCTTAACGCCTGGGTTGTAATGAGGCCCGTTGCACGAGTTGGGCACAAGAAATATCAGATGAAGAAAGGGAAACCTTCCAGAGGGAGGTTAGGAGTGAAACATGTAATCCAGAAGAAAAATCGCCTTTGAAGAAAGAAGTAAGATGGTGAGATTTAAAGATAGCTATGTCTAAGGCATCAGAGCCACTGACACAGTCAGGCCGACGTAAGGGGCAACCCCATGGTCAGAGGGGGGAGTCCCTGCCTTATGTAAGCAGGCTAAGGTCATTGCCAAGTAGACAGCGATGTGGGAATATTACTCCAGTAGTAGATAGACAAATGATGAGAGATGAGAATGAGTTTGGAGCATCACTGTTCCCCTTGTTGGAAAAGGGAGGGGCCAGGCCGCAGTATATACCATGGCCCCAGATGGACAGGGAAAACTTAAAATGTAAACTCCCGAATTTAACTTCCGTCGCTGGAAAATGGATACATGAGTTAGAAAAAATGACGGGTGGGAATACATTAGCTATAGGGGATATAAAAGGTCTGCTAATTGCCATACCTGGTGAGAGAGCTGATGACGTAGGGACACGGGCAGGTTACACTGGTATGACTACAGTCAACAACGCACATGATGGAGCACAGTTTAATAACTGTAGAGCAGAGATTTGGAAAGTGCTTCGAGTGCTATATCGGGAAACGTCTGATATGGGAGCTATAATGACAACAAAAATGAAGGAAGGAGAGGATCCGTTGCTTTACATTCAAAGTTTTCAAGACGCATGGGCACTTGAAACACAGGAAGCTTGGGGAAGTCGATACCTGTATTTTATCATATATTATGCCAAGGGCTGCCAGACCAAGTACAGAAACAGCTCAAGAAATTATTGGGGATATAAGCAAAACCATGGTCGGAAATTCAGTTAACCGTTGCACATTATTGCAGACTCCTGCAGGAAAAGCATCGCAAAAAAGACGGTGCACGTAAAGGTGAAGAAGCAAAGCTAGTTCAGGAAAAAGTTATCCAAGTATGCCATTGAAGGGGCAATGTTAACTAACGTGGGCTGATCAAACCCGCAGCAAGCAGTACACATGCCACAAGTGAATAACCAAAGACAGTTTGATCAGACGAATAATGGATATGCTCCAAGAGGAAGGGGATATCGAGGGAGAGGTTGGCAAGGTAATCAAGGGTATTGGCAGAATAATCAGGAAGGTTTTCAGAATAGGCAGCGAGGGTTTCAGAATATGCAAAATGGTAATCAAAATATGCAATATGGGCAGATGGGAAGACAACCTCTTATATGTTGGACATGTGGAATGACAGGGCACATAGCTCGTATGTGTAGAAGCCAAGGGATGGTGCAGAATGCTCAGTTTTCAAGACATGGACTGCCAAATCCACCTGTATATTCGCAGCACAGCGGAAATTGATTTGTTCAAGATCAAACAATGTAGCAGCAAGTGCTGAGAGTGCAGCAAAGCTTGCAACCGCAGCAAGTAACAGGTAATCAACCACAAGGACAATCCCAGCAATCTCCTATGCAATTTCAGCAAAACACAAACACAAAACAACCGATGACGCATAGAATAGGAGGTGTCACTGTTGATGGAGGAAATCCATTCACAAGTGATGGAGTGAGACTGTACCCAAAATAGGACCGCTCACTGGGAGACCTGATGTGTTCAGACCTATCTATTAGGCCGAATCCTCATGAGGAGCCAAGGGTAGACGTAATTGTAGGCAGCAAAGCTTTTTCCTTCGGACACGGGTGCAACACACTCATGTATACATGAGGGCACATTTTCAATGCCTGGCGATGTGATGAAAACTCGAGTTACTTTTACAGAAGAATTACCAGTCTCCATAGGAGAATGTGATATGAAGATGCCACTGCTTTATTCGAGGCAAACACCTGTCAACATATTAAGACAAGATTTAATGACAGAAATGAATATGACCATTTCATTTACAGATGATGGCATAGTATGCTCAACAACAGGAATGCATTATTTGAACGTGTGCAAAATGATCAGGGCATACGCAGGACAAGTAGCGCCTAGAGCAATACCGCTTGAACCAGAGGTGTTCCATTATGGAATACGTGTTTTGTTAACATGGCTGCCAGGCCTAGTAGGCAGAACCATGAGAATACCAGATGAGTTTCTATTTAGGCCACAGATACCTATGGATTAAGAGAAGGGGCACATTTTCCCCTGAGCCATAGAAGCAGCTATAGTAAGAGGAAATATGGCTTTGCTTGATGCAATTGATGATAAGGGTAGAGGATGGAGCACAATAATTGCCATTGAGGAAGGCTGCAGATTGACTGACGTCACTGAGGAAGATTTGTGTGGAGATGACAGATCTGCCGATTTTGTGATATTTGAAATGTGCATTACTTATTGGGTTAAGGTGATTAAGAGAGAGTTCCTGCAGAGAATGATGCCAGCAAAGAAGCATCATGAATATTTTGTTGAAGATATGGCAAAAGTGCCAATTTCATTATGGACCACTTGTCCCTATGACGTAGGGTTACTGAAAGGATTTGGGGAAGTGAAGATTAAATTGAAACCAGGAGCAATTTTGGCTCGAGCGCAGCAATATCCTATGTCTCGAGAGGCAGATGAAGGAATTTTTAAAACAATTTCTGCCATGATGGACAAAGGTATCTTAGAGACGTCAGAGTCACCATGAAATACGTTAGTGTACCTTGTGAAAGAATACAAAGGGAGGTCTTGGAGACTAATTCAAGACCTTCGCCCAATAAACAAGATTGTGGAGGCCAAGTTCCCTCTAGTCCCGAACCCATCTACGATGTTATGTAATATACCTGTTGATGCACAATATTTTACGGTGATTGACTTGAAAAATACATTTTAATCATTCCCATTGCACAAAAACTCACAAGATTTGACATTGTTTACTTTCAGACAAGTGCGATTAAAAAGCACAAGGCTGCCTCAGGAGTACTGTGAGTCCCCATTGATTTTTAACAGAGTCCTCCAGATTGACTTGAGCAATATCGCTCTAAGGGCTTCTGCCTATGAGGCAATAAGATCGACTCCAGCAATTAAAATAGTTTGATGTAAAATAGTGAATCCAGCTATGTTTATAGCTGAGCTTATTACCGAAGGAGACCCTTTACATGACTGTGTGAAATATGAAAGAGTTCTGTGATAAGCTCACTAGAGTAAAGGAGAATGCACTGGCAGGGGGAGAGAGAGAGAGAGGTTGCCTTCATTGACGGTTCTTTGAGAATCGATCAAAATGACGGCCAAAGATATACAGGCACCACGGTAGTGAAACATATGGCAAATGGAGAATTTTCAATGCTTGTTAGTACTCAATTGCAATCACATTATTCAGCGCAGGCTGCAGAATTATTGGCGTTGATACTCGCAATTGAGAATCACGCAGACCGGGAAGTAACAGTGTACAGCAACTCCGCCTATGTGACGTCAACGGTGCACGCAGGATTAGCGCGCTGGAAAAGGAGAGGCTACCTCCAGTGCAGCACACAGCCTTATTTGACATGCTCATTAAGGCACTACAACTCCCGGTGGGCGTAGCAGTCGTTAAATGCACAGCTCACACGAAAGGGACAGATTTTTATCTTGCGGTGAAATCAATCAGCAGATGCTGAAGCTAAGTGCATAGCAAATACAGATATAGGAATGATGAATATTCAAACCATTGATGTGAATGAAAGAATGTGATGACGAGTGTGGATGAGGGATACAATCATATGTCTAAAACACAAATAGTGGAGCTTCAAGGAGAGGCACCGCAAGAGGAAAAGAATTTGTCGAAATAAAGAGGGTGTTCTTTAAACCCCTTTGAAGCATTGTGGTGACAACACAGCACTGGTAAACCAGTAATGCCTATAGCCTTATTAAGGGTAGCTCTAGAACAGCTACACTACCCCACGCATACAACTAGGGAGAATCTTGCTGCAACCATTACTGAGGATTGGTTCGTACCGAACCTAATGGACATGTTGCATTTTTTATGGTAAATTGTATTATTTGGCAACAGTTCACAGCTGGGCATACACTGCGCATTGTGAGGGGGGTCATCCCAAGACCCAATGGCCCTTTTCAGCACTTGCATATTGACTATGTCGACATGATAAAAGTTTGTAATGGATATAGATAGATATTAGTTGTAGTTGTTCTTTCTCCAGATGGATAGAGGCAGGTCCATGAACACACCCAGACTCTACCTGTGCAGCCAGCTTCTTGGTGCGTGAAGTGTGCAAAGTGTTTCCTATATGGGGAGTGTGCGAAGTAATGAGATCGACTAATGAACCTCACGTTGTTAATACAGTTTTCGAGCAGATCACTTCGCTGCTTGGTATCATCTGCAAGGAAACAGTATCTATGAAAAGTCCAATGGCCTGTTGAAAGAGAGAATAGCTAAGTTGAAGCTTACTTTGAAAAAAGGGTGGTTGCACTGCCTACCACTGGCATTGGATGAATTGAGGAACCAACCAGTTTCTGACCACCATCTTACACCACACGAGATTGTGACAGGCAGGCAAATGAGGACTCCTTTAATGCCTCCATCCCGAGTTAAAAGTGATGCTCAGCCAACGTCAGAAAACATAAGACTTGAATTGCAAAACTATTTGAACTGTTTAACATCTAGTTTTTCTTTGATTTCAGGACAGTTGCAGAGATGAGGGTGTAAGGCAGTACAGAACACAGAAGGAGATGCGTCAACAATCCAAACTCATGAATTTCTACGTCTAAGAATCTACCCAGGAGATAAGTCTTGATTCTTAATCACACAAGGAAAAAGTGGGACGAGCCCCTCTTTAACGGCCCTTTCATTGTTGAGGACATGACGCCATCTGCTGTCAAATTGCAGGGTAGGTGAGCTTGGATCTTCCTAGGAGATAATAAAATCTACGCCGGAGAGACTCATCTGCATACACCCCACCGCGAAGAAGCTACAAACATTGGGGAAAAACCACAGCATGTGCAGAGGATACCCATGATGAGGAAGAAGGACGCATAAACTGACAAGTGGAAAGTGTGAAGAAGTCTTTCGCTGGACTGTGGTTTAAATTGGACACCTGCCCACCCCTTTTGAGCTATAATTAAAGGGAAAAGCACACATTCAAACGCTTTGTGCATCCCAGTTGTAGAGTAAAAGAAGATCTGTATGCTTAAAAAAACCACAGTAATGATTGACTTTGGACTGAGGCACACTTAATCCTTGATAAGAATAAGGATATGCCAAATTTTGATTGTGGACACAGCAATTGGAAAAGGATGCAGTACCTTGATTCCTTTTATACGGAGCTCTTGTTACTCATGATGTTACCCAGTGATGACCTTTCTAGGTTCGTGTTTACGTATCTTGAGTGGGTGTTACGTTCTTATCCGTCACTGGTGGGGAGAACTTGCAGCATTCCAGAAATTATTGGTAAGTCTCACAACGAATAGATCATTAGAAGATTGCTCATAATCATCACTGAAGAGTTTTTGAAGTTGCCTGAGTTCAGTGAGGAAAACACAAATGCCCTTATCAAACGACGCAGCACATAGACTGGTCAGTGTGGTGTTCTTTCATCTAATTGAAGAATATCCACATCTCATTGGACGACACACGGATGTGGTAACCTTTCTAAGGGATCCAAGAAACACTGCACATTTGAATGTGATCCTGGTAGGAATCATCATCCAGGTGGCAATCTATTCTGAAAGAAATCACAGAGCTGTGTAGAAACTTTCTTCCGAGGGATAGATTCAGGAAGTGAATAAAAGCTAAAACTTTTTTCATGCTAACAGGGAAGCTACAATGTCATCTGGATTGAAGCAGATTTGAGCCATTTATTGGGAACTAATACATGAAACAGATTTTATAGAGGCCCACAGAGGACATTCTTCTTCATGATAAAGGAACATTTGCACTGTGACTGGTGAAGGAATTGGTTCCAGAAAGCAGCTAGTTGATTGAGGACGAATGCTGAAAAAGACAACAGCTTCCAGATGCAATCTAAACAATACAGTGTCATTAAAAAAGAGTTTTTTCTTCCTTAGCATCAAATGATCGAGATGGGGAACCAAAGGAGCAATTTTGTGTTGCCCCAAGAGGACAGGAGTACATACTGTCCCAGAAGCAGATGCTGCAGGCTTACTTATCACTGTATCATCTACACATGTATCATATTTATCCTCATATTGCTTTCACTGACAGAATTGCATTCTATATAGGAGCACACGATGCAAAAATTCCTGTATATGTTTCTGAGCAGAAGGAAAAGGTGAGTGTGGCAACTACAAAGCAGCCTAGACCGTACATAGTTATTCCTGTCCCTAGAAAAAATTGGCAGATACCTATGTAGAGGAGGTCCCAAGCATGACCCGCACTCCAGCTGTCCATTTTGAAGTACCAGGAACGTTCACGCCTAAATATGTGACGTATGATGAGCAAATAAACCAGCAGAGACCCGCAGTTGGGCTCTGTCCAGTACCTATCAGAAGAACAGCACTTGTTGAAGTACCAACACCTATGAAAACATGGACAGTAAGGTACTCTTTGAGAAAGCCATATCGACAAATGAAACAGAATGAGGATTGTCAGAACACAATCCCTGAAGAAACAAAAAAGATACTGAAGGAAAACGAATGGTGACGTCACAAGAACCCGGACTGACTCACATATAGAAGATATGACGACCTGCAAATGATCAAAAGAAATGAAACACCATGGATAAGTGACATCCTGACCCTAAAGAGAAATAATCAATGTCAAAGATGTCAGACGTTATGCCACATGCGCGATGAAGATATTCAGTTAGTTTACATGTGTACATATGCAATGAACCGCAAGAAGCAAGAATTCATGAGGCTTGCTTATGCTTAGTAGTAAAATAGATTGTGGCAACTGCCAAATATACATATCTACCTCAAAAGGAGCACTTTATATAAGTATACTTCCACTATGCACAAGAGCAAAATCAAACAAAGGTTACTAAAGGTCTAAAGAGGAGAGCTTTGCAGCGAACAACTCGAAAATTAAAGACAGAGAGAAACTCAGACGCATGCAAATCATGCCAGGAAGCCATGGTCGTATCGGCGGAAATAGACCAACAGTGGATACAATTTATGAAAGAAGAACAGAGTATCCTGTTCAGAAAGGTCAAGATAAGCCACCGAAGGCAGATGGCTGGCAGAATTAAATCAAATACACAAATTAATGAAGAATAAGACAATTTCACGGTGTCAGAATAACGTGACCAGCCAAGCAAGAAGGGATGAAACTTTCATGCCCACGCGTGGCCTTGTGCCATGCACAGATATCTTAATTTTTCCAGACCAAGAAGCAGTCTGGAGGCCAACAACAAACAAATAATTGACACTTGACCACTAAGGTGATGATTGATTGTAGCAATAATTGGAAGGAAGCTGGGGGTGCAGATGAGCTCCCTGCACCTGGCCGCCTATTCTGCACGCTGCTAGGCAAGTGGAAAAGTATGAGTGGGGCTGTTTCCAACCCAATCATAGTGTAGCAAGTAATCTAGGGTCCTATAGTTAGTAAAACCAATCTGACGTTGTACTTTTAGTGACCTTTACAGTAGCCATTTTGAAGGGTGGGCTTAGATGCCCCACCTGACAGTGTTTGTCCAATCCCCTCACTCCGTTACCATATACAGATATAGTACCTATATTAAAGTTACCTTGGTAGAACCAATAGAATTGCATGCTGAATTTTAAGCATTACACCTCAGTGTTGACGAGTTTTCAGTATAAATGATGTGTTTTTTGTGAAGCTAATTGGAGTTTAAGTGAGAAGGAAGATCGAGCGATTGCTAATAGTCATGAACTCCCCGTTTTTTCTACTGGTCATTAAACGGACTCCTTTTGCCAAACCATTGAGTTGTCATTATTGATTTGATGCAAGAGAATTAATACGCATCCCCATCTATCTTACGGGCGCTGCTGCCTCATCTTAAAGTGCTATTGGGTAACTCCCAGCTCTATGGGCCGGTTGGGGTCCTAGTGCACACTTGGTAGCAGAGATAGGATGGTTTATCGATTATCGATTAGATAAGACACCCATTGGCTGTTGACATAAGTAACTCTGGGTCCTCAGCAATATCACAAGTCCTTTGACATCCGGCTAAGTAGACCGAGAAGCTCCCCGTAGATAGTGGTTAGACTAAAGTGTAAAACCTGCAGGTTGAGGTCTGAAGGAACCTGTGCTTTCTCCCAGAAACCTCTTCCCACTTCTATGAGCAGCCGATCGAGCGAACAGCAGGGAGAGGCGGTAACAAAGACGGTGATCCCGAGTATCCAAAGAGGAAAAATATGCAAACAGTGAGTGAAAAAAGACAAAATATTTTGGCAAAAGTTGCATTCCTTAGAACAAGTAAGGGAAGGTAACGGAGGGAGGTGGGACAAAAATAATGTCAGAGCAAGAGTAGAATGTATATTTATGAGGGGAAAGAAATATTGACTCGAGAGGGGCAGAGCTAAATGGAGGATACCGGGAAAGCTACCAGAGCTAAAGAGAGGATACCTGAAAGGATACCCGAGTAGAGAGAAACCAGGAGGATACCTGAGCTAGAGAGAGGATACGTCCAGATAAATGCGCTTTAATATAGCACTACAAGAAGCCTGCATTCAAAGGCCTGAAAAAATAGGGCGCAATAGGAGAGAAGAATCGATGAAAGAGGCGATCTGAAAGGGATGGGCTTACATTCCATGTCAAAATAATGATAAGAGCAGGAGATTTATGTAGCCGGCCAGAGACTGTCTAGTCTGTCACGTATGTCTTATGATTTTCTTTCCTCTGAAGTCATAAAGTAAGAACATTTTTGGAGGGAATTAACATGAAAATTACGTGATTGTATAACCAGGATGTTGTATGATATGAATTGATGGTTGTTGTGTGGAAAAGTAAAAAGATTTTTTTGTGTAAATACAGGATTGGTGCTTGCGACAATTGGTGCTTGCTCATATAGTTAGTTTTGTTTAAGAAACGTAAAAGCATATCAAAGTGTTATATGAGGAGAAGGTGAACAGATTTAAGCATGGAAGACGTTACACCGTTAATACACTTGTGCAAACAGTTGCCAAAACATGCACCAAATCTGAAAAAGTACAGTACAGAATGGGTTAAAGGAACTGCAAAAAAATGTTTATTCCATGGCCCCAGGGCGGATCGCTATCTAAAACGATCCTGCAGCACATGACAACATATTTGCATGCCACATACACTGGAAAAAAGTTAGACAAATGCCTAGTGAGTTTAGAACTTTGGAAAATGTACCAAGAGGAGAAAGAGGAGGAGCCGCCGTTAGATTGGATACTTAAAATATGCACAGAGGGGGGTGAAACACCTTCTGCTCTTCCCATCACGTCTGAACCAAAAAGCAAAGCCAGTAAAGACGAGGGTTTGTACCCATTGAGGGAACTTAATGCAGCCACGGGGTATAGCAACCCAGCATATGAGTCACCTACGCAAAGTAGTGATGAACACCCAGACAAAGACAGAGACAGAGAATCACCTCCAAAGTCCCGAGGCAAAAGGAGAGACGCGGAAGGGGAAAAGGAGACTAGGCACACACAAGTACATCTCTAGATACAGATAGAGAGAATAAGAGATGGAAAGGAGATGAGAACAGAACTGATGAGATAGCATTCTCACAGAACAAATGGATGGGAGGTCAGATTCTATTGAAACTTGAAGGTAAAGACATTGAGGACGTGAGACAAAAGGGAGAGCCAGACAATTCAAAAGAAAATAGAAGGAAAAGGAAAAAGGATTGAGAGAGGATAGAATCAGGAACAAAAATTGACAGAGATGAGAATAGTTGTATCGCGAGGAGCAAGAAAGGAAATGCGGTCATAAGCAGAGAACAGCTAATCAGAGATCAGGACAGACAGGAACAAAAGTGAATAGAAGAAGAAGAGCAAAAGATAAGGGAGAAGAGAATAAAAAGACAAAGGGATGAGGAAATACAAAGAGCAAATGAATGAAGAGATGCAAAGAAACAGGAAGAAGATTAGAGAGGAAGCAAGGAAGCGCAGAAACTTCGATGATGACATAGAACGTAAGCGAAGACAGAGAGCATGGGATCTTGAATATCAGAAGAGAGAGATTAAAAAACCTGATCCAATAGTAGACTGGGAAGACATAGAAGAATACTTTCCTGAGTACGATTCAGCACCAGGCGCGTCCAGGGCAAATATTGAAAATTACTTTGACACCAGAAGAATCGGAGAAACGATCGATAGAATATATGATGAAATTGGGTTAGAACAAGCACCCCAAGGGAAAGGAGATGAAAAATGTTTTGAGAGCACTCAGTTGTATGACAGTGAGGACAACTCCCGAAGTAGCAGAAATATAGAGTTGTCCCTAGACAGGTTGACATTAAATAGACATGGGGAGGATGAGAGGAGTTGCACGAGTTGGGCACAGACAATATCAGACACTAAAAGGAAGGAATATGAGGAAAAGGAAGACGAGAGAAGAAAAGGGATAAGATGGTCAGATTCTACCGAGTCTGCAACTAAGGCATCAGAGTCAACCACACAATTGGACAGACATGAAGGAGTATCTTATGGTCAGAGGGGGGTGTCTCCACCACCCTATGTGAGCCGACGAAGGACATTGCCAGGTAGACGGTGATGCAGGGATATTACCCCTGCAGTGGATAGAAAAATGATGAGAGAGTGCCATGTGTTATAATTCCGGTTGCTCAAAAAAGGAGGAACGAGACCTTAGTATATTACATGGCCACACATGGATTGAGAAAATCTAAAAAATAAGCTACCAATGTTAACATTGGGAGCCGGAAAATGAATGCATGAGCTAGAAAAAATGGCGGGAGGAAACACGTTAGCTTTCGGGGACATCAAGGGTCTTTTAATCGCCATACTCAGTGATAGAGCTGACAATGTGTGGATGCGTGCAGGTTATCCTGACGTGACTACAGTTAATACTGCACATGATGGAGCTCCATTTAACAATTGCAGAGCTGCAGTATGGAAAGCATTACGATTGCTATACCCGGACACTTCTGACATGGGAGCTATAATGACACATAAAATGAAGGAGTCAGAGGATCCTTTGTTTTACATTCAGAATTTCCAAGATGCCTGGGTATTGGAAACCCAGGAAACTTGGGGAAAATCCATACCAATGTTTTCCCATATATTATGCGAAGTGCTGCCAGATCAGGTGCAGAAGCAGCTCAAGAAATTGGTAGGAATCAAAGCCAAACCGTGGTCTGAAATACAGTTGACCATAGCTCACTACTGCAGGCTATTGCACGAGAAGAATCGCAAAAAAGAGGCTACATGAAAAGCTGAAGAGGCAAAATTAGTGCAGAAAAAATTGTCAAAATATGCCATTGACGGGGCAATGATAACTAGCACAGACAGATCGAACATACAGCAGGTCAATAATCAACAATAGATTAATCAGGGCAGTAATGGATTCTACCCAAAGGGGAGAGGCTTTCGAGGAAGAGGATGGCAGAGTAATCAGGGAGGTTTCCAAGGTAATCAGGGAGGTTTTCAAAACATGCAAAATGGCAATCAGGATATGTCAAATGGGCAAATAATCAGACCATCGCCAATATGTTAGACATGCGGAATGCCAGGGCATCTAGCACGCCCATGTAGACGTCAAGGCATGGTGCAAAACAACCAAGGAACAAGAGTAGGCATGGTGAATCCACCTGTGTTTTTACAGCAGGGTGGAAATGTACTTGCACAAAATCACACAGTGCAGCAGCAAGCACCAGGAGCACTGCAAAGTTTGTTACCGTAGAATAGGACACATTTTCCACAAGGACAGTCTCAACAGTCGCCTATGCAACTGTCACAGACAACAAATGCAGGACAGGTACTGAATTCTGGAATGAGAAATAATACTGGTGATGGTGGAAATCAATTCACTCAGCATGGGACAAAGTTATATATGGATTAGGACAGCTCACCAGGAAACCTGATGTGTTCTATCCTATCAGGGACACCGGACTCTCACCAGGAACCAAGGGTACATGTCGTTATAGGGGATAAAGAATATTTCTTCTTAGTTGACACAGGTGCAACACGCTCGTGTATACGTGAAGGCCCGTTTTCCTTGTCTGGCGATGCCATACATACTCAGGGCTTCACAGGAGCAACAAGTTGTGTTCCTTTTACAGATGAACTTCACGTTTCTATAGGAGAATGTGACATGAATGTGCCACTGCTATATTCAAGGCAAACCCCAGTAAATATTTTGGGTGACCTAATGAGGAAGTTAAACATGACAATCTTGTTCACAGACAAGGGCATAGTATGTTCAACTCCAGGAATGCATTATTTGAACATGTGCAAAATTATTAGAGCATACGCGGACGAACAGCTATGAGGGCTGTCCCATTGGAACCAGAAACATTTGCATATGGAGTGCATGTATTAATGGCAGGGCTACCAGGCCTTGCAGACAAAACCAGGAGGACCCCCAATGAGTTTCTATTTAGGAAAAGAATACCTATGCATGTAGAAAAGGGACAAGTATTTTCCTTGGCAATACACACTTCCATAGTGCGAGGGAACATGGCATTGATCAATGGTTGTGATGATGAAGGCAGACAATGGTGCACAGTAATCACCATTGAGGAAGGGTACAGATTGACTGAATTCACTGATGACGATCAGTTTGATGAATAAACAGGTGTAGATGAAACAACAGTTGAGGTAAATCTTGTTTTCAGGGTGAGAATGATCAAAAGAGAGGCGCCCCAGAGAATGATGCTGGCACAAAACCGTCCTGAATATTTTGATGACGACATGGCAAAGGTGCCTGTTTAAGTGTGGACTACAGGCCCCTATGACGTGGGCTTGTTGAAACGAGTCAGAGAAGTAAAGATTAAATTGAAACCAAGAGCAATTTTACCAAGAGCACGACAGTATCCCATGTGCAGGGCAGCAGGTGAGGGGATTTTCAAGACAATTTCTGCCATGATGGAACAGGGCATCTTAGTGACGTCAGAGTCATAATGCAATACTGCAGTGTACCCTATCAAAAAATCAAAGAGAGGGTCGTGGAGACTAATTCAAGATTTACACCCCATAAATGATATTGTAGAGGCCGAGTTCCCTCTAGTCCCTAACCTGTCCACAATCCTATGTAATAAACCCATTGAAGCAAAATATTTAACCGTGATTGAATTGAAAAATGCATTTTTCTCTATCCCACTGCACAAAGAGTCACAAGATTTGACATCATTTATGTTCAGACAGATGCGTCTGAAAAGCACAAGGTTACGCCAAGGCTACTGTGAGTCTCCTACGATTTTCAACAGAGTCCTGCAGATGGACTTAAGCAATATTGCATTAGAGAGTGTTGTCTTGCAATATGTTGATGACATCTTAATTTGCAGCACAGCAAAGGAGACCTGCAGACATGATTCTATTCAGCTGTTGACTATATTGGCTGAGAAGCGATATAAAGTTGACAAACAGAAGTTACAATATTGTCAGCAATAAGTGCTGTACATAGGCCAGCTGATATCATATGAGGTGAAAAGGGTTACCCCTGAAAGGGCTGAGGCCACACACAATAAAACAGAGGCAAAGTTTTCTAGGCCTTTGCAATTTTGTCAGCACATGGGTCTTTGACTACAGCTTGAATACCAAGCCCTTGTTACAAGCCCTAAAGAAAGCACAGGTATTGATATTGATATTTTATTGACGAAAGAAAAAATGTAATGGACTGAGACCATGGAAGAAGGGTTTGTTGAACTCAAGAAAGCCATTTGCACGGCACCAGTTTTAGGAATTCCCAATTATGCAGAGGAATTCTACCTGTTTTCACACACGAATGGCAGTGTTATGACAGCAGTACTCACACAGAGAACCACGTTGGGGTACAAGCCCCTGGCATACTACAGTGGAAATTTGGACCCATTAATGAGAGGTCACTTCCCTTCCGAACAAAGTTTAGCTGCCACAGCGCTGGCCATAGAAAAGGCGGCAACCATTGTGATGGGACGCTCAATGACGATGTTCATCAAGCATGCATTATTTGCCATTCTAGAGATACCGAAAGGCACATTGACATCTCAGGGAGATTCTGCTTATGAAGTGATCACATCAAATCCATTGATTAAGATAATTTGCTGTAAGATAGTGAACCCAGCTATGTTCACAGCAGAGCCAGTCACTGACAGAGAGCCAATCCATGACTGCGCGAACTATGAGGAATTCTGTGATGAGATTCTGAGAGTGAAAGAGAATTCATAGGCAGAAGGAGAAATTGTCTTTGTTGACGGTTCCTCGAGAATTGATCAAAATGATGGGCAAAGATATAAAGGCACTGCTGTAGTGAAGCACACAGAAAATGGAGAATTTTGAGTACTAATTAGTGCACGATTACCACCTCATTATTCAGTGCAAGCTGCACAATTATTGGAGTTGATACTCGCTATTGAGAATCACGCAGACCAGTAAGTGACAGTGTACAGTGACTCTGCCTATATGACATTGACAGTGCACGCAGGCCTAGCATGCTGGAAAATGAGGAGCTACCTCCGAGCGGACAGCACACCAATGCAGCATGCAGCCTTATTGGACAGGCTCATTAAGGCACTACAGCTCCCAGTGGGCATAGTAGTTGTGAAATGCGCCGCGCACACAAAAGGGACGGATTTTATCTCATGAGGAAATCAAGCAGCAGACACGGAAGCCAAGCGTGTGGCGACCAAGGATGAAATAATAATGGATGTGAAAATAACTGATGTGCATGAGAAGATGAATTTTGCATGAAGCGAACCCGAGGGTTATAGTAACATGGGGCAAACCCAGTTAATGGAACTCCAAGGGGAGGCACCACAAGAGGAGAAAAATCTCTGGAAGCGGCGAGGGTGTTCTTTAAACCCCTCCGAGAGCTTGTGGTGACAAGACAGCACTGGTAAACCGGTGATGCCTATAGCCCTGTTAAAAATAGCATTAGAACAATTGCATTAATCCAGCGGACATGCCAAAAGAGAATCTAGCAGCAACGAACGCTGAAGACTGGTTTATACTGAAGCTAGCAGAGCATGTTGCATTTTTTATGGTGAACTGTATAATCTGTCAACAGTTCACGGCTGGGCATACACTAAGAGTAATTAGAGGAGTCACCCCAAGGCCCAGTGGACCTTTTCAGCACTTGCATGTTGATTATGCCGATATGATTCAAGTATGTGACGGGTACAGGTATCTAATTGTTGTGGTGTGTTCATTCTCTAGATGGATAGAAGCAGGTCCATGTACACACCCAGACTCTACCTGTGCGGCCACATTTCTAGTGAGGGAGGTATTTCCCATGTCGGGAGTATGTGAGGTCATGAGGTCAGATAATGGGCCTCACTTTGTTAATGCAGTCTTTGAACAGATTAGCTTGCTGCTTGGTTTAAAGCACAAGTTCTCATCTGCGTATCATCCGCAAGGTAATGGGATATGTGAGAAGCTCAATAGCTTGTTAAAGGAAAGGATAGCCAAGTTGAAGCTGACTCTAAAGAAGGGATGTCTACACTGCCTTCCACTGGCACTGTATGCACTCAGAAACAAGCCTGGTTCAGGCCATCATCTTACGCCGCAGGAAATAGCAACAGGCAGAAGGATGCACACTCCATTGACACCCTGAGATAGAGATTGTGTCACGCCACTTACCTGGAGACCGGGATTCTCTGCGCCTGTTCACCCTACTCCTTCTTGGCGGATCTACCCATGCTTCCGCGCCTGGGGATCCGCCGCTCGGAGGGTGACGAGGGTCCGTGTTGACATGCCTCTGCACATGCATGGAGGACCGCGTTAGCGTTTCTGCGCATGCGCAGTAGACTGGGCCCTAGCCACTTTAAAAGCTTGTTCTCCAAGCCTCGCTCCGGGCTCGTCAGCACCTGGCAACGAGACAGCTTGCGTCTCAAGCCTCTCGGGTGCTGACGGTCCATAAACGGAACAGAGATCGGGACCAAATCGCGTCTCAATGCGGTTTGTTCTGGATCGTGTTGCTCGCTCTGCTCGGTTTTCCGAGCCTTTTGTTCCTGTTTCTGCGTCCTCGTCCATTGCCTGGTGTTCCCTGCTCCTCGGTCCTGCTCCTTCCACTTGTTGTGGGTTCTCCCAGGGCCTACTCTTCCTCCTTACCTGGGGCTCCTTTCCCTGGGCCGCCTTCCTTCCCTGCCATTTTGGTTCTCCTCTCCATGGGCTGGCTTCCCTTGGTCTGCCTATTGGTCTCGCCCTGTGGTTCCCGTTTCCTGCCAGTAGCCGGTTTCCCGTAGTCTGGGTCAGTTTCCATATCCTCCTGCCTGTTACTTCTCCTGCTCAGTACTGAACCCTCCTGGACTTTTGATTGTGTGCCTCAGTCTGCTCTGCCCTCTTCACACCTGCTACCTACTTGCCTGCATCAGCCATCTCCTCACCTGCTACCTTCTGGACAGTATTGGATAATCAGTCATTCTCAGCATCTGTTTCATTACTTCATGGACTTGTTCCTAACACTTCATCTTCTGGTAATCTTCATCAAGTGGAGAATTGCAGTACACACGCCTCTCCTGTCAGTGCTTGCACTGTCCTGACGTCACGAAAATCAGGCGAGAGTGCACCATGACGTTGGAAGTCAGTCCATCTTCCACGCAGTACCTATCTTGGGTTGAGGAAAGGCTGGTACCCCGTGTCATATGCTCACCAGGAAACAGTTGTCAGTCTGGCTGCTACTTCAAGACCTTCAACCAAACCAACAGGTATGCAGCACTCTCGTGATACTCACCTTAACAGATTGAGACGCCTGCCTTCTGACTTGGAGATGTTAGGATGACCATGAATTGTGAAATGCGTTACGAGCTCTCAGAGCAGAGATGACTGCGCTACACCAGGAGAACCAAGCTTTACGCCAAATGGTAACACAGGGGGCAATGAGTGCCTCACAAGCTGAAAGTACATTAGCCCATACCACTCCAATCAAGTTCGATTGGGATCCGTGGCGAGTGGCGGAATTCTGTAATCATTGTCGGATCCATTTCCTTTTTAGATCAACTCATTTCAACAACGACAAGGCCAAGATTGGATACATCTTGGGTAATTTAACAGGAAATGCTCTCGCCTGGACAACACCTGTGGTGGCTACCAATAGCCCCATATTGAATGATTTTGTAGCTTTTGAGAAGGCATTCTTGGAGGTCTTTCAAACGCCCAACTTGGCCTCGGCAGCACAGAACCAATTGATGGATCTTAAACAGGGAAACGCTGACATAATATCATACATAAGTCGTTCCAATTGGCAACCGAATCGCAATGGCCAGAAATCACCCAGAAAACGTTGTTTCGCCGGGGCCTGAGAGAGGAGTATAAGGATGAGTTGCTTCACATTCCTGAGCCAGAGACCCTTCAACGCCTTATTGAACAGGTGCTTCGGATTGACCAAAGATTAGCAGAATGAAGGGCAGAAAGACGTCGATTCGAGAGGTTAAGCCCCAGAATGACCAGTATACCTACCGGATCGTTTGGTTCCACGGATCCTAGAACTGAGCCTATGCAATTAGGAGCCATGAGGGGTCCTTTATCGGAAGAGGAGAAAATACGAAGAAGAACTTTACGTCTGTGCCTTTATTGTGGGGCTGCTGGGTGTTTTCTGAGTACATGTCCATTACGTCCTCAAAAGAAGAAGGCGGAAAACTAGAGGACCTGTTGTGTAATGGAAGGGCAACAACAGGTCCAACTCCTTTTTCAGACTTTTCCACCTCTTGTTCTGTGCTCTACCCCATGCACCCAGCCATCTTAATGACCTTGAAGATCCAGTTACAATTGTCTGACAAACTTCTGGAAGTCTACGGGTTGCTGGATAGTGGGGCACCAGGTAATTACATTGATTAAGCATTCGCTACCATCAACAAGATACCGCTTCTTTCCAGACACACCGCTTTACCGGTAGAGGTCATCGATGGAACACCTTTGTCTTCCGGACCCGTTCGTTTGCACACTGTGGGATTGTCACTCCGGATTGCTGAACACAAGGAGAATATTCCCTTAGATGTGATCAAGTCTCCTACATATAAAGTGGTTTTGGGATTACCTTGGCTTCAACGTCACAATCCAGTCAACAATTGGGAGCCTCACACTCTGTCATTTTCCTCCGCCTTTTGTTCCCAGAATTGCAGTCTGCCAGCTCTGACCCAAGTTACTTCGACTTCTCTGGAATCCCTCGGCAAGATGTCTGGTCTTTGTTCCATATCCCAAGTTCCACAAGTTTATGCTAACTTAGAACATGTATTCTCTGAGCCTGGGGAGATACCTCTACCACCTCATCGTTCTTTCTTTCCTCATGGGAAATTGTATGCCCTAACCCAGGTCGAGAGGCAAGTGCTGCAGGACTATTTGTCTGAATGCTTAAGAAAGTGATACATCGTGCCTTCAAAGTCACCTGCAGAATTCCCTTTGTTTTTTGTTAAGAAGAAGGAAGGGACTTTATGACCCTGTGTTGATTACCAGCAATTGAACGATATTACCACAAAGGACCGATATCCATTGCCGTTGATTTGCAGTATCCTGGAGACACTACACACCGCCCGGATTTTCACCAAGCTTGACTTACGAGGAGCCTATCATTTGGTTCGAATTAAGAATGGGGTTGAATGGAAAACAGCATTTAAAACGCCTTTTGGGCATTATGAATATAGGGTTATTCCCTTTGGTTTGTGCAATGCCCCTGCTGTTTTCCAGCAGTTCATGGATAACATCTTCAGTGATCTGATAGGCATTTCAGTCTGGGTTTATTTGGACGACATTTTGATTTTCTCCTGTTCAGTAGAGGAACACATAAGACATGTATGTGAGGTTCTTCGTTGCTTGTCACAAAATCAATTGTTTGCTAAAGCTGAAAAATGTTCCTTTCATCAACCTTGTATGGAATTCTTGGGATATGTGATCAACAATACTGGCATACAGATGGATCCTAAGAAGATTTAAGCAATCCAGGAATGGAAACAGCCTCATGACGTAAAGTCTCTACAGCGCTTTTTGGGATTTGCCAATTTTTATAGGCATTTTATTCCGTACTTTTCTCATGTTACAGCACCACTCACAAGGTTGACCAGTAGCAAGATTGCGTATAAACGGGATTCTCATGCTACTCAGGCTTTCAACTCCCTAAAGACGGCCTTAAGTACCGATCCTATCCTGCGTCATCCGCAAGATGAGTTACCTTACATCGTGGAGGCAGATGTTTCAGATTTTGCTGTAGGGGCTGTTCTTCTGCAAAGAGATCATGAGACATCCATCGAACATCCAGTGGCCATCTTGGCATGTGTAGGGCATTGAGCTCTGGTTACCACCCACAATCCAACAGCCTTACCGAAAGAACTAATTAGACTTTGGAAGGTTATCTTCGTTGCTATGCCAACGCTACTCGGTCTAACTGGAAGGCTTGTCTGGATCTTGCTGAAGTCTCTTACAACAATTCTGTCCACGCCTCTACGGGATTCAGCCGTTCTACTGTTCTGCAGGTCTACACCCGAAGTTGCTGCCTTTTCATGCTGTGCTTCCTAGTGCAGTTCCTTCCGCTGATGAATTAATAACAACCATACAGAGGCAACATGAGCTGGCATGCAAGACCTTGATTGAGGCACGGGAGCGGATGAAGACACAGGCCGACAGGAGGAGGATTATGGAACCTGATTTCCAGGTGGGTGACAGGGTTTGGTTGTCCTCTAAGAACCAGCCAATTTATAATCTGCCTGTTAAATTGGCTCCCCGTTATTTTGGTCCGTTTAGGATAACCAAGCGCTTGTCATCTGTGGCTTTTTTGCCTTCAGCCACCCCATTCTTGGCGTGTGCACCCGGTTTTTCAAGTCTCCCTTTTAAAGCCCTATGTCAACGACGATTATGGTCGTTCTTGTCCCCGTCCAGCTTCGTTTCTGGTGCAGGGTGTTCCCGAATTCGAAGACAGAGGAGGACCCTTACAGATAGTGCCATTGGAGAGCCCAATATTCTGCTTCAGGAATAATGGCACAAAAAAAATGGGAGAGAACCAGAACTGTGGCCAAGTATTTTATGCTCCAGGAATGGTACATGGTACTGCAGTGATCATGGGTCATTATTGGGCATGTGGATCCAAAGCATATATCAGGCTGCCGAGAAACTGGGGAGGTATATGCACACTAGTGAATGTCCATGTTCCAGCTTTAGTGATTCCAAAAAGTGATCTGAGTATTGACAGTTTCCTGAAAGCAGAGGCTCACCCGAGGAAGCAGAGATCTGTGGAACTAATAAGGCGAATGAAGAGAGAGAATTACTTTTCTGCCAAATCCATGGAAGCTTTCGATGCTATCACATATGAGCATAGACTGTTCAGTCAGACTTCTTTCATGTTCACCTTAATTTTTATGCCAAGAGTTCAAGTTCGAGCAAATACTAAATAGTTGCAGATAACCAGATGGGAGTTGCTGCAGACCATCCACACGACCATAAAAGGATTCAATCCAATCAAGGAAGAGTTAAGAGCAATTCGACTAATGCCTCTCCAGAACAGATATGTCCTTGACATGATAACAGCTATGGATGGAGGGGTTTGTGCAAAAATCAGAGAATCATATTGCACATATACTCCATCTCACAACGACGAAAATGGAACCTTAACAGAGGCCATAGGTATGCTGACAAAACTAAAGAATCAAATGATTGGTGAAACTGACAAAGTGGACGATGACAGCTGATTTGGATCATTATTTTCATGGGTTCCACAATGGATGGCAGATGCATTCAAATTCCTAGAAGCCCTGCTAGTGATGATATTGCTCGGATTCTGTGTTATCAAGATAATAATCTCTCAGTGCCAGAAAACTGCGAAAAAGGACGTAGGGATGAAGATCATGATTGATGGAAACCCAAGGACCTGACTGATGAAGAAATAAGAGACTTTGTAAAAGCCAGCATTTATGCACCAGAAGGAACAAAGTTTCGACATCCCAGGAAACATAGAAACTATGTGAGAAAATGGATCTATTGCATTCCAAGTGGACAATGTTAACTAATGACTTGGAACAAAGATGAGCATGTGAGAACAGCAGGAAGCTTGAAGGGAGTCATAAAGATATGGACCCCAACGATGTATTTCTTCAAACCTCTATGTCTGGATCCAGAGGAGGAAGTAAAAGTGGATCCAGAGGATGAAGTAAAGGTGGATACCAAGGAAGAAGTGAAAGTGGTTGATTAATCGCCAGATGAGGGAGTGTAGAGGAGGTCCCAAGCACGACCTACACTCCAGCCGTCCATTTTGAAGTACCAGGAACATTCACCCCTAAATATGTGACGTATGATGAGCAAATAAACCAGCAGAGAGCCGCAGTTGGCCTCTGTCCAGTACCTATCAGAAGAACAGCACCTGTTGAAGTACCAACACCTAAGAAAACCTGGACAGTAAGGTACCCATTGAGAAAGCCATATCGACAAATGAAACAGAATGAGGATTGTCAGAACACAATCCCTGAAGAAACTAAAAAGGTACTGAAGGAAGACGAATTGCGACATCACAAGAACGCGGACTGACTCACATATAGAAGATATGATGACCTGCGAATGATGAAAAGAAACGAAACACCATGGATAAGTGACATCCTGAGCCTAAAGTGAAATAATCTATGTCAAAGATATCAGAAGTTATGCCACATGTGCGATGAAGATATTCAGTTAGTTTAAATGTGTACATATGCAAGGAACCGCAAGAGGCAAGAATTCATGAGGTTTGCTTATGCTTAGTAGTAAAATAGATTGCGGCAAGCGCCAAATATACATATTTACCTCAAAAGGAGCACTTTATATAAGTATACTTCCACTATGCACAAGAGCAGAATCAACCAAAGGTTACTAAAGGTCTCAAGAGGAGAGCTTTGCAGCGAACAACTCGAAAATTAAAGACACAGAGAAACTCAGACACATGCAAATCATGCCAGGAAGCCAAGGTCGTATCGGCTGAAATAGACCAACAGTGGATACAATTTATGAAAGAAGAAGAGAGTATCCTATTCAGAAAGGTCAGGATAAGCCACAGAAGGCAGATGGCTGGCAGAATTAAATCAAATACACAAATTAAATGAAGAATAAGATGATTTCACAGTGTCGGAATCACGTGACCAGCCAAGCGAGAAGGTATAAAACTTTCATACGCACGCATGGCCTTGTGCCATGCACAGATATCTTAATTTTTCCAGACCAAGAAGCAGTCTCGAGGCCAACCACAAAGAAATAATTGACACATGACCACTAAGGTGATGATTGATTGTAGCAATAATTGGAAGGATGCTGGGGGTGCAGATGAGCTCACTGCACCTGGCCGGCTATTCTGCACACTGCTAGGCAAGTGGAAAAGTATGAGTGGGGCTGTTGACAACCCAATCATAGTGGACCAAGTAATCTAGGGTCCTATAGTTAGTAAAACCAATCAGAGGTCATACTTTTAGTGACGTTTACAGTAGCCATTTTGAAGGTAGGGCTTAGATGCCACACCTGACAGTGTTTGTCCAATTCCCTCCACTCCGTTACCATATACAGATATAGTATCTATATTAAAGTTACCATGCTAAATTTTAAGCGTTACACATCAGTGATGACGAGATTTTAGTATAAATGATGTATTTTTTGTGAAATTAGTTGGAGTTTAAGCGAGAAGGAAAATCGAGCGATTGCTGATATTCATGAACGCCCTGTTTTCTGTACTTGTCATTAAACAGACTCCCTTTGCCAAACCATTGAGTTGTCATTATTGATTTGATGCGAGAGTATTATTCTGCATCTCCATCCATCTCACGGGTGCTGCTGCCTCATCTTAACGTGCTATTGGGTAACCCCCAGCTCTAAGTGTGTCTCGCACCTTGAATCACTTGTGTATAGGCGCGTTACAAATGCCATATCATATCATATGGGCCGGTTGGGGTCCTAATGCACACCTGAGCTCGAAATGGATGTTATTAGTAATACATCACGCACAGCACTTGCTTCAAACACTGCTTTTGAGTGCCGGAGACAGGGTCAGCGGAACAGGCAAAATAAGGGGTTGACAAAGGTTGGGCCCGCACAGATAATGCATGCAGACACACTTGATCCAGTAACAAGAAGCCCAAGCACGAGTCCCACAGAAAAATCATGTGCAGAGATGATAGCAGAATCTATATGGCCATTCTTAGCCATTGCCCGAAAAAGACAGAGGGATAAAGAAAGACCTGCTGAACTTTCTTCTACACCGGGATTCAGGATGGATGTTCCTGCAGACAAACCAACCAGAAGAAGTTAGACTGATGCATTCATAGATGTGGTTATAGAAAACTACATGAATAATTTAAGATTTAAAAGAAGCATCCAAGAAGACAATTATGAACTGAATGATTATCTAGACAGCACAGCACACCTGGGAAATAACATATGGTACCAACACATGAAAGAAGTTGAAAGAAGGACATCAGATGAAGAATGCTTTGTATGTGCACTCTTGCCATACAGCATGGGAAAGTCAAAGATCCTCATAGCTATTGAAATAGATGTCCAAACAGCACGTTGTCTTTAGCACACAGCACTTTGTAAAACCAGAGGTCAATTTATTGGAAGTGATGCTTGTCATGATCTCTGCTTCCAAAAGGTCAGGGTTTTCCCAACTCCCTTGGAAGCAGATCCATAACCCAGGTTCCGAGTGTCAACCAGTCCCAATTGGGACCTTTTGGATCCAGTCCTGGCGCCAGTGGCACCAGGCTCATAAATATGCCCAGTCCCAGCGCTGGAAGCTCCGGGCTCATAATGCTTGGGTGGACTAAACTGCAGCAGACCATGCTACTTACTTGCCTGCCAGTTGAGCCTCCGATCCTCTTCTGTTTGGAACTACTTTTCCTGTTGGGTGGGGCAGGAGCCACTCCCTAGATTCAGAACACTGGAACTCTTCTGGAAAGCAGGAACTCTTTTCTTACCTAGGCGTGGCTGTGGAAGGAGACACCTAAGCACTACAGGAGGCTATTTAAACCACACCCGATGGATGAATCTTGCTTTGCGTTATTCTGCATCCTCTGCAGCAGAACGCTCATCGTGTCTTCTGCATCTGATCCTGGGCCTAAGGGAAAAGGCTTACTATCCTGAATCCAGTCTTCAGCAACACCTATAAAGACAAGAAAGAACAGGTTAGCATTACGGTCTTCAGTGACAGCTCTTCACTTACCTGGTCCATCGGCTGTCACCAACGCCTCACGGTGCATTCCGGCATCTGAAAGACAAAGGCTTACCTACTCTTCTTGCGCTCCGGAGGTCTTCACACTGCATTCCGGCATCTGAAAGACAAAAGCTTACCAACTCTTCGCACGCTCCGGAGGCCTTCGGCGCTGCATCCCGCATCTGAAAGACAAAACAAGGTGCGTTTAAAGACATTGGGGAACTTTAATACTCACGTGCCATTACTCCTTTCCACATCTAACCCAGTGGGTATTCCGGCACCCTGCAGCCGCTCTCAGAACTTGTACCTGCAAAATAAAAAGACAGTTAGAGCGCATCGTGAAGCAGGCAACAAGCGCTTACTTACGTGCTTCCAGGCGCTTCTATTCATCACACGGGCTCCATCTTCAACTCACTTCAGCCCGTCATCCGCCATCGCCGGAACCCTGCAAAACAAGAAACCTCATTACTAAAGACTTTAAAGACATTAGAGTTACTCGAAACTTACCGTTCGTCCAGTAAACGACGGACAGCAGTCCTCTGAAGTCAAGAGGCCTGCTCCCCTTATCCAGTGAAGAAACTGGTTACAGCACCCTGCCCCGAGGCAGATGGAGAGCACGGCGTTCACTTACCTAAGGTGAGAGCGTTAACCTTTGGGGTTCTACAGGAGAAGAGAAAGGGAAGAAGAGAGAGACATTCAATAACCCAGTTCCTTAATCCCATATTTTCTATCTGCAGACATCTTACCCTTCAAGTCAGACATACAGTGCACAGAGGTCTAGCCCAAAGAGCCAGCCGTGTGTGGCACATCACCTTTGAAGATACGGTATACGCCCAGTCAAGACCGGCGCCTCTACGGGAATCAGGTGAGCGTTACAGAACGCAAAGCCTACCACAAAACTCCCGTCCAGGTGCTATGGAAACCTCGGATACCGACCAGCTAGCCCAGTTACTTGGGGAACTAAGGGCAGAAGTGCATGCAGCCCGTCAGGAAACGAACGCTCTAAGAAGGGAACTGATTATTTCCAAGGAGCGAACAGATGATCTCGCTAGACAATTGCTACAGTCACAAGCCGGACAGACCCCGTTACCCGCATCTGGGGGAAATCTTCCTTCTACATCCTCTATGAATCCAGTGCAGATCAACCTACCTGGGAATGTACCTCTGGCTCCGCCCGAACAATTTTCTGGTGACCCAAAGAGGTTTGCAGTATTTATCAATCAGTGCCGGTTGCATTTCTTATGCCGGCCAGCCGCCTTTCCAACTGATCAAGCTAAAGTAGCTTTCGTGCTTTCGTACCTTAGTGGCAATGCGGCAGACTGGTCGATCCCTCTAGTAAATCAAGATGATCCGGTCCTCCATGATTTTCAAGCTTTTCAGCTCAGTATGGAAAAACTGTTCGCAAGACATTCACAGGGGCAGGCCTTGGACAATGAGCTTCTTTCGTTGCGACAAGGTAATCAAGACCTTTTGGCTTATATTGCGTCTTTCAACAGACTGATAGTGGAAACTCAATGGCCTCAGGACAAAAGGATTACGCTGTTTTATAGAGGTCTACGTGGAGAGCTCAAAGATGTGTTAGCCCAAGTAGTGAATCCCCCACAAGATTGTTCGGACTATATAGACTTAGTCGTTCAAATAGATCACAGACTGCAGAACAGGAAGGCCGATCGTTCCAAGTTTGATGCTCGAGTATTTTCCAAACCGCCAACTCCTTCCAAAGGAGTAGACTCCGGGGAACCCATGCAAATAGGGGGTCTGAAAGGTCCTCTAACACAAAAGGAGCGGGAAAGGAGAAAACAGTTGCAATTATGCCTCTATTGCGGAAACTCAGGGCACTTTCTTCGAGACTGTCCGGTGAAACCTGCCAAGAAGGCAGTAGGAGCTGCAGTTACCAAAGTTACAAACTCTGAGCAGGGAAACGACCTCGCCCGACAAGAATAGAGGTCCTCTTGCCGAGCGTGAAAACCAGTTCCGTGACCTCGCATTTCGTGATACCTATGGTCCTCATTAGCCCTGATAATCCGGATCGATTACATGCAATTGAAGCTTACCTCGACAGCGGTGCCATCGGCAATTATGTGGATCATGAAATGGTTTTGAGGATGAATCTAACTCTTTGTCCCAAGGCTGTAAAGGACGTCATTACTACGGTGGATGGTACGGAGATAGCCTCCGGGCCAGTAACGCATACCACTCAAGAGGTGACGCTAGTAAGTCAAGATGGACACCATGAGAAGATCGTGTTCGATGTGATCAAGGCCCCTCAGTTTCAGATTATTCTAGGAATACCTTGGTTAGAGAAACACAATCCTCTGATCGATTGGCGAGCAAGAACGGTCCAGTTTCCAGAATGTGTCTCTACTTGTCACCCTCCACCTGGTGTTGCACTGGCAGCAATTTCTTCAGAGACTCCCCAGTTACCTCCCGAATACCTAGAATACCAAGATGTTTTCCGGAAGGATCAGGCTAACTCTCTACCTCCTCATAGGTCTTATGACTGCCAGATAGACCTGATACCTGGATCTACTCCTCCTTGTAGTAGAATTTATGCCCTCACCGAGCCTGAGAACCTTCACCTTCGACAATACCTGGATCAATACCTGGCAAATGGGTTTATTCGTCCTTCCAAGTCCCCTGCTTCTTCAGCTTTGTTCTTCGTTCCAAAAAAGGAAGGAGACCTTAGAACTTGTATAGATTATCGCTCCCTGAACCAAATCACCGTTAAGAATAGATATCCGTTACCTTTGATCCCTGAACTCCTGGACCAAGTCAGAAAAGCATGCATATATACAAAGCTGGATCTTAGAGGAGCTTACCACTTGGTACGAGTAAAAGAGGGCGATGAATGGAAGACAGCCTTCCGCACCAAGTATGGGCTATTTGAATATCAGGTCATGCCCTTCGGACTTTGCAATGCCCCGGCCGCCTTTCAATATTTTATGAACGATGTCCTCAGAGAGCTCATAGATGTGTGTGTTGTTGTTTACATTGACGACATCCTCGTTTATTCTTCATCGGAATCTGAACATCGGAAACACGTGAAAATGGTCCTCGAAAGATTGCGTCAACACAAACTTTTCGCTAAGTTGGAAAAATGTGTTTTCAACGTGACTGAAGTTGAATTCTTAGGATTCATATTATCACCTGGCGGAGTGCGTATGGATTCAAATGGCCATCACCATCCTCCGTAAAAGGTGTGCAAAGCATGTTAGGCTTCGCTAACTTTTACCGCAGGTTTATCCCCGAATTCTCTCGAATAGTCCAGCCCATCACTGCCTTGTTAAAGAAAAACAAACGTTTTGAATGGTCTACCGAGGCGGAACAAGCTTTCCAGGATTTGAAGACTAAATTTATCTCTGCACCAATCTTAAAACACCCTCGCCCCGAACTCCCCTACATCGTGGAAACTGATGCTTCAAGCCTTGCCATGGGGGCAGTTCTATCACAAAAGGACCCGGTAACCAATCAGTTGCATCCCGTGGCATTTTGGTCCCGCAAATTCTCGCCTCCTGAAATCAATTACACGATTACTGACAAGGAACTTCTGGCTATCAAGTCTGCCTTTAAGGCTTGGCGGCATTATCTGCTGGGGGCCCGACACACTGTTACTGTGATTACGGATCACCGAAAACTGCAATATTTGAAAACCGCAAAAGCCCAATCCTCTAGACAACTCCGTTGGGCATTATTCTTTGCCGAGTTTGACTTCATAATTACCTATCGACCTGGTACAAAGAACGGTAAAGCTGATGCCCTTTCTCGGATGGGAGTGGAAGAACACTTGATCAACCCTAAACCTGTACCAATCATTCCTGAACAAAGAATTCTGGGTGTAATCGCCACAGAATCCATAGAGGAAGTTAAGGATAAAGCCAGGCAACTTGTAACTCCAGCAGACATACAGAATTGGCATCTGCAGGGAAAGGACTTTGCAGTAAAGGACAACTTATTGTATTTCCAAGAACGATTATACCTACCCAGCACAGATTTACAGAAAAAGGTAATCGCTTGTTATCACGATTCTTTAATGGAAGGACATCCCGGTATGGCCAAGACCTCAGAAAAGATCAAGCGCTACTTCTGGTGGCCGTCTTGGAAAAAAGAGATCAGAGACTTTATAATGTCCTGTGGAGTATGCGCCCAAAACAAGAGTCAAAAGGAAAGACCAGCAGGCTTCTTACGCCCTATTGACATCCCACCTCGCCCTTGGCATACGCTTTCTATGGACTTCATCACCGATCTACCTCCATGCTCCGGATACAATACGATTCTAGTAATCATGGACTTATTCTCCAAGATGGCGCATTTCATTCCGCTCAAAGGCTTGCCAACAGCAGCAACTCTGGCCCGAGAATTTCTCGAAAACATCGTCCAACTGCACGGTTTTCCTTCGGTTCTAATTTCGGATCGAGGTAGTCAATTTATTTCTCATTTTTGGCGAAGTTGCTGTCGGTCGGCTCAAATTGATGTGAGACTATCGACCAGTCACCACCCTCAGACCGACGGACAAACCGAGAGGACCAATCAAACTCTGGAACAGTATTTACGCTGCATGCTGCAACAAACTGAAAAAACTTGGAAAGACATCCTTTGGATAGCCAAATATGCCTACAATAACTCTGTCCATTCGGGAACTGGGAAAACCCTGTTTTTTCTTTTGTACGGCAGTCACCCTCGAACCTCGGAGTTGGATCCCCTCCAAGATCTTGAAACACCAGCAGTAGACTACCTGCATTCTACAATCACCCAAGCCTTTAAGGAAGCTGTTTCTCACCTTCAAAGGGCTAAAGAACAATACAAGAAAGGAGCAGATCAACATCGGAAGGAAGCCCCTCAATATCAAGTAGGGGATCAAGTCTGGTTATCCACCAAATATCTACCTCTAAAAGGGCCACGCACATTCAACCCAAGATACCTTGGTCCCTATTCCATCACTACCATAGTAAACCCAGTAGCGGTCAAGTTGGACTTGCCCCCGCACATGAAGATACATCCGGTCTTCCACGTCTCTCTGTTAAAACCCGTGCAACCTCAAACCCGACTAACTAAATCTCCAAAACCTATTCTAGTTGATGGAGAACTCGAGTTTGAAGTCAAAAGCATTCTGGACTCCAAGATCTCCAAATCTAAACTATTTTACCTAATTGACTAGAAAGCTACGGCCCCCAAGAGAGATCCTGGGAACCTGCTGAATATGTCCACGCTCCTCGCCTAATCAAAAGATTTCACCGAACATTTCCTGACAAGCCAAAACCCCCGGAGGAGCCCGGTTTGGGAGGGGCCTTGAGGGGGGGTACTGTCATGATCTCTGCTTCCAAAAGGTCAGGGTTTTCCCAACTCCCTTGGAAGCAGATCCATAACCCAGGTTCAGAGTGCCAACCAGTCCCAATTGGGACCTTTTGGACCCAGTCCTGGCGCCAGTGGCACCAGGCTCATAAATATGCCCAGTCCCAGCGCTGGAAGCGCCGGGCTCATAATGCTTGGGTGGACTTACCTGCAGCAGACCATGCTGCTTACTTGCCTGCCAGTTGAGCCTCTGATCCTCTTCTGTTTGGAACTACTTTTCCTGTTGGGTGGGGCAGGAGCCACTCCCTAGATTCAGAACACTGGAACTCTTCTGGAAAGCAGGAACTCTTTTCTTACCTAGGCGTGGCTGTGGAAGGAGACACCTAAGCACTACAGGAGGCTATTTAAACCATACCCGATGGATGAATCTTGCTTTGCGTTATTCTGCATCCTCTGCAGCAGAACGCTCATCGTGTCCTCTGCATCTGATCCTGGACCTAAGGGAAAAGGCTTACCATCCTGAATCCAGTCTTCAGCAACACATATAAAGACAAGAAAGAACAGGTTAGCATTACGGTCTTCAGTGACAGCTCTTCACTTACCTGGTCCATCGGCTGTCACCAACGGCTCGCGGTGCATTCCGGCATCTGAAAGACAAAGGCTTACCTACTCTTCATGCGCTCCGGAGGTCTTCACACTGCATTCCGGCATCTGAAATACAAAAGCTTACCAACTCTTTGCACGCTCCGGAGGCCTTCGGCGCTGCATCCCGCATCTGAAAGACAAAACAAGGTGCGTTTAAAGACATTGGGGAACTTTAATACTCACGTGCCATTACTCCTTTCCACATCTAACCCAGTGGGTATTCCGGCACCCTGCAGCCGCTCCGAACTTGTACCTGCAAAATAAAAAGACAGTTAGAGCGCATCGTGAAGCAGGCAACAAGCGCTTACTTACGTGCTTCCAGGCGCTTCTATTCATCACACGGGCTCCATCTTCAACTCACTTCAGCCCGTCATCCGCCATCGCCGGAACCCTGCAAAACAAGAAACCTCATTACTAAAGACTTTAAAGACATTAGAGTTACTCGAAACTTACCGTTCGTCCAGTAAACGACGGACAGCAGTCCTCTGAAGTCAAGAGGCCTGCTCCCCTTAACCAGTGAAGAAACTGGTTACAGCACCCTGCCCCGAGGCAGATGGAGAGCACGGCGTTCACTTACCTAAGGTGAGAGCGTTAACCTTTGGGGTTCTACAGGAGAAGAGAAAGGGAAGAAGAGAGAGACATTCAATAACCCAGTTCCTTAATCCCATATTTTCTATCTGGAGACATCTTACCCTTCAAGTCAGACATACAGTGCACAGAGGTCCAGCCCAAAGAGCCAGCCGTGTGTGGCACATCACCTTTGAAGATACGGTATACGCCCAGTCAAGACCGGCGCCTCTACGGGAATCAGGTGAGTGTTACATGCTTCTCTCAAATGGGCAACTTAAAAGACAGATGCAGATGAAGATGACTATATACAAGATGTAAAGATAAGAAACAGAGCCCATAAAAGAAACTATGTGATCATGTATGAGAAGCCTGGAATAAAAAGAGCTGGAATCAGATGGGAGGTGAATAAGAAATTGGAGGTCAGAGGAAAGTCTGCAGAAGAAGCTTGTAGATTGAAGAACAGAGGTCAAATGCAAATGTGGGGAAGAGTATTGTCACCAGACGGATGGGAAAAAGGAGTGGTAATTGCAGAACCTGTATGGTAACTGATCATCCTGAGTCTACCATTGTGAATGTACAGGAGATATGCAAGCCATTATGGCCAAAACTTAATAAACTATTGACACGAGTTGAAGACAGAGGAGGACCCTTACAAATAGTGCCTTTAGACAGCTCAAAGTTGTGTTTCAGAGTGAATGGTACAAGAAAAGTTGGAGAAAATCAAATGTGCGATCGAATCTTTGACACATTAGAATAGTGCATGGAACAGCAGTAATCATGGATCACTATTGGGCTTATGGATCAAAAGCCTACATCAGACTGCCTAAGGATTGGGGAGGAATTTGCACATTGGTGAATGTCCATGTTCCTGCATTGGTGATTCCTAAAGGTGACCTGAACATTGATTCTCGAAAGCAGATGCTCATCTAAAAAAGAAGAGATCTGTAGAACTGATCAATCGAACAAAGAGAGAGAAGTACTTCTCTGCCAAATCAAAAAAAGCCTTTGATGCTATTCCGTATGAACACAGGCTGTTCAGCCAGACTTCATGAGTGTTTACAATGATCTTCATGCCAAGAATCCAGGTTGGAGCAAACACCAAGTGGCTTCAAATTACCAGATGGGAATTGCTGCAGACAATTAACACAACTATAAAATGATTCAATGCAATCAGAGAAGAACTGAGCACTGTAAGACTAATGGCTCTCCCGGACAGATACATCCTGGACATGATCACAGTCATGGATGGAGGTGTTTGTGCCAAAATTGGAGAATCATGTTGCACATTTATACCTTCTCACGATGACGAGAACGGAACCTTGACAGAGGCCCTAGACGTTCTGACGAAACTCAATGGGCTGATGATAGAAGAGGTAGAAGATATTGCTGATGACAGCTGGATTGGATGACTCTTCTCATGGGTTCCACAATGTATGGCAGATATGTTCAAATTTCTCGGAGCTTTGCTATTATTAGTGATGCTTGGATTCTGTGTGTGAGATAATAATCTCACAGTGCAAGAAGAAAGCAAAGAAAGCCATAGGGAAGAAAGTTATGATTGATGTTGAACCAGGATGGAAACCTAAAGACCTGACTGATGAAGAAATCAGAGACTTTGTGAAGGCTAGTATCCATGCACATGAGGGAACAAAGTTCCTGTACCCAAAGGACCATAAGACGTATGTAGGAAGATGGCTCTATTGCAGTCCAAGTGGACAGTGCATGCTGATAACATGGAACAAGGATGAGCATGTGAAGTCAGCTGGATGCTTGAAGGGAGTCATAAAAATATGGATCGCTAAGAGACATTTCTTCAGACCAGGATGTCTAGGTATAGAAGATGATGTGAGAGTGGTCGATAAATCGCCCAGAGGGGGGAGTGTAGAGGAGGAGCCAAGTACCTCCACTCCACCTGCCCGCCTGCATTACCTGAAACGTATGAACCAAAATATGTGAAGTATACTGAACAAGTAAACCAGCAAAGAGAAGATAGAAGTCTCTGTGCAGTACCCATAAGAATATCCATACCTAAGAGAATATGGAGGTGAAGTACCCATTGAGGAAACCATATCTACATCCAAGGGCCTCATTACAACCCTGGCGTTGGACCATGGTGCTATTAGCACCATGGTCCATGCCGGATTCCGCCATGGTGGATGGCGGATTTACTGCCCCATTCCAAGGTTGGCGGGGCGGTAAATCCCCATTCACCATGGCCCCTTCCCCATTCCCATTTTTAGCCCATAGGGCTCAATGGGGAAGGCGCTAATTACGGCACCGTAAATTACGGTGCCGTAATTAGCACCAAGGTCCCTTAGCGGGTTGGACTTTAACGCCTGCAAAAAGCAGGCGTTAAAGTGTGAATCAGGCGTTAAGGGTTTAACGGCGCCGCAGCCTTTTACGGTGCCGTTAACCCCTTAACGCCAGGGTTGTAATGAGGTCCAATATGATGGCCATTTGAACGAGAATCCTGATGAAACAAAGAAACTGAAAGACCAGGATGAATGGTGATCTCATACTAAGCTGAATCTACTCCAGATAGAAAGATAACCAGACCAGAGAGGCAGACAATTTGTAAAGAACAAAGAAAAACCAAGGATAAGTGACATCTTGGGATCAAGATAAAGAAACTTATGACACAAACATGATGAAGATACTTAGTTAGTTTAAACGTGTACAGATGCAATGAAAAGTAAGCAGCAAAGAAATCATGAAGCTAGCCAAATGCTTTTAAAAAAGTTAGACCGCGGCAAGCACCAACATATACATATATACCTCATAGATACATATGGATTAAATAAAGAATGAATGTTTCCACTACGTATAAAGCAGTCTTGAGCAACGAGGAAGGCCTCCATTCAGTGTCGCAGTTACAAAAGCAATTGAATTAAACAGAATATATTTCAGCTAAGGAGTTGGCTGAGCCACGGAAGCCAAGGGGCCTCATTCCGAGTACGGCGCTAACCAATGGCGCTATTAACGCCTTGGTTGACGCCGTACCCGGACCGGCAGCGCCTTGGTGGATGGCGGAATTACCGCCCCATTCCAAGGTTGGCGGGGCGGTAATTCCCCAATCCCCATTTACCCTTCCCCATTCCCATTCTTGCCCCATAGGGCATAATGGGAGTGGGGAAGGCGTTAATTACGCCACCGTAAATTACGGTGGCGTAATTAACATCAAGGTCCCTTAGCGCCATGGTTTTTAACACCTGCTAAAAGCAGGTGTTAAAACCTCCATGGCGCAAAGGGAACTCGGAGTATGGCGGTAAGGGATTACCGCCACCGCTCTCGTTAGCGGTGGCCGCTATCCCTTACCGCCATACTTGGAATGAGGCCCAAGGTCTTATCAGAACTGGAATTGGCTGACATTGGATACAATTAACTTGAAAGAACAATACTCCTGTTCGAGAAGGTCAAGCAGAGCAAAAGACGCCAGAGGACTATTGAAGAATAAAATCAAATACATGAAAAGGCTCAATTCGTCGTGTCCCGTCATGTGATGGAAGAAAGTTGAACGGATGTGAAGATCACACCTATGCACGGAAGCCAGAGAGTACCCACACTCCTTAAAAAGTCCCAGAGAACAGTACAGATTCAAGGAAACTTCAAAGAGCTAATTGACACTGAACCATTGAGGTGATGATGGATTGTATTTTTAATTGGTGGGAAGCTGCTATCAAAACGAGCTCACCCGCACGTGGTTGTTCGGTCTGCGTGCTGCTCACATAGGTGGAAAGTTACTGAGGGGTGTTAGAAGGCAACCAATTGTAGGGGCAGCACGTAGTTGGAGGTCCTATAGTTTGTGTAGCCAGTGAGACGTCATACATTTAATGACATTCATAGTGGTCATTTTGAAGGGAGGGCTTAGTTGCCCCACCTGATGTTAAATATCCAATTATTTCTCTCCATTACTCCATACAAATATAACACCTATACTTAGTTATTCACTTGGAACCAATCCCACTTCCCAATTAGTTTTATTTGTTTGCCACGTAGGATGACGTTGGTAATGAGGCAGGTCAACACGTCAGCTATGACCGATTATGGGTTTTAGAACCCGGTTTTTTTATGAAAAGATTGAGAGTTAGAGTATCGAGCGATTGCTGATGTTGTTTTAAATACTTGCATTAAAACAGACAAACCTTTGCCAAACTATTTGTGTCGTCTGAATTATTGATGTTTGATTAAAATCTGCATCCCCATCTATCTCCAGGGTATTGCCCCTCATCTTAAAGGGCTGGAAGCCTCCAGTTCACTAGGTGTTTCATACCGTTCTAGGTTAGCATCTGTGAAACGTTGGGATCCCACCTAGAACTTCCCCCTCCACCACCTCCTGGATGGAGCTTAACAAGACGTTCTAAATCTGCTGAACATTTTGCTTGGAATATTTTCATGCAGTTTTGTCTATGGTCTTCAATGCTGTTAGGCTCCAAAAATGTCCACGTAATAGGAAATTCAACTTAAACATAACTATAGAGGCGCTATCCCCACCTCTGTAGTTTACATGCTGGATATGTATATATATTTACTGAATAATATTTAGTTTATGGACTAATTGCCTGATCACATGGCACAGAGAGCTTAGCTTCTGTACAGAGTTGACTGGCCTGCGGTCATGACTGCACTTGAGACTTTGCCTGTGAATATATCGTGGCACAGTGACCCTATCTGCAGGGAGCACCAAGCACAGGAAACCTTCATGCAGTGCCCTCCAGGCAATGCCAAACGCTATGCCCTCTGCACACGGGAAGCCATACCTACCAGATACTGCGCTCAGTTTCTGGCCTTACCACCGTTACATCGACCCTGTCTGTCAACCTCCCGAGTTCGGTGTCAGTCTCTACAGCAGAATACCCTGAAGGGATATGAATAGCAATGTTTTTTGGATCTATTTTATTTATTTATTTCTATAGCGCCAAAAACCCGCAGGTATCAGGGCGCTGACATGAACACAAAGGAACATAGTAACAGCACAATAAGCAGGCTAGTGTGCCTTTGATGTGAAAAGGTATTAGGCCACAGAGCCAAGATATTTAGCTGAATAGGTGTGTCTGTACTATAACTTTGCACCCCTGGACAGAACTTCAATATACTGCCCAAAAATAATCAGACTGGTGTGTATACCTTGTTGGGAATATTTCATTCAGTTCTGTCTGCGGGGCCATTGCTGAATGGGGAAGTTTGTTTTGGGAACCCTCTCGACAATTTCCCCGTGGTCAAACTTTATTAAACATTCCAAAAATAATGAACATTGGCTGTTTATGTTACTCCAAAAGCTTCATGTAGCTCTTCGTCCATGGGTGCCAACGTTACACACCTCCCAGAATTGTGTTTTCCTATAGTTCAGCCTCATTCGACCTTTGCCAAGGCATGCACATCTGCACTTGGCATCGACCTATGGATATGCAGACCTGGCCTCAGATCCACAGGTCCTGCGGTCAAATCGTGCCACTGCACTTCTAGAAAGGTTATTACTCCACCCCGCTAGGGCATGCCCTTGTTTTACCGATGGTCAGAACATCCGCCATGGGGCTGCTATACGCCACTTTCTAAGGTGTTTGCAGCTTAAGATTTTTGGAGCTGAGGTTGAATTCACAGACAATCACATTTCTAGATTCTTAATTTAATTGGGTTGAGAGGCTATCTGCAGACCAAGTGGATGTACTATCCTTATTGTTTCTTTGTGCCCCCTTTATTCCTTTATTTTCAACGTGCGGCTCGTGTTAAACATGTTGTTGTTGAGCACATTGCCAAGGTGGCATGTGCAGTGTCACAGAACTGCCCCTCTAATATTGCATTCTCAATCAATGTGTCCTACGTTACCCTCTTTTCCCCTGAAACTGTCCATTACACTTCTATTTGTATTTGTATTTATTGGAAAGAAATGCGAGTGGTTCCATTGGAAAAACGTTGCAGAAACATTATCAACAGTGGCTGGAGCAGTCCCTTTGATAGTGATTGGTGAAACGAATGGGAGCCTGGTGGCAAAGGGGGACGATACAATGGACTGTGGACATCACAGACCAACAAATCACAGACTACAATATTTATTGTTATGCCACAATATCTGCCCCATACCACGTTACACTGCCCCCTATTTTGATCTGTGGGCCTCATTACACGGAAGGCGGTAAGGGTTAACGGTCACCGGTAATAGTACCGGTGACCGTTAACCCTTACTGCCTTACTACGAGGTCCCTTTGCGGGCTGGTACTTTAACGCCTGCTTTTTAGCAGGCGTTAAAAACCAACCCGCAAAGGGACCAGGGTGCTAATTACGGTACCACATATTGCGGTACCGTAATTAGCACCTTCCCCATTCCCATTATGCCCTATGGGGCAAAAATGGGAATGGGGAAGGGCAATGGGGGAAGGGGGAATTACCGCCCCGCCAACCTTGGAATAGGGCGGTAATTCCCCTTTCCTCCAAGGCGGTGCCGGTATTTTACCGGCATGTCCACCGCCTACTGTGTAACCTGCCCACATCCCCCCGATTTGCTTCATGTAACTCTCATTGCACCCATACTACACTATTGCCCCTTCATTAGCCCCAGAGCACTCTTGTGGCACCCAATTATGTGCCATGTCACTCTCATTGTCACCACACATGTACCATCTTTTGCAGCATGTCACCTGCTTTAAACCTAGTCTTACCGCATTTGCCCTGACATGCTTTCGTGTCACTCTTATTACCCCCAGTTTTGCTGCATATCACTGTCATTTCCCCCAGATCAGACCCATTGTCTTCTGACTTACACACATACCTCTCACTCACCCTTCCACAATAGTCGCTCTATGGCACCTTCATTGTTTTAGTATCTACACCACTGTCCCTTGATTCACCACATGCCAATCTCTTTGGTTAGTTTTGTCCCGAGTTACGCCCATTGCCTTTGAAACCATCTCATTGCCTAAAGTTTGCCCCATCCATGTCACTCATTGACCCCAGAACTGCCCAATTTCTCCCTGACGTGCCTGCGTGTTTGTACGTATGTATGCGTGTACAGGATACATGAAGCACAGACCTAGATGGTAAGCAACAGCTCATTGTACAGAGGGGATGCAGATAGGGTAAGGGGTAGCAGAGGAGCTGGGCTTAGTAAATGGAGTAGCAGAAATGGGGAGCGCTGGAGGGAGAGAAGTAGAGTTGAGTGGAGCAATCAGAGATTAGCAAGTTGTTCTTTGAAGAGTAGGATGAATGGGGCCAGTCTGGATTGTAACCGGTTTCAGAGACAGTGGGCCTCATTCCGAGATTGGTGGTAGTCATGGTGCCATTTGCGCCATGACTGCCACCAATAACGGGTCCGGCACCGGTGTAGTTCAATGGGGATTTACCGGTGTAGTCCGACCCTGGCAGGACTGGTAAGTCCCCATTGAACATGCCATTCCCCATTTGAGCCTCCATAGGGCTCAATGGGAATGGGGAGGACGCTAATAACGGGCTCGTGACTTGCAAGCCCGTTAATAGCGCTGTGGTCCCTTAGCAGGACCCGTAAGGGACGTGTGGTCAGACCACACGTTCCTTACGTTCCCCGCCAAGGGACCTTGGAATAGGGCGGTAAGGGATTACCGGCACCGGTCTCCGTACCGGTGTCCGGTATCCCTTACCGCCCACCTTGTAATGACGCCCAGAGTGTATAGCTGGAAACAGCCTGTTTCCCAGTTTGTTCTCTGTTGCTGTTCTTGTTTGCAGTCTGGCAATGTGGTGGCTTCTGGTGGTGTATTAGCCGCCTCAAGAGCTGGTGAGTTTCTCTGCCAGGTAGTGTGCTGTTTTGGTTGTGACTGGTTTGTAGGTATTGCAGGCAGTCAAACAAAATGGTTGCTTGAAGAAGCTTCAGTGGAGCTCTTGTGGATACAGTAGAATACTGGATGTTGTGTGGGGGTCTAGTTGTTGTGGGCAACGTGAGCGCCGTGACTGTGTCATGATGCTCACGTGCCCAGTTAATAAAAGGGGCTCTGCTGCGAACATTTGGTGCATTCCAGTCCGCGCACCAGCTAACAGCTACTCCAACCCAAACATTTTTCTTTTGACACCGCAAGACAAGACAGGTGTGCTCCAGTCCCCACACCATGGGGCCCCATGACGGGGTCCTCCCCCTCAGAAGATTCCGGGATCAAACTGGCCCTCGGCGCCGCTGCAGGACAAGAAGAATACATTCTCTTCGTACTCCTCCCTCACATCATACGGTGCTTCTCGGGGACTCTCCACCACCTGGACCGCCGCCACTTTGGGGGTCCTTCTCCCCTTCACCTCACTCCCCTCTGATGCCCCCATCATGCCGGCTGGGGCTGGAGCGAGACACACTCGTGCGAAATGTTCTCCTTTCCCGCACCTTCCACAGATTTGTCCCATCGCCGGGCAGTCCTGCGGGTGAGGCAGATCCCACCCACACTGTTGACATATTGTGGCATTGGGGTCTCTCTTCGGCCAGTCTCCCCTCCTCATCACTCTTCCTCCTGGCCACCTGCTGACAGCCTCCACCTCCTCAACCTTCACTCGCTGCGTGGGGACCTCCATCTTTAGCTGGTTTCTGGAGGAGTCCATGACCGAGGCCCGCACCTCCGCTAGTTCCTGGGCCCGGCCAAGCTCCAGTATTCGATCAAGGGTCAGCGCTGGGTCCCTCAGAACCTGCTTGCGCAGTTTGGTGGAGCTGCAGCCATAGATGATTTGCGCCCGGATCTCATCCTCCTCGAAGTTCCCCAGGTCACAGCCCAGTGCAATGCCGCGCAGCTTCCCATGGAATGCATCAAGGCTTTCCCCTTCCTCCTGCTTTGCACACCTCATCCTGAACCTCTCATATTCCCTGTTGACCATGAGTCTGAAGTATTCGTTCAGGGCTGCGACGGCTGCACCGTACGATTGATTTTGGGGCTTTAGTGTCTTGAACAGTCTCTGGACGGCCAGCCCGGCAGAGTATAGGAGTGTCAGGCGTTTGGCGGCGTCTTTGATCTCCATTGCCTCGAAGTACAACTCCAGGTTCTCCACCCAGGCCACCCACCGGGCCCCCAGGCTTGCCGGCGCACCGAGGACATCAAAATGGGGTATTGGTGCCAGCTGACCCCTACATACCCCTTCATCGTCCGACATGCTGTTGGCAGGTGAGGACGTCATCTGCCAATCACCAGTGTTGGTGTGCGCTTGCCGTTGCCAGGCTAAGGTAGCTGTCGATGGGGCCCTGGCGTTCTCCCTGCCCAGGGGCGCACGAGCACTCCAGGTGGAGCCGCAACCCCAGGGCTTGACACCGGTTTGGCCTGTGGAGGAGCACTGCCCGTTTCCCGGTGACCACACCCTTGTTTAAAGGCCTTCCTCTTCTGGAACCCTAGAGGGCGCACAAGCACTCCGGGTGGAGCCGCTACCCTCGGGCGTGGCACAAATGCGGCCTGTGGAGGGGTTATTGTCCCCTTTTCTTCGAGTATGCCGTTCACCGCTGAGGCCCGGGCATGGGGAGCCTTCCTACCGGCTCCGCACACGAGACAGGGACCGGGCCCCCGCCCCCTTTTCGATCGTGGGGCTCACACATGGGCCACGCCTCCTTCCGCTCCTCCCCGTCGGTGCTCGGGGAAACACAGGCTGTTGCTGAGGCCCTTCACACGATCCGTGGGCGGGCACTCCAGGCCACGTCCCCTTTTTCTCCCTGCGAGGAAAGGAAACCTCACTTTATTTATTTATTTATTTATTTATTTATTTATTTTTAAAACTAAGGTTTTCACCCGTGGCAGCCCGGGTGCTCAGCGGGTGTTCTCCCCGCTCCGTGCTGCGTCGCCGCGGGTCGGAGCTCCACGCCCCGCCTCCTTACGACTGGAGGGCCGCTCCGTGCGTCCTTACACGGCCGCCGACTGCGACCGTGTGCGCGGGTCCACGACTTTGCCTGCCGCAAGCACCAGCTGGCGGGCGCGACTTCCTCGTCGCGGGCGGGCGCGACTTCCTCGTCGCCAGTGTTGGGGGCTGCCTCCGGTCTCCGGGGCAGCCCTCTGATGCCGTCGGGATCACCCGACGGCGGTGTGCACGTCGGCGAACAGCCGGCGTGCCTTGGGCAGGGAGGCACCCCTGCTGGCGCTGCGAGGGCAGAGCAGCAGAGCCCCAGGAAGTGGCAACTTGTGTCTGTGATCATTGTGTGTGTGGGCCTGCCACGTGGTCGTGGCCTTGTGTGCGCGGCGCGGCCCGAGTGCCCTCGGAGCCGCGACCGCTGGGAACCAGGGGGTGACACCCCCTCACGTCGGATCCTGCGCCCGGTGATACCGGGCGCCACAGGGTGCCTCCCTGCCCAAGGCACGCCGGCTGTTCGCCGACGTGCACACCGCCGTCGGGTGATCCCGACGGCATCAGAGGGCTGCCCCGGAGACCGGAGGCAGCCCCCAACACTGGACAGCTTTCAGACAAGCCAAGGTGGCATCTGGGACTGCTCCGGTTCAGGCTTGCCACCTGTAAGGTGGGAGATGACCAGGGCTTCCACAACTGTTCTGCACCTCGGGTTGGGCGTAAAAGGCTTGACATTGCAGAGGAACTCAATCCGGTACCTTGCTGTTTGAGTCTTTATATACAATATGTATTTGGTTCTATGTCATATTTCTGCATTTTAAAGACCGAACACAAAAAAGACAATTTCTTTTGTGGCCGTATATGTGTTGGCTTTAAAATGCGGAAATATTACATCCTGCCCCTCTCCTTCCCCACCACCACACTCTCCGCTCATTCTATCATTCATCTGGAGGGTTTAACCCCCGACCCCCCAAGTCCCTCACCCACCACCCGCCTCCCACCTCAAAACATGCATCCTCCCCACACCTACGCACACAGACACATACACTCACACACACATACATACAAAAACTCACCTCTTCCTCCAACGACGACTCCGCTGGGGCTCACAGAGCCTGTCAGCGCCTGCGCACACCCGTGTGTGTGCGCAGGGGCCTGACAGTTCGATTTAGAAAGACCGCTCCGTGAGGTCACGGAACAGTCTTTCTGAATCAGTCTTTTTTCTTTTCGAAAAAAAAGGTAATTTGACCTAATTCCGTGTATTCTTAAAGAAGAGTCACAGTGGATGGTGAAGTCCATGTCACTTTCAGTTGCACAAACACATTCTTATAAACGTATCTTTTCTTATTGAAATATGTTTCTCTCATTTTGTTACATTTCTTAATTTTTTTCTTCTGGCATCCAAACACAGGAAGCCGCGCGAGAGGCGCATTTGTGGCACTTCGTGCTCACAGGTTTCATATCCGGAGTGCTTCATCAGTGCCCATCAGTGGCTGCAGGGACTGTGGCCCTGCAGGCTGCAATGGGTGGCTGGGTGAGATTTGTAGTTCTCCCATGCATACAGCAGCACACTTGTGCTGGTGACGCATAGCCCTACGCTTGCTTTGCCTCAGAGCTAACTAGCATTGAGGATGGTTGAGAGAAGCTATCTACTTTTCTCTCCAGCCCAGTTCATGATGGACTTCCTGCCACTGGACAGGAATGGATTCCATAAATAAAAGCGCACTAGAAATGTCTTTACTAACAAGTTTGTATTTTGCTGTCCTAGCAAACTATTTAGAAATATGCTAACACTGCCAAACGTATATTAAGTCAAATAAATACAGTTACTTCAAACAAATGTTAGAAGAATAAAAGCTTAACTGTATTCGAGGTACAGATCTGCATTGATTATCTCCTGAAAACCGGAAAATGACTGTGGGTATCTGGGTATGCCTGGTTCTACAGTGAGTAGTTGCGGCAACGCAGGAAGAGTGAAATTGTTCCTAGTGAGGGCATGAAATCATCTACTCGTAAAGAACAGTCGATAAATAAGCAGGGTAACTCGGGGATTGTATGTTCTTTTTGTGTGTGTTCATCCTGCAGGGCTTATATAAAAGTTTTGCGAACCGCGTTCATCCAAGGTTTGAGTCCCACACCTGTTTCCATGACAAAAGAAAGATCTGACCATTTTAATGTCAATGATTATCAAATGAAAAAAGTTTGTAATAAACTAAAGTCATTAAAAAAATTGTTTAAAAATCTGTGTAAGTCCATCAAAGTCACTTGTTAGTGTGGCCTCCTGATTTCAAATTCAAATAACATAGGGTCCAATTCACAAAGTTTTCTGTCGACCACGTACAAATTGCAGTTTGTTGCCCTTTCAACTGCACCCACACACACAATGTGAACACATGATGATTGTCAAAGAATCCCACACAAGGACACCCTTGGTCCAATGCAAGAACGAGCTGACGATCAGATGGGTCTCACCACAGGCGACAAAGAAAAAGTCCCGGGGGGAGTACCCCATGCTACTCAGGCAGAGAAGAACAACACCGCAGGAAAGAATGTACCTCCCCCTCGAAGAGTTGTGGCCACCTAACGAGGAGTGTCATGCAGCCCAAACGCACAGCAGTGCTGTGTGGGCATTTACAGATGTTAATGTCACTGCAGTGGACCTAACTACATTAGCTTTAGGCCCCACTTGTTAGACAATCCTGGCTACGCCTCTGCCACACAGCTGTTGATAATGCTACAATTCGTGTTAGAAACTTGTCTGCGGACATTCAGGAACTGTCCCGGCCAATTGGATCAATGTCCCGAAACTAAAGATAAGACCTACCAGACATTCAAGGGCTTTGCCTTCATCAGCTTCCACTGCAGGGAAGATGAGCAATTGTCCGAGTGGCTGGCTTTGGTCTTGATCCCTTAATCCTCTACATCAAACTATTGAAGAGGTGACTGTGACGCTGTTCAGAATTGAAAAGCATTCAGTTTTGTTAATCAGTAAAAATGTCAAATAAACAAGCAATATGTCCTTGTCACAAAGTGTGGTTGCAAGGGCACCCTGATTCACAAAGAAAGTCTCCAGGATCAATTCTCTAAAAGGGATCCTCTAGACGGTAAGGTGAAAAGAGAAGACAAAAGAGTACAATCAAACTGCTGCCAAATAGTGTATCTTTGAGAACATATTCAGGAACAATCTTCAATATTCAGCAACAGCTTCCCAGTACTAGCAGCCAAACATTGGAACTCCCTGCCCCCAGCTCTAAGAGCGGAACCGTCCTTCTGGATTTTTAGGAAAAAAGTGAAAACTTGGCTCTTTGCACAGGATCGATAATGGTGCTTCTGATGCACAATGGCAGATGTTTGTCTGAAATGATGCCCATTTATTTGTAACACATTGATAATGTCTTGATATCTTTGTGCCTGTAGCAATATTGTGCTCCTTAAGTAATGCACCCAGATACCTTTGGGTTAGGTGCGCTATATAAACAAATAAATACATAAATAATTCTCGAAACAATTCAAAGTTAGCTCAGCAAATTAACCTATGTCCTGACACTCGAAAGGAACAAGAGCTAAATGTGAGGTGTGACAAAAGGAGCTAGTGATCTGATCCTTTTTCATTAATCAGCATGGTCTACATATATGTTAATGGTAATGTTAAAGGATATTTGTACCGTGCACTATCACCACTGGAGTGGTCCCCTGACGCTCTGGCGGCTCTGAAAAAAACAGGGGAGGGAGGACGAGTTAGTGGGAGTAAGCTGGAAAAGTGCAAGAGAGCAGTGATGTGCTGTTGGCAGCCTCAGCACGGTGGGTCCGTTGGCTGGGCTTGGGGTGTTTTACGGTCGGTGGTCGTTGTGTGCTGTTGTGTGAGTCTATTTGTGGTTTGTTTTGTTGTTGCAGTGTAGTAAAGTTTGTGCGGATTGTTGTGCTTATAGGTTTGTGGTTATGTTTCCTTAGAGTTTGAGAGGTGTATGCAGAGGGGTGAAATTGTTAGTGGATTGGTTCATTGGCATTGCTGTCCTTGCAATTATGTCTTGGTGTGATGCTTGCTTTCATTCACTATTCCATCTGAGTGTGGCGCTTGCTAATCTTCAATATTCTATCTAGATGTGAGGTAGGATAGTGATCACAATTCCCTCTAAGTATGGCACTTTGTGACATTCACGGTTTCATTTATGTGTGGCAGATGTTAACATTCATAATCCTCTCTAGATGCGACGCAGGCTAAAGTTCAGAATTCTATCTAAATGTGGTACATGCTAACATTCACATTTCTATCTAGATGCGACGCGGGCTAAAGTTCAGAATTCCATCTAAGTGTGGCAGATGTTAACATTCATAATCCTAGCTAGATGCGACGGAGGCTGAGGTTCAGAATTCCATCTAAGTGTGGCAGATGTTAACATTCATAATCCTAGCTAGATGCGACGGAGGCTGAGGTTCCATCTAAGTGTGGTACATGCTAAGATTCATATTTCTATCTAGATGCAACACAGTGTAAATTTCAGAATTCCATCTAAGTGTGCATGGTGTAAGACTATGTTATGGAAGTGTAAGGTAGAGTGGCGGGGGCTTTCTGGAGTAGAGTAATTGCTCTGCACCCCACCCATGCCACACTTAGAGTTTTTGTTGGTGTCTGTTCACTGCTGGCTTCATTGGCTTCCCCTGCGGACACCTGCAGACACTGGGCCTCATCACGAGTTGGGCGGTAACGCCGGCGCTAATAGTGCTGGCGCTATCTGCCCTACTGCCAAACCCACCGGCACTATTAGCGCCGGATCACAGGTTTGTCGGATTTGGAAATCCCATTCCCCATTGAGCCCATTCGGGAATGCCCCATTCCCCATTGGGCTCAATGGGGAAATTTTGCGCTCATACCACTGGCTGATATTCTGCCAGCTGTATGAGCACGAATTTTCAGCGGATTTCCCCCCAGCTCAGAGCTGGAGAGAAATCCGCCAAAGCCCTGATTTGGCAGACCCTTAAATCTGGCGGTAGCAGCGCTAGTGCTGGATTTAAGGGTTACCACCAAACTCGCGATGAGGCCCACTCTCTGGAGCCGCCTCTGTTGGATCCACCCTTTTCCTTGTGGCCCTTAGCCGTAGGGGCTGCCAGGCAGATGTGTAAAAGTGTGTTCTAATTTGCATTGCCTGCACATGGAAAGTCATCCGGATGCTTCCATTTGGCATGTATCCATACCTCTCCCACCCATTCAGCCGAATATATGCATGTGCTCACATTGTGTACCTGTGGCACATTCTGCACTCCTGCACTGCAAGCCTCTGTGTTCAAATTTGGCTTTTCCGAATTGACCGCAGTTTGACAAATAGCACAACTACCCTTTTCTGTGCACGCAAATTCATTTGTGCTGGCGGAAAACCTTTGTGAATCACACCCATGGTCCCTCCATCAATGCAAGATGAGCTGCAGACCTTTGAAACTGGCAAAGATGTCTTCAAGGGCGCGTAACATTTTGTTATTCGTTATGTGGGCGACAATCTGGTCTGTGGTCTGACATTCAAAGCACATGAAACGGGGAACTTCAGTTATTGTTTCTGGATCTGACACTGGGCCTGCAGAAAGCTGTATCAACAATTTGTATATCTTCCCATTATGGAGATGGTACCACCACTCCACATGGAGTGAGTATGGAGCATATTCATCTCCGGTAATGACCATGTGATGAAGTGCACAATAATAAAATACTGCAAACATTTGAAAAAGGAATATAAACCTGGGAGCAACCCCCAAAATAATAGAAAATGGCAGATGAAAAGCACCAGTACCTGCAACCTAGGGGGACCAGACGTCCCGGTTTTCCCGGGACAGTCAGTGGAAACCCCGTCCCGGGTTTGCATGGTTGGGTGACTACAGTAATTAAAACTGTAATTATTTTTCACAACACTTTCAGAATTTTTAAGTTGGAGGATTGGCTCAAACTCCCAACCTTTCAGGTACAAGTCACAACACTTGCTGACTGTGCCACAGAGGCTGGCTTGGAAAAGATTGTACAGCAAGCCATGTAATATTAGAGCAAACGCGTGTTTTGAATTAACATTCAAAGATTCATAGACAAAACTGCACAAATGAGATCAAATGAAGTTTATAGAAAGGAGAAGTGCTGGACATATGATTGGGTGATGTTTGTGGGGGCGTGTTGGTGGAGGGGCGGTAATTGGTGGGCTGCGATGGGGTAGTCCTTCTTTTATGTTGTTGGTCGTCCCGGTTTTTCGTTTTGGAAATCTGGTCACCCTACTGCTACCGGAATGCTCTGCTGAACTGCTCGTTGTTGATGCAGGTGGTTGAAGACAGATGCTGGTGGGCTAGTACAGTTTATTTCTTCTGTGCTGAAACTTCGTTGCATCTTCCCTCTAACACATATGCTTCTCTCTAGGATGGTAAGCAATGAGGGTCTCAATTGTTGATTATAAACTGTTACCCCCTGGCAATCGCGGAATGCTAAGTTGTGCCTCCTTGAGGGCTGAGTGGATAAGGACATAGCTGCCACATTGAAATGCCCTGCAATTATTTTATTAACGCATTTTCTTATAGCCTTCACTGAAGACCAGGGGCTCCACTCCCTCAATGGTGCGTGTACTGCAGTTCAAGTCTTTACTTTTCGCTCCTTTTTTGCTTAGGCCACAGATAAGAAGGGCTGAACAGGCCTCACAGGATTTCTTTGCTCTACTTAATTTATTCTTCTTGGGTCATGGGCTTATGTCTGGCGGTTTCTCTGTGGTTCCCAGGAGGAAGTTCTATTTAGAGCCCTCGATGGAAGACTTCTGTGCCCACATTTGCTTTGCTTCTTGGGCACACACTCGAGGCTGGCAGGTAGGGGATGTGCCATTTGTATGCCCCACTCAGATTATTATTACTATTATTGAATTCTTATAACACGTCAACGTGCCCATGGACCTCAGGGCGCACATATAACAGACAAGGACAAACAAGTAATTTGTACAGATGTAGCAGAGGAGTTAGTGACATCTGCTACGCTCAACTTGGCATCAGGTTAGACAGGCGCATTTTGATGGACTTACACACAGGCAAAGAGATGGATGTCCTCAGGGAGAAAGGAAGGACATTCCATTCTCTGGTGGCTTGCACGTCAAATGTTGTCCCACCAAACTTCACAAGCTTAAACCGTGGTTGTACAAGTTTGTGGTTATCAGTGGAATGCAGATTTCACCTGTGTTGATCAGATAAAAGGCGGGTCATTGGATATTTGGGGGCCAAGTCTGTTTGACATTTGTATGTCAGTGCCACTAGTTTGTAGGTGATCCTATGCACCACAGGGAGCCAGTGCAAAGCGTGTCTGGATGGTGTAACACGATCACGCTTAGATGATCCGTGGATGTCTCTTACGGATCTGTTCTGCAAAGTCTGACGAACGTGAACATTAGCTCGAGATGTTCTGATTAGCAGACTATTGCAGTAATCAAGTCTTGTGTTAACATTTTACAACAATAATTTTACAATTTTTGAATATCCGGGTTTCTATGAATATTGCTCAAGTGGGCAAGCAGCTCTGCTAGGAGCAGGGCCAGCAATTGAATAATTAAAGAGCCGGCAATACGCTTGGGGGCTCCAGAGAACTTGTAGCATCTCCCTAACTGCACACCACCTTACTTTCCGATCTCTTTGTCTTATCCACCCAAGTGGGGAAGTGCCTCTAATAAGTAGACTTACATGTGGTGGGCCCCAAGACTAGTATAGCCGGCCTGTGTGTCCATGTTTGTGGTAGGAGGCTGGTGGTCTTCTGTTGAGATGTTAGAAAGGTGCACAGTGTTCTCTCACCTCGGGTGTACTGCAGAAAGAGCGGGCATGACTTCTGGTGTCTCTCATTGCTTACCCCCAGGTAGAGGTCTGGGGGACATGCCCAAGCAATCTCTCTCTGGGGGCCCTTTGTGTCTTCTTTCACACTCCCCTCCCTCAATGCAGGGCATGAGAGGGGATTGAAGCCCACAGGTGCTGGCAGCAGTGTTGACTCTTTTCTTCATCCCATAGTGGGGTACATGGAGCAGGGTATTGCTGGAACTCTGTTTAAAGAGGGCCACTCTGTGGGATGAAGGCTACATAAAGGGGGACTGCAAACCAAGCCTATGACAGGCCATCTGGAAAGGCTGAAAGGGACCACTGAGACAGCAGACCCTTAAGATGGCTCTCATCTCAGAGCTCTCAGCATTTTGCTGGCTTTTTGCCAATAGGCAGCCAGCGGGCTGCACCATTCAGCTCTGTCCCTAGAAGGGTGTCAGCACTTGAAGTGTTTTACCTCAGGGTGGGTAATGTGTCCATTTGCTGGGATACACCAATGACAGCCATTTCAGGAATAGCCAATCAGGTAAGTCAAGTGAGTTCATTAAATTATGTTTGTTTACATGTGTTATTTTATTTCTTTCACCAACCATACTTTATACATATAGCTAAGTAATAGCAGTGCACGGCAAGGGTATCAGGTAATAATATCGCCACATATGGTCGCCGTAAATAATATCGCCGGGAAAATGTTGTGGCGATATTATTTGGGTGACCATTAAAAAATTTAAAAAAATAAATAACAAAAATGTGGGGGTTGCGAGGGTGTCCCCCGCATGTTATGCAATAATGTCGCCACAAAAAACGACCATTTTTCGGCGATATTTTTGCATGGCGATATTTTTGTGGCGACATTATTACATGGAACCACGACAAGGAGCAGGTCAAGTAAAACATCTAGAATCACGATCTGTTATGGAACACTTGAAATTGTAAAATGTTTCAAAATTCTTAGCACTATATATATATATATATATATATATATCAATAAATCAAAGTTTATTCGGATAAAATCCATAAACCACAACCCAAGCAATGCAACCGTACATAATACCCAGACAGAATATACAAAATCAAAATAGTAACATTACATTTATTGTTTACATTGTTTGTGTGATAAAGCATTTTGCACACAAAACAGATGTCTTGTGTCGTATCTTCATTTGTTTCCAGGGCACAATAGCATGGAAGAAAAATGCTGATAAATGCAAATGAATGTCTCAAAGAATGTTGATGTGAAATGAAAGTGAATCGAGATGTATGTAGAAGTATACTGATTTGAGAAAAGCGGTGCTTCTATATTTAGTAATAGGCCTCATGTGGCTTAGAGAGCTCCATCTTTGTATAGATGGAGAAATTAACTTGGCAGCTAGCACTGTGTTTACTGATACGTTTTGTATTCTGCTGGTTTAGCAAGTTCCTTTAGAAATATGCCTACACTGCCAAAAGTATACACGTTTCACAAACAGAATCATTTTCAAATGTTTTATGATGCAGAATGTGCGCCTAATTGTATTGAGGGTGCAGGTTATCTGGAAAAGAAACATTGGAAGGCTATCCTTGCCTGTCTGTACCTAGAAGAACATTGTGCTGACTGAGAGGACAGAAATTGTCCTTATTGAAGGCAATCTTCTTCTCGTTTTGAAGTCAACATACTGCAAACCTACAGTTGCTGATAATGGGGTTAGGGTAACACAGTTTTGGGATTGTGCGGGGATGATCTGCTGTTTGTTGCGGTCATCCCCTTGCCGCGTTTCTCTTAAAGATTTACCAGACTAACATCACCCGAGATTCGAGTCCCAAGTATGATTTCTGCAACAGTAAATATTCAAATATGCAGACACAACGTACATATAAGAGCACAGTTCTTCACAATCTAGTTACCCCAGATTATAATTATAATTATAAGGGGTTACATGTTATAATCCCTTTTTTAAAAATGATTATTATTATTATGGTATTTATTGAGCACAGGCCTTGTTTCAAGAAGCAACAGAGTGCTTTTCATGGGTATACAACAGTACAGATGCATAACCAAGTGCTTTTTAGAGCTAACAACAGAACAGATATACAGAGGGGCACATAAGAGGGATACAGATGTACAGGGTGGCAGGGAGAAGAGGGGTGTACGGCATCTAGCAAGTTAGGTGGCGCAGGGGACGATGTGATGGCCTAGGTGTTGAGGAGGAGGGCCTCCTTGAAGAAGTGTGTGGTGAGTTCTTTTCTGAATTGCCGCAGTGTGGGGGCGATTCTGATGCTGACTGGTAGGAGGTTCCATAGTCTTGGGGTGTAGGCAGAGAAGGTTTATTTTCTGGTCCTTTCCTTTTTGCAGTGGCAGATTTCAAGTCTGCCAGTGTCCTGGCTTCTGGTGGTATGCTGTACGCGAGAGATGCTAAGTTTCTTCGCGAGGTAGCTCTGTGATTTGAGGGCGGCTGCCTTATATATAATGCAGCAAGACTTGAAGGTGATTTGAGCATGCAGTGGAAGCCAGTGAAGGTCGATGAGGACCAGAGTGATATCTGCGTAAACCCTTGATGAGGCATGTGGCCACATGTAGGACACTTCTTAAGTGCAAAAGGGAGGACAGTGGGAGGCCTTCCAGGAGGACATTGCCCCATCCAGGGGGGATAGGACCAGTGCTGAACGGTGGATCGCAAGATGTCTGGAGGGAGCAAGGGCTTGACTTTCCACAGGAGGGAGAGTTTATACCAAGCTGCCTGAGTTTCCTTTGCTAGGTGTGTCTAGAAGGAGAGTTGTTTGTTGATGTGGAAACCGAGGGACTTGGCGCAGGAGGTGAGGTCCAATATGAAGCCCTCAGGGTTCGTGGTTGATACCCAGATGTTCAGTGTTGTTGGTGAGGAGTAGGAATTTGGTCTTGGAGTGGTTGAGCTTTAAGAATGCACTAGACATCCAAGACTGTCAGCAAGAGGCAGGTTTTGAGCCTGTGATGTCCTTGATGGAGTTGAACTTGAGGTATAGCTGTATGTAATCAGTGTATTGGTGGATGTGGATGTTGTTTGTGCCTCGCAAGGCTCCCAGAAGCTCTATGTATACATTGGAGCTCACCGAGGAGAGGATGGAACCCTGCAAGACTCCACAGGTGATGTTTAGCATTGACAATCTAGGAGTCAATTTGAACAAACTGCTGGCGGTTGGGAAGGTAGGACTTGAACCAGCGTAGGACAAGTTTGCTGATCCCCATATGCTGATGAAGGGTGTCCATGAGCGCCTGGTGGACTACTGTGTCGAAAGAGGCCTAGAGGTCAAGTAGAACAAGGAGGCAGGGGTAGCCATAGTTGAGGATGTTGAGGGCGTCATTGACACCTGTATGGTTGTCGTCTCCATGCTGCATCTGCGTCTGAACCTGGATTGGTAGGTTTAGAGGAGATTGTTGGTGTTGATGTGTTGCTGCAGTTGCGCGGCTACCACTTTCTCAATGAAGGGAAGATGGGTGATTGGGCGATAGTTACCTAAGTTGTCGGGATCCAGAGTGGGTTTCTTTACCAGAGGGAGGATTTTTCCTGTCTTTAGGGTTGATGGGAAGGTGCTTTAAGTTAAGGAGCTGTTGGTGATCTTCAGATAGGGAAGGAAAGCTTCTGCATGGAGGGCCTTGAGGGTGGGTGCTGGAAGGATGTAGTTTGCATGTGATGTGGCTTTGAGGGCGACCAGGATTTCTTTCAGGACGTCTGTAGAGAGTGTCCTGAATGTTGTCCAGGTTTTGGAGATTTTGCAAGGAGGGACATGAGGTAGATGCAGAGTTGGTGTCTATGTGCTGGCAAATCTTGCTCATTTTGCTGATGAAGAAGGTGTTGATGGCAGTGGAGTTTTCGATGCAGTGTGGTTTGGCTGGGTTGGGTAGCGGGTTGATGCAGTGCTAGTCTGCTTTAAAGAGGGCTCTGCTTTTGTTGTCATCTTCAGCTATGGTGTTCTGATAGTAGAAGGCCTTAGCTGCACAGATTAGTTGTTGGCATGTTGCTCAGAGTTCCATGAGGAGCACCAGGTTGGATGCAGTCCTGGCGCGGTACCAGATTTTCTCTTGTTTCCTGACTACTCTTTTGCTGAGGTTGAGTTCTTGCATCTACCAGGGTGCTGATGGTTTCAGTTTGCGGGTGTGTTGTTTCAGAGGCACATGTAGATCAATGGAGACTGAGAGGGTGGCGTTGAGTGCTTTCATTAGAGAGTCGCAGTTCGGTTGGGGGTGTTCAGTCCATGTGAGGTGGAGGTTGGAGAGGTCTTCCGTGAGGGCATGCACCGGGAAGTTCGAAGGACCTGAAGGTTTGTCTGATGGGTTTTTGCTGGGAGTTGCTTAACTGGGATGGTGTGCAGGATGTTGAAAGGCACGGCTAGGTGGGCAGACCAGTTAAGTGGGTGAGGAGAGCAGTAGTAGAGGGAAGGCAGTGAGGTGATGATTAGGTCGAAGATGTTACCTTTCTCATGGTTTGGGTCTTTCGTGTGCTGTGTGAGGCTATGGGTGTCAAGAGAGCCGGGGAGAGCTTTCTTCATCCGTTTGGTGGTCTTGTTGCCTGGGAGGTTGAAGTTGCCTATGAAGATGTTTTTAGCGTGCGTGAGGGACATGGTGGTGACCTGGTTGGTGAAGTCTCAGATGAAGGTGGCGTTGGGTTTGGATGGTCTGTAGATGAGCAGGAAGGTGACTGTGTCTGTCAGGGAGAGCGGGAAATGGCAGGCGAGGACTTCATAGGAGCCAATGTTGTTCTGCTGGTCTCTTGGATGCTGTAGTCATCGGGGAGAAGGACATCTAGGATTTGGGTGGAGGTGGGTGTCAGCCAGCTCTCTGTGATGAAGATGGCCACAAGGTCATGTGTAGTGATAAGGTCAGCGATGTCAGCTGCATGGGTCATAGCTGAGCAGACGTTGGCGAGTATCAACTTTCGTGTTGTGGATGGTGAATGGGTCCTGTTTGGCTTGAGGCTGATGTGGGTGAGGTTGCTGCATTGTGAAGTCCATGCCTTACAGCAGGGGCAATGTCATTGACATTGACATTGCTTAGTGATGGTGGGGATGGCCTGTGGGAACGGAGGGAGAAAACACATGTCGGTGTGTGCTTACCTGTCTGAGATGGGGATCGTGCCCTGGGTCTTTCCAGTCCAAACAGGTTCAAAAAGGAATTACCCATTTCTTCATATGCCTTTCATTTTGGACATCCTTGATCTAGAAGTTAAGAAAAGAAAGGAAGAGGCAGAGCTGAGAAGGTGGATGGGGCTTAGCCACGTGGCCTACATCAACTTGCACCTGCTCACCAACTGCAAAGGGAAAGAGGTTGGAAGGTTGCTTAAGTAAGGGGAAAGGGCGGTAAAACAGGAAGGCACCAACAGTTTAGAAGTGATTGGCAGGTGGATGAGGCTTACGCCATGTGACCTAGATCCACTTGTACCTGCTCACCAACTGCAACTCACTTATGCTCTGAACAGGAATGTGAAAGATGTCAGAATCATGGACCTCTCTTCCCATATGGTCACAGGGTGTAGGTATTTCAGATATGTACTGCACTGAAGCTGACATGTACCCTGCCTTAAGAAAATCCATTTTACCTTGATGGCCTTTTCCCTATAAAAACACGCATGATTTTAAACAGTGTGATATCTCTAAAAGTGAGTGGCTCTGCCCATGACATCCTGGAGGCCTTGACCTGTGCTCACTTCCTCCATTTTCCTTCTACGCCTTTTCGGTATTCATAATCCTCAACCTATGTCTTTAAACTCTGCAAAAAAACTATTTGTTGGGAGGCAAAAGGAAAAAAGATCAAACGCAGAGCCTTGAAAGCCAGGCCGAAATCCCTTTTTTCCGCAGACAGTAATATGCTTTCAGCAGCAGTGCCTTAAGCGGCATTCCGGGGCACCGTGGGAAAAAGCCCTGGCATGGGTCAGTGAAGAAGAGAGCTGCAGCTGTGAGTTATCCTCCTGCCATCGAATAATCCCGAATGGCAGAGGTAACTCACTTTATTTTGGCCTGGCTTAGATCATGAAGGACAGTAATTGATCGATGTGTGGGTGCTGCCAAAGAACTTTGCGCGTGATGGATTTGTTTGCAGGGCTCTGTTAAAGGACTGCGGCTTTGTGAATGTTACCGCTGCTATGACCTCTGAAGCTGCAGGCGTAGACCGTACTTCAGCCAGGAAACAGTTCACACCTTTCAGCAGGCGCTGAAGCGGAAAGGTAGAGCACATTTTAACTGGAACTTGCTCATATATCAGAGCAGAACTAGACGAAATGGATGTGGGAGAGCGTTCCAGACACGAACTGGTGCCGCCGGACGACCTGTGTGGCTTGTGATTCACATGATAAGATAGCTCAGCGTGTTAACCACTTGTTTCAGAGATGTGTCACCCATCACGAAGTTGATTTCCAGCAGGTCTGAGTCAGCCTTTCTTCTTTCTGAGCTTGTTAAATTGAAGACTGTAACATGGTTAGAAATAAAACCTATAATATCCCTTGAAATGATAAGTCTCCAGGGGGCCAACTGTGAGCCAAAAGAGGCTCTGGAAATAATCTTCAAAGTGGCCCAATTTGACACCTTTTCAACAAGTCCAACCCTTTTCCTATGAGAAAATGTACAAATAAAATAGGTTATCACACAAAAGAGGCCCAGGGTGCAGAGGCCTACTGGGAAATCTCCAGAGTTCCCTATGGGCCAGTCCACCCCTGCGTTCCACAGCTACCAGCTACCAGGACTTCAGACCAGCAGCCAATTCCATGTAACCGCCCAGGAAGGGTTATGCACTAACAATTTATACATAATGTATATATAATTATGTATACTATGTACTGGTAAGAGCGAAGCAGGTTTAGTAGGTTTATAGACTGCACCATTGTGCTGTATCAGGCGCTATGGGCCCATACACCACCTGCTTAAATGTACCTGCTGTTCTCAGTCTCATATTAATGCCCAGTGTGCCCCTCAGGTCATGTGTGTAAAGCTTAACACCAGAGAGGTGAGTCTGAACTAATCAGATGTTGGAATGCGGAGAATAAAAGCATCATGGCACCACATTTGGGGTCACATGTGAGGCTTGGCACATCAGCATTTTATGTTAAATTAACCATTCCTGCATACTGGCTTCTATAATGGCGTCTCGCCACCCAGGTCCCAGTTGGTATGGTCCAAGGCTGCCATGGAAATAGAAAGGGGCTCTGAGGGAGATACCTTTCTGTTTTAGTGGTAACCATATTTTCGTGTTTTCTTTTCACTTAGGGAAAGTGTTACATTGTTTTTGAGTGTGTTGCGTTCTGAGAATTAATAAGGGGGTTCCTGGGAGTCCCTCTGCCAGACATTAGTCCTGGTTACGAGAGACTCTGGGTAAGTCTTTCGTAACCAGGACTAATGTCTGGCAGGGTGACTCTCAGGACTCCCCTTGTTAATTTGCGTTCTGAGCTCATTCATCTTTCAAGCAAAAAAAGCTGCAAGGTGGAATTGCTTCGCTCACACCTTGGTCTCCCTCTTGTAATGCCCGTTTTAGCCCTTCCGGAAAGCCACATGTTATATTATTGCCAAGAAGAGAGCGGAATACTACATTAAGTGCCAGCTGAAAAGTATGCCATGTCCAGCTCCCCCGAGCAGACCTTTTGTCAGTGAAATCTTCTGCTTTTACTATGGGTCTGTGTGTGGCTCTCCTAATAGTATCAGTTTGAAGTGCATGCGGCCATTCGCTATTCAAACTTCCGCTAGTCACTGCAAGATGGATGAACCCATGAAGCCGGCAACGTTGCTTAACTCAAGACACGCCTCAGGCCACATTGATAAGCAAGTGCAGGAACTGCTTCTCAAATGATGTATCATTATCTGGTAGAGTAAGGCGGGCACCATTTGTAAATGTCACTTGGATCACAAAATGCGAGCTATTTCTAAAAGAAAGTCAACAACACGTTTCATTTCAACCAGGCACCCATGTGTACTGCTGGCCACAGGCATCATTAAAGCTCTGCAATTCGGGGTCCATACAAGCTAAGAATGCCCTTAACCACTTAGCATGGAAAATGACAATTTCCTTTCATAATTACGCCCTCAAGTGATTAGTGCCTTTAAACCATTGATTCCAAGAGATCTCTATTTTAAGGGCACTCTGTCGCTTTCACTCTCAACGTGTGGCCCCCACCCCTCGGCTCCCTTCGGATTCTTGATAGCATTACAGCTTAAAATGATCCTTGAGTAATGAAAGCATGATAACGCCGCTCAGGAGCAGAGGAGGGGTCAAAGTCAGCAACAGTTTTCCAAAGGTAATACACAGACCTGCTTGTTGTGGGAAGCCAAGGGAACATTGGATACTACTGTCAAACAATGGGTTAACGTCCCTGAAGGATTTTGTCAATGATCACTTACCGCCTGTGGTATTCATTTAGTAATTAAATGGCAATATTATGAACTGGTGGTCTCACCAAGCCACAGTACGAAGGGGTTCAGATAAAACATCAAGCCAAACATGGCAACACCCTGAGTTAAAAGGCTTGTAGGGCCTTGGACCTTATGCTCATGAACGAGGTCGGAGAGGGGCCACTGGAAGTTGAATAACTAAAGGTGGCAAGTGCTTCAGTTATTCTCCGGAAGTGTTAGGACACTTACCTGGCCTTCTCGTCGCGTCCGTACTCGGACGTGGCAGTTGTACCCATATTACCAGCTTGGGAAGCGTGGCTGTAGGCAGCAGGCCGGCGCTCGTCATCTTCGCTTGTATGCGCGAACCTCGCGGGTAACCAGGAACGGGCAGACAAGCTTGTGTTCCAAGCCTCGTTCTGGTGCCCGCTCGGCCGCCACGCATGCGCAGCCCCGCTAGTGTTCCGAGCCTCGCTTTCATGCCGGACGCTGTAAATAGCGTCCGGCCCTCTACAGATCGCGTCTTAACGTGGTTTGTTCCCACTTACCGTCGCTTGGTGCCTTTGTTCCCTGCTCCTTGGCTCCCGCTTCCTTGTGCTGTTCTCAGGCCACTTGGGCTTCCCTCTCCTGCTTAGTCCCTTCCTTGTGGTTCCTGCCTTCCCCTGGGTTCGTTTCTGTTGGGATTAGTTCCCTTGGCCCTGAGGCCCTTAGGAAGTTGTGGGTCTCTCCTTCTGGCTTTTTCCCCTCTCCTTGGGCCTCCCTGTTCCCTGGGTTCCAATCTCTTCCTGATTCCCTTGTTTGCCTGTTTGGCTCTGGGTGCCAGCCCTCCTGCTTTTCAACTGCCTTGGTGGATCGTGCCTGGACATCTTGAAGACCTACTCCATCCTCCAGCTTGTGAATCTCCACCAGACCTCTCCAGCTCAACACCTCATCACCTCCCTGTCAGTTCTTGCACTGTCCCGGCGTCACTTTAATCCGCAGGGAGGTGAGCTAGTGGCGTCGGGAGGTGATTTCAATCCATCCCTGTTCCATTAGGGTTGGGTCGAGGTCGCTTCCTAGCGTTACAATTTCTGCATTCCATTCGAAGGTCTACCAGTCTGGCGTCACCGGCGAGACCAGCAACTGAAACTTCAGGTACGCAGCGCCCCAGAGACGCGCAACTTAACAGGAAGTAAGGGCTCCGGAGAACCTGTGGCATCTCCCTACCTGCACAGAACCTTACTTTGCTGTCTCTTTGTCTTATCCACAGGAGTGGAGGCAGTGTCCCAATCAAGCAGGCATACCTGCCAATCTGCCCCTTCCTGGAGGCTTCCAAAAACCCACAGTTAATTTCAATAGGGACCCTTGATTGGGAGGAAAGACACTGCTGGCCTGGAGTATGAGGTCTGCTGCCCTTGTTCTTTTTTTGTTCAAAAAGGATTTACTGATTTTGCTATAGGACAAAGGAGGACAGATGTCTTTCTTTTTTGAAACACTTGTATAGGCGCGTTATAAATGACATATCATATCATATCATTGGCCACTCCAGGCCCGATTCTTAAATTTCTAAGCACTGTAATCAATGGTGTCATTATAAATTAATATAATGGTACTCAATTTATTTACCTTGCCAGGATGAAGGGCTGAGCTGGCCCTGCCGGGATTCAAACTCCTGTCTGAGACCAGTGCTTAAGTCATTAGCTATTCTGATAGGTAGGTCTTATTTCTTTGTTGTAGATAATGTGCTGCAACAATTGCCTTGGATGTACCATCATTGACCCACAGATCTCTCCCTACAGGGGTCCTTGCTAGAAGAAACAAAGCGAAACAAAGTGCATGATTCAATAACCAAAAAATGTTAATACAAATTTGATTTTCAAAAAAGAAGAAACAAAGCCCTTAAGTCTCTTTCACATCCTCTGCACAACAGACTAGGGAATAGGTCAGTTTGTTTTACTAGAGATGAATGTAAAAAAAACGAAATCAGCTAACACAAAGAAAGTGTCAGGGGATGACAATGGCAAATGTAGACAGGAACTTCATGTCACACCAAGGATATCTTCCAATCGTCACGAATTAAGACCAAATTACGTGCCTCTTTCTTTTTCTAAAAAAAGATATCTTTATTAAGGTTTTCATAAGGTATCGGGTTAATAAGAACAACATAAAGTTAGGAAACATTGGGTGCAATTCAAACATTACTCTGTCCAAAGTTTTGGTTGTAACATCACCATGACATAGTTCAAAAATCGTACTTTGACAACGTTCCAGCTAACTCGTAGACCCATCCCTGTATTTCCCCCTTCGCTCCCCCCTTCCTGCCTCCCCCGTTGGGTTGATGGAAACGAAATGGATGGGACACTAGCAGGGTCAAACTGGGGCATAGAATTGTCTCAGGCACCAATGAAAAAGTGGCCCACAAGTGCAAATCGAAATTCATTCCTTTTGTGACAGACTATTTGAGTAGTACCCAAGGAGGAGGTTTTGATAAAAATCTGATGCAAATTGTGCAATTTAAAGATTATATATTCAGCAACAATAGCCAAAACTACTAGCTGCATAGTGAAGCAATTCATCAACTGGCCCATAATGGCCAAAAAGTGGGCATTTTTTACCCCAAAAACTGGCCCACACTACCATTTTGCATTTGAGTTTCGAGCATTGCCCTACTGCCATATAGGCCAGACCGAGCCTGGACACTAGAGAGGATGAACATCTTATTACATGACTGAGAGGATTTAATTTCACACCTTGTGAATTCAATGTGCTCAGACAGCCCTTCAGGCCCTTTGGAAAAAGGGACAATTCTGGGTCATAATAAAATTAATGTGGTCCAGGTGTGCTCTTTTCCCTATTCTTTATGTATTCCAGGTTAGGGATCTATAGTACTTGTTGGGGTGGTCAGGAAAGGTCCCGACGATCAAGAGGGGTTTATGTGTGCATGCCATATTTGTGACTAGGGGTGCCATGTTGCAAATTCATATGTATCCAGTGTAGTTAATTGTGAAAAGATATGATACATTAGTGTTACTTTTTGGTTAAAGTTGATACATGTTAGATTGTACATGCATAGAAAGATAACATGCTGAAACCACAAAATGAAATATAAAGACAATTCAGACATCATGTGCTATGGAGTGCCCAGAAGGAGGCAGTGAGGAGTTTTTATAATGTGCATGAGAGAAAGGGGGCATTTCCTGAAAAATCCACTGTAAAGGAAAGAGAACATTTATCAAGCATACTGAGAAAACATATAAAGAGGATTTATGAATCTACATCTAGTGGGCATTTTATAAACAGATTAAAACATGGCAGTCAGGGGTTGACTTTAAGAAACTGGCTCTGCAGAGTTTCAGAGGCCAGAGGATGGGTAAATAAGTAAATACAACCTCAGCAATGGTCAGCTCAATTAAAAGAGCCGGCCATGGTTTTTATGGCCTGATAAGTATCGCAGAAAGCAGATGTAATCTCTTGTATGCATGGCAATTTGACATAAGGTTTTTGCTATTTGTTTTGGACCAGCAATAAACATGGGGGTAATCAATGCACGAGGCTAAAGTCATCAAAACCCAGGAGTTTCAATTGTATTCTTAAGATATGCTGTGTGTGATGAAATGGCAGTTATTTAAAATGTTCCCATGGAGGCAGTGAGCAGGGGCAGATGAGATAGCTATCATTAGTTCAAAGAGAACCCGTTTACTCAGCCTTCTTCATATCCCTTTAAGTATGTATGCGAACCATGTGCAATTAAGGGTTAAGGTTAAAGGGCTCAGGCCAGTTGTTACTAGAAATGAATTCTATTTATACACAAATGTTTAGCGGTTTCATGATGTAATAATCTCCTGCAGACAAATCCTAAAAGCAGGTCTGTTTTGCACATGAGCTGAATATGGTAGTTAAGATAACGGATATCAATGAGAATGTAGTAATTGGAGAAAGATGGGATTTCTTTGGATAGGTTTTGTCCAATCACCTGTGGGGGTGGATTGTAATAAAATATTTGTGAGTGTTTTAACTTTTGCAAAATTGTTTATAATGTGTCAACCTTTGTGGTTCAGTGTGACTTGGTTTAGTTTGATTCCACAGCGTCATCTAGGTCCTCCCCAGATGATTGCACAATAAACTTACTTTATGTACAAAACGTGCACTCGTTTCTCTGGTGGTGGGCCTGCTTGGGTTAAGGTGATTAAGGGGACTATCCCCTCATACTCCAAAAAAAGAAGCCACTCAACGTCAACATGTGAAACATGCCTCCTTCTTGATTTTCCTTGGTTCCCTCTCAGACACACAACACTTTGAAGCAATGCTGCCTAATTTTCAAAGCACTTAAAGTTGACCCTAACATCCCATCAGAAAGAAACTCCATAGAGACCTATGAATCTTAACAAAATGGGGAGTAACAGCCTTAGCACAACTCGAGATCCGGTGCCAATAACGCTGGACCATGTTGCGACAACACTATTTGCGTTGACAGTATCCCGGCGGATTTACCGCTGGGATACCGCCAAGCTTCTGATGAGGCCCATAGTCTCTGCAGAAATTGCATCAGGCTCCTTGCAAAACGAGCATCTGTTTTGATGGGCATGAAGGCACGCAGTTAGTGAGGTTTCTGAAAAATGCTTACTTCCTCTGAATCTGCTTTTTGCAATGTGTGGTACCTGGAATTGTTGTAATCTGGGGTAAAGAAAGAACACAGGGGTCATTTAAAGCACATGAAGTGCAAAGGCTGGAAAGGAATATGCTAACCAAAATGATTTTCCATAACATGACCATGGTCTCACACTCCATGACCACCACTCTCTCCAACTCCAGACTGATCCCACCTACATGCTTCCTGCCACCTGTTCACATACCCCACACCAGCCCTCCCCAGCCAAGTAGTACTCCAAACTACCTCTCCACCAAGAAGACAGATCCACTTCCAAATCGGACTTTGAGTCTCATCCCTATCCCTAGCCAGCTAGGCCAGCTAGGCCAGCTACAGAAACCTTAGAATGGACAGTAAACTATGACTAGCATGGTCTCCTTCATATCAGTCATTCCTTTGACATCCAGAAGGAACACTTTTCCCACCTACAGAACTACCAATGTTGCTGCAAAGATGGCCAAACCACACAGTATCATCACTAATGAAAGGGCCCCACTTAACCCCACTGCAAACGACTTCAACTGAAAACCGATTCTACCTGACACCTGCCCACCACCACACAGTCCATTGACCGGCACCCAAGTGCCTAACAACTCCAAGAAAAATTACCCAGGTATCCAAGGGGCACTCGTCAATGCCAGATCCCTCCCTGCACATGCCCTAGACATTGCAGACCTCATCAAGACAAAGAATCTTGACTTCATCGCGATCACCGAATCATGGCTCCACACAGCGGCAGGCCCTGTCCTTGCGCTAGCTAGCCCTGAAAACTACACAATCCTCAGATTGGATAGATGTACAGCCAAAGGAGGAGGGGTAGCTATCATTGCCAAAAACACTCTTAATATCGGAGAGATACCGAACACCATATTCCTTTCTGGAGTACTACTTTCATTTAAACTGACGCTATCTCCACCAGCCTCCCTGAACATTCACCTGATCTACAGACCGCCCGGTCCACTACACTCATTTGAGGACAACATAGCAAAACTGTTATCAACTAACACCAAACCTAGTTCACAAACCCTTCTGCTGGGTGACCTTAACCTAGGTTTTAATGATCCGAAAGATAACAATGCCCGAGCCCTCGCTAACACCATCTCAGCACTAGGTTTCACACACCAGATTATGAATCCCACACATATCAAGGGTCGTACTCTAGATTGGCTAGCCAACCTCAATTGCAATTCCTAAATATCCTCCAACGCCCAATGTCCATGGTCCGACCACCATATTATCACCTTTAACATCATCAAGTATTCAGACCCTATCAACCCCCCCGATAGCCTTATCTAGAAACAAACTTAACATCACAGCAAACAATATCTTACCACTACTGCACCCTATCCTAGCACACTTCGACACAGTAACCAACAACCCTTCTACTATGGTTGATCTTTACAACCAAACAGTCCTCGCTGCGATTGACAGCATAGCTCCTCTCTCCATACACAAAGCTAAGCCAGTAGCCCACATTAACTCCTGCTACACGCCCATGCTAAAATCTTTGCGAAACTTGAGTGAACGGCTGAGGCCATCTGGAAAAAAATCACCTAATGAACTAAACAAAACTATATTAATTAAGCTGTGCAAAAAGTACAAACAGGCTGTCATCCAGATGAAAAGCTCTACCTACAACGAGAGAATATCAAATTCCAATATGGGAACAAAGGAGCTCTTTGCTATCCTGAGAGAACTAGTACCACAACCAGAAGTTTGCAACAAACATGCTAACTGGTGCACTAGCATCCAGCAAGCACTATCCGATAAAATAACACTCATAGAATCCAAAATTGAATTGAAAAAAGCCACTATTCAGCCCACCCCACCATCCTAACAGACTCTTTCCCACTCAGGTCATAGCACCATTCCTCAATTCAAATGCACTCCTGTCACCAACTCGCATGTCCTAAAAATGATCACCAGTCTCAAACATTCAATGTGCCAAGAGAACCCCTGCCTGGCGGTGGTAATTCAAGACTCCATGACCAATCTTACTCCTTTTATCACAAGGCTTATCAACATGTCCTTAGAATGTAGCACTGGTCCTACGAACCTCAAAAAATGCATGGGTACTCCCATTCGATGTTCCCGCTAAACTGTGTGCATGTGCGCTTGCCCAGCTTGCTTCTGGGTGCCGCTCAGAAGATTTTTAGCAGCGCACACAGACAATTCTCACCAATACAAAAAGATTTAATAAGGCACAAGCCACAGCAATTAACTGAAATGTTCTTTCTCTTAAAATAAACAACTAGTCTTGATATTCTGCTCATTTGCATTACACTAGTATGCAAGGGTGACCGTTAAAACACCTAAAATCCATATCAGCAAAATGCACACACAAGAGGTTAAAAATGAATATGAAAAATTAGCTCCATGAACAGAAGAATCTAACCAAGATATGCCTGCATACATTAACCAAATAATGTTCCCTCCCCATCCATGACTCCTAAACCTGACTCTACCTCACTTTTACCTTATGACTCTAACTTCTGCCCCAAAACACATTAAGATACTACCGGACAACATTGATTCTTCCTCTCTTGGCTCTGCGAAAGGTTAGCAGACATGTACCTACACCCACTTGTTTTATGTTTGTTGTAACATGTATAATGTTCACGTGCCAGAATTTCTGTTACTCATTGTGCCTTACCAAAAGCGTCACCCACACTATATAATTGAACTACAAGCTCTAATATCGGATACTGACTGTAGGTAAGCAGGCTACTTGGATGTGTAATCTTATCCCATACTTACTCTCCTTTGTACATATGTCATGCAGGTGCTTTGAAGCGGCCCCCTTGCAAGTGAACACATAAAACTCAAATATTAATTTGCCCTCTAAATATTTTGAGAAGACACATTTACTTTAGCAATACTAACATTACCCAATAAGTGGAGAGCAACATTGCAATATCATTTACTTAGACTACAAGGGATATTGGGTATGGACTATGCCTGGGATTACTCGTCCATAGTATCAGGACACCCGATATTCAGGAAGGAGAATGCTTTTCACACAATCTGCATCATTTCCAAGTGTTCAGAGTGCCTTTGGGCATAGACCTTCACACATTCATGATAACACGCTTCTATACAAATGCGGTTTTACTGAGCACTTGTGTAATCCTACTCAATGATATAAGGGTGGGGTATGTTGCAAACAATCTTGTATGTACTGCAAAAGAATTGTCTACATGCAGAGTCATGACATTCTTAAAATGCACTTCATATGTTGAGGCATTAAATATGCCTTGCTTGCAAAGTATTGTGGGTCTGCAAATATTCCAATGAGTGTTTACTGCTACAATCCTTCACTTTTTACTGTGCTCTGTCAACTAGTATTGGAGGGTACCACAGGGGCCAGGGAAGGGTACAGGTGGAAGAGCACAGTTCATCACTCCTTGTGGTTGGTGAAAAAGGCAGCATTTTCAGAAACCACGTCAGATGTTTCGGCAGTACACTGATGGAAATGTGTTGCTTGTTTGCTAAAGGATAGGAACCTCTAGTACCCATCTAGACAACAGCACCTTCTCTTTCTTTCTATGCTAAGCTGCTGATGGCTTTTCAATGTAACCATGTGTTCTGTGTATAGTCTCTAGCATCCCCCTGCATCCTATTTAACTGACAACAAAGAATTACAGAGGAGGGATACATAGTTACAGAGAAAGGCACACAATCAGTTGTATCTCTGATGAATTGATGCTATTAACTTGTAGAGCAGGAGCCAAGTACCTCTACCGGAAGTCCCGCCCCCATTCCGCCCATCTGATGGCAGCCGGAAATTGCAACATACGCAAAGCCAATAATGGTACCTATACTGCAAAGAGTCCTTGAAACAAGGTATCATTGAGAAAGCCCTATTTGTATCTGTGGAGAAATGACGTTCTTCTGAAGGAAGCTCCAGAAGAAGTGTGAAGATGAACGAAAGAGAAGACTGGTGACGTCACATGAAGCAGAAATGACGCACCAAAAAGAGATACCAGTGAAGAAAGAATATAGACCCTATTGAATCTGATGATGAAGGAGAAAAATGAAGATTGCACGTGCAGAGAAGCACTGAGGAAAATGCAAAGCCATTTTACAAATGTATAGATGCAGTAACGCAAGTAGACAAAGTAATCATAAGGCTGGCTACATAGTGAATAGACTGCAGGCGATGCACCAATTGATTTGTAGGAATGTATAGAATCTAGATGTTCTGCAACGCATTTTAGCAAACTTGTACCCCATGAATGAAAGGGCTGGAAGTGCGGTGCAGCAGAATAGAATAGCTAACGGTAAAGGAAGATCCGAGAAGGCTCAGAAGGCTCGGCTGGCCCAGCATCAAGTGTCAGAGCCGCCAAAGCCTGGTTATCTACTAGAGAAGATACAATGAATGTGAGAAGCGCGCTAAGCTCCTGAGTTGTAATGGAAAAACACTAGAAGTGACAAGGTTTGTTAATAATAGTATTAAATGCAACAAAGGAGCTCAAAACGTGGTCTCTAGTCACATGGTCAGATGAAAATATACTTTGGGGCGAGCTACACCGAGACCAGAAGATGAGGCCATGCCTTCACTCCCTTTTATTCTCAGTCACAGTGAGCCTTCTCAAACCTGAGTTCAAACACATTAATTGAATGGTAGACCGCAGGAGTGATGATGTATGTTGGGCTAATTGGGAAGGGAGGCATGACACGGCCAACCTCCCAGCACCTGCGGTACCAGCTTGCGTGCTGCTAGCGAGTGGAATATTCCAGAAGAGTACAAGCGTGCCAACCAGAGGGCCACATAGCAAGGAGCCCTATAGTTAGAGAAGTCAATAGAACATTGTGTATTTTCATGACATGGAAGATGACTTGCACTTGGTTTGGCTTAGTTGTCCACCTGACCTTAGAGACCCAATCACAATCCCGCCCATATAGAAAGTATACTTAGATGTTCCCTTTAAGCCTATCACATTCCCTAGTACGTTTTGTTATTTAGCCACATAGGATAATGCCACTTATGACACATTTTTATTATAAAAGAACTGTTTTTTATGAAAATCGTTGAGAGACTTGAGAAAACATCCTTTGATGTCCGTGATACTCACTGTTTTAAAGAATTGTTATTAAACCAGTTAATGTTTGCCAGCTTCATGATTCGGTCTGATTATTGATGTATGAGTAAGATTTGCATCCCCATCCATTTCAGATACTGTTACCTCATCTTAAAGGACTCCAATGGGTTCAAACTTAAAAGGCATATAAATGTGTGATTTTTTTCAACACAACGCCAAAATAAACCTCAGTAAGGCTCTTGTTTAAATTCCTGTAGACTGTGGTGCGGAAGGGTGGGCAAAACTATACACTTTATTATGTGCCCTGTCATTTCACTTCCTATGTCAGGAGTACAAGCAGGGCTCTAATAATATTTTTCTCCATAATTGGTGTCAAATGATTTTTATGGGAGTAAAAAAGTTATTAGCTTTGCAAATAGGCATACTTTCTGCTCATTAAAAGATGTTCTTTCCCCTTAAAATTCCTCTTGAGATCGGGCATTACTAGTATTATAGTTCCTTCCTATGACTGGTCACTAATTGGAAAAAATATCAGTGGAGCTTTGTGGGTTGAAGTAATATGTTAATTGTTTCTCATTTTTGTTAGGCACATTTTCCTTTTTTTACAGAGTAAAAATGGATGGTGCATATGTCTCTTAGCTGTAAGGCCGGTGTTATCACTACCCACAGGAGACGTCATGTGGATAGTAAGCAGAGACACAGGAATCTTTTGTCATCCTATTCTGAGGTGCAGTTATTCTGATGCAATTATCATCATTACACAAATTATTAGAAGCATGTTCTCCTGGCCCTTGGATTACTTCATTAAAGTGGCACTTGAAGTCCTATCAGCATGTTTCTGACACATTGCTTTTCATTGTCATTAATCCGTCGGCAAATGTATTCTGTCTGAATTTCTTGACAGCCACACCAGTTAGGACAAGAGATATTTGTGTTTGGTAATACACACAAGTTATTTTCCAGTGGCATGAAACATACAAAGCCTCATTACGAGTTGGGTGCTATCCCTGTGGTAAATCCACTGGAATACCACCCAAATGAATTACCATTATTGCCACTTGTTCTGGTGGAATTACCGCCAGATTACAAGTGGTGGTGGTGGTGCAATACCCCATTCATGTTGAGTCCATTGCACTCAATGGGGCTATTCTTTAGGCAGAATTACTGCAGCAGAATTTCCACTGCGGTAATTCTGCCGATTCTGCCAATTTTTTGGCAGTGAGTTGGAGGATTTACGTCCAGGATTTTCCTGTAGGCAAATCCTCCACTCCAGGCCTGAAATTGTAATATGGCACAGTGGGAAAGTTGGTGGTACCTCGTTACCGCCAACTTTACCACTTACCGCCAAATTCGTAATACGGCTGACATTATTTTGATGCACAGAAGTACGTGGCAGATGTTGAAGTCTTGGACTGGCTAATGAGTTTTCTGTATAATCACCTATGACATATTTTATTTTAGCCTTTTTGTTTGGAAAAGGTGTTGTAAGATTTGTAAAGAACTGCAGTGGCTGGGAAGAGACAATTCCTTTCCAAGCTCTCATTTCCTACGATAGCTCACGAAGTGACTTACCTCATTAGTCAGTTGCGCACATGGAAAATAATGTGCACACAACAGCCAACCAGCTCCGCACATAGAGAAAAATAATTAGAGGGAACATTGCTCCCATTACTAAAAAAGCCTTCACTTGACCCTAACATAACTACAGACTATCAACCCATTATGACAGTGCCTTTCCTACTCAAAATACTTTATAGAGTAACTCATCTACAAATACAAAACTACCTGGAAGCCAACAACCTCCTTGACCTTCAACAATCAGGCTTCCGCCCTAGACATGAGGCGTAAACAGCCCTTCTGGATTTGAAAATTCAGATGGATGAGTACAAAAACAAAGGTCAATTAGCTCTGCTCCTCCTACTCGACCTCTCTGCAGCATTTGGTTTGGTCAATTATAACATACTCTGCAAACATCTATCCTCAGCGGCCCACTTCTCACCAAAAGCCATTCAATGGATACAATCCTTCCTCTCAGACAGAACGATGAGTCTTCTCACCCATTGCGGCAATTCAGCCAACCCCGATCAGCTGCAGTGTGCCACAAGGCTCCTGTGTCTCACTGACACTATAACATATTTACAAAACCTTTATTTGACGGCCTGGATGGCTTGGGTGTCACCTACACTAACTATGCTGATGAAACCCAAATCCTCATTCCCATCACTGGTTCTCATGACTTGGACTCTGCCTCACTCAACGCCATCTACCAAACGATCCAAACATGGATGTTATGATTTTATGATATGATGATGATAGGTTATTTATAACGCGCTTAATACCCAGCGGTTTCTAAGCGCCGACCCGGGAATCGAACCTGCGTTGCTCCGTGTCGTCTTGCTTCCAAGGCTTCCAAGGCGAACACGTTGCCGCTGAGCTATCCTCTCGATATGGCCCATCATGTTTGAATGATGAAAAGACGGAACTTCTAGATTTAGGGTCACACCTCTGCCTTAACAAACTTGACAAAGCCTTTGAGTTCTTCAACATAGATGGTAACATCATAAAGGCTTCTAAAGAAGTAAAATCCCTAGGGTTCTACCATGACTCAGCCCTCACTTTAACTAAGCTTGTCAACGCCACAGCTTCAACAGTAGTTTACACATCCAAGCTGATCAATGCCTGCAGAACATTTCTGTCCTCTGACAGTTGCATCACATTAGCTAGAGCACTCATCTTGTCTAGATTGGACTACTGAAACGCACTACATGCAGGGACCAAGAACCGCAATATCAAAAAATGACAGGCGATACAAAATAATGCCCTTAGAGTAGCTCTTAACATACCTAAAATCTCCCACATATACACGTTAAGAAGGAATGCCCACTGGCTTCCGTGCAAGAGTGTATAGCCTTCAAAATGTTATCTATGACACACACATGCCTTCACAAATCAGCTCTTACTTACTTAGCGGACAAAGGCTCTAGATCACAATCTTACAGGCACACGCGTTCAGCACGTATGCACCTACTCTCCACACCGAGATTCAGATTACAGAAAGCCGGAGGAAGTAGCTTCCCTGTAATAGCTGCTAGACTCCGAAACACTCTACCAGTTAAACTAAGGTCTGAAGTCTCTTTCTGGACCTTCCGAAAACAATTGAAAATGTGGCTCTTCACACAAGAAACTCGGGTCTAAGTCTTGCTCACCAAGTAGTAATCCACCTATTCCTGTAACCCACATGTTAAGATTATGTTACAGCTCAGCGTGTTTTATCATACTAGCTGTCTCACATAAATGTATCTACGTACCTTTGTGTTAATGTTCAATATGCCTATCTGTAATCATGAAACTACTGTATTAACTACTGTCAAGAACAGCGCCCAGATGCCTGTGGGCTCGGTGTGCTTTTCAAATTGCTAAACAAATAAATAAAAGTGTAAAAAGCATAGCAGGGCATATTGGTGAGGAAAGGACATACATGTTGGGTCGAAGGATGAGTTTTGTACGCAAAGTGAGTAAGGTCAATGCCGATGTAGAGACAACAATTTTATGACAATAATGCAATCGACATTTGGAATGTAACCTCATAGAGCCCTCTGAATGTTAACAATGTCGATGAAAATGATTCATCTGAATATAGTTGACAACTTCCCCAGTTATCTGTGATCGTTTACAACATGTGCAGTCGGTTTCTATTTTGTATAGTACCATACCCAATTTTGAGTGTGCAATTCCCACCGAATGTTTAGGAACTATTATCCAAATAAGGGTCTGTAGACCATTTCCTAGACAAATGTGTTAGATGAGAATTGCAACATTTACTGAACAAAGGCGACGCCTGTTTCCCTTTTAGTATTACCGGTCTTCGTCGAACTCTGTTTTTCCGGTCGTGGAGATGTCTTATTGGAAGTGACATAAAATATATGATCATCACCTCTCATTGCGATGGCATGCCAGGGTGGGCGAGGCATGAAGGCGCATTTGAACTATGGAAGAGGAGTTTTCGGTGGGGGCGAGGCAGGCCCAAATGGGAATGGATGATGGCACAACAGGTAAAAAAATAGCGCAGGAGGTTCATCAGAGTTAGGGTGCATGCAAGGTGAGCTGTGGGGAGGGGGCGGAAGGAGGTGGAGGAGGGGATCTCGTTAACAAGGCACATGCCATGGGAAGGGAGCTGAGTCTCAATGAAGGAAGACCAAAGCACTTCTGCTCCACTGCGTCTGTGGGACATGAGGTCCCACAGACGCAGCCTCTGATGTTTTTAGGGAGCAACGCAGCTCCGAAGGAAGAGTAAAAAAGTGCCACCACCGCAAATATTCACAGCTACACAAATAAGTAGCAAAAGGCAGGCAGACTTACAGGTACCACACCAGTGGCTACGGCGGCAGAAGACCTGCATTAACTGGGAATTCTGCACCGTATGTAACTTTTCTCTCCGTACCCCCACCCAGGCACATTTCCCGGACTTGCTGCCTTCGCAGCAGAAACAGACATGCTTGTGTTCCTTTGTTGCTGAAACTTGAAGCTCTGGTGATCGCAGTAGGCCGCTCCTGTGTGGACTGCACACACAGCCCTTCCTCTGCTGGCTGCTGTGGTGCACTCCGTTTTCCCCAGCATCACCCTAAATCCTCCCGCCAGACTTCCGACAGCTAAGAGATCATTAAGGAGCAGCAGCAACCTTTGCATTGCTTGTGTTACACAAAGCCGACCAATCAAATGTTCCGCAATGTGAGCCTGCTTTCTTTCAGAGACGGCTCAAGGTTTGCAAAGCCAGCTCTGCTCTCCGGCAGCAATAAGCAAAAGCTCCCGCAAGCGCACAGCATTAACTCCTGGATCTGCTTACCAAATGGCTGCCTCCAAGTGCTTGAAAAACAGGACTTCAAGGGTCATTTACAAAAAAGAAATTCTAAAAATAATGCCAATATATCTTTTTTATTGTGACAATATTTTTAAAGCATAACATTTTTGAGTGAACTTCCCTTGAAAACACCAGAAATGCCACTTTCATTCAGGCGGCATTAAACCCTTGCAACAGCCCTGCAATTGACTATCTGTCTGACTTTCCCTGTCTTGGGATGCTTACCTTTGACCAACTCATTATGGTTCTGTTTTGTTTTTCGATATGATGCAGTCTATTTCTATTATGGTTCAGTTTCTAGGGCAGTGCTTTACACCTAGATGATGCCTGCTCTATAACACGACGTCTGTTAACGAAAAATATACTATGAGTTAAAGCAACAGGAAAGGAAAAGCATGGCAGAGCCATCTGAGCAAGTTGAGCTGTCAAGGCAATGAACATGACTACGGTGACATGTCAGATTTGGTTATACTCGTCGTATACAACCCAGGAGGAATACTGGCTGCCGTCCACTGAAAAGATGACGATATCAGAGATGGAGGTAAAAAAAGATGTACCTGGGTCTCCCGAAAAAGGACTTCTTTCTCCCAGTAGCGCTTAATGTGCAGAAGGGTGGTAGGTTGGCCCCAATACACCCCATTCTCAGCCAATCACCACATAACACCCATGATAAGATCAGCAATATCCCTAAACCTAATTTACATATGCACACATATAACTGACCACTCGTAATAATCTCCTAACATTCCCATTGTTCTCATTTCCAAATGTAACAAAGAGAAGAAACAACTCAACTCTTTACGTTTCTACACATCAACACATATAATGTAATTTTTATTTTTTTATTTTATTTGTTTAGTTGATAAAATCAACCTTTCAAATTACAAAACAATTGATTAGATGAAATTCAGCAGCATGGCGGTAGGCTCATTACCGGCATGGCGGTAGGCTCGTGCCCGCGATCTCGTAATGGCATGCAATTTGCGGCCTCTTGCGAGGGCGGACATGCTAATTACGCCATGCCGGTAATTGCCGATTTTTACCGCCTACCGTGTAATGAGGCCCAATACTTTGAAAGGGGAATATTTCATAGCAGTATGTTTTCTTCCCCTCAAAGCATGCCAGATAAAAGGCAAATGCAAATTCTATTTACCACCTACATAAAAAACGTTCCCTCTTATCTCTTTCTTTAAGTTCTGGTTCAATCTTTCTCTCTGCCATGCTGCCTGTTGGTGAAACGGAATGTGATGCCTTTGTTTAATGTGCATCAAATGACATAATGGGCCTCATTCCGACTTTGGAGGTAACCACGCCGCTATTTGCGGCATGGCTGCCTCCAAAATCGTTCCGAATCCAACCTGGTGAATGGAGTAATTGCCGGTCCATTCCAAGGTTGGAGGGACCAGTAATTCCCCATTCACCAGGGCCCTTCCCCATTCCCATTGAGCCCCCATAGGGCTCAATGGGGAAGGCGCTAATAACGGTACCGTAAATTACGGTACCGCTATTAGCACTAAAGTCCCTTTGCGGGTCCCGTCCTTAACGCCTGCCAAAAGCAGGCGTTAATGAAGGACACGCAAAGGGAACTCGTAGTAGGGCGGTAAGGGTTTAACGGCACCGGTCTCGTTACCGGTGACCGTTAACCCTTACCGCCCTACTCGGAATGAGGCCCAATGTCTGTAAAACCTCAGAGGTAAAATGTATGGCATCATCCAAAGTAATTTTAGAAAGAATGCCGAACCTAGCAATGATATAATTCCCTAAATATTTAACAACTGTCAATGTGGAACTTTTAGTGGGAAATGCTTCTGGCCACCCACTCATGGCAACTACTACTACCCAAACATACTTAAATCTGTGGGCTGACTGTGGTAATGGACCAATAAAATCCACGTATACAGTCTTCCAATGAGCAGTAGGCCTCTCCTCCTTCATCAAGATACATGTTTGATTTCTGTTTGCTATGTCATGTTACGGCCAAACATTCTTCCAAATCTGTTTTCATTCCCGGCCACCATGCTGTCTGCTATAGCCTATCCCAATAGCTGTTCTCTTTATCGTGTGCCTAAAATCTGTGAGTGTAGCGTGCACATCTTTTCTGATCTTATGAGGAGTCACTAGTATCTTCCATAAAACACGCACCCTTTGGCAACATCTCATTGCAAGATGAAAGAGTCTCATCTTGCTGAAGTACTTGCATAACATGTGCTCCTAAAACTTGAGGAGAACCATCTCCGGTTCCGGAAGCACCTCAAGACCTTCCTCTTTTCTTCTGCCTTCGCTCCCCCTCTCCTCTGCTGATCTGTTCTCTCTTGGTACTGTGCACCTGGCCACCCTCTGTCCTCGGGCCCAGGTACGTGCTCACCCTTCCACCCTCCCGCGCTGCCTCCGGGCCACCCCTTGCACTGGGGTCTGTATCTGCACCCAAACAGTCCCCCCCTTTTTCTTCCCACACTTACCAGACCTACCTTGTCTGCTGCCTTAAACCTAGCACTTGCAAATTGCTGGCTGCATTACCGCAGTTTGTTGCCTTTATTATTTATGTATTGTTATTTATCTGTTTCTCCACTGCTTCACACTTTCCACTTCTCCCCCTTCCATGCACTCCCCCCCTCTCCCATGCACTTGCGCGTTCTCAATGTCACTGGGACTAGTAAGATCGCTGTTTTGTTCTCCCCTATTCCCCTCCCTTGCCTTGTCGCGCTCTGAAACACTTGTGTACGAGCGCAATATAAATAAAATATCAATATCAATATGTGTGAATTATGAACTAACCTCAGCCGTTTCATCTTTAAAGGATCCTAACTTGGAGGTTATGCTAACACTTTAGAGGGTCATGGAGGCCAACTGTCATCTCTGCAATGCACCACATGTGATGCTAGAAATTCCTTTCTTGGTGCTACATCTACTAAAAGGTTCACTTCCTCCCAAATTCTGCATTGAGAATGCCCTTTAACTTTCACAGCATATACTGTGCTCCTCTCATTAACCAATTGTTCATGTTCTTGCCATGAAGAAAATAATTTGACTGCCGACGCATCTGTACCTCTACCATCGTGAATAGATTTTCAATGCCTTTAACCCAAAATCGAAATCGATCAACCCCTCGGATGGAACCTATTTATATCGGAGTGATAATTAAAATCAGTGGCGTAACACAAGATCTGGGGGCCCCCTGCGAGCCATGCTGAGGGGGTCCCCCCAAAATCGGCAACAAATCACGAGTCGCGCTACACTCTGGGCCGGCCTAGATTACCATGCTTGTGCAATACGCACAAACGTGTTGCTGAAGGGGTATGCCACACACTGCACTAGGAAAAAGATATAAATAAGTGTTTTAATGCAATATACAGAACATTTTCTGAGAGAAATTGACTAAAAAGCCACAGTGTTTGCTATTGTTATGTAGGGTAACACCAATCCAATACATGCTATTATAAATACCATGCCACAATAAAAACATGTCCAACTGGCTGCACAATGTAGACCGGTGTAGACATTACAGTAAAGCATACCAGGCCACATTAAGACATACTCAGACTCGTTGCACCAAAATGCCAGTCGAAGCAATGAGACTCATCAAGAAGAGAGCACACATTCAAGCCTGCGTCTCTGCGGCATCTAACAACACAGCCAAACTCTTTAAAATCTGCAAAGAACTGGCCAATCCTGTTGCGGTTTCTACCTATCCTGTTCCCTCAACAGGCCCTCTGTACGGCTTTGGTCTCTCTCTACTCCGCTAAAACTCAGGACATCCTGTCCACTATCTCCTCTTCCTCTCCCTCTTCCACTTTCGGCCCCCTATGGCCATCTCTCTCTCTCCTCCTCCTTTCTCCTCTTTCTCTCTAACAACTGACAAGGTTTCTAGACAAGTCCCATCTATGGAAGTGTCGTCAAAATAGGTGCTCGCCTGCTCCTCCAGAACCATCAAGGACCACATTGACACCCTTGATCCAGCCTTGGCCGATTTCTGTAATCAATCTTTTGCCACTGGAACTTTCCCCTCTCCCAAACTCCTGGAAAAACTGGCCAACTGCCAACCTACTCTCCACACTGAATCTGTTGGTTGTCTCCATGACCATCAGTCTGGCTTAAGAGCTGCCAGAAGTACGGAAGCTGCTCTCCTGAACACCTGTGAAGATCTGACCTCTAACCTTGATTCCAGCATTCCTTTTGTCTTCATCCTCCTGGAACTTTCCTCTGCTTTCGACACGGTCCACCACGCCATACTGATCAATTGTCTCTGTGAGAACCTGGGCATCATGAATCAGGTCCTGGAGTGGCTGACTTCCTTCCTCTTGGACCGTCCCTCCCAGGTCCAACTTCATCCCTTTCACTCCGCCACCTGTCTCTACATGTGGCGTTCTCCACGGCTCTATCCTCTCACCCTGGTTTTTCAACCTCTAGTTGGCCCTCTTGGCCCACCTAATCTCTACTTTCTCCTCTAATTTACAGTGTTATGCGGATGACACCAGCTTTCCTTCAGGCTCCTCTCAGACTACTCTCCTCTCTCGCTCATTCCTGGTGTCATCTCCAACTCCACTCTCTCTTTCTCTCCTCTCATCTCGGACGTCGCCAAGAAGTCCCACTACCAGCTGCACCTCCTCAAAGGGACTCTTCCCTTTCTCACTTTCCCCCAAAAGCTCACTGTCTCCAGAGCTCTGGTTCTCTCTAGGCTGGACTACTCTGCAACAGCCACTTTCTCAATCTGCCTTCCTCTACTCTCCGCCCTCTACAACTAATCCAGAAACAGGACTGTGAGACTTATCCTTGGCCTCAAGCCCAGGGACAGTATCTCTCCAGCCATGAAATCTCTCCACTGGCTCTCGGTGGCTATAAGGATCAAGTTCAAGACCCTTCGCATTGTGCACAAGGCTTTGTGGGGCTGGGATCCGCACTACATCCAAAGCTCTCTTCCAAAATACCTTCCTTCTCGAGCCCTAAGGGTTAGATGCTTCTCCAGGCAGAGAGTGGGGTGCTAGATCCTTCTCCCCTGCAGGTGCCTCCCTCTGGAATGTCCTCCCTGCCCCTCCTAAACTTGAGCCGGACCACCTAAAGTTCCGGAAGCATCTCAAAATGTTCCTCTTCTCTGCTTTCTCTCTCTCCCTCCCCTGCTGAGCTACCTGATCTACCTGTCCGCTGTACCAACTGGTTGCTTGGCTACCCTCAGGCTCTTTCTTGATCAGTCACCCCTGCACTGCCTCTGGGCCTACCACGCAGTTAGGGGCTGTAACTGTAACCCTACAGTCCCTTGTTCTCCTTGCTCTACCTAGAGCCACGCTGCCCTGGCCGCACTTACTCAGAGCATTAGTGCCCTGTTTTCCCCTCCCCTTTCCCCTTGCACTTCTCGTTCTCACATTTGCACTATCTGAATGACACAAGGCTTAGTAAGATCATTTGTCTTGTCCTCCCTCTGTTTTCCTTCCCTTGTCATGTCGTGCCTAAAAACACTTGTGTACAGGTGCATTATATATGACTTATCATATCATATAATTTTTATCAAAGATGCCCAGAAAAATATAAAGTGCCGCAGTAAGAAACGGCTAGACTGGCAGGACCAAAATGCCAGTCTAGCCAGGTAATTACACTTAGCAGGACTGCTTTATCAGAAATTCCCAGTTAAAAAAAAGTCATACCTAACTGAGGAATGACTAGACTGTCTGCACCAAAATGCCTCTCTAGCCACTAATACCGCATATCATGCCTGCTTAGTATGGACATGGACGACCATTATGAATTATTGCACCCCAACCCTCCCGCTTCTCCCTCCCATTCCCTACCCCAACCTCCAAAATCAGCTCATTGTCCCAGAATTACCTCCATGTCCCTCTTCCTTGTCCCAGTGCTTACATATGAGGCTCCTTGCCTCACTGGTAAGTACTGGGATGAGGAAGAGTGAGACTAGGAGTAATGAAGAGTACAGGTAGCTAAGTCAGGCATTACCTTCATGTACCTCTACCTTATCCCAGTACTTGTGTATGAGGCATAGTGCCTCATACACAAGTACTGACTCATACACAAGTACTGGGATGAGGAAGAATAGGGCTAGGTGTAATGAATATTACCAATAAGTACTCAAGGCATTAAACACAAGTAGTGGTGCAGCACCATTGAGCTGACTGGGCTTTAGCACTCCCCCCGAATTGTGGGCTATGTTGACTTGACCTGGCTGACCTACAGAGAAGTTGCCGGACAGAAAAGGACACAGATGTTAAACGGCACCTGGTTTTGCTGTTAACAAGGGCCCGGGCCAGCAATTACTAATGTACAGCATTTCACTTTTAGTACCTGCATTCAAATGCCACATTTTTTAAGCAATTGAAATTGTGATATGGGCTTAGTACTTGCATGCCAGGGGAGTGATTGGAAGGGTAGAGAGGGAACAGAAGACTTTTCATTCTCACAGCAGCCCATAAGTGGGTGCTTTCAGACTTAAAGAAGAGAGTGAACTGCTTGTAACATTGAAGCTGCACTAGAATAGTCTCATTAAAATGCATAAAGAAGTTAGATGCCCCCACACAAATAAGTTTGCTCCTCCGACCAACCGTGAAGTTAGCGCCTCTCCCAAAATTTGAAGGGTTAGCCCCCCTGAAATGTAGGTTTTGTTGCGCCCCTGACCACAAGCACACACACCATTCACCATATATACACATGCCCACCCAGGCAGCCACCCATACATTTAAGTGTGCATCCTTTCACCGTACACGCACACCCAGCCACCCATACATTTTTGTGCTCCCTTTCACCATACATTCACACAGAAAGTCACCTATACATTTAAGTGTGGACACTTTCACCATACAAGCACACCCAGGCAGCCACCCATACATTTAAGTGTGCATACTTTCACCGTACACGCACACACGCATTCCCAGCCACCCATGCATTTGTGTGCACTCTTTCACCATACACTCACACACGCACACGTCATGGGGTTGAGGGGAGCCATAATACTTCAAAAATAAATTTTATTTTTGAAGTCACTCTGACTTCATAAAGAAATAATTTCTGTTAAGGACTGAACCATAACGGAAATCATTTCTTTATGAAGGCAGAGTGACTTCAGAAATAAACTATTTATTTTTGAAGTCATAGGGCTTCCCCCACCACATGACATGGAGACCTCTAGCCTGGGGTCTTCATGTCACGGGGTGGGGGTAGCCCCCGGAATTCAAAAAGAAAGTTTCTTTTTGTATTCACTCTGCCTTTATAAAGAAATTATTTCTGTTACAGAAATAATTTCTTTATAAATGCAGAGTGAATAAAAAAAAAATGTTGAAAAAAAGGGCTGCGGGGGCCCCTGTTACGCCAGTGAGTAAACTGCTCATGTCTCGGCTAATTGTGAGTTTGGTCTTCCCCATTTCTTCTCAGACAAAATGCGTGCTTTGATACCTTTCATTGGTCAAACTGATAGCACGCAGAGATGGAACAATGCATTAGCAGTAAATGAAAAACCCACAGGACAGTGCATTCTCAAAGCGAAGGGGAAAACAGAGTCGAGCATTTTAACCTGGGTGAAGGAACAGTATGTCTGGAATGCAGCTCTGTGGTTGCTATCTTATCTAATCCTACCTGGAGGCAGGGAACAGATCTAGACAACAGTCCACATTACTAGTTAATATGTTGAAAACATATTACACTCATAGTTACTTATAAAAAGTTTTGTTTTATTAAAATGCAATTCTAACATATTATACTCATAGTTGCATATGAGTCTTAACTAAAAATGTGGACAGTTGTTATGGTGTTTGAGATGCGATAGCAATTAGAGACATTGGGCCTCATTACAAGTTTGGAGGTAGCTGCCTCCAAACCGGCCTCCTTTACCGGGTTCCTGCAATGGGGACTTACCGGGTTACTCTGACATAGGAGGAACCGGTAAGTCCTTGCAGGAACCTATCCACATTCCCATTGAGTTCGATAGGGCTCAATGGGAATGTGGAGGGAGGTAATAACGGACAGATTACATCTGGCCCGTTATTGCCTCCCTCTTCCCCTCGCGGGACCCGGAAAGGACGCTTGGTTTTACCAGGCATCTGATCCGGGTCCCGCAAAGGGAAGCTCGTAATCAGCCCTCTAGGAATGAAGGGGGCCGGTCCCGTACCGGCCCCCTTCATTACGAGAGCGCCACCCTTATAATGAGGCCCATTATGTCAAATGGTGCATAGTGAACAAAAGTAGCACATCATGTGCCTTCCCTTTGAGAATACTCTGACCTGTGGGTTTTTCTTTTACTAATCATGTAACTGCACCATCTGATGAAGAGGTCTGCAGGACTTTGAAACTATTCTCCCAGCTCTGTGGAGTATTTCCAGTTAGTCCAATAAAAGGCAACAGCACCTGCATCTTGTGTGATTGTACAAGGGGACAAGCAGGGCACCAAACCCTCCACTTTTTTTCTTTCCAGGTAGAATTTCATAAGTGGGGAAACATCCTGATGGGTTGCTTGTTTTAATCACCACTCTAGCTTGCACTGTCTCTCCAGTCACGTTCACTGTCTCTCCACTCACGTCTGAACGGTCGTCACAGAGATGGACTAAAGCGGAATCAGGTACACTGGCCGCTAGGCAAGCTCGAGTTGCAGCAGGCAATGCTTCCATGAGAATAATGTCACAATCATGCTAATCATGTTAATCATATAAAAGGGAGAACCATCTTCAAAACCCTATCCATTACACATTGATGCTTAGCTAATGTGGCCCCTTAGTACCTTTTGCAGAACTTCATGGAGACCAAATCCTCCAGGCCCGTAAAATCCTGCCATGCTAACCGCCTAGTGCCTCCTACCTGCAAGAAACTCACTGGAGGAGGTTCAAGCATCCCATCACTTGCTGTGCATCACTGGAACACACAGCCCCCAGACTTAAGGGCAGAAGAATGAAACTGGCCCTTCAGGAAGGCTCTAAAGACTTGGCTATTTGCCTAACAGTCACCCTATTGGACTCTCAAACTGTTATCCATGACTATGTCTCACCCTACACGCAACTGGGTCCACAACAGCGCTCCTGATGCCTAAGGGCTGAGGCGCTTTACAAATGCATTATATACATAAATAAGTAAATGCTGTTCTCCCGCCACTTTCACTCCCATTACTTTGGCTTTAACCCCACTTTAATCCTCCGCTTACAAATCCAAAAGTGACAACGCTGTCAATCATTTCCCTATTGTCCTAGTGTGCACCATCCCAGGGGGCTTTTTCTGAGATATTGATATTGATATTTTATTTGTATCGCACTCGTACACAAGTGATTCAGAACGCGATGAGGCAAGGGAGGGGAACTAGGGAGAACAAAACAATGATCCTACTAGGCCCAGTGACTTTGAGAATGCGCAAGTGCATGGTTAAGGGAAAGGGGAAAGTGCATGGGAGGGGTGGAGAAATGGAAAGTGCTAAGCAAAGGAATACAAATAAATACCAAAAAATAAAAATAAATAAATAATAAAAAGCAACAAAAAGTGGTAGTGCAGCCAGCAAGTGGCAAGTACTAGGTTTAAGGCAACAGACAGGGTGTGTCTGATAAGTGGACACAAAAAAGGGGGTGGGGGGTTGTAGGGTTACATATACAGACCCCAGAGCAAGGGATTGCCAGGAGGCAGTGCGGGTGGGTGGCAGGGTGAGCAGGTACGTGATTAGAAGGTCAGAGAGTAACCAGGTGCACGATGCTGAGACAGAACAGGTCCGCAGGGGAGAGGAGGAGCAAAGGCAGAAGCAAAGAGGAAAGAAGTCAGCCATGCCAGAGCCTGATCGGTGATACCCAGATGGTTGATCGTGTCAAAGGCAGAAGGGAGATCGAGTAGGATGAGGACAGAGGGATGTTAGAGTCAAGGTTGGAGAGCAGATCTTCGTGGATGTTCAGGAGAGTGGTTTCCATGCTTCTGGCAGCTCTACAGCCAGACTGATGGTTGTGGAGACAACCAACCGAATCAGAGTGAAGGCTAAGCTATGAGATGGGAAGCTTTTCCAGAAGTTTGCCCAGGAAAGGAGTGATGGAGATTGGGCGATAGTTAGCTGGGAAAGAAGGGTCAGCTGTGAGTTTCTTGAGAAGAGGGTGCACAAGAGAGTGCTTCAGAGGGGAGGGGAAGGCTCCTGAGGCGAAGGAGAGGTTGCAGAAATCAGCCAGGGCAGGAGCAAGGGTGTCAATGTGGTCCTTGATGGTTTGTGAAGAACAGGGAGGAACCTGTTTTGATGAGACTTTATAGATCGGACCTGTCTAGAGACCTCATCAGGGGAGAAGAGAAGAAAGGACAAGAAAGAGGATGGGGGTGCTTGTAGGAGGGACAGAGTTCCCAGAAGGAGAGGGGAGAAGACAGCAGGGGACAGGAGGGTAGACAGGATAACCTGTGTTTTTTAGATGAAGTGAGAGGCAAGGGTCATGCAAAGAGCCTGGGAGGTGATAGGAGAGGTAGGGACTGCAGCAGGGTTGGCCAGTTCCTTGCAGATTTTAAAGAGTTCAGCCGAGTTGTAAGATGCTGCAGAGACACAGGCTTGGATGTAGTGTTTGCTTTGTTTTAATAATCACTTTCTGACCCCCAATTTGATGTTATCTTACTCAGTGCCCAAAAACTGTCACAGTTGCTCTAACTATAATGATTGGAATGTAGATGAGAAAGGACATCTAAAGTTGCATGTGATAGATGCACCAAGGACATGGTGCAACTTTCTACGATCCGAGCGTGTCCATTATATATACTGAATCCTGTAGCTGCATGACATAATATACATTGGGGGAGAACCTTACAGTGTGTCCCCTCCTATGATTACAGATCAGGGACTTGCTCCTATTGCTCTGTGGAGGCAGGGAAGTGAATTTCACACAAGGCTCCAATGAATAGCTCATGTAGGAAAGCAATGTTTATGCCCTGAAAAGTGCAAAGAGAAATTAATTACAAAAAACAGTCAACAGATGTGTAGAGGATGACGTGTCCATCATCTGGTTGTGGCAGCATACCGCACGCACAGACACACATTGTTTGAGAGGAAGGACCGTGTTCTGCTTTAATTTGTATAATTTTTCCATGATTTAGACAAGTGCCGCACAATAAATTTCCAGGGAAAGCAAGTCATCATGCGGGGAAGGAAAGAATAGTGTTTTTCTTTTGTTCTATGGGACTTTTGTGTAATATTAATGAAGCCCGATGTAGGGGCATCAATAACTTCCATGAATGGTTTCCTTTGTAAGGCTGAATTACCCTGCTTTACACAGCCGATGCTCGTTAGCTTTCGGTGTCATATCCTAATCTTTGGTAGCTTCCTATTACCTTTCTCCTCTTCTGCCTTCAACTCTTTACCTAATGTCTTGAGCTTCTGTCTTAATTTTCTCTGCACCATCCCTGCATCCCTGTGTTCCTGTCAATAGCTCCAAAACTTAAGCATATATACCCACGCAGATCCTTTATTCTCTTCCTCTCAGAACTCCGCCGAAGTGGCTTAACCTTTGAATCCATTGCCCTACAGAATAGTAACTGGGACTGCCATTTAGTAGCATTGCTATCATATGGTGGGGATGCTCGCCTTTATCCAAATGAGGTTGCACTGCCTCCTTCAGAGACCTGATAGGACAGAGCTCAGGCCTTTTCTAGGCATTCCTGCTGAATTGTTCTGTAGCTCTGAAACTTCCTCCTATAACTCAACCTTCGCCCTCCATTGCATATTCTTCTAAGTTCGGGAAAGTATAATATTGGATAGTTGCATATACAGTATGCATGCAGCCTGGATCTCCTTTTCTAAAGCGCTTTGTTGATCTATACTCTCATTACTCTGCCTTAACGCCAGAAAACATGATCAGGCTGCCTCCTGAGTGTATCGGAGGCCTTTCCATAGAACAAACAGCCCTGCAATGGTTATATTCTCTTTTAGATACTTTGGCATCCCCAAGTGGATGAGCTCATCCAAAATATCTTCAAAATTCTTTGGTGATGCATCTGTATCTTTGTTGTATCTTGTGGTGTCCCCTTATCTTTTCAATTTGAGTGAGCGCAATTTTCTCCCAAAGGATGGGCAAGCGTGCAGTGTAAGGTGTGTCTACCCTTGGATTAATACTGTGTAAGAGCCACCTGCGGGAGTACATATTTGATCAGCAACCTGTGAGTAAACAAAGGGGTAACGCCAAACCTTACTGCGCATACGCGCGCCTAACTTCCCCGGGGAATGAGTATAAAACAGTCACCAACCTGAGCACTCCTACATTGTGGCTATATACTTTTCAGGGTAAGATCTGCATATGTGTCCTTGTTACAAGTGCACAGGCCATACATTAGAGGAATAATAAGCACGACTGGGCGGCACCCGTTGCCCCCCAAGGGCGGTGCATTGTCGGAGTACCTGTGAAAGAAAGAAGTGCCAGTCCGCCCTGTGATCTGGACGGGCTAAGTCGTAATCATTTAGGCCACACACATAATGAAATAATGGCAACATACAATGATTGACCACCACCATGTGCCAGGGCAAAAATGTATAGTGATAAAACAAGTAATCAAATGAATACATTATATCCTTTTTACACTTCACCAGTACATGGGTGTAATACATATCATACCTCTTAGTTAATTTCCAACCAGACACTGTGAGAATCTCCTGTCCATCAGGTGGAGTTCTATTCTTCACCATATTGGCTAATACATATATAAATGTCATGCAGATAACCCCTTTAGCATTGTATTCAAAGTCAATGAATGTACATAAATATTTAGCACCACTTCCCTTGGTGCAGCTGTGTGATACCTATCATACTTCTTGCTAATTTCCAACCAGACACTGTGAGAAACTCCCGTCCATCAAATGGAGTTCTACTGTTCACCAGATTGGTTAATAAATATATAAATATCATGTCGGCAACCCATTAACATTTCATTAAAAGCCAATAACTATACTCAAATATCTAGCACCATTGTTGTAATAAATATTCCACCTTAGTTTCACGAAAATGTCTTATTTAATAAAATTAATACAAAATAAAAAAATGCAATGCATTAAAATGTTCCCATTTATAGCCTCAGGAGACGCCAGACGTAACCTTTCTTCCTCTGGTAGCTGCAGTCTACCACAGCAGTAACAGACTTAAACACAGAACACACACATGAGGATACGGGACTATTGACACCTGGGCCTTTCCACCACCTCAGCGGCATGAATAACCTTGGGCTGCTTTCAACTGCAAGGCGTAGCAAAGAAAAGTCACACTAGAACTCTTTGCCTGTTAAGCCCCATATATAACACAGCTTCACTCTGAACTCCCAGCCGTGTGTACGCATCCCGAGGTAAACTCGTTTACTACAAGGCCAGGTAGGGGCAAGCTAAGGGTTGCTGAACAGATTGGCTGCAATAAACTAATAGAGTTACTGGTGAGTGAGGCTACTCAAACACTACTCAGATTTATTCCATGACCAGTTCCAACTGAGCAGCGTGATCGAACAAAGCTAAACAAAACAAGGGAACCCCCTTGAGCTATGAATGAGGCACTGTACGCACGGCATATAAAGAAACCATATGTATTATTCAGTGCCTCGGAAGGGGGTGGCAGCGTACCCTGAATATTCTCTCCCCTCTCTATAGTGCCCCACAATTGAAAGCTAGGTGCTTATCGCAACCAGGTAGACTGTGATATGATATGATACGATATGGCATTTGTAACGCACCTATACAGAAGTGTTTCAAGGCGCGACGAGGCAGGGAGGGGGTAACAAGGGGAGGACAGACAACGATCCTACTAGGCCAGGTGTCATTGAGACCGCGCAAGTGCAGGGGTAGGGGGAAGGGAAAAGTTCAAGGGGAAGGGGAGGGGGGAAGTGCAGTACAAGTAAGTATAATAAAGTAAATAAATAGGGCCAGCTGGTGGCAAGTGCAAGGTAAGTGCAGACAAGTGCTGGGAAAGGGGGGCTGTAGGGATACAGAGACAGTCCCTCAGTGCAGGGGTTGCCAGGGAGGCAGTGCAAGAGGAGAGTGGCTGGGCCCACGACCGAGGTCGGTGAGAGTGGCCCAGTTGCAGATTCGGTGCAGATTCAGTCGAGAATTTAGCAGGGGAGAGGGAGAGAGAAAGCAGAAGCAAAGAGGAAGGTTTTGAGGTGCTTCCGGAACCGGAGATGGTTCTCCTCAAGTTTCAGGGAGGCAGGAAGGCTGTTCCAGAGGGAGGCCCCTGCCATGGCGAGAGATCTACCCCGAGCTCGTTGCTTCGTGAAGCGGCTGACCCTGAGGGAGTTGGAGATGGATGAGCGAAGGGCTCGGGATGGAAGATATTTAGGAAGAGAGAGTTGAAGGTATTTAGGCCCCAGGCCCCAGAAGGCCTTGTGGACAATGCAGAGGGTTTTGAACTTAATCCTCGCAGCCACTGGGAGCCAGTGTAGAGATTTCAGTCCTGGAGAGATACGGTCCCTGGGCTTGAGGCGAAGGACAAGTCTCGCAGTTCTGTTCTGGATGAGTTGCAGGGGGCGGAGAGTGGAGGCAGGCAGATTAAGATAGAGGCTGTTGCAGTAGTCCAGCTTCGAGAGAACCAGGGCTCAGGAGACAGTGAGCTTCTGGGGGAAGGAGAGGAAGGGAAGAATACCTCTGAGGAGGTGCAGCTGGTAGTGTGACTTCTTAGAGACGTCAGATATATGAGGAGAGAAGGAGAGTGTGGAGTCGAAGATGACCCCGAGGTTTTTTGCATTGCAGGTAGGAGCAGGAGGAGGGCCAAGCGAGGCTGGCCAGAGAGCTACAGGGAAGGAGGGAGTGGGTGTGCCGATGAGTAGAATCTCAGTCTTACTGGCATTAAGGCAGAGGTCATTGGCGGCACACCATTCCTGGATGGCAAACAGACAGTCAGAGATGAGGGAAGGAGAGGAGGAGGCCGAGGGTAGCCTGAAAATGAGCTGGGTGTCGTCCTCATAGCACTGAAAGTAGAGGCAGAGAGCGGCGATGCGGTGGGCAAGGAGTACCAGATACTGGTTGAACAGCCAGGGAGAGAGATTAGATCCCTGGGGAACACCACAGGTGGAGAAAAATATGTCAGAGAGGAAGGACCCAAGTTGGACCTGGGAGGGTCGATTGGAAAGGAAAGAGGTCAGCCACGCCAGAGCCTGGCCAGTGATACCCAGGTTATCACGGAGACGGTTGAGCAGGATGGCATGGTTGACAGTGTCAAAGGCAGAAGAGAGATCGAGCAGAATGAGAACACACGGAGTGTTGGAGTCGAGGTTCAAGAGTAGATCCTCACGGATGTTCAGGAGAGCAGTTTCCATGCTTCTGGCCGCTCTGAAGCCAGATTGATGGTCATGGAGACTACCAACAGTTTCAGCATGGAGGTTAAGCTGGAAGATGGCCGGTTTCTCCAGGAGCTTGCCCAGGAAGGGAGTGATGGAGATTGGGCGATAGTTAGCCAGGCAGGAGGGGTCGGAAGAGGGTTTCTTAAGAAGAGGATGCACAAGGGAGTGCTTGAGGGGGGATGGGAAGACTCCAGAGGCGAAGGAGTGGTTGCAAAAGTCAGCCAGGGCAGGAGCCAGGGAGTCGATGTGGTCCTTGATAGTTTTGGAGGAACAGGGGTGAACCTGTTTAGACGACACTTTCATAGATCGGACTTGTCTGGAAACCTCGTCAGCAGAAAAAAGTGGAAAGGCAGAGACGGAGGGAGGAGCGGTGGCTGCAGAAAGGCCAGAGGAAGAGCCGGGAAGAGAGGGAGGGAGGTGATAGGAGGAGAGTGAGGACAGGATGTCCTGAGTTTTTGAGATGAAGTGAGAGGCCAGTGCAGTGCAGAGGGCCTAGGAGGGGACAGGAGAGGTAGAGACTGCAGCAGGGTTGGCAAGCTCCTTGCAGATTTTAAAGAGTTCAGCCGAGTTGTTGGATGCCGCAGAGATGCGGGCTTGGATAAGGGCTCTCTTTTTGGTGAGAACGGAGAGACAGTATTGCCTTTGGAGCAGGCGGCAGGCCAGTTTATCAGAGGATGAACATGAAGCACGCCATTTCCTCTCAGCCACTCTGCACTTGCGTTTTAGGGTGACGAGATCCGAGTCATACCAGGAGTTACATTTGGCTTTGGGCTTCAGGCAGATTCTCATGACAGGGGCAAGGATATCAAGCGTATCAGATATAGCAGAGTGGAGCATGGAGAGGGCTGTGTCAGGATGGGAGTCAGCCAAAGGGGGACGGGGGGGCGAGAAGGTGGCAGCAAAAGCCTCAACTGACACGCGCTTCATGGGTCGGATGACCGAGAAGGTGGATGGCAATGATGAGGGTGGCTTTGCCTGTGGGGTAGGGAGGGTGAGGTGGGAGGTTAGGAGAAAGTGATCACTCCAGGAGAGAGGAGTGGAGAGAGGAACAGAGAGGGGAAGGTCAGAAGAGATCAGAGCATCAAGAGTGTGCCCTGCAGAATGAGTAGGCCCAGACGGGAGAATAGAGAGTGAGAGAGAGTTGCAGAGGTCACGGAAGAGTCCAGTGGGGGGACAGGAGGCATCAAGGTGGATGTTGAAGTCACCAAGAAAGAGGAGTTGAGTGGTTGAGGACAGGAGTGAGGAGGAGAGGTCAGCCCACTCAGAGAGGAAGGAGGAAATTTGACCAGGTGGCCGATAGATAGTAGCCACGGTAAGGGAATGGCTAGGAGAGAGAGAGAGTCGGCAGACAAGACATTCAAAAGAGGAGTAGGTCTGCGTAGGAGTGACAGTGGCAGGAATCTACTCAGGGAAGATAAGGGCAACACCCCCCTGTGCTGTCCTCCTATACACCCGTGTGGGAGGAAAGGAAAAAAAATCCCACTCATCTTTTTTTCTTTTACATTTTTTCTGTCATCACCAGAGTTATTCACGGCATGCAAAAGTGTTACTGACTGGGCAGTACCCAATATAAAACAGGTTTAGTGCCTCCCATCAGCAAGGTGCGGAGTTGTGTCCATTATGGGTTTTATTTTTTTCACAAGGCTTTCACAGGTGCAATTAATGCAAGGGGTAAACATGCACCAAAGTAACATGTGACCCACACATGGACATTGACTGCTTGGAAACAGGAATCCATCCTCCCACGCCAACTTCCCACTCCTACCTCAGTGTGGAAACAGGGAAACTGAGGCGAGGCGAACCATGAGCTAAGCTCTCTGTGATAGGAATCAGTAACGGGAAAGGGGTAGCTGGCACTACTGCCCTGCTGCCTTCTTTCTCCTGGCCGCCGTCTCCTCAGGAAAGGTGAGTCCCCCACATCCTTAACAATGGAAGCGTGGTACAAAAATTGCTCGGGTGACCCCGCTTTCGGTGAACAATTAAAACGGGGGCTTGAGCAGTTTTACTGCAGGCAGTCTGCCCGCGAACAAACATTTGCGGCAGATAAACCAAATCCTGGAAAGGGCCTGCTCTGAGCTGATTGCTCCGACCTGAAAAAGCATACACTCTTCCAGTTCCTCTCTTCCCTCTCTCCCTCACAGTTATCCCCTGTGCCAACTGGGCTCTCCGGTCAGAAGGTCCGTACCATGCTCCCCCTAGGGGAACAAACGTCCAAATGCAAACTTTTGTGCACCAGGACCCCAACCGGCCCATAAAGCTGGGGGTTGCCCAATAGCACTTTAAGATGAGTAGCAGCACCTGTGAGATGGATGGGGATGCAGATTAATACTCTAGCATCAAATCAGTAATGACAACTCAATGGTTTGGCAAAGGGAGTCCGTTTAATGACAAGTACAAAAAATGGGGACTTTCATGAATATCAGTGGTTGCTAGATCTTCCTTCTCGCTTCACAACTCCAACGAACTTCATAAAAAACACATCATTTATACTAAAAACTCATCATCACTGACGTATAAAGCTTAAAATGTTGCATGCAATTCTATTGGTTCTAGGAAGGTAACTTTAATATAGGTACTATATCTGTATATGGTAACGGAGTAAGGGGATTGGGTAAACACTGTCAGGTGGGACGTCTAAACCCTACCTTAAAAATGGCTACTGTATACGTCACTAAAAGTACAACGTCCCATTGGTTCTACTATCTATAGGACGCTAGATTACTTGGTCCACTATGATTGGGTTGGCACCAACCCCACTCATACTTTTCCACTTTGCATAGCAGCATGCAGAATGGTCGGCCAGGTGCAGGGTGCTCGTCAGCATCCCCAGCCTTTCTCCAATTATTGCTAAAATCAATCATCACTTCAGTGGTCATGTGTCAATTATTTCACTGTGGTTGGCCTTGAAACACTTGTGTATAGGCGCGTTATAAATGCCATATCATATCATCATATCATATCATATCTCTGTCTGAAAAAGTTCTGATATCTTTGCATGGCACTCTGCCATGCGTAGGTGTAAAAGTCCCCCTTCTTCTCGCTCGGCTGGTCACGTGATTCAGACACCGTAAAATCTCCTCATTCTCCATGTAATTAGTGTATTTGATTTTCGTTTTGCCCACCACCTGCCTTCTGCTTCTTATCTTGACCTTTCTGAGCAGGATATTCTGTTCCTTGCTTCATTAATTGTAGCTACAGTTCGTCTATTTTAGCTGATACGACTTTGGCTTTAATGCACAATTTATCTCTGTCTGAGGTTCGCCTCTGTCTGTTATTCTTGATTTGTTAACTATGAAACTCTCCTCATGCAACCTCTAGTAACCTGTGGTTGATTCTGCCCTTGTGCATAGTGGAAATATACTTATATAACGTTCTTCTATTGAAGTAGATTTATATAGGTGGCACTTGCCGCAAGCTATCTTACTACTAAGCATAGCAAGCCGCACAATTTTCTTAGTTTTCTTGCGGTTCCAAGCATATGTACACGTGTAAACTAACTGATTATCTTCCCGTGCTCATGGCATAAGCTTCTCACATTTTACATCATCCTTTCACAATGTCCCTTATCCATGGCATTTCGTCTCCCTTTGTCACCCGCAAGTCGTGATATCTTGTATATGTGAATCAGTCCGGGTTCTTGTGGCATCACCATTCGTCTTCCTTCAGTATCTTTTTGGCTTATTCAGGGACTGTACTCCGACAATCTTTATTCTGTTTCATTTGTTGATATGGTTTTCTCAATGGATACCTTACTGTCCAGGCTTTCTTAGGTGTCGGTACTTCAATAGGTGCGGTTCTTCTGCTAGGTACTGGACAGAGCCCCACTGTGGCTCTCTGCTGGTTTATTTGCTCATCGTACAGTACATACTTCGGCGTGAACGTTCCTGGTACTTCAAAATGGGCGGTTGGAGTGCGGGCCGTACTTGGGACCTCCTCTCCATTTTCTCAACACAACTGAGAGGGCTCCACTTGTCATCGGCAGATACCAGTTCCCTCTATTTCGCAGTGCTCGAGCCGACACCCCAGAATAACCCAAAATGGAGGCAAACAGACACCTACGACATTACGATCATAATGGTTTAGAATCTCATTCTTTAATATAGAGGAAAGTGAACACTGAATCCCCGCCTAAAATTACAAATAACAGTTTTGCCTACAGCACAGATATTATATACATATTTGCACACATATTTCCTATTACAATATTAATGCATTGACACATGTGCAGGCAAACGCCTGGTGCTTATAACTAACTGCAGGAGCCCACAACAGAATGGGAAAAAATCCCAGACTGCTTTATCCCTATTACCCCAACCCAGGTTTAACATACCAACCTGGCATTTACATGATGGGTTACAGTGCACCATCATGCCCTGGGCTTCTTTTATTTTACTATGCACCTTTTTCTTTAATGTGTCTTTCCCTTAAAGCACCTTTTCCTCATTGCATCATCTTCTTGATGCATATACTCTTCAAGGCACTTTATCTCAGGGTGTTGTGACAAATGAAAGGTATTTGTCCCTTCTCCCCGGGGGGGCACCTCTTTTGAGGCTTGGGAGGTGAGCCTGCTCTGCAAGACCCTTCCTATAGGTCTGGGCAAGTGGGAACTCACTAGGAGTGACTCCCACTTAGGGGACAAGGACTCTCATTCCCACAAGGAACTCTAGTCCACCCACTGTATCTGCATGTATGGGACTTCCTTCCATAAAGAATATCTCTTTAAGAAGACATCTGTATATAACTGGGATGAGTGGATCACAAGAGGAGAGAGTGTACAGCGCGCAGGGGAAACCCCCTGACATAAGCACGCATTGGAGAGGCAGACCTGGCGGAAGCCGCAGAGCCCCCGACAGTTCAAAAAGTGAAGAACGCTAGCTCAAGATGCTGTAGGCCCGACAATACAGACAGCATGAGGGAGTCCTCTGTCTGATGTCAATGCACCTGGTGTTTCCTACATGTCCAATGAGATGCTTGCTCCTTGTAGAAGAGTGATCTTTCCTGATGGCGTCCGTCAGTCTCTCATTGATTATAAAGTAAACTCCAGGTGCACTGAATTAATATACATCAGCCAGACGACAACCTCAGTTGTCAATACTAAATATTAAGTACACAATAGTACACAATATCTTACTATTGTTCACAATATTAAGTACACAATACAGTACACAATATTAAGGTGTGCTAACTTGGGCGAAAAGGCCAAAAGTGACGCTCTATAGCAGGACTTCCACTGCTATTCATAATACAGTAGTAGCAGCCAGCCAAGCCTTGAGAAAGACCTAGATAGGTCGAAACACACAATGGAGACCCACAATGAACAATCATTGGCATTAAAAATCCACGATTATGACTTAACTCATGAACTCTAATAGCCTCCTTTATTTTTTAAGAGCAGAGAACACAATAGATTGTCTTTCTTGCTTACCCATGAACCATGACGACTAATTCATAACCTACCGATTATGCGCATTTGGAATGGGGCAATAACTAGTTCACAGGCTCTCTTTTATCCTACTGTCTGTCCTGGTGATGAACACTTGATAAGGACATGAAATAGATTTTTTTTTCTGCTCACTCTCTCATCAATGGAAGCTCAGATAGCCTACCTCAAGCAATCCTGCTTTTCAAAACTATCAAGTAGCCTCTGTAGAACCATATGAAAAGCGAAGCAACATATCACACCACTGGCAGTCAACAGTGAAGGTGTCATGAAGCTCTGTTTTACATCTTGCACAGGCTAGGGAAGGTAACTCCAGTCTGGGAGGGAAGCTCCGACAAGGTCCGACACTGCTCTATTTATGTGGAGCAGGAACAGTGTAAACACTGAAGAGGGGTATCGCTGAGATGGCACTCGAAGCCTGGTAATGAGCTGACAGCATATACTGGGTGGACTCCCAGGCAAATGACTGTAGGCCAGGTCGTGACCCGCAGGGAACAAGGAGGCAGCAGGTGGGAACAAAAGACCCTGGTATACCCAGCCAGAGGCTGACTGTCAAGGGGGACAAAGGGGCAATTCGCCCCCAGGCTAGATGGTCTGTTGTCTCATGAGCCGGCAATCCTAAATGCAAAAAAGAATAAAATAGAAAAACACAAAATGCTTCAGAATCTAGCCTGCCACAATGGAACCGTGTGCTGAAAAGCCTGCTCAGATTCTGTGTAAATGGGGTAAGGCATTCATCTTGATTTCATCACTTTTGTAGAAGTGTGCCTGGATGGACCTCACACATGGAACTCCACAGTGAGTGAGAGGGACAGGAGTCTAGGCTGCAGGGGGCATGTTTATACCGCACAGTGGCAATAGATGCATTTCAATAACAGATTCTGTTACCCTGGATGGTAATGTTGGCACCGCTGCTCCACATACACAATTTGCCTGTTACAATCCACAGCAGCTTTCATTACTCTAGCTTGCCAAGGAAGTAAAGCTCCAAATCTTATTAGAATTTGTCCTTGGTTTGATTATTTATGAATGCTTCCCGTATGTTCTGGTGAATTGTATCCTACCCAAAGTTTATCACCAGCAAAGGTGGTGTTTTTAGAGTACCTCTTATGCTATTTCAGAAATACCATGTCTGATGGTGGTAATGTAAATGTTTTTTGTGACATTTCTTTCAGCCATTTTCAGCAACAATGTGAAATGAGAAATGGATTAAGTGTTGTAGTGGATCATATCACTAATATTGATTTTCTTTATGCACAGAGGATACATTCTGGCCCTTGTATCGATTATGTGGGTAAGGTGTTGAGAGGAGGCAATCAGAGATGCCCACCTTTTTAACACCCCCAACATGCATTTGTAAAACCTTTTTTCACTCTATTGAAGGGAAACACCCATGCTTCTGTTCTGTACAATAAAAAGAAAGATGTAAAAAAGGTGGGTCCAGTTTGGATTTTTTACCTCCACCTTAAAGGTGGAGGTAAAAATAGGTCGCTTTCCGGAAAAAGTTCAGCCCAAAATACCACCACCTGTATTTCCATGTAATAGCACTGATGGTATTTGATCAAACCCTGAAATGGGTGGGGATAAAATCACCAGTATTTTCCAAATATTTATGATTTTAATGTTACCACCCAACAATTAAAGACTGCCTAAGTCTGTGATCTTTTTTCATTGTCTTGTCCAGAACACGCTCCTATATGTGACCAACAAATGCACACATGCAAATCAACATCAGACTGCGATATAGACTTAAAAAGTCACATAAACTCAGATACATCCTTTCACTTATAATTCGCACAGTCAGAAAAATACACTCAAACATATTAACGCAGTCACAGAAATGGAAACATATACACAAACTTCACTTATTTGAAAACACACATAAATATAATAGGCGGCTCCTGCTCCCTCTTCATCACCAGGTCCAACGTGTGTTCCCCTTGCAGCTCTCTCTGCTTCCATGAGTTGAAAAATGCAGCAGACTTTCCAAGAAAGTGCAACTTGGGAGCACAAAAAAGCCACGTCCCCTCGCCGCCTTTCGCTCTGCATTATCCCAGTGCAGACCGCATAGTCTCAAATACCAGCAAGATCCCAACCATGGCTTCTTGTCGTTTCTGGCAGAGGCTGACTGACAAATCAAGGTAGTCCACTGTCTTACTGTAAGCCCGGGCAACACAAGGTGGTATGGGGCAAGGTACAGGCTTAGTGTGATGGGCAGTTAAAGAGAGTGGCAAGGAACTGGTGACTGAGCAATGTGAGCAAGGGAAGGAGGTGTATGCAAGGGAAGCAGATTCAGTTAAGGGATGGAGCGAAAGATGAGCAGAGGTTTGAAAGTTAATTGTAAGAAACAGGGAGGTATTGAGAATGTGGTGCAAGGGAAAGACACTGGAGGATGATGTTTAAGGAAAATAGGGTAAATGAGAGGAGGTATACCTCTGAAACATTAGGTCAGCAGGTTGACTGTTGCTGAGATCTATATCTCACCTGCATGCCACTGTACCCGAATGAGGGACTGGCTTGACCCCATTTCTTTTTTCTAAGTGATGCATACTTACTTCATGAACATTTGTTTCAATTGCTATTTCTCTTATATTTTATCAGGGTGCTTTAACATGTGATTTTGTGCTTTGCAAGTGCACAGAATTGTACAGACTAAGATTATAATTATAGTACGTTTTCATTATAATTATCTTAGTCTATTTCTTAGGTGTATTTACCTCAGGACACAGATGATTAATATGCTTCCCCCTTTTTAGATACATTGGTGCTTTGAAAGCCAGATTTATTGAACATTATACTAGTTTAGCCCTAGAGTAACAACTTTAAAGAAAGCATGTTTTTGTTTCTAATATTGAAGATGGAATAGGAGACGATGAAGTAGCTCCTGATTTTTTAACTGGAAACTGTGGAAACAGGAAGACAAGACTTGCATCCCCACCTTCCACAATTCATACATTATGTGATGCTGAGCTAATTACTTTTCATTACTGTGCCTTATTTTCCTTAACTATCTATAGAGAAAGCCCTACTCATATGGGTTTATACTCTATAGTGTTACTCTATACAGAAATTAACAATTTATGTTAAGCATACTGGTGAGGAGACAGGATGACAAGTGAGGGTCTTATGTTGTGGGGGTGGGTATAGATGATACAGGTATGGCTTATGTGTTGTGGGGTTGGGAGGTAGGAAGCCAGGTTTGGGTCCTCTGCAATACCAGCTCATGTTTGATTTAAGAGCAAACCCAGACCCCCTGGTGTACAATTAGTCTGCTCTATCAATGAAGTATCTAGCTTCACCACCTCTTAACATTGTTTTAAAACTAAAGATGAGATGGGATGGCAGGAGATGTAGCCTGCTGTCAATTTACAAACAAACTTTAACACATTGAAATCTGTTTTCAAATCCCAGATTTCCCATTTGACCAATTATATTATCCTGGAATTATTTTTTAACTCTGTTTGGTAAGTGGGAGAATTTCCAGGGGTCTCGGTCTCTAGGAAACCACAAACATATAAAAAATGTTGCATAAAAGGAAAGTAAAATGTGTGGGGGGGAAGAGGTTGGAATTGAGACTATTTGCTGTGGGCCAGGGTAATTGCACTATGGGCCAGAAAAGTAAACTTGCCCCCTAGGCCAAATGTTGCCAGTCCTCCGGTGAGCCCAGGAGAGGGCAAATAGAGAAGCAAGGACTGTGGAATGTTTCACCCACGCATCCAAGCCATGCGACATCATTGTGCATTACTGACAGCGGAAACATCATAATGGCCGCAGGAAAGCATGCTGCTCGCCAGAAATCATCCAAAAATGCACAGTAAAAAATCTGAAGAATAGGCTGCCACCCACTTTTACCTATATTAGTGAGAACTGGAGGTCACTGCCTAAAACCACCATTGGGCTACACACACAGTAGCCTGAAACCATTTGGGAATAGCAATACTGATTGCTAAAAGCAACCCAGAGCTGTGGGGAATTCATTTCTTTTTATGTCAAAAATTGCTAAAATTAGGGCTCACCAAAACCACTAAAAAGATCCCACCTACGTGTTGGGGGGTCAACATCATTCTCCCGCAAGAATCTACATGAATCTGAAGTCCACAGAAGTGCATCTATATTTGAACAAAGTATATTTTGAGGATTGCTTACTGGTAAGGCAGTTGTCAAAAATGGGTGCAATACCGGTGCTTGACACTGACCGGCGCTAGCGATCTAAATTCTGACAGGAGACCTGTATTTCTGAAGCTAAACTGTACCCGGAGTTGGCTGAGACTTCAAAGGCTGGCTGTCCCCGGGAAGTCTTCACACCTAGTCTTCTCAGCAAGAAGGCAGGAAATCACATGGTTCTGTTAATCAGATGGAGAGTGGCACCCTGGACTGATGCCCTGCTAGCAGGAAAAACAGGACAAAGGATTCTTTCAGCTGAATAGGGTATGCTGATTTTGGGTGTGACCTGTCAACACTGCTCTGGGGGAAGGCAAGACATCTGATCTCTGAGTCAGAGCCAAGTTTCTAGGGGCGGAGACAAACCACTGTGGATTCAGAGAGTCCAGCAAATGTATGTTTTATTAAATTGCTTATAAAATATTGTATCAAGCTAGCTGACAAAAATGTACAATTTGGGGATTCTTAATATGAAAAATGCACCCACAATTTGAGACCAAGCTGGACGCTGTGGGATGTTCTGAGGCCAAGCCCCATAATTATTAATATTGTGGATGCAGTGTTTATGCTAGAAACCTAAGAACTTCCAGTAATATGCGCAGAGAGGGTGTGTGCCTCCGTGTAAGATTTGATGCAAAATTAATATTGTGAAACCCATCAAAAGCGCAAAATGTTGTCATTTCTGAACCCAAGCTCGTAGAAACATGTGACTTGAACCGAACTGTACCTTAAGCAATCTGTCATGCAATTTAGGTAATATTAACAAGTGGTGTATATTATAATTATGTGTTTTATGAAAAAGATGATATGCTGTACGGACACAAAGGGGAGTGTCCTTTCCTTGAGCCATAAATATGACCCCTGATGACTCATTCTGACTCCCATCTCCATTCTCCAGTCGGAGGACAGAAAATCCTTTAACCTATCAGGATCCTCAGAGGGTTGGGCATAGAAAGTCAGCCTTCCCACCCACTTTCAAAAGACATAAAAAGAGACTGCTGAGACCCAGATAGAGACAAATTTTTTCCACTACTCATCGATTCCTGCGCAGTACTTTTCCAGACGACTTCAAACCCAGATTGATCCAGAGACCAGACTCTAGAACCCAGCTCTAGAACCTTAAGCAGGGGCCTAACCCAAAAGCTGAACTCTTCTCAGCAGGCCTCAGATTCCAACAACCTAACTAAACTATTCAACAGCCAGGCGAGCTGTTTTGCTTCTGGCTAGAACTCTGTGCCAGAACCAGACCTAGAAAGCAGAGCTGTATCCAGAACCCTGTGCCAGAACCGAGATCCAGAGAGAGCAGTGCCGTATCCAGACCCAGATCAGACCGCTGTGCAGTGCCGATAGCAGACCAGAGGCCGTGCTGAACGCAGAACCCAGAGGGCCTGAGACCTGTCCGGTGGAGAGAGAACCGCAGTTCAAACCTGACCAGATCTGTGACGAGGTCCATTCCCTTCCAAAACTAGGAGTGAGTATCTAGAACTGTCCAGAACCCATCTCTTAGTTTAAAGTAATCTTATTCAAACTGGGGGTTACAGGTAATGTCAAACTTGGCACTTACGTGAAATGTCAAGCCTACTTGGAATGTGTAAACGATAGCACACTCCCCTATGCAGGCGCTCCTATGTACATAGCATTAGAGCCCATACATTGGGCCTCATTACAACTCAGGCGGTAAGGGGTTTACGGCGCCGTAAACAGCGCCGACCCTTACCGCCTGAGTACGAGGTCCCTTAGCGCCATGGCGGATTTAACACCTGCTTTTAGCAGGTGTTAAAATCCATGGCGCTAAGGGACCATGTTGTTAATTACGCCACCGTAATTTACGGTGGCGTAATTAACGCCTTCCCCACTCCCATTATGCCCTATGGGGCAAAAATGGGAATGGGGAAGGGTAAATGGGGATTGGGGACTTACCGCCCCGCCGACCTCGGAATGGGGCGGTAAGTCCGCCTACCACCATGGCGTAAACGTAGTTTACGCCATGGTGGTAAAGTCACGGCCCAGGCGGTAACTTACCGCCTGGGTCGTAATGAGGCCCATTGATTTGATGTGGTACATTCTTTTAATTATTAGCAATAAAAGTGAAAGAGTTTATGCTCAAATTCTTCTCAAATGTGATCGCCTAAAAATGTTAACAAAAGCATTTACGCCTCTAAAATGCAATTGCTAACACATCTTACGAAAGAATGCAGTGACGCCAACTACATGCCCATGAGTTTCGCCCCTTGTGGGCTTTTTCAAGTTGGTCTAACAAGTCTAAGCAAGACTGTCCATGCAAAGCTATTATTCCTCATACAGTGTCTCCATTTAATGCAATAAGCCATATGTTAAACACGGTGCTCAAGTGCAAATGCATGCTTGCTCCTTTTCCCATTTCACATGTCCAATAATGTGCAAGACTTGCATAGCTATTTTTCAAGAAGATGTATATGGTCTGGATTCAAAACACTTCTGGGCCTCATTGCAGGCCAGTAAATCCGGCGGGATACCATCAAACAGAATTAGCGTTACAGGCACTTAGTCTTCTGGAATTACTGCAGATTACAAGTGCTGGTACGGGTAGTTACCCCATTCCATGTAGTCCGATACCATGGGGCGAGATTCTGGTATTACTAGCACCGGTAATACTGGCGCCGGTAATACTCGCAGTTTTTGATGGTGCAGTAATGTGCCAGTAACTGAATAACCGGCTTGTTAGCACTGCACTGGCCAACTCACAATGAGACCCAGACCTCTCTGTTAGTGCCGAGTACTGAATTGCAGCACATTTTTAACTAGGAATATATTGTGAATGCCTAACTGAGAGCTTACTAGGAATGCCATGGTCACTGGGGATTTCAAACTGATAGCTTACTGGGAATGTCAATCCAATTGTGAATGTCAAACTGGGAGTTTACTGGGGATGTCAAACCGGAAACTTACTGCAAATGTCAAGACGACTGGATATGTGAAACTGGTAACTTACTAGTATTGTCAAACTGGGCACTTACTGCAAATGTCAACTACCTGGAAAGTGAAACTAGAAGCCTTGTGGGAATGTCAAACTGAGAGCCTACTAGCAATGCTATGCTCACTGTGGATTACAAACGCGGAGCTTAACGGTGATGTCAAAAGGAAACTTCCTGTGAGTATCAAGATGACTTAATATGTGAAAACTGGGAGTTTACCGGGCATGTCAAACTGGGAGATTACTGTGAATGTTAAGCTAGCAGAGAATGTCAAACTGGTAATTTATCGTGAATGTAGTGGAAGCATATTGGGAAGGTCATGTCATTATTGACACAACCTAACATGGCATGTTATGACAATATAACATGACATAAAATCATGTCATGATAATCCATGACATTCATGTCATGACATGTCATATCATAGCATATGATAATATTTCAAGACATGACAAAGTGTATATTGTGCAGTAGAGGATGTCAAAAGTGGTATGGCACAAAAGTCCATTATTTGGTGCGTAAAGTCCTTTGAAGTATGCCATGCAGTTCAGCATCCCTCAACAGGAGCATCTATTTTAGGTATTTTAGTTAGCACATACTTACCTGTGCTTATAGTAGAATGGACATGGTATGGGGGAAGTTTCTTTAAAGGGGTATTGCCTAGTTAAACTTCATGATATCAGTGACTCTAACCTTGCAACCTGCTCCGAATGTGTGACCCTTCAGTATCCACAGAGTTCTGAGTAAACATCGTACTCTGTGTAAGTATGGGAAGAGCCGTGGGGCAAGCTCAACCACCCTCACAAACTACTGGGCAGAATAAAATGAACCAGTGTTTTTACTTTTTATTTAGCACTTCATTCCTGCAATGACCACTGTTTTATGCACTGCCAAGTTTGCCAAGTAGGTGGACTGGGGTTGTGAGTTATGAGAGGCTTTGCTCATGATCGCACACATTTGGTATCATGGTGAAGCTGGTATTCGAACCCAGGTTTCCCGGTTCCGCAGTCTACGTCTAGCCCCTGCAACAGTTTGAGTCAAAGATAAATGGCCATAGCAAACAAACTCAATGCAAGCCCTTCAACCCCAAAATAATTCCAACACATTAATTAGAAATGGTTTACATTGACTTTTTTCACTTAACCTGAACAACGAAAACATCACATATTTCATCTATGTTTATTGTCTCATATAGACCCAGGTCTGAGCGAAGCTCTCTCACCAAAACATATAGGGCCTAATTACGAGTTTGGAGGCAGCCATGCCCTTAATAAGGGCCCGGTATTTCCCCATTCCCATTTGAGCCCCCATAGCGCTCAATGGGAATAGGGAGCATGCTAACAACGGGCCCGTTAATGACGGGCCCGTTGTTAGCATGCTGGCCCCGTCGTGGGACCCGCTAAGGACGTCTGGTAAAATCAGACGTCCAAAGCGGGTCCCGCAAGGGGACCTCGTAATAGGGCGGTATGGGGTTAACGGCTCCGGCGCCTTTACCAGCGCCGTTAACCCCTTACCGCCCACCTCGTAATGAGGCCCATAGTCTACCATGACTTTTCTGTGAGAAATTATGTCTGATAAGTAATGTGAAGCAACCGTGCCTGGTGAAGGCTTGTTGTCCATTCTACACTAATCCTCCCTGCCATGTTTCTCAGTTCCATGCATGACACCTCGAGCCGGTCCTGCTTTTTCTTCCCATTGTATGCTGGAACTTGTACTTTTGTTTTTCCCTTTGCAAAGGTCGGCATACAAGCCCCAGCATGAGGTCTGAAAACAAAACACACAGGACTGGCTCAAAGATTCTGCATAGAACTGGGGAACTTGGCAGCTATGACTTAACAAGTCTACCTAATCTTTAAGGGGTACAAAACTGACCTGCATAATCTCAATACTGCTAATCCCAAATACACAGAATGTATAATGTCGTCCGTTGTTGGAAAAGACAGTTCAGTGGTTAGGTAGCCTAGAACAATTCCTGTCAAGACGAGGCCGAGCAGAAGCATGCACATAAGTGCATTTCAAGCTATTACTCGTAAGGTGATACACACTATTCATATTTTGCCAATGCTAGCTGCATGCTCTGTGTGCAAAACGTGAAGGCGAGCTTCACCGTCTTGCAATTCATACTGCAGGATGCAGCTGAGTAACCAAAGTCCAATCCTATGGGAAGCGATTGGCTATAGCAACATACACAGAAGCACGTCATATGATATCACATGATAGCAGAACTTGGATGAAGTCATCGATGGAAGAACTGCGCAAATGATTGGACCAAATAGGTGATACAGTCAAGCAATGCCCTTTTCCATTATGGGTGGTATGGCATTACCCAATATGGTGGAGCCAACAGAGAACTGTAGAGCGCTGCACTCACTCAGCTTCAACTGAGTGGAGTGCTCTACAGGTCAACAAAGCAGCAAGTCTGCACCAGTACGCACAGCACATGCCTGAAACACCCATGAGTGGGAGGGCACAGAGCTCATCTTGCCACACAAGAGAGCTGCGGTCCCTGCAGGCACATGGTATTGATTCATAGAATGGTCTATGGGAGGGCTTAGACAGCCTCAGGAATGCACAGATGTGTGCATTTCTTTGAAAGAGTGAGTGTGTGTGTGTGTGTGTGTGTGTGTGCGTGCGTGCGTGCGTGCGTGTGTTAGTGTGTGTGTGTGTGTGCGTGCGTGCGTGCGTGTGTGTGTGTGTGTCTCTCTGAAGACAAGGGGCAGGACATTGTGTGGATCTGGTGTGGGAGGGAACTCAAGAGGAATCGCAGTTGAGGCAATGAGTTGTTACATGGGGCAATGACAGAGCAGTTCTGGGGGTCACAAGAGTGGCATGGGGCAAATCATGGGGAAATAGGACGTGGCATGGAGCAATACAGAGGCAATGAGAGGCGTGATATGGATCAAAGCAGCGAGCAACAGGATGAGGAATGTAACAGATGGCACAGAAAACAGCCAGAGTGTCAGGGAAGAGGATCAAGGGGTTTCCTTATCTTCTTTGTGGGGTCTATGGCCATTCCTCTCTCTTTTGCCTTCCCTCGAGCCTGATCCCTAATCCAAGCATCCATAGCTCCTGGTATAGCTCTTGGGTGGTTCTACAGATTGGTGGCCCTTACTGTCTATTAGCTGCCTTATATTGAAGGTGTTTTCCCTGAAAGCAGGATCAATCTGTACATTGGGGAGTTCCTAGGTTTTTGTACACTCTCCAATGCTTAGTGTTCTAATGGGAATGTTAGGATGTTGTGCCTTGCAGCAACACAATATGATTTACCTGCTTCTATGCATGCTCACCTTCTTCACCTTTTCCTTCTGCTCTACCTGCACCTTCCATCTCTCATCTCCAATAACTTCCTATTCATCCGATGTTTCACTCCTCCTCTCTCCTGCCTCCACCGTTTGATGTTACCTGTCTTTCTACTCCTCCCATTCTACTACTCCTCTCACACTACTACTCTTCTTCCTCCCGCTACTCCTGCTTGTCCTCCTACTACTACCACTCCCCCTACTACGAATCCTCCTTCTTCCACTACTACCACTCCTCCCACTACTACTCCTGTCATTACTACCACTCTTCCACCTATGCAACCACTCTACCCACATTACCACTCCTCCCACACTAGTACTCAATCACCCATCTCACAATCACACCTTACACTGTCCTTTCTATCTGTACATCTCACAAACACACACACTCACACTACAGAACCACTATCACTCCTAAGACAATGCCTCACCTGCTCTGAAAAACGTCTCCACAATCTTCCGCTCCCTCCATCCTCCTGCTGGTCTCTTGGATGCCGTCCACCTCCTTCTTTGACCTCACCTGCTTCACCCACACCTCCTGTACCTCTTCTGATGAGGGTTGGTCCACTGTCCATAACCAGTCTCCTGGCTTCCTCCTCCTTCCCAGACAAGTATGTGTAAAAAAACCACTTAAATGCGGGTCTTAGCACCGCCCACTTTCTCTGCATGGGCCTGCCGCCTGGGTGATTTGACGGTGAAAGAAAGTCAAAGGCAAAGTGGTTCCATGTAATAATGTCCCTTCAAAAATATCGGCATGCAAAAAAATGGTCGAAAAATGTCTGTGATTTTGGGGACAGTATTACATGGAACATTCGGGGGACACCCGTGCAACCACAAACCCTTTTTTTTTTCAAAGGAAGCGGGGAACACCCCCGCAGCCCCTGCTCCCCCTGTCCCTATATATATGGTCACCTATATAATGTCACCACAACCTTTTCCCGGTGACATTATATACGGTGACCATATATATAGGGATATTATTAACTGATAAGGGCAATGTTTGCCGGTCTCGTTTGTTGCGCGTCCACTCGAGGCAATGACATAGCTGCTCTGTGCTGTTGTGCAGCTGGAGTCGGTGTCTCTTTATGGGTAACAATCTGCTGCTGTGATCGGATTAATGCAGCGCTGGAATTATTTCCGGCCAGGTGATTGCTTCCATTTCTTCTGCTCATCTTGCTTCCTAGGTTTTTATTTTCCTTGCGATACTGGCGAGCAAACTGGAGACATGGTACTGCAGAGACAAGGGGAGTGGGTCAAGGATTTGGGTTTGTCTCGCTGCCGGTTTTATTAAAGTCAGGGTTGCCTCTGGATTCTCCCTTTCTCCTCCCACCTCCAGCGGACTTGAGGAGTGGGGCTTCACCTCTGCAGACAAGGCTCAGGAATTGACCTAGTCGCAGGAATGGAGCAATTATCGGGCAGAGGAGAGTGTCATGGACTAATATAGGTGGGAGGGGGCAATATGTCAAGGAATGGCCATATGCATGAAGTGGGGCAACAGAGGGGCAAACAGCTCTGCCGATGAACAGTTCTAAGAGATCTAGAATGTGACGTGGGGCAATTAATAATGGAATTAAATGCGACATGGTGCAATTCTGAGTTGATGTTAGGTCCCTGGAGCAATTTGGAGTGCAGTGGGACGTGGTATGTGCAGTTATAGGAGCAATGGAATGCCATGGGGCAATTCACTGGGCAATTAGATGTGCTCAGGGAAATAATGGTTAAATCTCATTATGTACAGCAACAATTAATAATGTATTCTAAATTTTAGAAATTAAATAGATACAGTAGATGTTGATTGGTTTAAATAGCTGGATTTCTACCCAAAGATGATAGTGTTTTTTATGGAGTACCCCCTTAGCAAAGAGCAGGCTTGATCCAAGGGGGTGATTTCCCCCATCGAGCGAAGGAGGGGGAGGAGACACAGTGCAGCAGAAGCAATTGCGGGAAAGATCTGCACAATCATTGTGGTGCAATTATTGAATCATGCCAATGAAACAGTGCTGCTGCGGTCAAATGCTCTTAAATTTGGTTGCCTAACATCTGAAATATTTAAATATGTCATGTGTTCACCTACAAAACGGCATTATATGTAATGACATTTTGCCCAATTTTACCCCTCCCCCCAATTTTGCTGTAAAAGGTATCACTTGACTCCTTTTGTAAAACAAATTTCTTTCTGGGACAATACCAAAAACTATCTCTCAATGCTTGCTCGTGACAATTCAGGGAAAATATGTATACCCACCACTTAAAAATGCCTCCAGGTGCTATTGCAGTGGGTCCATAAAAAGAATGACCTGAGAAGGCACCCCTTGATTTGCATATTAAGTAACTTTGGTTTTCACCCTCAGTTACCAGGGGAATCCAGACGTGAACTCCTTGCTCACTGTCCTTAGAACAGCACAGCTCCACCTCACTGATGAGGCCCGACTAGGCCAAAACACATGTCTGGGGTTGCTGTTGGGAATCTTGTTCAGAGGAGAATTGCCGAGCAATTCTGTGCTGGACTTCCCCCTGGCAGGACAAAGACTGATATGCAGGGATATTTCTCCTCTGTGAAAGGGTCAGTGAGCTAAAGACTTGGTTGAGACTCTCCCCCGGGGCATCCACCCAAGAACAGGTCAATAGGCAGTGTTTGTGCTTGTAGAGGAACTCCCAGAACCCCCCTTGTTTTACCTGAGAAGGCATTCTCAAGCACAGCAGAGAGTCAAAGCATGATATCTGAAACAGTCTATGCAATGGAAGCCCATTATTAAACACTTAAAATCTGTGATTGGTGGTCTAACTTCATGCTCTTTGGAATAACAGAAGAGAAGGAATTAGCAGACATTTGTAGGTATGTGGTCAAAAAAGTGGCCAAATCCTTTCCAAGTGGTACAAGAATGGGGTGCGCATTATGAGATTCCATGATCTCACACACTGCCTCTGTGTACATCTATGGAAGTGATCTCTGCTCATCCATTCTTATTAGGTTATGGACATGTTCTCCTTAAGGAGAACAATTGGGTTTTTATTTGATGGAATGACTAATTATCAGATCAAGAATCAGTCAGGCGGCTTCAGAGAAGATGTGTCTGTTGTGGACATTTTCTGACAAACATCAGTAGTTGAGTTTCCCATTTTCTGTTGGATCAGTTACGCTTGAGGTAGTTAAAAAAGACAAAAAATGTCCTCTATGAAATGGTCTAAGGCCGAGAAAGACTTGTATAAGGGAGTACAACAAATGTATGGACTCCATGACTAAGCCTCATTGTCTTCACAAGTAAGAGATTGTGGGATGTATTTACCCATGCATCCGAGCCCTACCTCAAAACTGTGCAGTACTGACATGGAAAACATCATGATGGCCAGAGCTTCCCAGAAAATGCACAGGGAAATGCATGAAGAATAGGCTGCCACTCATTTTTGCCGATGTTATGGGCACAGAAGGGCACTGCCTAAAACCACCAGTGGACTACCCACACAGTAGTCTGAAACCATTGGGAATGGCAATGCTGATTGCCAAAAGCAAACCCATAACTGTTGGGGATTCATTTTCTTAAATTTCAAAAAGGGGTGCAGTACCAGTACTCACCACTATCCAAAAGCCGGCGTTTTAAAACAACACCAGATTTTACTTTTTGTAGAAAACTGAATAAATGAACCCAAAACATGCCAAAGAAAGACATTTTAAGAGGTGGATACAATGTAAAGTTATATTCTGAAGTGACTTGAAGGTGTATAACAAGACTGGCTGAGCTGTGGATTTCAGCAGTTTAAGTAAATTTCGACTGAAAGACACTACAAATCTAAATGTTTAAAAGAAATGAGTGACCTACTTTTGTGTGTCACATAGGTTTCAATTGTTTAAATGTCATAGTTTTAAACTTAGAACCAGCATCATAGCTGCATATGTAAAAAAATGTCTTGACTTAAACTGGGTAACAAAAAGTGACATTTTATCTGAAACCTGGCTTAAGGAACTGAATTCTGCCTGGCAACTACCCCCCATCAGGAGTGAAACTTGAGTCACAGCTGTGTTCCCAGGCCTATCTGCCTTTTGCTGGCCACACTAAGGATATGCCATCTCTCTGATAATTGAATTAAGGGGAGCCCCCACAGAATACAGGAGCTCTGAACAAAGCCCTGTCCTGACCCAGGCAGATGGTTTATTGCAGATGTCGTAAAAGTAGCTTCCTCCTGAAGCAAAGGGGAGGAGCACTGCCTGTGAGAGCAAGCTGGCTTGGCAGAACTGGAAAAACCAGAAATTCAACCTTGTGCTGGGGGAAAACCACACCCCTTTGGGGCCAGAACATAACTCTAAAAAGATGAATAACTCATAGTACGGACTTGTGAAAATTATTTAAATGACACCATAATTCTTGTGATTTTTCTGCCCACATTTTAAGAGGTTTTTAGAACCGGTGGCATGTTCAGGGGGGTTTTAGCGGAAAAGAGGATATTACTAAAAATGTGTGCATGTGAAAAATCTGACACTTCATCAACTAATGTCCATACTCCTTGCGCACATGTGTGTAAATTTGGGTTAATGTCAGAAATTGCAAAATCAGTTAAAAAGTGCAAATATTGCCATTTCTGAATGCAAGCTCCCAGGAAGAGCAGAGTTTGAACAGGGGATACCTCCTGTGATATGTGAGGGGTGCATATGATTTTAAAACAATATGTACCTCTGCAAATATGTATTTGGTTCAAATCTAGATTTGTGTGCAAGTTGACAGGAGGAGTGGACTTTCTGCAGGCTGTAAAATGACATCACTCTGACACAACTTAGCTCCCCCAATCAGGGGAGAAATGAAAGCTTGGCCAATGATAAGTGGAGAGGGGTAGAGCCTAGTGATGCTGCACACACACCCATTTCAAAACACATTAAAGCAGAGAGACAGGACAGATAGGGGCCTTCAAATCCATTTGCAGCTGGAAGCTCTGCCGGGAAAATCCATACTTTACCTCCATCAACCTTCAGAGACCCAGACCAGACCAGCAGAGTAGAGCTGACCTGTTAGCAGAACCAGAGAGAGCTGACCCAGATCACTGTGAAGGTCAGAGACCAGAGTCCAGTCTAAAACCTGACCAGATCCATGGCGAGGCCCATTTAATTCAAGAATATAGTGTGAGTACCTAGAAAACTGTGCAGAACCAATCTCTTAGTTAAAATAATATAATTCAATCCTATTTTAATCTAAGTAGAACTGTCTCCTAACTGTCACCTGTCATTTGTAAAGCTGTCACTTGTCATTTTCTAGTTGCAAGCTGCACTTGTCTTTTTGAACTTTAAAATTTCAAATCTGAAAAACGACCTTTATTTAATCGCTCATATCTCTGTAACCGTTTGTCCTAGAGACTTGCAGTAACTTTCCTCTGAAAGCTAGGAATCGTGGCTTTTAAACGAATCCAGAACCGCATTCCTATTCTTTATAGTTTTTCCGTAATCGTGAAAAACACACTCGCGAATTTTGCCACGATTTGCAAATTTCTCCACGTGTGAAGACAGAAGCTTCTTGCTTTCATTTGCCAAAAATTCGTTTAACCTACCAATTACTCCTAGATCCTTGCTAAAGTGAGCCTGGACTAATATTAACTTGATTTCACTCACCCTGAACCTCCTAGAGGGAATTAAAAGCATTTTAGTATATTCCTCACTTCATTGCCAGCACATGTAAAAGCATTTTGGGCCTGTGTTTCCAACTTCTGTAGTGTAAACTTGCTGGGGTGAACTGAATTACATTTCATTGCATTTCTGAGAACTGTGTGCCTTCCTTCCATTTCCTTGCATAGCATAAAAGGGGGGGGGTGAATTGTCCAAGAAAGTGATTACATTGTCTTTTGCTGAAATCCTATCAAGTTATTTTCTGTACTGCATTTCATTCCACATTGCATCCATTTGAAACCATAAAAGTATTGTTGCTATCTTATCCATTTCATGTCAACTCCTTAGTGATTATAAAGAAGTGTGCTAGTGCCAGATTCTCCGTTGTTAATCTTTATCATATCAGATTAAGTGCGATATTCAATTATTAATTTATTCTAAAGTGTGATATATATACCTATTGTTGAAACTATCAATTAAACCTTTTAACTTGCAAAACAGAACTACTTCTTGGCTCAGTGGGGTCAGGAGGATTCCAAGAGAGGGATGTTATATAGGGGTAGTCATCCAGAACGCATGAACTGGACATAAAGATATATCAATAAGGGTTTTCATTCAGTATTCTAGACTAGGCGTTGACTTGGCTGTAGTGCTGAATTGAATCCTCTTACAAATTGGGGGCTCGTGCCGGACGTTTGGGTTAGATCTACCATTTGTGCAGATTAATACAGCGTGCCAGCTGACCAGATACACATATCCGGTCGGATCACCACGCTGTGTTACGCTGTAAAGCACTCCTCATAGGAACGCTCTTAGGAAAAGTTCTGTTTTGCAAAAATAAAATACAAACTTCTGTAAGTCAGGACAGAGACCAATCTCTAGAATGACGACCTTAGTAGACATGAAAATAGCCAGAAAGCACCTCTTACATAAACTATTTGTGAGAGGTGAATGGACTGAACGGGGCCAGGATGCCTGGTTGCAGGCCATCACGCGACAGGTCACTGAAACAGGGTCAGACCTATGGAGAGATCAGGGTCCATTACATGTGGCCCTGAGTGAACTATATATGGCTCCTAAAGCCAAAGATGAACACAATAAGATTGCCAGGATAGCAGCATACCTGTACCTATATATGGGAGACATGCAGGATAAATGCACTGAAAGCCAAGATCTGGCAAATAGGCAACAGATGGCATTAAGGAAGGCCCGATCTGATCTGGCCTCTTCTGAGCAGAGGCTGCAGAGGAGCCAGGAGTCAGAAAATGATAGTAGGCAATATATCATTAAAATAAAAGAGGATATGGGCATCCTACAACAGGAAAAGACAGACCAGGATACCAGATTTCTGGCCCTGCAGAAGGAGCACCAAGACAGTTTGGACTCCTTACTGCAGAACCAGAAAAAGTTGGAGCAACAGATCAATTTCAACAGGGCATGCGCGGAGCAGGTAGTCACCCTGCAAAGCCAGCTAGATAGAGAGAAAGAGGAGAGCAATAAACTGATTCTGAAAGACCTGGATACCCAGGCAGAGTTTGATGAGGAGCGCCAAAAAGCTGGTGCCTTTCAACGACAGAGGGACGACCTGGCAGCACAGATGCAGGCTCTCAGTCAGGAAAGAGACACTTTAGGCCAGGAAGTCTGCCACTTAAAAAGGAAAATGGAAGAAAATCACCTGGCTCACCAGGGACTGGGTGACCTCCAAAAAGAACACCAGGACTTGCTAGAGCACACCAGGAGGGTGGAGGATGCTCTGGCAAGACAGGAGCAGGCCAATAGGGACACAGCTCAGGAGGTTACCCTCCTGCAGCAAAGACTGGCCCAGTGCTCCAGGACCAATCAGGAAACGCAGAGAGAGAATGAGGCTCTCTGCCAGCAAAATGATAGGCTCCAACAACAGGTAGCGATGCAGGAGAGACTGATAGAGTCTAGTAAGGCCTTAACTGAGGAACTGAAGGCACAGGCTCTTGCATTGCAACAGGGAGCAGGGGCGGATAGAGATGAGGTTCGCTGGGAAAGAGAAACACCTGAGCATAACCCCAGGAGCCCTAGTACCAGAGGCCTTTATCTCTCTCGGTCCCTGGACTCTGCCACCCCCATGTCCCCTGGCGCACATGAGCACAGGGCCACAGGGATGGCAGATTACTATCCAGCCAGAAGCATGGGGCTCATAGGCCAGTACCACCCAGGAATGGAGGGGCGGGCATCCGGGTATGGGCACCCCAGCACAGTGCAATTTAATGGGGAACCCCAGGAGAGTAGGCCCCTTAAGGGCATCCTGAAAACCCCTGCCCAGTTAGGTCAGTGGGGGGGGGGTACCCAGCAAATCCTGGCAGCAAGGAGGGATCTGAGGACTCCTCTGAGCACCACAGGAAACAGGAGACCAGGTCCCCACATTCTGCCAGCCATTCCCAGGCTCGCAGAATCCGGGAAAACCTGGAAGAACAGACAGGAACCTCTGGGAGCAGTGCCTCTGAGTCAGAGGATGAATGGACAAGGGTTACCCGAACCAAAAAGGCCAATAAGGCAAAAAGGGCCTTGCTTAAGGACCCCTTAAAGCAGATTAAGGCGATCAGGAGCATCATCACGCCTTACCATAAGAACGCTAAGTATTCTGTTTGGGAGCACTTAGAGTTGTTTGAGCAAATGATGTAGACTTTCCATTTGAAGGACAGCCAAAGCTGTATTCAATATGTAAAGTGGACCTTCTCCCCGGAATACTCCAGTTTCTTTGCGGGGCTGGAGGACCAAAATCATTTAAGATGGTCCACCTATAAGGCGGCCATCTTGAAACATTTTTCTGTTCACAGAAATCCTCAAGAGGCTCGCAAGGCAGCCTACAATTTGCAATGTGGGGAGGATCAGGCCCCACAAGAATTTGTGCAAGAACTGAAACGTGCTTTTGCGCAGACCACCAGAAGGGTGCGCACAGACAGTAGAGAATTTATTAATACATTTTTTCATGCCTTGCCCAAATACATAATGACCCAGCTCGTGAGGGATTTTCACGAGAAAAGATCTTTAGACTGGGTCATTGAACAGGCTACCCGGATCTATGAGGTGCAGAAACCGGTAGATAGCAAAAGTAATGCCCATAAAAACCCCAAAGCCAACAGCACCCCTGCTGCTGCCAAGGTGGCAGAGGTAAAGGTCACCCCCGTTTTGGATTTGGAGATGGGGGGGCCTAAAAACCTACCTGCACCTAATAATGCTAGGCCCAGGAGGTCCTCGGGTCAGTCACAGACAGGGAGCCAAGGAGGCAGCCCCACAAATGGGGTCCCTCGCTCTCCTGATTATGTAAGTCCCCGTTACAAGGGAAATCGACCCATCCTGGGTTATGTGTGGACTCCTCCAGCCCAAGGGGGGGGATCCAGCCAAGCACCTAACCCAGGGAACCTCCCTCCTAACTTCCCACAGGAGGGCAGAAATTCTCCAAACCCTGGGCAGAACTTTTTCCCCAGGTATCCATCCAATTTCCAGCCCCAAAATCCTCCACCCTTCTTTCCCCAATTCCCTGAGCCCAGACAACCTAATCCGGGAGAGGGGAGGCCAAGGGTGGAGGGGTACCCAAATCTTCCCAACCCGGGGTATTACCAGAGGAGGGACAGCTACCCTTCCCGGGATCAGCCCAGGGGAGAAAACAGGGCCCCGTATCAGCCTGAGGGGGTTTCCCAGTTAGAGCGCCAGGTTCAAAACATGGCGCGGGATCTGGGTCACATACTGAGGGCTCAGCAGAACCCTCAGATGGGCGTGCCGGCGCAGAACGCACCCAACTCTGGACCTGGTGCTCCAGAACAATGACGGGGGCAGCACCCCAATAACTCACCGGTTCCCAGGGAGGAGGCACAAGGGGAAGGGGGGTGTAAAGCCTTGGAGGAAGCTTCCTTCCTCACTTGTAAACAGCCCCTGGAAACCCAGGAACCGGAAACAAAATCTCTTGCCCCTGAAAGTCTGCCTCCTAAGGAGCAGAGGGGGGGTAGGAGAAACAAAAGACCCAAACAGACTCAGTTTGAGGAGGAGGTACAGATCTTCCAATTTGAGGGAGAGGGATCCTCAGAGGATCCTGGGAAAAGGATCTTCTCCTTCAGAGAGGGGGGAACTCCTCCCAAAGAAAAATGGGTCCCTAGGGATGCAAATCCAGACTGGGGAGATGTGGAGACTGAGCTACCGCCGCCCACCATCTCATCCCAGAACCAACCGCAAGAAAATCCCCCGGTTCAAACCCATCCTGGGGACTGCCTCCAAAACGGGGGGTCAGCCCGGAACCGGAACCCGGGGAACCCACAATGGCTCTGATCTCCAGTTGCCAACTTTTTCTTTCAGATTCCCAAGGCTCTCCACAGAATTCTGCCCAAATCTCTTCGCTAGCGATGTCCAAAACCAGAAAGTTAGCCCACCAGTTGTCCAAAAATGTGCATTATCTGTGCCCCCTTGAGGAGAAGGAGGGAAGATACTATGCCCCGGTACAAGTACAGGGGCAGGGTACGATTTCAGCGCTGGTGGACACGGGATCTCAAGCTACCCTTCTGTCCAGAAGGGCCTTTGATGAACTGAATGCAGGAAGGGGAGAGAATTACCGAATTCCTCTCACCTCTCTTCCTGGACAACTGCAGAACTTTGATGGGAAGGAAATTCCCGTTGAGGGGACTGCAGACTTGGACATTAAGATCGGGCGACACAAGTTGAAACACCCGGTCATAGTAGTGACTCCAGAGGGCACCCCTTGTTTACTAGGGAATGACCTCCTGAGAAGGTTGTCACCCCTAATAGATTGTGTCAACAAGGTCCTCTGGACCCAGACTAGCTGACCAATAAAATTAAAACAGAGTGTCAACCATGTTAGTTTAAACGGCACCTGCCACATGGTTGAACAAAAACCTGACCAAGTAGAATTTCACTTCCAGAATAGCCAAATTCCAGACGTGACAGTAATAGCAGTAGGACAACAGACTGGTGATGGGGGGTCCTCTCTATTTCTGAAAATCAACCTGCCTTACAGTCTAAAGTGGTACTCCACGCTGGAAGGAAACACTCTGAGATTCTATACTAATCCACAATCAGAAACTCCCACTCCAATAGTCCAGAAAGATGTGAAATCAGCTCAGAGCCTGGCTGATATTCAGCAAATTGGAGAGCAGTTGTTCATCCCTGTCCAATTAAATTATGGGAAGGACTCTGTTCTCGCTCGAGTGTGTGTGAACAACGGTAAGAGCTTCATCAGCGAAGCCATGTTCCGCCAACTCCCAAAAGATCCAGCCACTCCCACATTCAAACTGATAGACAAATGGGAAATGGACCTGGAAGCACCCAATTCCAAACATCTCCTGCCAAGCAGGTGTATGCTCAAAATCTCCATTGGCAACAAGAGCATAGTCCACAATTGTTGGGTCGTGCGAGATGTCCCTGCCGCCTTTTACTTAGGCAGTGACATTCTCAATCGCTTTGCCATTAGTTTGGACCTAATAAACTTCAAAGCTTGGTCCCGATTAGCGGATAATCCCATGGGCTTTGATGATCCAGAAAAAGCATTTAGGTCAGCTCAATTGCTACCTTATGCAGTTGAAATTCAGATCAAAGAGGAAGTCACCATCCCAGAAAGGACCCGACAATTCTCCCTGGAAGTGAAAGCTAAAAGAGGACAATATTTGCAAAACCCTGATGCTTACATACATCTAAACGCTTCTCTCCAACAGCAAGGGTTGGGGGTAAACCCAACTCCATTAGTCAACATAGAACATGACACCATTCTAATAGAGGTGGATAACAGCGACTTAAAGAGTATTACTCTAGCCGCAGGCACCATTATTGGAATGGCGGTTGATGACCGACATTTTTCCATCGATTTAGGTAATGAACTGTTAGGGCCAATCCCCAAGGACTGCTTTGACAGTGACAGTGATGACAATCCAACACCAGACAGGATTTTTACCCGCCATGGGGGGAACTTCCTGGTGTACACTTCTTGCCCTTATGGTAAGGAAGATGTGACTTGTGACTTCAGGAGGGATGAGGTGATTTTCCAGGTCCATGAGGGCTGCCTTTCCCACCTGAAGCCTCCAGTCCAAATCAGCACTCTGACCAGGGACTTCTCCACCCAGCTGGAGGAGGTCGCAGAAATAGCCAAACCAGAAGTCTTTCCAGGCTTCAGGCAGATGGTGGAAGAGAGAGTCAACCTAGCTGATGCCTGTGTGACTCTGGAACAAAAGCAAAAGTTGAAACAAGTTTTCTTGGATTTCCAAGATCTCTTTGCGGTAGACTCATATGACTGTGGTCGCACTGACATCCACACAACAACAATCCCCACAGACCCTGGCATGACTCCTGTGTTTGTGAAGCAATATCGCTTGCCTCTCGCATCAATGGAGTCCCTTACTGAAATAATTAAGAACCTTGAGTCCAGGGGAATAATCCGTCCAGTCCACAGCACCTTCAATAATCCGGTGCTGGGAATATTGAAGCCAAACGGCCAGTGGAGACTCTGTGCCGACCTCAGGAAGCTCAACAAACGGGTCCATACTTCCCGATGGCCTCTTCCCTACATTGACCAAGGGCTGGCCCAGATCCAGGGGTCACAGGTATTCACAGCAATAGACCTGACCAATGGATACTGGACCGTGCCTGTCAGTAGGGAGGACCAATACAAGCTGGCTTTTACCTTTGGGGGCCAGCAGTATACATGGACCCGGACTCCCTTCGGATACCTCAACTCCGGCAATGAATTCAACATTTTTCTACACAAGGCCATGCCCGACTTGGGTGCAAGGGGTAACCTGGCTTATGTAGATGATGTCCTCATCAAAAGTTCATCTGTGGAGGAACACATAGCGGAGATCCGTTATGTTCTGACACAGTTGAGGGCCGCCGGAGCAAAACTTTCCTTTCAAAAAGCACAGTGGTGCAGAACCCGTGTTAATTTCTTGGGGCATGAGATTACTCCTCAGGGTCTCTGTCCCCAGGAAAAGAAAGTGGAAGCACTTCAGAAACTGAAAGACCCCACAACTCTGCGGGAACTAAGGAGCCTCCTTGGACTGACGAATTACAGCAGAAAGTTCATTGAGGGCTACGCAGAGATCACCAGACCCCTGATTCATCTCCTGAAGGGGGGGGCAAGTGGGAATGGGGTCCAGAACAAGCCGAGGCAGTAAGACAACTCAAGAGAAGCCTCTCGCAAGCGCCTTTCCTAGCTTACCCTGTCAGAAACAAGGAGTTCTTCCTGGAGACGGGGTTCTCTAATACGTGCTTGACGGCGGTATTATACCAAAAGCATGACAAGGTCAATAAAGTAATCTCCTATGCGAGCAAAACTTTATCCTCTGTGGAGGAAAAATTCAACGATTGTGAGAAGGCACTCCTGGCAACGGTGTGGGCATTGAAGAATTACCGCCCGTTTATCCAGGGGGAACACATCATAGTGGAGACTCCACACCAGCCTCTGCAATATCTCCAAAGTGACAGAATCCGGGCCGGAAATGTGAGTAATTCCCGAATTACTTCCTGGATTCTTTCAATGCAAGGCTTTCCTGTGGAGGTCAGATATGGCCAAAACAAGAAGAGTCCCCTCGCGCAAGGTCTGGCTGACTTGCATGATTGTGCCAGAGAAAACTGTCTCGAGGGCGAAAGTCTGAAAATCAAGGACAACATGGAGGCATACCTTAATTCCCCCCACAAAGTCTTTGAAGAGGACAAGTGTGAGGGAATGCCCACTGTCTATGTGGATGGATGCTCGTACCATGTTGAAAACGACGGGGAGAAAGAACTGGTGGCTGGCGTAGGTAATGCATGGGTGAATGAGTCCCCAGAACCCTCCGCTGGATACAAAATTGGTCCCCGAAGTAGTCAGGTGGCAGAATTGATGGCTGTGCATCAGGCCATCCTCACTGCTGTCCAGCATCAACTCCACGAACTGGTCATAATCACAGATTCGGATTATGTACGGAACGGGTTCGTGGAGCACCTGGTTAATTGGAAAACCAGAGGCATGTTATGTGCTAACAACAAACCCTTGAAACATGGGAAGTTGATCCAAAACATTGATGATCTGGTCACCTCGAATGAGATGACCATCTATTGGAAAAAGATCGAGGGTCATTCCAAAGTAGAGGGACCAGACAAAACTGGAAATGACTTAGCTGATCAGCTGGCCAAAACTGGGGCCATCCAAGGGGATCTAATTGAGATTGAGTCCCTGTTGGGGGAAATCCAGGTCACTGCTATCACTAGGTCCCAGACAAATGCTCACAACGACCTTTCAATTGCACAATGGAGCAAGGAGACCCCTGAGGCTGATTTGATTACCGCTCAGAAGGGGGATCCAATTATTGGTAAGTTTTACCAACACGTTGAGGACCCTGAGAACTTTCCCGTGACGGATACCGATTACATTGGGAAAGAGGACCTAAGAGTGTTGATGAAATGTCCAAAAATGTTCCGAATCCAAGACGGGTTGTTGGTAAGGAAATCCAAAGCTGGCCACGATCAGTGGGTGGTTCCTACCTCATTCCGAAGCCTGATGTTAAGTCACGCCCATGATGCGGCCACCGCCGGTCATAGGGGGTTTCACACAACACTGGAAATCTTAAGAGAGGCTGCATACTGGCCACACATGGGGCAGGACCTCGACCAATATTTGAAGGGGTGTCTTGTGTGTGCACAATTTCAGCCATCATCCCTCACGCACCGTGCGCCTCTCCAAAAGCGGGGGATGACACTGCCATGGTCAGATTTACAAATCGACTTTGTAGGCCCCGTGATTCGCTCTGCTAGGGGGAATAAGTACATGTTGAGCGTCACATGCTTGTTCACCAAGTGGGTGGAATGTCTCCCAGCCCCAAATTGCAAGGCAGAAACTGCAGCTGCCCTGATGATTAACCACATCTTTTCCCGATTTGGTCTACCTCAAAGGATTGAGTCAGACAGGGGTAGCCACTTCACCAGTGAAGTGATGACAAAGATGTGGGAGATACTGGGGGTCAAAAGGAAGTTGCATATTGCTTACAGGCCAGCTTCTTCTGGGGCAGTAGAGAGATATAACCGAACCATTGTGAGCATATTAAAGAAGTTTGTGGCAGATTCTGGGCCAAGTTGGGATATCCGATTACCTCTGGTCCTAATGGCCATCAGATCTACCCCTTCATCTGCAACCAAAATGTCACCATTTGAGTTGATGACTGGGCGCAAGATGGTGCTTCCTCAGCATTTGCTCTACAGGACCCAAGAGCAGACACTGATAAATGCCTCCACTACTCATGAGTATGTGGAGAATTTAAGGAAACACCTTCAACATGCTTTTGCTTATGCTCAGCGGAATCTAGAAAGATCGGCTGATAGCATGAAGACCCACTATGACCTGAAGACTTCCAGGAAGGAATATCAGGTGGGAGACCGGGTCTATCTATACAACTTCCAAAGAAACCAGGCAAAACAGCGGAAATTTTTGACTACGTGGAAGGGACCCTTTGAGATCATCGACAAGATCTCCCCTGTGGCCTACAAAATCCACATCCCCAAAGGTCCTTTGGCAGCGGGGGAAGACAAGTGGGTCCACATAAACCAGTTGAAATGTTGCCATCCCAGGCACACTCTGCAACAACTGGAGGAATCCTCTGGAATCCTAGCGGGTACTGTCTCAGACTAATTCAGTTCCAACCATAAAACATACAACATCTAGTCTCTAAAATATTGTGATTTGCATGAAACTGTATCTTAGTTATACTGTTTTTTTTTTCAAAATAAGAATGTAATGTTTCGTTATGATGAAATGCATATGCTGCCCCACTATCTCAACAGTGGTGGAAAAATGTCTATGAATAGGTATTGCCGCTCTTCCTTTGTCGTCCTAGGAGAAAGAAAACCTGGAGACGGGACAAGGAGGACGATCCGGAGACCGGTAGCGGAGACGCAACGGGCCCGGGGTACCGCCCAATCTTCCCATCAGGACCGGCGAGGAGGACCGATCGATCCACCGGATGAAGGAAGAGATGCTGAACTGGCCATCTACCGGAAGAAGATGAGAACTACATCCCAGGTCTTGCGAGTCCCATCAGTGAAACCGAATGGCCATCGCAAGAGGGGGGCTTGTGGGATGTATTTACCCATGCAATCGAGCCCTACCTCAAAACTGTGCAGTACTGACATGGAAAACATCATGATGGCCAGAGCTTCCCAGAAAATGCACAGGGAAATGCATGAAGAATAGGCTGCCACTCATTTTTGCCGATGTTATGGGCACAGAAGGGCACTGCCTAAAACCACCAGTGGACTACCCACACAGTAGTCTGAAACCATTGGGAATGGCAATACTGATTGCCAAAAGCAAACCCATAACTGTTGGGAATTCATTTTCTTAAATTTCAAAAAGGGGTGCAGTACCAGTACTCACCACTATCCAAAAGCCGGCGTTTTAAAACAACACCAGATTTTACTTTTTGTAGAAAACTGAATAAATGAACCCAAAACATGCCAAAGAAAGACATTTTAAGAGGTGGATACAATGTAAAGTTATATTCTGAAGTGACTTGAAGGTGTATAACAAGACTGGCTGAGCTGTGGATTTCAGCAGTTTAAGTAAATTTGGACTGAAAGACACTACAAATCTAAATGTTTAAAAGAAATGAGTGACCTACTTTTGTGTGTCACATAGGTTTCAATTGTTTAAATGTCATAGTTTTAAACTTAGAATCAGCATCATAGCTGCATATGTAAAAAAATGTCTTGACTTAAACTGGGTAACAAAAAGTGACATTTTATCTGAAACCTGGCTTAAGGAACTGAATTCTGCCTGGCAACTACCCCCCATCAGGAGTGAAACTTGAGTCACAGCTGTGTTCCCAGGCCTATCTGCCTTTTGCTGGCCACACTAAGGATATGCCATCTCTCTGATAATTGAATTAAGGGGAGCCCCCACAGAATACAGGAGCTCTGAACAAAGCCCTGTCCTTACCCAGCTAGATGGTTTATTGCAGATGTCGTAAAAGTAGCTTCCTCCTGAAGCAAAGGGGAGGAGCACTGCCTGTGAGAGCAAGCTGGCTTGGCAGAACTGGAAAAACCAGAAATTCAACCTTGTGCTGGGGGAAAACCACACCCCTTTGGGGCCAGAACATAACTCTAAAAAGATGAATAACTCATAGTACGGACTTGTGAAAATTATTTAAATGACACCATAATTCTTGTGATTTTTCTGCCCACATTTTAAGAGGTTTTTAGAACCGGTGGCATGTTCAGGGGGGTTTTAGCGGAAAAGAGGATATTACTCAAAATGTGTGCATGTGAAAAATCTGACACTTCATCAACTAATGTCCATACTCCTTGCGCACATGTGTGTAAATTTGGGTTAATGTCAGAAATTGCAAAATCAGTTAAAAAGTGCAAATATTGCCATTTCTGAATGCAAGCTCCCAGGAAGAGCAGAGTTTGAACAGGGGATACCTCCTGTGATATGTGAGGGGTGCATATGATTTTAAAACAATATGTACCTCTGCAAATATGTATTTGGTTCAAATCTAGATTTGTGTGCAAGTTGACAGGAGGAGTGGACTTTCTGCAGGCTGTAAAATGACATCACTCTGACACAACTTAGCTCCCCCAATCAGGGGAGAAATGAAAGCTTGGCCAATGATAAGTGGAGAGGGGTAGAGCCTAGTGATGCTGCACACACACCCATTTCAAAACACATAAAAGCAGAGAGACAGGACAGATAGGGGCCTTCAAATCCATTTGCAGCTGGAAGCTCTGCCGGGAAAATCCATACTTTACCTCCATCAACCTTCAGAGACCCAGACCAGACCAGCAGAGTAGAGCTGACCTGTTAGCAGAACCAGAGAGAGCTGACCCAGATCACTGTGAAGGGCAGAGACCAGAGTCCAGTCTAAAACCTGACCAGATCCATGGCGAGGCCCATTTAATTCAAGAATATAGTGTGAGTACCTAGAAAACTGTGCAGAACCAATCTCTTAGTTAAAATAATATAATTCAATCCTATTTTAATCTAAGTAGAACTGTCTCATAACTGTCACCTGTCATTTGTAAAGCTGTCACTTGTCATTTTCTAGTTGCAAGCTGCACTTGTCTTTTTGAACTTTAAATTTCAAATCTGAAAAACGACCTTTATTTAATCGCTCATATCTCTGTAACCGTTTGTCCTAGAGACTTGCAGTAACTTTCCTCTGAACGCTGGGAATCGTGGCTTTTAAACGAATCCAGAACCGCATTCCTATTCTTTATAGTTTTTCCGTAATCGTGAAAAACACACTCGCGAATTTTGTCGCGATTTGCAAATTTCTCCACGTGTGAAGACAGAAGCTTCTTGCTTTCATTTGCCAAAAATTCGTTTAACCTACCAATTACTCCTAGATCCTTGCTAAAGTGAGCCTGGACTAATATTAACTTGATTTCACTCACCCTGAACCTCCTAGAGGGAATTAAAAGCATTTTAGTATATTCCTCACTTCATTGCCAGCACATGTAAAAGCATTTTGGGCCTGTGTTTCCAACTTCTGTAGTGTAAACTTGCTGGGGTGAACTGAATTACATTTCATTGCATTTCTGAGAACTGTGTGCCTTCCTTCCATTTCCTTGCATAGCATAAAAGGGGGGGGGGGGGGTGAATTGTCCAAGAAAGTGATTACATTGTCTTTTGTTGAAATCCTATCAAGTTATTTTCTGTACTGCATTTCATTCCACATTGCATCCATTTGAAACCATAAAAGTATTGTTGCTATCTTATCCATTTCATGTCAACTCCTTAGTGATTATAAAGAAGTGTGCTAGTGCCAGATTCTCCGTTGTTAATCTTTATCATATCAGATTAAGTGCGATATTCAATTATTAATTTATTCTAAAGTGTGATATATATACCTATTGTTGAAACTATCAATTAAACCTTTTAACTTGCAAAACAGAACTACTTCTTGGCTCAGTGGGGTCAGGAGGATTCCAAGAGAGGGGTGTTATATAGGGGTTGTCATCCAGAACGCATGAACTGGACATAAAGATATATCAATAAGGGTTTTCATTCAGTATTCTAGACTAGGCGTTGACTTGGCTGTAGTGCTGAATTGAATCCTCTTACAAGATAACAAAGGAAATGTGTTATGTTTTGTTAGTGGTTTACATAGCACTTAAACTGTGATTGTCCACCTAATGCAGTTCAACAACGAATGTGTCTAGTTTGCACATGTTTGAGTAAAAAATGGAGCAAGCCTGTGGAGCTAAACTCACAGCAGCCCTTTTGCAGCTGCAGAGGCAGGTGGATTTCTCCTTACCAATGACATTTGATCTTTATGCATGGGAATGAATAATAGCTCAGCAGTTAAGGGGTTAATCCACGAAAGGGGTATTTCAAAAAGTGGTTCCCAAGGAAGTGTCACCGGCAATGTTGGGAAGTTGTAGGTCGTCTGCATCAAAACCGGCAGTGATGATGTCTGCAATACTTAGCCAAATATCTGGATCCTTTTTTTGTAAAGCTAAGTGGCGTTTACAAGCGATCCCGCCTGCAACCAAGGGTGAGTGTAGTTAGTATACTACTCTCTAGTGTGAGTGCCACCAATGCTTAACATGATATAGTTTGGAGGACATATTCTGGTCAACTGAATCTCCATCTGGCATAAAGGTTCAGTTAGTGGAGCACAACGCTATTAAATGGGGGAACATTAGGGATGTTGTAGAGTGAAACTCCTTTAAATCCAAAGTCTTTATGGCTTTCAAACCAAGTCAATTATGCCTATACTATTCTATACAGCATTGAAACTGTATTTATTTCATTTTATTTATTAGAACAAAAATGGCAACATCTGGGGTGCGGAGGCACTGCACAGAAAGCTATAAAAATGATCGAAGCAACACAAGACAAAAACAATGGAAACATTACATAACACTAATTAGTCCAAAACATGACACCAATAGAAAAAAAACGAATTCAAAATTATAAGAAAATCAACACTTATTTAAAAAAAGATCAACACAGATATTTAATAAATGTAAAATATCAGAAAAGATGAGCAGATGAAAAGGTGTGGCATACGTGAAACACCTGCTCTTATAGGGGATTAAATGCCAACATGAGCCAATATGTTTCAATGGCCTTATGGAAGGAACCATCAATACGTCTGTGACTATTACCGGAAGAGTATTAAGTAAATGTAGGTGAGCACCTGTAAGAAACATGGTTAGCAAGTGTTTGTCTGATGTGCATTTACATCTTCATGCTTTTGCATCAGTGCATTTGCAAAATTGTTTTAATCACCACACCCTCCTCCTTCTTCATTATTCTAAAGCTCCTTGTCTTTTTATACATCTGTTTTGCTTGTTCCCTGAAACATGAGCAAAATCGGTGTAAGTGCACTGATGCAAATTCACCGATGCAAATGCACTCATGGGAAAGGTATGTGACCTGTTTATCAATGAAAAATGTTGTATAAGAAAGTCAGATTTTAGATAAAAGTGTTCTGGTATGTTCTGAGAGTTGTGTATCCAGTATGCAGGTGTGCAAACATATTCTCTGATGCAGTTTGGTGCAGGCACGCAACGTCATTTGTTCAAAGGATCAGGAACATACTTCTGGGCGCATTTTGTTTCTTCCGAGGCAAATCTACTATCTGCTCGGCTCCAGGGATCAAGCATTGCCCGTTTCCCTGAGTCACAGCCCACCCTGAGACACACAGTCTTCGTCATGGGCTCTGTAGCCAGTGCAGTAATGAACGCAACAACACGTTTCTTTTGACATCAGCAACATAGCCTTCCCTATGCATAATGGGGAGATTCCAACTGAAAGAGGAGCAGTCACCTTGCGAATCTGGGACATTTAAAGTGAGCACCAGAATAAAGCACCCTTTGAAAATGTGTTCTTACACATAACGTCTAATAGCTTGATTTGCTAAAAAGTAATGTTTGCTTTGATGTCCTTAGTTGAATGTTCTTAAAACCATGCATAACACTTTGGAGGTTTGTGACGAATCGCCAAACCTAAGTGAGTTTATGACACAACTTTTTTTATTGTGTGTCTTAAAGCGCTGAATATAAAGTGGGTACATAGATATTTTGCATTTTGCATCTTATAGTATTCCATTCAGGATGTGGAAAATAACGGTAAACTGATATTATTTTGGCCCAACATGCTGCTATAAGGATGTACATGTTGTCATGATGCTTTACTATGCAATGTGTGTATTTTGCAAGTAAACTCTACAGGACAGTATTATTGTAGGTCCTGACACCCAAAACTTAAATATTTGTTGTAAGTAAAGCATGTAGGAAGGTGGGTATGACCACATTCCAAAGTGGGCTAAAATCCCTGTTTTGCTTTTTAGCATAACTGTGTGATCCTAGGCAAATAATGTAATCTCACCCTGACTTCAACGACAAAAATTGGAGTGCTTATAAGTGATTATGTTTACACCCTTACAATAGGACAATTTTAATAAGTGTACAGACAGATTGGTGTAGCCTGGTGCTCCTCTGCTAGGGGGTTCCAATACTGTCACATAGAATTGCATTATTGCTGCACTGGCCCTCACCGAGTCTCGTACCACTTGATTTGACAGGCAGACAAAGTCTCACCAGCCAGTGCCCCAGAGATTCTAGTATAGCGGGCTAACTGTGGTAGATTCAACATTACATTTTCTCCCCTGTTGCTCCCAGTCACTGAAGTTGCTCGGGGCGTCCAGAGTACTGCCCCACACTCTGCAATGTCCTGTAATGCTGTGATATTGAGTCTTTCATTGCACACCATCTGCTATTTTAACACTCTCTAGGACCATCAGGGTCTGCAAGAAGTGGGTGTTTTCAGACTTAAAGGAGAGAGTTAACGGATTGTAACATTGAAGCTGCACTAGAATTGTCTCATTACAATGAGTAAAGAAGTTAGTTTCCCCTATCTAAGTACGTTTGCCACTCCTCCACCATCTCTGAAGTTGGTGCCTCTCCCAGCATTTGAAGGGTTAGCCCCCACTTACATTTGAGCCTAGATGCACCCCTGGATGTGCGCACTTGCATTCCTTTAAGCCGAGAGGTGAGGGAAGCCTTTCCCCGAAACTGGCGGCATTAAAGTTTTACTGCGTTTGTTCAGAAAAATGTAAGTGAAGAAACGTAGTAAAACTTTAAAGTTGCTACTTTCAAGAAAGACTTCCATCGCCTCTCTGCATATTGAGCTTTAAAATATATTATTTGTTAGTTAGTCCCCACACCAGACCATGGGGGGACGGTAGAACAGTGGGGCTGGAGACTCCAAGTTTCCCCGCCTATTTTCTGAAGTGACCCCTCCCATCACCACTTAGCCCCCCCCCCCTTCCCCTGGAATGTAGGTTTCTTTGGGCCCCTGGGTGGGTGACCTACGCTGAATACAACTGTGGATAATTATGCACTCTCAAGAACCACATTCCATAATCTTAAAAAATCGTAGGATGTAAGACATTCTGAACACAACTTGGTTGCCCACATCAGAAGGCTACTGCCAATGCCGGGAGCGCAATTCTTCAGCTGGGTTTAAAAGCACCCGTCACTTAAAAAAAAATGTTTACATCTGAATGGCTGGATCTTTTTCACGCAAGCGAAGGTGATGTGGGTGCGTGTCACCGTCGCATGCCTAATCGAGCATGAACAGGGATACACGTGTGCACAGACCTTGGCTGTCCTTAAACGCAAGTCCTTTCGCAGTGACATCTACTCAGCTTCTCTACGATGCGCCAAAATAACAAACATATCAGATGTCACGCTATTGATTCAATGGCGCTGAGTAATCCGCGGAACCTACAAAATGGAAGCTCTCGCTCGCTTGAGCGATTGATTTCAGGTAACCTTTAGAACAGAACTGACATCATCTCAAGCAACCCTCTGTAAGCCTCACAGGTTTCTATTTATACAAAATCAAAAGGTTGTTTCAAAATAGGCAGCTTTTTTTGCAGTCAACTTATTGGCTCTAGAAGGCCTAATGGTGCTTTTGGGAAGCAGAGCTGAGGCTCACAGGCCACAATCAGCTGCACACTCCGACGAAGCGAAGGTGCTTATTAGGCACACTAAGAGCAGTGGAAGTACCATGGATTTGCTCAAATGAAAAGAAAAACAACGCTTGGCTGACGTTCTTCAGTTGCCTCCGCCCCACTGTCGGAAAGTCTCTTGCAGGTATAGTGCCTTGTGGTTATGCAGTGGTCATTGCAATATACCCATTGCATAATTGTAAATATGGGCCACTAGAGTCTGCAACAACACCTTCACCCTCAATCGTGGCTCTGCAGAGGTCGGATGCTTATCTCAGGTTAAAAGCAGTGTTGAAAGCAAACATTGCGCCTCATTCCAAGCCTGACTGCGGATATGCCGGTGGAGGACCTTGGCAGGCGCCCTACTGGCAATCAAAGCCCTCATTAGCAGCACCGGCAATGCCCTCATGGAGTCCTATGGGACTCCATGAATTAGGATGTACTCTGTGCCTCTGATACTCGTAATCCGGCGGCATTGACGCAAGAACAGGTGCTGGAAACTGTAACAGCCTTTGCCGGTATCCTGGTGGGTTTACCGCCAGGATACCAGCAAGGTTGTAATGAGGCCCATTCTCTGCTCCAGTTTTCAGAACCGCCATTCTGAGGGGGGTGGAAAGACTGGAGCAGAGATGTCGTTCTTGCTAAAATGGCATATTGTGGGGACAGCGTGTGCAGCAGTATCACGGCATGCATTGCTTAAAAGTCTCCATGTCCGATTTTGAGCCTGGGATAAACTCAGTTCGGAAAGGTGACATTCTCCCCTCCAGTTTTCAGAACCACAATTCTTAGATGGGTGTATCATCTGCTCAGGTTTATATGTCATTAGTGTGTGCTGAGATGAGGTCACCCAGAGGTTTCACATAAGCATCGAATAGCTGAGGAGATCGAATGGAGTCTTGTGGGAATCCAGAGTTGTGCTGTTGGTTTTGAAAACAAAAGGCCATACCTGATCTGAATTGCCCAGTCAGAGATGTAGGATTTCATGAACTCAAATGCCGAGCTGGAAACAGCAAAGAACGTCCACAGGCAACACAGCAGTCTCTTCTGGTTTACAGTGTCAAAAGCCATTGAGAGGTTGAGAAAAATGGGAATAGGACTTGGCAAGTTTACATCCCCAACAGAGCTGACTCACCACTCCATCAGATGTCAATATACTGAGTACCATTAAATGGGGCATTAGCATTATTACAGTGTGAAGAAGCAAGATGAATACAGCATAAAATGTTATATAAAAACAATTTGTGGGAGGGCCTTTGGAGAGTGCCTGTTCTGCCTGTTCAGCTGTGCAGCGAACGGCGTGCGACCTCCCTCCAAAGGCATTGAGTGCGAGATTCACCATTTCTCGTGTTGAGACCTTATTCAAACACCACAGATTCAAACGGAAAAAAAAACCGAATCAATCGAAAATGGGAACCGTGAAGAAAAGGATGACTAAATTTAAGAGGACACAGACAACACCCAGAACTGACTAGAGAAACTCTTACCACAATAAGAGAGACGACACTAAGTCAAATAGAACACAAGTGACACCCATTAAGGACAGAAATCAGCATCCCTAGCCAACTCCAGCCAACAACCTCACCTGCCCCATAATTGCTACCAGGTACCATACTTGTATAGAGTTGCGTCAATGTTAGCACTTACCACACTTGAACTAAATTGTGAACATTGACATGGACACTGACCATGTGAGCTGTGAATAAAGGCAGGTACCGCCCCTGGACATAATGCAAGCACTGGCATGTGCCACGTTGCAAAAGGGCTCAGAACGATAGACTGCAAAAACAACAGAATAAAATGATGAATGCCACCACACACCACTTATAGATAGAATAGCCTTGACTAGTCAATGCCGTGCACCGACTAAATTGGGAATGCTGTCTGGGCCAGATTTGATGGGACGCACATATGCTTGCCTGCCCCACATAGAAACAGGTGTCACGTAGGTGGCCAAGACCGAACTTGGGTAAGGTTATGAATGGGAGTGGAGGCTATCTGTGAAAGGGACTGTGAGTATCGGACGGCCCAGATCAGGACAGAGATGCAGAGATGCTCCCGCACCCCACCTGGAGAGAAAATGGAAATTCAGCACCTCACTTCCAGACAGCAATGCCAATGAAACAATCCACTAACGATTTCACCCCTCTGCATACACCTTTCAAACTCTAACCAAACACAACCACAAGCCTACAGCACAACAATCTGCACAAACTTCACTACACTACAACAACAAAACAAAACACACATAGACTCGCTGAACAGTACACAACGACTCCCGACTGTAAAACACCCCAGGCCCAGCCCACGGAACGACTGGGCTGAGGCCGCCAACAGCACATCACTGCTCTCTTGCACTTTTCCAGCTTATTCCTACTAACTCACCTCCCCTTTTCCCTTTTTCAGAGCCGCCAGAGCGCCAGGGGACCACTCCGGTGGTGATAGTGTGCGGTAACATTAACATTTAACATTAACATATACACTTAAAACCAATATGCCAGAGCTTAGCAAACCTCTCCCAAGTCATCCAAGCTTGAATGATACCAATGTCATGATGCATACCCCCGGGCATCCAGACCACGTCCATCAGCCCCGGGAGCAGGCATCATGTTGCCTTGAGGAAACCCAGCAACCCCTGTTAGGGGCTGTCTGGGTTCAGTCCTGGCACCTATGGCGCCAGGCTCATATGGGACATCAGTCCTGGTGCCATAGGCGCCAGGCTCATAGGTGCACACTTACCTGATGCAGACCATGCTGCAAGAAGATCCAAACCCATGTGAGGCCTGGAAGGGACTACTTTACCTTAGGGACTATTTTGTTACTCCGGTGTGGTCGGGGAGGAATACCTACCTGGGACTACTTTGGGGGCTATTTAAACCACGCCCGAAGAGCAGCACACGCTTCGCGTTATTCTGCATCCAGCAGCGTAACGTTCACCGTGCCAGCAGCAGCATCCAGCCTTCTGCCAAGCCCGCCTCGAACCTGGAGCACCTAGAAAGAAGGAAAGAAGAAAAGGTTAGAACAAGAATATTACCTGATTTCTTACCTGATTCCGGATTCATCGCATCTTCAAACCAGAGGAAAGACTTTGTTTTAAAAGCGTCACATCGCAGCAGCAGCGCCGCGCCATACTCACCGTTCTACGCAGCATTTCTTCGATCCGGCGCTGTCTCCATCTTTACATCGCCGAATCCCAGCACCTAAGGGGCACAAGAAACAACAAGGTGAGCAGAGAGAACAGACAGAGACAATCTCTTTAGCCGCCATATGCTTACCTGATTTTACCGCCGGAGGTATTATTCATCAGCACGCCACATCTTCTTATGCCGCACCTGTAAGAAAAGGAGAAAGCAGCAAGTTTAACCCTTGGCATTATTTACCGGACAGTGTTGGGTAACACAGACTTTTACCGGAGCGCTTTCAGCAGTCAATCTTCTTATTGGGTCAAAGTTGCAAGATAAAAGAGGAATTGGGCAGGAGTGAATTCCAGACATTTTGAACTCTTACGAACTATATACTTACGGATCTTCGCCAGGACCTTTGGAGTCAGGATTCGTCTACAACAATTCCAATATCTTCAGGCCAGTGAAGTAACTGGTCATCAACGTGCCCCTGCGTGCTTCACAGGATAGAGGGCTCATTCTTCAAGAATATAAGGTGAGATTGCTGTGAGGGCACAGAGGTGATTAGTGGGGAGGACAGTGGGGGTGCTATCACTTGAATCCACAAGTGGCTAAATCCATCTCTCCACTTGTAGGAGAATATTTCTGCGGGTCAAGCAGACAAGATTAGGAGGGCATATCCAGTCAGTCATCGCTGCACTGCGCATCACGTGGGTGGAGGCCGCAGCAGTCCAGGTCCGACCGACGCCCCTGTGGGAACCAGGTGAGCGTAACAGAACGCGAAGCCTACCTAAAAAAAAACACCCGGGCGTTATGGAAACCGCTAAAACCGATCAACTAGCCCAACTGTTAGGGGAACTTAGGGCAGAGGTGCACTCTGCACGCCAAGAGATTAATGCCCTCAGGAGAGAAATTATTTTGTCAAAGGAACGCACTGATGATCTTGCTAGACAACTGCTGCAAAGCCAAGCCGGCCAAACACCACTACCTGGGCTCAGAGGGAATCCAACTCCTGTCTCTTCGAGCAATCCTGTGCAAGTGGTTCTACCAGGAAGCATTCCTTTAGCTCCACCGGAACGTTTTGCTGGGGACCCGAAAAGGTTTGCTGTGTTCATGAACCAGTGCCGCTTGCACTTTCTATGCAGACCAGGAGCTTTCCCAAACGACCAAGCCAAAGTAGCCTTTGTACTATCGTACCTTAGTGGCAGCGCAGCAGATTGGTCAATCGCGCTGGTCTACCAGGATGACCCTCTTCTTCGGGATTTTCGAGGTTTTCAATTGAGCATGGAAAAACTATTTGACAGACATTCGCAGGGTCAGGCCCTGGATAACGAACTTTTATCCCTACAACAAGGCACTCAGGATCTGCTAACCTATAACGCAACCTTCAACAGGTTAGTGGTGGAAACCGGCTGGCCAGAGGAGAAAAGAATTACTTTATTTCATCGTGGGCTTCGGGGTGAACTCAAAGATGTTTTGGCCCAAATGGTGAACCCACCCCAGGATTGCACAGAATATATAGACTTAGTAATCCAGTTAGACCACCGACTCCAGAATCAAAAGGCTGATCGAGCTAAATTCGAGAATCGAGCACTGGTCAAACCACATGTCACCTCCAAAGGAACTGACACATCAGAACCCATGCAGATCGGGAGGGTTAAGGGACCCTTAATGCAAAAAGAGAGAGAAAGAAGACGACAAATGCAATTGTGCCTTTATTGTGGGGCTTCAGGACATTTTCTAAGGGATTGCCCTATTAAACCATCCAAGAAAGTAGCCGGAGTAGCTGTTAGAAATCAAACAGAGCCTGAATCGGGAAACGACCATGCCCGACAAGCGTAGAGGTCCTCTTGCTGAGGACACTCAGACCTCGCATCTAATCATAACAATGGTCCTCATTGATCCAAGACTCCCATCATGTATGCACGCAGCAAAGGCATATATCGATAGCGGGGCCGTAGGAAACTATATGGACCATAAATTGGTTTCTAGGATGAATCTATCTTTCTGCAAAAAGACCGCTCCGGATGTCGTCACCACAGTCGATGGAACTGAAATTGCCTCAGGGCATGTAACTTATTCTACTACAGAGATGACATTGTTGGGTCAGGAAGGGCACCAAGAGACTATTGTGTTTGACTTAATCAAAGCCCCACAGTTCCAAATAATACTGGGGATACCTTGGTTAGAAACACATAATCCTTGTATTGATTGGCGAGAGAAGAGAATAACCTTCCCGGATTGTGCACACACCAGCTACCCGGAAAAACCCTTGAACAAAGGCCTGGCCACAGTCACTACTCCAGTCATGCAGTTACCTCAGGAATACCAAGAATTCCAGGACGTTTTCCAAAAAGAACAGGCAAATACCTTACCGCCACACAGATCATACGATTGTCAAATCGACCTCATCCCCGGTGCACAACCCCCATGCAGCAGAATCTACGGCCTCACGGAACCCGAAAACCTGCACCTATGACAATATTTAGACCAATACCTTGCTAATGGTTGCATTCGTCCATCCAAGTCCCCTGTTTCCTCAGCTTTGTTCTTCGTGCCAAAAAAGGAAGGTGACCTTAGAACGTGCATGGACTACCGCGCACTAAATCAGATTATGGTAAAAAAAACCGTACCCATTGCCTCTGATCCCCGAATTACTAGACCAAGTAAAGGATGCTTGTATCTACACTAAGTTAGATCTCAGAGGGGCATATCATCTGGTACGTGTAAAGAAAGGTGACGAATGGAAGATGGCCTTTCGCACTAAGTATGGATCATTCTAGTATCAGGTGATGCCCTTCGGGTTGTGCAATGCACCAGCAGCCTTCCAGTATTTTAGAAACAATGTCTTTCGTGAACTCATTGACGCCTGTGTTGTCGTATACATAGAAGATATCCTTGTGTACTCCTCCTCAGAATCTGACCATGTTAAGCACATACTTGAGAAACTACGCCAGCACAAGTTATATGCAAAATTGGAAAAATGTGTTTTTCATGTTACGGAAGTTGAATTCCTTGGATTTATCTTGACTCCAAAAGGAGTCCGAATGGACTCACGAAAGGTGGACGCAATTTTCAAGTGGCTATCACCTATGTCAGTTAAAGGGTTACAAATCATGCTCGGATTTGCCAATTTCCACCGCAGATTAATTCCGGACTTCTCACATGTTGTACATCCCATCACAGCACTTTTGCTAAAGAACAAACGTTTCTTGTGGACCGAAGAGGCTGAAAAGGCCTTCCAAGAGCTGAAAGCGAAATTCACGTCTGCGCCTGTCTTAAAGCATCCACGCCCAGAGCTTCCATACATAGTGGAAACTGATGCATCCAGTTTAGCCTTGGGAGCTGTCCTGTCCCAGAAGGTTCCTGAAACTGGTCAACTTCATCCAGTGGCATTTTAGTCCAGAAAGTTCTCGGCACCCGAGTTAAACTATGCGGTTACTGATAAAGAGTTATTAGCCATCAAATCCGCCTTTAAGGCTTGGCAACACTATCTTCTCGATGCCAGACATACCATTACTGTAATCACCGATCACCGGAACTTGCAGTATCTAAAAACAGCCAAAGCCCAGTCATCGCGCCAACTTCGATGGACATTGTTCTTTGCCAAATTCGATTTTGTGATTACTTATCGACCAGGCTGTAAAAATGGCAAGGCAGATGCCTTATCCCGAATAGGAATGGAAGAAGCATATGCGAACCCGGAGCCGGTGCCTATAATTTCTGAACAAAGAATTCTTGGCATAACTACTTTACAGACACTAGAAGAAATTCATTTAAAAATCCAACAACTCTTTGATCCAGCAGCCCTGCAGGACTGGGTAAAGAAATGCCCAGATTACTCAGTCATCAATGATATACCCTACTATCAAGGACGACTATTTCTACCACACAAGGAATTACAGGAACTTGTCATCTCCAATTATCATGATACCCTGATGGAAGGTCACCCAGGTATCGCAAAAACCAAAGCTAAAATTAAAAGACAATTCTGGTGGCCCACCTGGCGAAAAGATATAAAGTCATTTGTGATGTCTTGCGGCATTTGCGCCCAAAACAAAAGTCAGAAGAAAAAACCTGCTGGCCTTTTACAACCTTTGGATATTCCATCTACACCATGGCACACCTTATCATTAGACTTTATTACAGATCTACCTCCATGTAATGGATTTAACACCATTCTAGTTATCGTGGATCTTTTTTCCAAGATGGCCCACTTTATTTCTTTGAAGGGATTACCTTCTGCTTCAATCCTGGCCAAGGAGTTCCTCAAAAACATTGTTCGAATACACGGGTTTCCTTCCGTATTGTCTCTGACTGAGGTAGTCAATTCATTTCACATTTTTGGAAGAAATGTTGCCAATTGGCGCAAATCGACGCAAGGTTATCAACCAGTCACCATTCCCAGACCGATGGTCAGACGGAAAGGACCAACCAGACCCTTGAACAGTACCTACGTTGCATGCTTCACCAGACCGAAAGTAATTGGAAAGATATTTTATGGATTTCCGAATATGCATACAATAACTCTGTACGTTCAGGAACCAGACAAAGCCCCTTTTACACCATATATGGACACCACCCTCGAACCTCAGAACTCGATTCGCCTCAGCACTTAGAAATGCCTGCAGTTAGTCATTTACATTCCACTATTACACAAGCCTTCAAGAAAGCAACAGAACATTTAAAGCAAGCAAAATAGAAATACAAGAAAAATGCTTATCTACATAGAAGTGAAACTCCACAGTACCAAATTGGAGATCAGGTTTGGCTAGCTACAAAACACATACCTCTGAAAGGAACTCAGACTTTTAATCCTAGATATTTGGGACCTTACACCATTAAGGCCATTATCAACCCAGTGGCCGACAAACTGGAATTACCCTCCAATATGCAAATTCATCCTGTCTTTCATGTTTCACTTTTAAAACCAGTTCAACAAGGAACAAGATTAACCAAACCACCAGATCCTATCTTGATAGATGGAGAACCTGAATTTGAGGTGAAAAACATCCTGGACTCCAAGGTGGTTAAATCAAAACGTTTTTACTTAATCGATTGGAAAGGTTACAGGCCACAGGAAAGGTCATGGGAGCCTAGTGACCACGTTCATGCACCACGATTAGTGAAGAGATTCCACCGGGACTTCCCAGACAAACCAGGACCAAGGGGAGGAGCGACTTTAGGAGGGGCCTTGAGGGGGAGTGCTGTCATGATGCATACCCCCGGGCATCCAGACCACGTCCATCAGCCCCGGGAGCAGGCATCATGTTGCCTTGAGAAAACCCAGCAACCCATGTTAGGGGCTGTCTGGATTCAGTCCTGGTGCCTATGGCGCCAGGCTCATATGGGACATCAGTCCTGGCGCCATAGGCGCCAAGCTCATAGGTACACACTTACCTGATGCAGACCATGCTGCAAGAAGATCCAAACCCATGTGAGGCCTGGAAGGGACTACTTTACCTTAGGGACTATTTTGTTACTCGGGTGTGGTCGGGGAGGAATACCTACCTGCGACTACTTTGGAGGCTATTTAAACCACGCTCGAAGAGCAGCACACGCTTCGCGTTATTCTGCATCCAGCAGCGTAACGTTCACCATGCCAGCAGCAGCATCCAGCCTTCTGCCACGCCCGCCTCGAACCTGGAGCAGCTAGAAAGAAGGAAAGAAGCAAAGGTTAGAACAAGAGTATTACCTGATTTCTTACCTGATTCCGGATTCATCGCATCTTCAAACCAGAGGAAAGACTTTGTTTTAAAAGCGTTGCGTCGCAGCAGCAGCGCAGCGCCATACTCACCGTTCCACGCAGCATTTCTTCGATCCTGCACTGTCTCCATCTTTACATCGCTGAATCCCGGCACCTAAGGGGGACAAGAAACAACAAGGTGAGCAGAGAGAACAGACAGAGACAATCTCTTTAGCCGCCATATGCTTACCTGAGTTTACCGCCAGAGGTATTATTCATCAGCACGCCACATCTTCTTATGCCGCACCTGTAAGAAATGGAGAAAGCAGCAAGTTTAACCCTTGGCATTATTTACGGGACAGTGTTGGGTAACACAGACTTTTACTGGAGCGCTTTCAGCAGTCAATCTTCTTATTGGGTTAAATTTGCAAGATAAAAGATGAATTGGGCAGGAGTGAATTCCAGACATTTTGAACTCTTACGAACTATATACTTACGGCTCTTGGCCAGGACCTTTTGGAGTCAGGATTCGTCTACAACTCTTCCAATATCTTCAGGCCAGTGAAGTAACTGGTCATCAACGCGCCCCTGCGTGCTTCGCAGGATGGAGGGCTCATCCTTCAAGAATATAGGGTGAGATTGCTGAGAGGGCACAGAGGTGATTAGTGGGGAGGACAGTGGGGGTGCTATCACTTGAATCCACAAGTGGCTAAATCCATCTCTCCACTTGTAGGAGAATATTTCTACGGGTCAAGCAGACAAGATTAGGAGGGCAGATCCAGTCAGTCATCGCTGCACTACGCATCACGTGGGTGGAGGCCGCAGAAGTCCGGGTCTGACCGACGCCCCTGTGGGAGCCAGGTGAGCGTAACAACCAACCCCATACAAAATGACCCAATTGAAAGAAAAAATAAATTAAGAGCGAAAATGACTCGCTCGAAGTCTATAATAACAGACCTAAGACAACTCTGCAACCCTAAATACAAAGGAATAAAAAATAACACTATGAATGTTGCGCACGTGTAATCCATGCAAACTCAGGGGGAAAGCAATCAACAACGCAAAGTGCAGTGAGAAAATTGAAATGAATGAGACTTGAGACACATAATTGACGACACAAATATGGAACAAAATCAGTCCGAAGTTAAACAAATAATACCGACTGAGGTCATTTATGATACACTCATGGATTCCACAAACTTGCATACATCCAACTTGTCACATTCACCAATACAGTATCAGAGTCAAGCGGGGAATCATACAACAAGGCAACTATGATTTTTGATACATCATTTGCTAAACTGACCCCCGAGCCTCGTTTGGGATGAGACAACTAAACAATCCAGGATACGAAATTACTTTTTTAGCCATGAAATAGGGTCTCTTTGCTATGAGCAAACTATACGAGGCAATAGAAGCGAAAATGCAAGAGCAACTCAATTTAACAAAGCTGATCATTACAAAAATGGATGGCATTAGCAAACTTGAAATGTTGCAGCAATAAATGGGAAAACAATCAGTGGACCTGACTGTTACCATAAGCAAGGTGCTAGAAGAATCTGTAAGTGACATCAGTACTAGAACTGGAAAAAAGTGCCAAAGAACCAACAATAAAGCAAACTGATTCCAACCTTGGACAATCCAGAAGAACTGAACAATCTGCTCCGGCTACTTCAAAACTGGCGGATCTGCAACAAAACAAAAAAATTAAAAATAAAAATAAATAAAATTAATGTGCACAATGACGTGACAATAATAGAGATAAGTGAGCTGACACAAGAACCAATTTTTAAGTTATTTACTGGCCCTAACCAAAAATGGAAAACACATATGTGCAAAGCCGTAGCACAAATAAAAAAGTCAAAAACCAAAGAAATTCCCCAATAACTAGGAAAACAAAAACAAAAAAGTGTATCAGTGCCTTAAATATTCCCAGCCCAACGGCTGTGGCAATGATACCATTACTGAACTTCATAAGAAAACAGCCCAAATAAATAAAATTCACAGCATAATCACAGTTGAGGAAAAAAATGAGTGTGATGAAGACAATAATGAAGAAGTAATTGACGAACAGTTACTGAACTTATCTACCTACTCTGTCACATCTGCACAATTAAATGAAGTTGAGGAAATCATAACAAAGGATAAGGAAATAAAGAGTAATGAGATACAAGCTGATGATGAAACAGTAAATTGGGGATCCACTACCCTTTTGCACCCATTGACCAATTCAGAACGCTAGAACAAAAAAAGAGGGGAGAGCTGCAAAATCACATTTAAGAGGCCCCAAGGAGACCAAAGGGAAATATGGATGCCTAAATACGGCAGTAAAATAATGGAAGAGAATGATGGAAAATCAAACAGAAATACAAAGCAAATTAATATGGGAAGAGACCAAAGGGAAAAAATTGATTAACCACAACAATACAATAAATTTAATATCCAGGAAGAGAGAAAAGAACAACGTGTTACCACCTACCCCAGGGAAAACTGATAACCTCATGGTAACTATGATAGACAGATCTTGGAAAGATACCTTTCCCAACCGAACCACTCTACTCACCTGCTTTAAAGCTATATAAGATCTGAAATCGATTGAGTCTAGTGATATACAAGCAATTACAATAAAAAACACCAGCAAAATTGACACAGTAACACTAAGGATTCCATCGCAATTAACCAAGAAAAGATTATGGAATGTCAGAAAAGTACTAGCAGCACAAGGCATGGATTACACATAAAAAGTATAGTACACTTGGAGACAATTATGGGAGAGCGAAGAGAAGCGAAGCGTTACAAGATGAAAAATGACCAACCGAATGTGAGCTGAGAATACATTGTGAAGGGAAGCAAGGCAACGTAAACAGAGAGGTCTATTTTGGGCTGAAGGAGGCAATAAAAAGAACAAATCATACCAGGGATACATAGAATCATAGAAAATTAACACCCACTCAATTTAAAATTGCCATATGGAACACACATGGCTTCACTCATCTACTCTAAGAAAGTTCTAATGCACCCTTGACTAATTTTCAACTAACACTCCTCCACGAAACTTGGATGTGCGAGCAGCCTATTCTCCCAAACTATGAAATTTGCTGGATTTCAGCCTTAAAACAATGCAAAAGAAGACCTATGATAGGTCTATTAGCAGCACTCAGAATCGATATGGGGGTAAATTGACCAGCTGGTGCACACCACACACGTGTATACAATTACTCAAACTTAATTTTGGCAGCCTCCACAGACAGCCAATCAATATGGTGATATTGAATATATACTGGAATTCAGCAATAATAGCTGATGATGATTTTTTGAAACATGTCATGAACATGTTGGATGTGATAATAAATGATCCTGTACAATATAAAATCATCATAGCTGGTGACCTCAATATAATATGCCTCACACTAGACAATAAAATACAATCCTCCAAATGCAAAAAATGTCTTGCCTTGATGAAAGATCGCGATTTTACCATGCTCAATGGAACAGTTGAATGTGACATTCCACCAAATCCCACGTGGCAAAGAACCATGTGAGTGGCGATACCAGATTACGCATTTGTATCAATTGACATGCTACTTCAAATTACTGGATGTAAAATAATAAAAACCAAGGAGAGTGATCACAATATGCTTGAAGTTATATGGGAAGTACCTAATACCCTGATCAAGCAATGCTATGGAAGTGAATTACTCCTATCTAATGGAAGAAACAGGATCAAATGGTCTGCACCAAAGATCGCAAACTTAAAAAATGATCAAAAAGTTTCAACCAAAGACGAGAGCAAAAATCAGACCTATAATAATTTCCTAACATTATTTGAACCAAATCACAAATGCGCTTGGAGGATATTTAAACACAAACACAAGAATAATGATCAAATAAACACTCTAAAAACCCAAATGAAAAGAGAAATCAAAAATTTGAATGTGGTAACAGGCAAAGATTTTTTTTATAAAAGTGCCACTATAAAGATGAAGTATAAGAATAAACTTAAACAGCTCATAGCTTTGAAAAAATAGGAAGATAATGAACATATGATAACAGCACTGAACTCCAAGTCAAGTGCTCATATATGGAAATGATTAACACATTCTAATGATGAGGGAAATAACTCCCTATAGCTAAATAGCATCAGCGAAAAGAGATGGGACGAACACTTCTCAGCATTATTCTTAGATCCAGACAACAATAACCTTATACCAGATACAACCAATCATGATGTGAAAAAATTGCAAATTAACCATTTAGATATTTTACTTCAAATCAAAAAACTGAGCACATCTCGTGCACCTGGACCTGACAGTTTATCGAATTACACCTTAAAATGATATCTGGAAAAATGGGCAAAAGCCCTATTATTAATTTATCAAAACATTTCTGGATCAGGGTCAGTTCCAACAACTTGGAAACCCTCTGTGATAATACCTGTATTGAAAAAAGGAGATAGAAATAACCAAACCAATTACAGACCACTAGCATTGCTAGATGTACCTGGAAAAATATTTGCAACACTTCTGTTACGTGATATGCAAAAGTGGCTATAGAAATAAAAAAATATGCATATCCATCAAGCAGGATTTATTGCTGGAGTAGGTACTGCTCCAAACCTGCTAATCCTAGCCGCTCTAAAAGAACAAGCGATAAAAACAAAGTTATATACATTGCATTTGTGGACTTTAAACAGGTGTTCGATTCGATATCACGTCGGGCACTATGGGAAAAATTAAAGGAGGCCAATTGTCCTGATTACTTATTAAATCTTGTGAGACAACATTACACCAACACATCAATAATAGTTCAACTGAACCAAGATGGTTTATTATCACAACTGATTTTGACAAATAGAAGACTCAAACAAGGATGCATTTTGGCATCAACTCTGTTTAACTTTACATAAAACACAAAAACAACCACTTATTGGCACTGAATACTTTCCTTCCGAAATTCAGTCAATACAAAATTGCGGCTCTCCTACATGCAGATGATCTCGTCCTCTTGGACCAGACCCCCATAGGCCTGCAGAGACAACTAGCAGCCCTATATGACCATGCATGCACAAACAACATGGAGATAAATGCACAGAAAACAAACATCATGAAATTTGAAAACAACAGACGGATACATAAACTCAACCAGTACAATTGGAATATAGGTTCAGAATTCCTAACTACAGTGACTGAATACAAATAGCTTGGAGTGAACTTTAATAACAGCCAGAATGAAAAACAGTATATACTTGGAATCAACGAAAAAACGGGTTACTAGCCTCGCAAGCTTAGATGATATATTTGAAATACGGAAAATGTTCATATAATCCCATTCTGATATATTATAACCAAAAGGTTACCTCGACTGTTACATATAGTGCTCAGTCCAAGCACCCCCAATATCAACCAAACTGGGAAAAAGTAGAAGACTTGTTTTGGAATTACCTGCTACTGGCACCAAAGTGTTTCCCTATCGCATTAATCAGATATGAGCTGGGACTATCATCCTTGCATGCAAAAGTATTGTGGAATACACTGATGCTTTATTGAAAATGCATGATGCCAGAAGATCATGGAAATACATGAATACCTATAATTGCGATCTCACTAAGAAAAAAAGTCAATAGGCACCTAACTATGTGGACATCATACTGCAAGGAGGTGTTGGAAAAGGCAGATATTGACTTATCGTTATTGATAGCAAATCTGGCGAGAGCAAAACGCAAACTGCTAGACATAGATTGGATATATACCCTGGAGGTATGCAACACATACAAGGCATTAAAAACAGCAACCCTACCAATGAAAAGGAGAGATCAAATGCCAAAATATTTGCAAAAATATCCAGATGAAAAATATTTTGATAAAATATTGAGAATGAGGTTCGATTTTTGGCCCACAAGAGCATTCATTGCTAGTCCCAATAAAGGATCAGTCATGGAAATCACATGCAGATTCTGCAAAGATAAAGACATAACTGAGACATTAGAACACTTATTGATACATTGAACAGAATTGAACGTCATGAGAAAAGAATATTATGAGAAATGTTTTAATGAATATAAGAAAATGACAAAAGACGAAATGTGGAAAATTATAATCGATGCAGTTTATGTGTGCATAGAGATAGCAACAATACGGTTTTTAGATGAATTACATTTATAAATGAGACAAATTATAACCATCACATGCGTTTTTAAGAGAAAACACTTATTTTAATAATAGCAACTGTGAAATATTTTAAATGCATGGAATGTTTTTGATAATGAAAATGGTGAAAAGTTTAATGTTAACCAAACCACAATAATAAAAAATAAAAAAAATATATATAAATATATATATATATATATATATATATATATATATATATATATATATATATATTATGTATGTAAAACCTGAAGAATTGCCAGTGCTACTGGTTTCATTTTGATGCTAAAATACACATTGTGCAAGTTGTTAGGTCAAGAATTAGTGCAGTCAAACTAGTGTGGCACTACACAAGACTTATCTCTTGGTAGTAGGTAACCCACCTTTTAATATAGGCCTGTACTACACAAGTTGGTAGTCTGAGCAGCCAGGCTTATCTTAAGAGGGGTAATGTGAGCTGTAGAGCTGTACAATGAAATCAGTAAATACAGGTATCCAAGTAAAAACGTACACAATTAAAGTTATTATATAAATATTAATTTATATATTTCATTATTTTTATGTGACTTAATTGATTTACAATTTTTACAAAACAGAAACATTCTCTCTTTGTTGATTCAAACTTTGCCTCCATCAACCTTATTGATCGGCTAATATCTCGTAGGACCTCCTGCTGAGGCAAAGTTGTTTTCTTGACTGTTATCCTACTTAGTCATGGTCTGCTCTGCCTGCTGAGGGAGGATCTTATGGAGGAAAGAAACTACAGCTATCACCAGTGCTGTTTTATCACCAGTCATCAGTTTCACCCACCAGGCTTCTTCATCGTATGTCGGAAATTTTGAGACATGATGTTTTAAGCGACTTTTCCTTTCCTCACTTAAACCGGGGCAGTAGATTAACAGGTATTTTAATGTTTCCACCTGATCTGGTATGTTACAGAACCAACACTTGTTTTGGTCCGACTTTCCCGCATTGCATTGATCTTGTTAGTGGGAGAAGGTTAAGTCACATTCTCAAGAAACTGTCTGGGTATACTCTGCTGGGGAACTTTGACAGATAACCAGGAAGCTGGTTTAGCTATTACTGTTCATTGGTAGGTTAATGGTTAGCTAACAAGAGGAGGCAAGGGTACGGATCCAGTCGCTTTCCATTAGTTTCCTTTTTACCCTTGATGGGTTAGACCTAAGGTCTAGTTCAGTGCAGCCGAGTTCTTCCAATGTAGACCTATTTTTTTTTTGTTTGTTTGTCCAGTTGTTCAGCAATTTACTTGACCCGCACAACAACTCCAGGGAAGTTGTTTTTATGATTTTTCTATATAGCGCCAGGCTATTCCATTCGACCACGGCTTGCAGCAAAAGAAGACTCAGTTCCCTGCGTATAATTGATATTGCAGTGGAGTTCGGGAGTCCCAATGTTTTCCGCTAGAATAGGCCCTGAAGCCTCGGCCATCATTTTACTGGAATTTCTGGAATGGCCTCTACTCCATAAGTCAAGGAAGGGACAACTTTAGTACTTTAGTGAGGCCTGCATCAGAGTCTCCACAGAGCTGTTGTTGAGTGTGATTCCTAAGTATCTAAATTGCTTCACTCGCTCGATATCTGTCTGCCCTAAGGACCATTTGAATTTCTCGCTATGTTTAACAGTTTTTTTGAAGCACACAACTTGGCTTTTCTTGATTTATCTCCAGGATGTTATGAGTGGTATACCTCTGGAGACACTCAAGTTGGCGTTGGAGGCCCACTGCCGTTTGATTAGAATCAGATCATCAGTGTATGGGAGGCAGGGCACTCGGACTCCACCAATGGTGGGAGGAAAAGATCTGGTTAGTGGTTCGAAGTGCTGGAGATCCGTTGGGTAGAAATTAAAATCCTGGATCTTCCTTCTAGGACTTTTCCATTCAGAATACTTAACAGGAGAATGTTTGCTGATGTGCCAGTGTCTTTCACGATTCTTGTTTGGAAGGGATCATTCCAACCCGCAGCCCTTGTCCAGGTCTGGAATTGTCCCAATAAAAAGGGACCCGAATACTTTTCCAATGACGCCCAGGAGGGTTGATTGAACGATAGATTTGGGGTTTCTTTCTGCCCATTTTTAAATATAGGGACCACTGTAGAAGACCTCCACAAACTAGGGATCGATCGAGTTTGGGCACCTTGTTTTAGGACCTTGTGGATGAAAAGGGCCCATTCCTCTGGATGTTCCTTCAGGATGGCATTTGTGATACCGGGTGCCCTTGATGTATTTAGTTTTCATATCTTCCCTTATATTGTATCCACGTCGTGGGGGATAGTCCATGATTTGGTCGTATTTGCTGGTAGATTTTGTGGAAGTTCATTTGAACTTTTAAAAAGGGCAGCAAGTGTTCCACCCAGGCTTTCTCAGCAACGTTGTTATGGAGGGAGTTGAGTGTGGCCGGTGTTGCAGATTTGACCAAGGAGAAGAATTCTTTAGACGTCCGGGCAACATACTGCACGTAGCATTAGCTCAGAGTTGTTTTGATGCATTTCAGCACTATGGATGGCTATCCAGCTTTTGTAGACTCGAGTTAAGATGGTAGCTTGAGCTCTGTGGTCTTGGCAGTTTATCTTTGCTGCCTCTTGCTCTCCTCATCTCTTTTCGTTTCTCGACAAGAAGTATGTCGTAGACATGGGGGCCTTGACATATGTCTCTTCCTGGTCTTTGCTTTTTTGAGTAGAAACATTTGAGAAAAGTCATATAGTGACTGTTTTGATTTCCTGGTCGCTTTTTAATGTAGTATCTTGTTAGATTTTTAATTTCAGGTTTGCTCAATTTTAGGCGGGGGCCGCCATTGCTCACCTCGGCTTAGGCGATCATTATTAGTTTGTGACGTTCCGTTGTAGCCCTCAAAGTCGTGCTTATCAAATTGTGGTCGCGGTTTTCTGTACTGATTACTTTGAAAGATGTGATGAGAAATAGAAGTGCTTTAGATAAGTAGATATGATCTATATCTGCAGCCTTGCAGCCTTTTTCCCAGAACACCTTCTTCAGCCTTTAAAGAATGGAGTTCCCAGAATCCATGTGCGAAGACCACAATCTTCCTCTCCCTTTTGATGGTAAAATGTTATTCTGCCCCCCGTTTCTCTCGTTTTCTTTTTTGGCAGATTGCATTTAAATCTCCACACTATCATTTACTTGAAATGGTCATTTCTCTGGGCATCATTGATTCAATTAATTTATATTTACACAAAGATATTTAAAGCATTCTTTAAAAAGCAGCATCTAATAATAACATGAATCCCAAGTTAGGCTTCAATTAAAAAAGTTATCAATAAAGCAGGTGAGTATTTCTTTCATATGTTATACATTTTCCAGCAACAAGGGTGATTTCATTTGAGGTCAGTAATAACACTTATTTTGTATCACCTTTGCAGTATTGGGTTATAAGGGAAGGAAAGGTTAGGATTAGATCAACACATCCTTGTATGCTAAAAACACAATTCTCCCAAAGGTATGCAGGCAGTCTTCTATCCCAGCAATAATAGTGTTAGACATCAAACACCTGTAAGGGAACAGACACTGCCAAAGCCAATATGTTCAGAAGGGGGCATTTAGGGAGCCAGGACAGCCAAAGTCAATGGGCCAGTTCAAGGTTCTGATGCTCTCTTCTTAGAAAATGTCTTCAAATAGTAGTTCAAATAGAAAATCACAGCAACTCAAAAGGAGTCACCTTCAAGAAGCACAAGCTAAAAGGCCAGTGCAAGTGAGGTGAGGTCAACTCAGAATAGGGGAAAATAGCACTCCACAAGGAAGGAAGCACCACAAATGGCAAAATGTTGATGTACCCCAATCCCACAGTACCTGTGAAATCAAGAATTTGTTCCAGCTGGAGGCCTTCTGCCTGCAGTGCAGTAGACCCTTGTTTCTGGTCCTTGGTCGTGGTGACAAAAGGGACGACGTCTGGTGGGCTCCTGTGGCAGCACTTGAGAGAGGAACTCTGCAGCAATGGATTCTCCTTGATTCAGCAGCTCTTTGTGGTTTTGGCACCTTTTTCTCACCACAAAGAAGAATGAAAAGCTCTGGTTAGAAGTTACTTGATCCCTTGGTCCTGGACTCTGGCGTTGGGTCCTCTGGAAGCCCACAAATATTTGTCCGGATTCGCACTTCGGAAGACAATGCACTCGAAGATGGTCAGGGATCCCCAGGTATTGGGATTCTGCATCCCTAGAAAGTCACAGCAAGTCGGGGGTTACGCCAAAATACAGTTTGTCTTGAGGCTAGTTGGTCCCACCAGCCTAAGGGATGAATGTGTAGTTTCCAGTTGAAACAGAAATGGGGTCATCACAGCTTGAGGGTTTCACTGTGCACTTTGTGGTCCAGGAATGTGCTGCTGGTGTCTCTTCATGTATTCGACATCGGCTGGAGTCCTCCAATGGTCGAGTCTGCCTCTTGTCCTAAAATCCTTGCCTTTTAAGCAAGTTCCCATTCATTCACAGCCCTAAGTTGTTAATCACCCAGCAGGGTGGCTGCCCTCCAGTACAGCTAGCCGGCCAATCAGAACTGGTTTCACTCAGGCACACATAGAGACAAAGGACAGGGACGTTTTGGGACCCCCCTTCACTTCCTGCCTTTCCAGATATGCTGGAGCCTGGGCAGGCTTTAGGGCTGAAGTCTGCCAAAGGCAAAACACACAAAGGACTCAAACCGGAGTAGTGGCCATTTTGAGAAAATGGTCACCCTTGAGTGCTGTATTGAAGTTGAGGATTCAGCCTGCAGATACATGGCACAAGGTAGTAAAAAAAGAAACCACTGCCTCCAGCCATTCAAGTGAGTTAGTGTAACAGAATGTTACATGAGGAGTGGGTAAAAGGAGCACTCCACATAGGGTGGTGTCTGCTGGACCCACAAAGGAAAAGGTGAGTAAGACAGGGGTCATCCTGCTATTCTTAGGAACAGTAGTACACCCAAAAAAATGAAGTTAAAAATTAAGAGAAGCCCAAGGGACTTCTCAGTGGCACTGCACAAAAGGTGCTGTATGTCACAGTGCAAAAAGCAGATGCCCATGCAGTTTACCACACTCCATAAAACAGTAAGAAACCAAAAATCCTAGTCAGAGAAAACACATAAGAGAGTGAAGAAACAGTCCCACTCACTCAGGAGTTAAACTTAAAAAGCCTTGAGTCCAACAAAAGAGCTGGGGGTCACTAAGGTTGAAGGGAAATGGCACAGAAATGAAAATTCCCCCTTTTCGTTTGCATGAACCATCTCAAGGGTTGGTGGCCAGTTTGAATTAGGAAAGTAGAACCATACAAGTATGGCCTAAACTCCTTCAATGATCAAACAATGGCAAAACACTGTCGCTCTATAGTTGTCCACCTTGTTTCATGGTCCTTCAGTTTCTACTGATGAAGCAAATATGGTGTTCTCTGTCTTGCTCATCCAGTTCACTTAAGACTGCACCTATCCCTGTATTAGAAGCATCCGTCTGTAAAATAAAGGAATGGCTATTATCAGGAGCTCTTTGGACGGGAGCTTTGCAGTGGGATTGTTCCAGCCCTTCGAATGCCTTGGCACACTCCTCATTCCATCTGACCTACTTTGGACATTTTGGATAGGAGATGACCTTCAGAGGAGAAGCTATGCTCCCATAATTTTCAATGATATTTCTGTAGTACGCAGTGAGACCTATAACTCACTTGCGTCTGAGTAGTGGGGGTGGGCCAGTCCTTTACTTTACTAGGCAAGTGCCTAATCTCACCTCCCCCTACCTTATGTCCAAAGTAGACCACTTTGCTCTGACCAATATAACATTTACATGCCTTTATGGTCTGATAGGCCTGTTCAAGAGCCTGCAATACATAGCCTCGGTGATGAAGGTGGCCTTCCCAAGTGGGGCTGAACACCGCAATGTCATCCAAGTATGCCATGCAAAAGTCCTCTAACCCATTCAGAACCTGGTTCACCATCCTTTGAAATGTAGCAGGTTCATTCTTTAGTCTGAAAGGCATAACCCTAGACTGATATATGCCTCCTGGGGTGGAAAATGCAGTTTACTCCTGGGCAAGGTCTGTCAGTGCTATTTGCCAATATCCTGAGGTCAAACAAAATTTACTGAGGAATTTGGCAGATCCAAGTTTATCCACCAGCTCATCTGTCCTTGGGAAAGGATGGGCATCAGTCTTTGTGACTCCATTCAGAGCCCATAGTCCACACAGAATCTCAATTCCTTGTTTCCCACTTTTGGCACTAGTACAACTGGACTAGTCCATGGACTGGTAGATGGCTCTATAACCCCAAGGTCAAGCATCTTGTTAACCTCTTCCATTATGTGAGTTCAGACATGATCAGACATTTTGTACCCCCTGCTTTTGACAGGGAGACTGTCACCAGTGAGGATATCATGCTGGCCCCAAGGGGTCAAGCCTGGCATCAGAGAAAACAGGGAGGCAAACTGAGTTAATAGAGCTTGCACTCCTCATGTTGCTGCAGAGTCAGATCTGAAGAGAGTTTAACTCCTTCAAATGTCTCATCTGAAGGGTGTCCCCTGAGGAGATCAGGAAGAGGCTTACTCTCCTCCTCTTAATCAGAGGCTAGAAGCAAAGTACCATCCCAGTTCTGGTCTAGAGCCATAGGCCTTCATACGGTTGGTGTGAAAGACCCTAGGGGCCTCCTTGGTGTTGCCCAAGTCCACTAAATAATTAACCTCTCCAAGTTTGCCTACAACTTTGAAGGGTCACATCCATTTGTCCTGTAAGGCCCTGTGCCTTGTAGGAACCATGAATAACACTTACTGATCTGGAGTAAACTCGACCATGTTGGCCTTCTGGTCATGACAATGCTTGACCAGAGCCTGACCAGCTTTCCAGTTTTCTGTTGCTTCAGTCATCAAAAGTACCATCCTCCTTCTGAAGCCTATTACATAGTCAGTGACACGGACTGACTTCAGGGATGGAGGACTCTCCAAACCCTCTTTGATCAGGCCCAAAGGGTCTCTGACAGGATGACCGTAGAGGAGCCCATAGGGGCTGAAACACACTCCAGCTTGAGGCACCTCTCTATAAGCAAACAGAAGGCATGGCAGTAGAAGGTCTCACTTTCTTCTCAGGGGTTCTTCTAAGGCACCTATCATGCTCTTCATTGTTCTGTTAACAATCCGTTTGTTTGGGGTGGTAGGCAGTTGAGAACGTGTAAGTTACTCCACAGTTTTTCCACATGGTCTGCATATAGTCGGACATAAAATTTGACCCCCTGTCAGAGATTACTTCCATTGGAACCCCAACCCTGGTAAAAATTAGGAGGGCCTTATCCACTGCTTGGCCAGTAGTAACAGTTCTCATAGGTATGGCCTCAGGGAACCTGGAAGCATGGTCTACCACAACCAATATAAATCCATTGCCTGAGAAGGTTGGAGGTTCTAGGGGACCAGAAATGACAATCCCTACCCTCTCAAAAGGAACACCCACCACTGAGAGGGGCAATTAAAGGTACTTCATTATTGGAACCACTTTTGCCAGAGGTCCAACAAGTGTATCAGCTCCTACAGTGTTTGTCAACATCTGCACCCATCTTGGGCCAGTAAAAGTACAGAGAAAGCCTCTCTTTGGTCTTCTTGGTACTCAAGTGACTAGCCAGAGGTCTCTCATGTGCTAGTTGTAGTAGCTTGGATCTCACCTCCTGAGGTACTGCCAGACGCCTGAAGTCCCCTGGGGAAGATTTGGAAGGCTCACTGAAGAGGAGTCCATTCTCCCAGTAGAGTCTATGCTTCCCTGGCTCTTGCCCTTCCAGCTGGGAAGCTGTCTGTTGTCTCAGACCTTCTGCAGAGGAGCACTCTCTTTGTCCTCTGCTGAAATCTACCCTAGATGGTCCACCTTCTGCAAGCAAAGTTTCCAGCTCAGGATGGTCTCTAGGATCCAGATCTTCCAAGCAGGGAAGTTTCTTCTGCAGTTCTATTTCACCAGTAGCTGGGTTTTCAGGAGTTGGTTCGTCCACCTACTCAGTCTCAGCTGGGGATGGGGTCACTCGGGTGACCTGGGACTGTCCCTTCGGGAAGTCCTTGTTTTCAGGGAAGGTTGGGTTTGAGACCCGTTTTCTTAGCAGAGACTCTGAATTTCTCCTTAGTCTCCTTTCTTAACGTGGAAGGTTGCCCTTTCTGCTGGTTTGAGATGCTGGATTTCTCCCTGACCTCAAACTGAGAGGCTCTTAAGGTTGCCTCTCTGGCCAATCTTGTCAGCTCCTGTTGCTTTTTTCTGGGAGGTCTGGGGGTACTTATTGAGTCGTGTTGGAGTAAGTGAATCCTGCACCCCCATTCCTCATATGGTGCAGCTATCTTGTCTTACAAGTACTAGAGGGTGAGCACTGGCCTATGGGCCCGTCAGTGGTTATCTCGTCATCTTTTACACTTGGTAGCATGAGGATGGTTTCAGGCATCGATTAATGATAATTGATTATACATTTTAAGACACCCATAGACCGACGGCATGAAGGAACTCTGGGCCTTCGCCAATATCACGAGTCCTTTTGCCATTCCTGCTGAGTAGACTGAGAAGCTTCCAGTGGACAATGATAGTATAATTTCGGAAAAATCTGCAGTGGATCTGAAGGAACCTGCCTTTCCAAGCATAACCCTTCTCATTCCCACCGGCAGCGGATCGGACAAAAGGACCACAAGAGGCTGAAGAGGAAGGGGCGGTGATCCCGAAGCTCCAGAGAGGAAAAAGATGCGATCAGTGAGTGAAACAATAAACTCGTTATTTTGGGAAATGTCTTGTAGGCACTGGAACAAGTAAGGGAAAGGTAACGGAGGGTGGCGGAGAAAAATAAATAGTTAGAAATAGAGAAGACTGTGTATATATATGTATATAAGGGGTTAATGACTCGAGTATAAGAGAAAAATGTAAGGTTACTGGAGGGGGCACCTGAAAGAAAAACGTAATGTTACCCGGGGGGCACCCGAGAGAAAAATGTAAGGTTACCGGGGGGGCACCCGAGAGAAAAACGTAAGGTTACCAGGGGGGCACCCAAGAGAAAAACATAAAGTTACTGGGGGGGGCACCCAAGAGAAAAACGTAAGGATTTGCCTTGTTCCTGTGCTTTAATATAACGGTCAGAAGAAACGTGAACCCACAGCCCGTATAATAGGGGACGACTAGGCTATGGTGACGATTAAAGACGGCACTAATGGGGTTTGTTTAGACCCCATGGTGGGGTATTAATTAGACGGCAGGTAAATGTGTGCCTAGCTGGTGTCTGTCTAGTGTGTCAAGTGCCTGTCTAGTGTGTCAAGTGCCTGTCTTATGTGTTCTGTTGCATGCTGAATGTAAGAAGAATTGTATCATTGATTGTTTGAAATGAAAGTGTGGTTTTACGCGATTCCGTAACTAAGAGGGAATCACACATGGATTGATGTTTTGAGTAATTTGATGATATAGAATTTTGTCAGGAAAAGATTGGATTGGAGCTTGCATATTTGGTGCTCGCTCATATTGTTGAAAGTATTGAAATTGCATGAAAATGTTGCGTTATTGTTGGTAACGGAATTTAGAATGGAGGAGATTACCCCACTTGCCCACTTATGTAAGCAGTTGCCTAAACATGCAACCAAGCTTAAAAAATACAGCACTGAGTGGGTTAAGGGCACCGCCCACAAAATGTTTATGCCGTGGCCACAGAACGGGTCCCTATCTAAAGCCGTCCTGAAACATATGATGACTTATCTGCATGCCACATATACCGGCAAGAAACTAGAGAAACGCCTTGCTGTTCTGGAACTTTGGAAAATGTTCGAACAGACGGAGGAAGAACCGCCCGCAGACTGGATATTAAACATATGCACGGAGGGGGGTGAGACGCCTACCGCGCCACCAGCCCAGCCTGAGCCAGTCATCGAGGGAAGTAAGACAGAGGGACCCTACCCGCTAAGAGAACTAAAGGCAGCCATCGTGTACAGCAACCCCGTATATGAGTCACCTACGTACAGTAGTGACGTAATAAAAGAGAAGGAGCAGAAAATTAATCTTGCCTCCGCAGTCCAGTGGGACAAGGAGAGACGCGATAATGATGAAGGGAAGGACCAAGCACAGAGTTGTGCATCTCTTGTTAAGGAGAGAGAAGGAAAGAAATGGAAAGGGAGTGAAAATAGAACAGATGAGATAGCATTTGCGAAAGACGAATGGATGGGAGGTCAGATATTGCTGAAGCTTGATGGAAAAGGAAGTGATGGTATAAGGCCGAGAGAGAGGTCTGATGAGGTACAGAGAAAGGAAAAAGAGAAGGAAACAAATATGAGGGATGAAAGGATAAGAAGGAGGGATAGGCTGAGGCGAGAGCAACTATATCGCGAAGAGCAAGAGAAACAGCTTGTTCACAAACAGAAGGCAGCCTATGACCACGGACAGGATAAGCAAAAATTGGAGGAAGTTAGAAGGGCAAAGGAACATAGAGAGGAAAGGATGAGGGAAGTAGATAAGGCTAGAGAAGAAGCGAGGAAGCGCAAAGAAATAAATGAGTAATTAGAAGCAGACAGAGGGCACGAGACCTTGAGTATTTGGGGCGGGATGTCAAAAAACCCAATCCTGTTGTAGAGTGGGAGGACATAGAAGAATTCTTTCCTGCAAACGACTCGGTACCAGGTACGAGTGGGGCAAATATTGAGGATGACTTCAATACCAGAAGCATCGGGGAAACGATTGACAAAATATACAATGAGATGGGGCTAGAACAGATATCCCATGGGGGAAGGGAAAATGAGCACTTAGAGAGCACTCAGCTATATGACACTGAGGGTGTCAACCGAAGTAGTGGGAGCAGGGGACTGTCCCTAGACAGGCTGGAGATTGGGCAGAACGAAGAAGATGCAAGGAGTTGTGTAAACTGGGAAATATCAGAATCCGACTCGGGTGGGGAGACGGAGGACGAGGCACACAAAGGAGGGAGACGGCGTGAAAGGCAGCTCCCAGGGAACCAAGGGGTTTGATGGTCAGACGCTAGCAAATCCGCAACTGGGACACCAAAGTCTGCCGAGCAGCCCGACCGACATGAATGAATACGCCACGGTCGGAGGGGGGTGGCAGCACCAGCCTATGCAGACAGATTGAGGGCATTGCCAGGTAGAAGGCAGTGCGGGAATGATACCCCAGCCATAGACAGGAGAGTTAGGGGGAAAGAGAAGGAAGACTTTGCGTTCCAATTCCCACTGTTAGAAAAAGGGGGAGCAAGACCACAATATATTCCATGGCCACACATGGACCGAGAAAACCTGAAAAACAAGCTTCCAATGCTGTCATCGGGAGCCAAGAAGTGGATACATGAGTTAGAGAAAATGAAAGGGGCTGGCACCTTAGCTATAGGGGACATTAAGGGCCTCCTGATCGCCATATTTGGTGAAAGGGCAGACGATGTATGGAAACGGGCTGGGTACCCTCGAGTAACCACAATTGACACGTTCCATGACGGAGCGCCATTTAACAATTGTAGAGCAGCAGTGTGGAAAGTGCTACAAATGCTTTACCCTGACACTTCCGATATGGGAGCTATAATGACACAAAAAATGAGTCAGAGGATCCGTTGATTTAATTTGGACCCTTGCATGTGGTTGTGCTGTGATCCATTCTTACCTATTCGACTTCAACTCCTTTGCGCTCATATCTATTCAGCTTTGGCTGATTATATTCCTATCTGCCCGCCCAGTAAATTCCTCCATGGCAACAATCACACCCTGCTTCTGGCAAGTTCTGGGGTGTGGTCTGCCATCCGCTGCACTCCTACGGTCACTGTGATGACTTGCCCTTGCCTTTCTGGAAACTTACCTGTCCCTGCTGCCACTTTGACATCTATATATATATATATATATATATTACACGGCCACGGAAGTGGCCGTGTAGTTATGGTTAAGTTGCTGTTTCCATAGGAAGAGCTCTTATAACTCAGCTCCCCTTGGACGAATCCTCACCAAACTTTGCAAAAAAAGTATATGGCCCACTCTGAATTTTTTTGCAAAGCGGTGATGTTTGATGTCATCTTTGATGTTCTGGGTGTTAGTCTTAGCAATGCATGTAGGTGGCGCGAGTTATGGTTGTTTAGCATCCCATATTTAGGGATTGTCAAGTATTTTTCGGTTTTACTGTGAACTATAACGTCCCAGTAACAAAGTTTTTTCACTGAACATACATATATATATATATATGGCAATGAAGGAAAACAAAGGGGCGAAACATGTGATGTCATCAGTGATGTCATCAATGACATTTGTGATGGCATCTTTCATGTTCTGGGTGGTAGTGGTAGCAGTGCACAGTGCTAATGGCAGGAGTGGGTGCTTAGCCTACCACAACTGGCGAATTTCAGGGGTTTTTAGGTTGTAATGTGAACCGTAATGGCAGGCTGGAAAAGTTTTTTTACTGAAGTGCACAGGTTTTTGGTACGACAACTTTACCATAATGTCCCCTTAACAAAGTTTTTTTGTAGTGTATATATATATATATATATATATTTATTTATTTTTGTGAAAGTGTTTTTGTATTTTTGGGGTTGCCTCCAGCCCCATAACAGTTGGGGGGCTGACATTTTAGCCAACGGTCGGCATAGCAGTCTGGGGTGTACTGGCGATAGTAAAATCTGACCAACCCATTAGTCTGGAAAAGGGTGGAGCGGGGTCCAGCCATGTGCTATCAGTACAGGCAATTTTGGGAGATTGCCGATTTGGCGTTTTTTCGGTGATAGGATGTTATGACACAATAAAACATACACAAGGCTATTGCAGACCCCCACATACATGTCAGCTACAGACCTGGGCAATGCCAGGTGGCCCTGCTAGTGCTTGTATAAATCATTCTGGGAAATGATCTCACTTCTAAGTCATTGAGCCTCCTTCTGAGCCTGGTCTGACTTGCAATTTAGTAACCTTTTCCAAGATGCAAATTAATCTGGGTTACAGACTATACCCTTGTTTTTCTTCATCATGTGACATTTCCGCTTCCATCTTTGTCACCTTTCTTCCTTGCTGCACCCCCTTGATTCTTTCTCTTTTCTCTCTTCTCTCTTCTTCCACTTAATGGCCTGCATTATGTCTTCATTCCTACCATCACTTCCACCCTTCCTCAGGTATGAGAGAAAGCCATTTGTGTTTGTTTTCTGTTGCTATATGTGTGACTCGAAGGAGATCTCTTTCAATGCGTTCCCTTTTTAGGTCTTTCCCCCTTGTTTATTGCTTTCTTCATTTTCAAATGTCTTTCCTCTGTTTTCTTTACTTTACTGACATATTTTCCTTCTCTCAGTACATTTTGCCGTCAGCTCTTCTTTCTTGTTCACTTACTTTAGTCATCTTTCCATCCTTTACTGCATACTTTTTCCTCCTATCCCTCTTCCAGTCTTCTCATTCACTCTTCCTTTATTCCCTTTGTCTCTACTTTTCTTCTCCACTCGCTGCATACCCTTTCTTTTTTCTTTTAAACAACTTTATTTAATTTTCAGCACAGGTCACATATTCCAGCAAAAACACAATTCGGGGTCAGCATATTCTATACAGATTGAGTATCACAAGTCGTAATGAAAAGAAAGGTCCAGGGTGCGCATCACCCCCCACTCTCACTCGTGGTAACTTCATTGAGGAGCCCCGAGATCACAGCAATTCAAAGTGTGTGATAAACCTTGGTTTATACATAACCTGAGGGTACACCTGTGTGTATCAATGTACGGGAGCCAGTGATATTTTCAGCCGCCAGTGTATACCATATCCTGGCCCACCACATCTGTATGAGCGGACCTTCCGCCCCTTCCAATTCCTTGCAATTTTAATCCTCCCTGCTACCAATAGGTGTGTGACCAATGATCCCTCACTGGTGTCCCCACCATGGGTTCATAGGTAGCTCTGCCCCAGAGATGGTCTTAATGTGTGAGAGCACATCCTTCCAAAATATAGTGGATTTAGGGCAGGTCCACCACATGTGGAGCAGAGTGCCGGGAGTTGCACATCCCCTCCAGCAGGTCGGGGAGTAAGCAGGTTTGATTTTGTGCAGTCTGTTTGGGGGCAGATACCATCTGTAGCATCATTTATACAAGCACTCCTTATCGGTGGTGCATCTAGAGAATTTATCCATTCTGGACCATATGCGTGCCCATGTTGTGTCGTCTAGTAAGGTGCATAGGTCTTCCTCCCATCTAGCCATGTATGGAAGCTTCTCTCTGTGATCAACGCGATCCAGGAGTTTTTATAAGGTAGAGATCTTGCCCTTAAAGTGCCCTATCCACACCGTGAGCTCACAAGCATTTAAGGGATTAGTGCCTCCAGCCCTAGACCTAGGATTTGACACCCAGGGCCTAAGTTGCAAATATTGGAATCTGTCTCTCTCCTTAGATTTAAATTTGGCTTTCGATTCTAAGAATGTTAGGAGTGAGCCATCCCAGTAAAGCTGTTGTAGGGTCTCTTGTCCCTCTGTCACCCAATTTGTAAATTTACTTTGTACCATGCCAGGCTGAAACTCGATTATGCAAGACTGAAGACGGGGGATCAATGCCCTGCGGCGGTACCAAAACATCTGGTTGCCTCACTCCAGTAGTGTTTGCGGTTGTATGTAACAGTAATGGCATGTCTTTGAGAGATCTGGAGCTGACGAACAGGAGGTGGGACGTGGGCAATAGGGAAACCACCTATTCCATTTGCACCCACTTACTGTGGGCCCATATTGACCTAGGTGTGTGCAGGACCAATTTGCCCTGCCAGGTTGTACCTAACCACATCAGGGACCTCTATTCCCTGCAGATGCACATTCTGTAATATGACTTTCCTAGATATTGTAGCTTCTGCTCCCCCAGACAAAGGAGAATATTTTGTTTTGTAACCTCTAGAGACTGGACCTCCCCATCTTTATTGGGAAGGACATACTGAGATAGAAAAGCCTGGTCAATCCAGGAGATCTCCATCGGCTCCAATCTTTCCATGTTGTCCTCAAGCTGGCTAAGCAGTGGGTGAAAGTTGTATTGATAGAGATCTTTGAGTTTAGCTGGGATCTTGACACCCAGGTAATCGATTTGCCTTCCTTCCCCACTTGATTGGGGAAGGTATGTACAGTTGACGGACCTCATCTGACACCAAGGAAACAATATGCCCTTGGGATTTTGCATAGTTCATGGAAACCCAGAGGCTGATTTATATTCCCAGAGTTCTCCAGACGTCCAGCAAAAGTATACCAAGCCTACAACATGTTCTGATCCCAAACTCTAAGAGATCCAAAGTGCATCAGTTATTATCCTATGCTTATCTATCAAGAAGTCGGATCAGCATCAATTAGGGAGGCTATGACCCCAGAAGGTCAGTTGGCGAAGACCTTGGAAAAATGTTTTATGTCAACATGCATAATGGAGATCGGCCTATGAGAGCTGATGGGATCGTTGCCTGGCTTCAGGGTCAGCATGGTCACCGATTCACCCATAAAAGGGGTGACCGACCAAGTAGAAATAAATGATTTAAACATTCTAGTTAAACGGGGGACAGTTAGGCTTGGTATGTTTTATAAAATCGAGTAGTAAAAAAACCGTCTGGACCTGACTATTGATCTTCTAGTGTCTTCATGGCCATGTGAACCTCAGCCAGTTCAATGGGTTCGTCCAGCTGTGCTTTAATAGGGAGCAACATGTTTGGTATGGCAGATCCCACAATATAGTCCCTCTGCACTTCTGAGTCCAAGGACACACCTGACATAATTGAAGTATAGTGTTGGTTAATCAGCTCAGTTTTCCCCTCGTCATCATGTATGGTCACCCCTGCGTCATCAACAAGCAACAGGATAATATTCCGGGTCTTCATTTTAGCTAATTTGCATGCAAGGATCCAGTTGGTCTTGTTTTCCTTGGCGTAGTAAAACTGTTTCGTTATTTACAATCGCCTGGTAGCTTCTCCATGCCATTTGCACCTCCAGGTTGGCCCTGGTAATGTTTAGGACCTTCTACGCAACGCGGGAACCACACAGACTATATTTGCGTTCCTTGGCTGTAACCTCCCTTTCAAGGCCCTCATTTAATTGGGCATAACCTTTCATATGGGCTGCTGTTTTACTTACTAGTTCCCCCTGCACAATGGCATCCCAGACAACCAACAGGGATTGTTCTCCCTGAAGGTTATCCTGGAAGTTGTTAGTAATTGTGTCACTGATATGTTGGCAGAGCACTAGATCCGATAGAATTGGGTTGTATGGTCTCCATGTTGAGATCTGCGGGAAACTGTAAGTGATACTTCCAGGCTCATTATAACTGGGGCATGATAGGAGAGTATTTTGTCGTCTATGTAGCTTCGGGATGCATGATATTAAGGGACCCGAGGTCGAGGGTCTCCGGTGTCCATATGAAAAGTGGGTGAACTCCTTTGCCTCCAAGTTCAAGACTCTCCAAACTTCAACCACCCCTAGCTCTACAAACCTATATAAGCGAATGCGTTTTTTTTTAAATCGGCACTTGTTGGGGTCAGGGTTTTATCCGACTCTGGGTTGGTTGCTAGGGTAAAGTCCCCCAATAATTAAGTACCCCTCTATGAAAGCAGCTATATGTGGCAGGACAGAGGACAGGTAGAGATCCTGTTTTTGTTAGGGACATAGAGTGAAACCAGGACTGAGCTTGTGCCCCATGAGTTCACCCCTGATGTAAATATATCTACTCTGTGGATCACGCAAGGATTTTAGTTTTGGTGATGGGAATACCCTTAGCCATTAGGATTGCTCTTCCCTTCTTCTGTTTTTTTCCTACAGAAGCGAACAATCGAAGGGGAAAATGCTTCTTCCTAAGCCTATGTTTATCCTCTGGGAGTAAGTGTAGTTCCTGTAGAAACACCAGGGTGGCGCCAAGGTCCTGGAGGAGTAGCAGGGCATCCTTCCTCTTCATAGACCCTGGGCATATCAAGTGAGTATTTAAAATGATTCTAATCCCGGACCATTAGGTGTCGTCACCGTGAACTTGTGTTACAGCTAGGACCTGTGTGTCATTGCTTGAACTTCTCGGAGGAATCCACAGACCCCACCAACCTGGGTGAACCTGTGACCTGACCTTGTTTACCCAACAAACCCATTGTAACCCTCTCCCAATGTAATAGGAATAAATACACCATGTTGCATTAATCCCACACCAAGTGGACTGATGAGGTTTATCTGCACTGGCGGGGACTCCAGCATATCAGAAAACTGTAAACCGCTGCAGTCCGCCTTGTGGAAAATCTGGTAGGGCTCTGTCACTGATGAAAGATTGCTCCTGTGTCAGGGTAGTTCAAGACGTTTCCTGTGTACACAGACCTCTGGGCTGCCGAGCCTTCCCAACCCTAGCCCAGGAGTTCCCCTCCAAGGAGCGGAACAGACCTCCCTCGCTGGAAGCAGTGGGTGACGCTGGCCTGGTTGGAGCCGGCGAAATTAGATGTTTTCTCTCTTGTAAAGACTTTATAACTCGCTTGTGGCACCCATAGGTGAAGCAGAGGGCAGCAGGAAATGCCCATCTATAGGGAATCGGTTTGCCCTTAAGCCATTCCATCACAGGCTTGAGTGTTTTCCTTTTCAAGGGAGTTGCAGGCTCCTGGTACAGAGCTATCTTTGCATATCTAAAGCTGACCTCTGGCTGTTTTTCCTCTTCCATCATGATCCGTTCCTTAACTTGATAGAAATGCACTCTCGTGAACACATTTGGCACCTGCTAAATTGGCGGCTGGGCTCTTGGCGGTGCATTGGGTGCTGCCAATTTCATGAGAGCATCATCTGGCTGGAGCAGGATAGCACGGAACAGGGCCCGGGTAAACTCCGGCAGATCGCCATCTGCGACGTGAGCATGAATTCCCCATAGACGTATGTTGTTACGTGGGGAGTGGTTTTTGGAGTCCTCCCGGGCAACGTGAAGCGCCTTGCAATGCTTTTCCAAGAGCTCTATGCATTGTGACCATTCCCCCATTTCGTAAGACTGCACACAGATTGTTATTTCAATGTCTTCTATTCCCTTTAAGGAGTCATCGATATTCTTGTCCAAGGTAGATTGCTTCTGTGTCCGCTCTGTCATGCTATGGTAGAATTCCTGTTAAATGTCAGATAGGAGTTCCTGAAGGTCAGCCACAGGGAGGGCTGACCTTCAGGAGCTCCTATCTGATATGTAACGGTTGGATCTTCAGCTGCACCAGAACAAAGCTCCAGGTACCAAGGCCATTATCTTGTCTTGTGTGGTTGTGGCGAAGACACACCACTTCAGCGGAGACAAATGGGAGCACCATGGAGGCTCCTTGCTGCATCTGAGGGCTCCACAGTCATTCTAACTTGCTATCCCTCAGAGCTGAGCTTCAACACAGGTCAGGGACCAGAGCGATGCATGGGGTAGTCACGGCCGAGCACAGCAGATAAAAGGTAGCTATCTTGCTTGACAGCTCGCTCAGCCATGCCCCTGCATATCCTCTGTCAACCATTACTTGCATTTTATCTTGCTCCTTTTTCTCTCCCTATCCTTTCGGATCTTCTACTTTTTCTCAAATCTTTTAAACTCTCATTGGATCCAGGAATTATACATTTCACCATTTATGTGGGATGTATTCGAAGCCTCAAGGAATTCACCTTTCGAAAGATGCAGACCTGCTGTCATAGGCCAGACAGCAATATATCAAACATTAAGGTTATCAGTTATGAAAAATGTGCTGCCCAGGTAAGGCAAAGAGACAAATGAACGCACTACCTCGGGACAGTAAACACACAATAACAGTTCCCATGGAATCATCATCAGTTTGATTGAGAAACAAAATTACACCATTGTACAGTAATCCGAAAATTATACCTGTTGTCATCAATTAAACAAAATAAAAAAATAGGAATTTTTGGAAACAACTAAAGAAAAAGGAAAAAGAAGAAAAGTGGAGGTGAGGAGGCTTAAGGACACAATGCCCAATTTCAACCAAGCATGTCAGCATAGGGATGAGGTTAAGAGGGTCCGCCAGGTATATTTTGAAAATAAGCTTAAAAGATGCCTTTTATAGCATAATTTCCAGGAAATTAGGAAAACATCCATAGGAGTATGCCATTACTCAAGACCTGACTCACCCCACCCAAGGAAACGGTTCAGGGCAGGCTGCCTGTATGTATCTAAGAGTGACCACAGAGGCATTACTGGGGGCCATGCTGGCCATGCCAAGAAGACCACCCAGCCCTGTTGTTTCCCTTTGGATTCTGGGACTCATAGGGCCTCATTACACGGATGGCGGTAAGGATTTACCAGTACTGGTAAAATACCAGTGCCGGTAAATCCTTACCGCCTTACTACGAGGTCCCTTTCCGGGTTGGGGGATTTCAGGCGTTAAAAACCAACCCGCAAAGGGCCCAGGGAGCTAAGTACGGTACCGCAGTTTGCGGTACCGTAATTAGCGCCTTCCACATTCCCATTATGCCCTATGGGGTAAAAATGGGAATGGGGAAGGGCAATGGTGGAAGGGGGAATTGCCGCCCCACCAACCTTGGAATGGGGCGGTAATTCCCCTTTCCGCCAAGGCGGTGCCGGTATTTTACCGGCATGAACCATGGCGCTAAAAGCGCCATGGTTCTCCGCCATCCGTGTAATGAGGCCCATAGTTTTTTCTTTCCAATTTGAAATGTAGGAAAACTACATGTCCCAGGATTCCAACCAGAACTGCACTGTATGCCTGTTCCTGCATGGACATGGGAAACTTGAGAGCTCTGTATTAGCCAATGTAATTTTATGCATTTTGTTAAACTCCCAAAGGAAAGGCCGAGTTACTGCTGCTGTGATCCAATCCTTTGGCCAGGAGATGGAACACACTTCACAACCCAGAGACCTATGTGACCAGCTAAACATTCGTTAAGCTGTTATTGCTGTGCTTGTACCTATGATATTTACGAAGAAGGGCATTCAGCTTAAGTTGAATTATAATGGATCACTGCTTGAGTACATTGATGTTTATTGCGGCAAAGTAAGGGGCTATGTGTCTCCTCTCTAGGCTTACAAGCAAAGTGATGAACCGCTGAGGCACACCAGTTATATGAAAAGGACAAAGCCCCTTTAACATATAATTACATGGTAAACGTAAGAGCTCCCAAGCTTCCCATGACATGTGTGAGGACGACAGCCAGTCCTGCTTTTGCTTGGAATTTTCAAAAGTTCAAATGGGACAAAAAACGGCACAGAATTCATAGGAAAAAATGTAGGACTGAATTGCCTTCTCACGCACGGTGAGCGTAAATCTGAAATCTCGGAGTGGTGGCGTATGCATTTTTGTTGCCCTGCCTTCTTTCCTTCCCGTGGTGGCTCTGCGGCCTGAAAACGCTCGTGGATTGGGTCTGCAGAATGCCGTGCTTTTGATACCAGAGCGAACAAGGCAACTGTGTAACAAGAACTTCAGAGGTGTAAAGACCCATAGGCCAGCCTTGCCGAAAACCTGCGCGAGAGCAGAGTGAATGGGGCGTAGATAATCAGCTGCTGATTGGAGCCACAGTGCAGACAATTACACATGTTTGGCCCTGTGAGCTGCTGAGCCCCACAGCTTGTGCTTCCCCCCCTTCTAAACATGAGTTACTCTGCAAACACACTCAGTCCCCGACTCCCTACAGATATTTCAACCGATATATTGCCTGCCCGCTTTCCAGAACCACTGCACATCAAAGGCGCATTGGTTTACAGGGAGCACTTCTCCGGCGCGGCACACCTCTCCCCAGTGCCCTGGGGAGATTCATACCGGCCTCTTTTGTGCCCCTCTGTGCCCCAGGCAGCCGCCCGCCTGGCCCGCCCCTAGAAACGGGCATGACTATAAAACTGCAGGACTATTGTTTTCGAGATATTTCACTGAGGAACGCAGACCCTCTAGCAAGGTTCGAACACTGTTATGGCTACAGACGTGACCTTGCCAGGAAAAGGCAGAACTCTGCAGAAGTCCATCAGTCATTGAGACATGCACATGGATCCCACCCGGCTCGCGCGGTGATTGCTCTGGAGCACCCACCATCACATGTCTGGAATGCTGATTCAAGCCACTGCGCTCAGTGACTCAGACCCCAGCAGAGCTGGAATACTGCCAATGCTAACAGCGGCTGAGCTCTTTGGATGTCTAGACTAATACGATAGACCAAATGAAGAAGCACTGATGGGGCTCAGAAATGACATCACCCTCAAATCGGTTTTCAAATGTACACACGTGGAATCCGTAGTGGGTGTAAGCACCAGGCGGGTAATGCTTCCACATATTGGCCATTGGAGTGGGTAAGCAAAGGTGAGGGGGTGGGGGAAGGCTCGGTGGTGGGTGGGGCATGGGAGAAGAAGGGCGTTAAGTGTCAAGACCCTGGGCAGCCACAGAAATGTGATAGGGGGAAGGTGCTCCTTAAACATAAGGGGCTGGGCTGCCAGCTTGATGCACACTGTGCGTCTGATTTACAAACATGTTTACAATGGGACTTTCCCATGTAAATCAGGCCCTGTGCCTTTGTTTGCTTTCAACACTCAATAATTAGCCAAAGACAGCAGCAGTGAGTGCAATATTTTGGTGGGAGGAGGTGAGCTGGACATATTACAGCATCTGAATTCCAAAACTCCAGGGATCCCCCTGCTACTCTACTTCAGGGAGCCCCCAGTTACTCTACTCCATGGAGCCCCCAGTTACTCTATCAAACTGTACTTGAAAATCAATAACCATTACACTGAATAGGCAGACCCTTTTCATAATACTTTGTAAAGCTATATAGTATATTTCCATGTACACTGTTTAATTTTTTGTGTGGCTATGTTTTAATCACGTCATCAACAACCTGCACGGGTTCTCTGTGAAAATGGCCCCTGGGAAAAAGATGCCAGCTAGGCGTTTTTTCCATGCACCCCTAAAAGCCTCCCCCATATATTCTAGTACGGGTATTATTCACTATTCTAACTCCAGTCCTAGAAGATTTGAGGAAAGTGCATGATTTCGTGGGAGGACACATTTGGGGAAATGTCGCCCCCTGGTGTCCTTCTCCCAGGCGACTTTATCACTGAATAGCGCTGCAAGCAGTTGTCAATGACTAAGAAAAACAGGACTCTTTATTAGACGGGTCAATTTGCAGTGTGCCTTCAAGTCTATAAGTAGAGAATCCAGTGTCTGGTGGGAGATGATCAACCACGTCTGTTTTCTAGGCTTCCATCACTTTTCTATCATTATTATCATTATTACATTTATTGAGTGCGTATCTAGCTTCGAGAAGCAACAGAGCGCTTTTATTCAAAGGTATTCAACAGTACATATGCATAACGGAGTACTTTGCAGAGGTAACAACAGAACAGATATACAGCAGGGAGGGATTTACCCAATCTGACCATTTACATTTGGTTGTTGGGTAATTTAGACCTAATTATAGGTCTTACTTTTGACCGTTTTTCTTTTTGACCTTATTACTTGAACATGAGGAGCAGGGTTACGGGGATGTCCCCCGCTCCTCATGTTCAAGTATCTGTGGCCTCAGGGGCTGCAGGGGTGTCCCCCACATCCTTAACCATGGTGGCGGGGGAGAAAAATTGCTCAGGCCCCCGTTTTTAATGAACGGTCAAAATGGTGGACCGAGCAGTTTTGCTGCGGGCGGATCGTATACATCCGCAGTTGGGATATACTACAGGGCGGCACAGAGGAGGGGTACAGCTGTACCGGTGGCGGGGCGGAGAGGGGCAGGCAGCATCTAGTGAGTCCGTTGGCGTGAGGGGTGACATGATGGCCTAGGTGTTGAGGAGGAGAGATTCCTTGAAGTGGTGGGACTTGAGTAATTTTCTGAATTGTAGGAGCGTGGGGGAAAATCTGATGCTGATGGGGATGTGGTTCCATAGTCTTGGGGCTTAGGCAGAGAATGCTTTTTTTCTGGTCCTTTTCCTTTTGTAGTGACAGATTTCAAGTCTGCACGTTTCCTGGCTTCTGGTGGTGCGCTGTCCACCAGAGATGCTGAGTTTCTCTGCAAGGTAGCTGGGTGACTTGAGGGCGACTGCCTTATAGATGATACAGCAATACCTGAAGGTAATTTGTGCATGTATTGGAAGCCAGTGAAGGTCAATGAGGGCTGCGGTGATGTTTTTGTATCTGCGTAGACCCTTGATGAGGCATCCAGCCGTGTGCAGCACACTTCTCAGGGGCACATGGGTGGACAAGGGGAGGCCTCAGAGGAGTGTATTGCCCCCATCAAGGTGGGATAGGAGCAGTGCGTGTATGGTGGATCTAAAGCTGTCCAGAAGGAGCAAGGGCCTCACTTTCCATAGAAGGAAGAGTTGATACCAAGCTGTCTGAACTTTCTTAGCAATGTGTGTGTTGAAGGAGAACTTTTTGTCGATGTGGAACCCGAAGGAACTTGGCGCAGGAAGTGAGCTTGGGTGTGACGCCCTCAGAGTTCATGGTTTATAGCCAGGTCTGTATGTCGGGGTGTTTGGTGTTGTTGGTGAGGAGTGGGAATTCAGTTTTGGAGGGGTTGAGCTTCAAATATGCACTGGGCATCCAAGATTGGATCAGCGAGAGAAATGTTTTGAGCCCATGGATGTCCTTGATGGAGTCAATCTTGATTTATAGCTGTGTGTCAGAGGCGTATTGGTGCATGTGGATGTTGTGTGTGGCTAGTAGGGCTCCCGGAGGCTCCAGTATAGATTGAAGATCAGTGCATCCTTTTACTCGTCAGCCTGCATTTATCACAAGGATGTCAGTTCACCAAAATACCAAGGGTAGTAGAAGGGACACTGCATGGGAACTGTCATCAGATGACCTTTGAACTCAATGATGTAGATAAGGAGCCAAATACCCACACCTCAAGCATCTTGCACATGTTGCCTATATGTTGGGAACCAGGCTGTGAAGTACGTGCCGTACAAATACCAATACCAAGGAGAATCCTGGAAGCAAGGTTCCTGTTGAGAAAACCATACCTGCATACACAACAGTATGATGGCCACTTGAATGAAATGCCAGAAGAGGTGTGAGAAATGAGCAAAAGAGCAGATTGGTGACATCACACGAAGCAAGGCTGACACACCCAGAAGAGATGCAGAGACAAGAGAACATAGACATTCTATATGCGTCAAGAGTGTATCAAAGATGAGTTACATTTCGGGATTAAGATGAAGATGTTTATGTTGCAGAAACAATGAAGATATCAGGTTATTTTACACATGTACATATGCAAATAATCGCAAGCAGACAAAGTATTCTTGAGACTAGCTGTTTAGTGATTAGATTGCGGCAAGCGCCAACGTATATATATATAGGAGTGAGTGAACTATGGACGATTCCACTACGCATTATAGCAGAGCTGGACCAGAAAAAGAAAGGCCTTTCCAGTGTGTCACAGTTGAAAAGCAATTGAATTACAGAAGTGAATCTCAGAAGGAAGAGGCTGAATCAGTCCCAAGAAGCCAAGGCCACTTTGAACTGGAATGATCAGACAAGTAGTAACAAACGTGTGAATGAACAAACTCCTGTTCAGAAGACGCGCACGAAAACAAGGAAGACATCAGAGGTATATTAAATAATAGTATTTTAAATACACCAATAATTCAAATTCATGGTCTTCAGTCATATGGAGGAGTAAAAAATGGACAATCATTACGAACCACACTTACGCAAGGAGACAGAGCACGCCTCCACTCCCTCGTATTCTCGAGAGCAAGGAAGATTTCCAAGGCCGAGTTCAAAGCCTTTATTGACGTGCAGACCACTGAGGTGATGATAGATGATATGCTAATTGGTGGCAAGCGATGGTCAAGACCAACCAACCAGCACCTGGAGACCAGCCTGCATGCTGCTGGCGTAGGTGGAAAAGTACTGATGGATGTAAGGGTGCCACCCAATTATAAAGGGCTGCATAGTAAAAAGCCCTATAGTCTGAGCAACCAGTGGGACGTCGTGTATTCAATGACGTTCATAGTGACCTGTTTGAGGGGTGGGCTTAATTGCCCTGCCTGATGTTAAAGACCCTATCATTGTCTGAGTCTAGTATGGAACGTATACATAGATGTTCCCTTAGACCCAATCGCTTTTGCCAACAAGTTTCTGTAGTTTGCCACGTAGGATGACATCAGCAATTACGTAGGCTGACATCAGTAGTGACAAGCTTTTGCTATATAACTCATGATTTTTATGAAATGCTTCGAGATCATGCTGTGAGACGACCGTTGATGTCCGTTGTACTCCCTGTTTTAGATAATTGACATTAAAACAGTCAAAGGTTTGCCAACTTTCTGAGTTAGTCTGATTATTGATGTTTGGGTATCTTCTTCATCCCATTCATCTCAAAGTATTGCTACCTCATCTTAAAGCCCTGGGTCATTAATCCCGGTTCAATGACATTACAGGAAATGCTTTTGTATGACTTTAGGCACCAGTGATTGATCCAGAAAACCATCAAGAAGAACTGGCATTTGGTGAAACACCCCGGCACTCTGCACAATGTGCCATGTTTTGCTTTCAAGAAAAACAGAAATCTAAGAGACGCTCTAGTACACACCTTCATAGAGCCACCCCCACAAACACATAACACACTATGGGATTTACCTCCGATAGTTGGACATCACAAATGTGGTCAATGTGTGGCATGCCCTTTGACCCTACACAAGAAATCTTTCGAACATGCACAAGTTAAATGGACAATGAAAGATTTTACAAACTGCAACACGAAGGGTGTCATATATGTAATACAATGCCCTTGCAAACTCCTCTACATAGGAAAAACCACACGTGCCATCAAAATGCGCATCTCTGAACATAGTTCCTGTATCAGGAACAAGGTAGCAGACAAGCCCCTAGTAGAGCATTTTATCAGTAAGAACCATAGTGATACTGATCTAAGATGGTTTGTCCTCCAAAAAGTGAAACCAGCAAAGCGTGGGGGGGATCTGAACAAAATGCTGACCCAATTAGAACAACGGTGGGTCCACAGACTTAACTCCGTTCAGGCTGGTCTAAATGTGTCAGTTGAATGGAAGTCTTTCCTGTAATGACATGTGCCCAATGATTGAGTATGAGCTATGAACTTCTTAACACTATGATCATTTTTCATTTCATGAAATGCAGGAGTCAGTAGACATTATGACACTGTGTTTTTTTTTTTTTTTTTTTTTTTTGGTCAATGTATGAAATCACCTACATGAAAAACTATACTGTCTTTGTTAATTCCAAATGTTTTCTGTCATTATGAAACTATGTATTAAGTTTCCAGGCGACACGCCCTAATTCTCACACTCTCGGGCTGTTAGTAATACAATACAAACTGTCCACCTACTTAATTATGGTTTTTCTCTGCTGAGATTCCTGAGACACATAAACATTTTGTGATCCATGCCACAACATATTGAAATTAAGTATTTTCGGTAATCACAACCTCATGGGGCCATTAGCTATGTTGTCTCAGAGTATAAAAAACCAATGCCACCCCACAATGCTTACGGTTGCCATGACAACCGTTTGTCAACAATATTGTCTAAATTAACTTTTTAGACACGCGTTGACACTAATCACACCCATAATTGATTGAGCTTTTTTTGTGCCCCCCGGATGGAGCAGAATCCATCATTTTGTTTCTCACTTGATCCTAGGGCCATTCCAAGATGGCTGACATATAAATACCTACAGGGACCTAGCAACAGCGTTACAAACGCTTTGCAGTCAGGCCCCTGCAGTCTCAACTGTGACACAGCAGCCTGAGGAGCTCCAGCTCGTACTTTTTTGGCAGACAGGCTGCCCATGCTGCAACCCTCACAGGTACTTTAAAATAAACCCTGCACTTACTGCTATATATATGAGACAGTTGTTACTAGGTAACCACACTCACCTTGAGCCATATATATTTTTTAGATGTGCAAGCCGTGTCTGTTTCCCACTGATACCACCCTGGATCAGCATTTTTCGACCTCCAGCGAGAGGTAAGATTTTTTTCCCTGCATATAATAAAAAACTTTTTTTCATGCCTTTTTAAACGGGGACATGTTTAGCTTCAACCTCCCTTTGCTTCTCTCGTTCTCTGTCATTTGCAACAGGACCATACAGAGACCAGCCCATGCTGCTAGCAGATCTCAAATTTAGCGCCTGTGAAATCTATTAACCCATAGGTAAGCTATGTGCTTTTTGATTTTACATCAACCACACGTGATTCACTCAAACTAAATAATTTTGGCTCAGACACCCCCCTGACTGTAGTCTCCTTCCCCTGCAGCACAGACGTCACTCTACACAGAACTCCGTCCTGATGAAGGCCGTGTTAAAGATGAGGCACACCTAGCCCACCTAGAAACAGCTGAAACACCTGGTGTAGACGCACTACTCCCCCCAAAACTACAGCACATTAATGCTGTTTACGCAAGAAAAATAATTTTGTGTACCTACCATTGTTCTATGTGTTTTCCACAAATGTTGACTTGAACATGTACACTGCAATATGTGAATTTCTTGGCAAATCCTAATAGGAGTCGGGTTTGTTACACACACACAATTTGGAGATTGTCCCAAAAAATGTTTTTTTGGCACTGTGTGTTGTAAATATATTTTTTTGTCTGATTGTTCTGTTTTAGCAAACCATTTTGATGTCTTAATTTCTCTAAATGTTGGATTTATGTCTTTTTGCACACAACTTTAATAAAAAAAAATGAGATTTATCTCTACAACATACTATTGAAGAGTGATTCCTTCCTTAGCAATGCAGAGTTTGATAATACATGTGGAGGTGATGTTCTGAGCCTAGCATCCTTGGACCTATTCATTTGTATCTTTTGTTTACCAGTGATAGCATACTTGTGAAAACAATGCTTGCAAAATGTGTTAGGTTAATAAAAAAAATAGAACATAAGTGGATAAAAGTCTATTTTAATTTCCAACCATATTTTAACTATGGCGTTGCCTCAATATGCCATGGATGCAGTCATAAAGTTCCAGAACCACAACAAGCAGATCCATCATAGGTCGGCAGAACTGCCTTCCTATGCCATTGTATAATATGTTAAATTCAGCCTCATATGCCCTGGCACTGCTATAATATGCTAAGTGTCGCCTCATATCCCAAAGCTGTGCCATACTATGCATAAGAACATCATGCATAGTCATCATATACAATGTAAGGGATCACACACTCAAGTGCTGTTATCATATGCCAAGTGCAGCCTCAGTCATTCAAGTACTGCCATTTTATGCCAGGAAAAGTGGTCTCGGGCACGTATAGTTATCATGTCGAAGGTACAGCCTCAAATGCTCACAGTTGTTTACATTGTGTGTTAGGTGTAGGCTCTTCTGCCAAGGCAGGTAATGAGGGTGTTGGGGGCTTGGGGTGGACCGGTTGTTACCGGGTAAATGATTCAGTTACGTGGTACACTTTTAGGAGTTCTCAATTGAAGCAGTTATGGAAAAGAAGTCCCTATTAGAACAAGGGATTTGCCCAGGTTCACACAATTTGGTTATGTAGAGAGCCAGGTATATGAGACCAGTTGTCCTTGTTTCACAGTCTGCAATGCATCCAGGAGACCACATCCCCTGTCCCTGTCATCCTCTCTTTGGTTACAGACCAACATACTTAGAATTCTGCATTGTTTGAGTAGGTCAGTTAGTTATGTTTAATAAAGCATATTCTTAAAGCACCAAACCACATTCCAAATCAAACTAACACTATTAAAGACATCTTTATCGACATGTGTTGGGTCAAACAAGTATGTATTATTCTCTTGTTTTTGATACAGCCCTTACCAACATAATTCTTGCAATTTTTGGCACTGCAATTAACAGATATTAATGTTATCTAAAAATGGCACTCCATCTATCAACACATGGATGAATGGTGGAATCAGCTATGCTGCAACTAAAACCTGTAACAGACTGCAGGATGAAACCGAGTACAAGCAGCAAGCACTTAACTCACTGAGCTACTTCCATCTCTTTCTACATATTGTAAGAGGATTCAATTCAACACTACAGCTAAGTCAACGCCTAGTCTATAATACTGAATGAAAACCCTTATTGATATATCTTTATGTCCAGTTCATGCGTTCTGGATGACTACCCCTATATAACACCCCTCCCTTGGAATCCCCATGACCCCACTGAGCCAAGAAGTAGTTCTGTTTTGCAAGTTAAAAGGTTTATTTGAGACTTTAAACAATATAGATATATATATCACACTTTATAATAAATTAATAATTGAATATCACACTTAATCTGATATGATAAAGATTAACAACGGAGAATCTGGCACTAGCACACTTCTTTATAATCACTAATGAGTTGACATAAAATGGATAAGATAGCAACAATACTTTTATGGTTTCAAATGGATGCAATGTGGAATGAAATGCAGTACAGAAAATAACTTGATAGGATTTCAGTAAAACAATGTAATCACTTTCTTGGACAATTCACCCCCCCTTTTTATGCAATGCAAGGAAATGGAGGGAAGCACACAGTTCTCAGAAATGCAATCAAATGTGATTCAGTTCACCCCAGCAACCTAGACTACAGAAGTTTAAAACACAGGCAAAATGCTTTGATATGTGCTGGCAATGGAGTGAAAATATGTTAAAATGCTTTTAATTCCCTCTAGGAGTTCAGGGTGAGTGGTATCTAGTTAATATTAGTCCAGGCTCACACTAGCAATGATTCAGGGATGATTATCAGGTTAAACGAATTTATGGCAAATGGAAGGCAAGCAGCAGCAGCTTTTTACATGTGAAGAAATTTGCAAATCGCGGCAAAATTTGCGAATGCGCCGGGCGCTATTACAGAAGAACTACAAGGGCTAGCAATATCGTTTTGGGGTCCTAGGAAAGCCTAGGATCTCAGCTTCCAGATGAAAGTTACGGCAAGTCTCTAAGACAAACGGTCGCGGAGATATGAGCGATTTAGTAAAGGTCGTTTTTTGTTTTGCAAATTTTAAACGCAGCACTTTTTCAGTTTTAAAAATGATGGCAGGATAACACAATTGCTAAGCTGCAGTTCTACTTAGATTAAAAATGGATTGAATTATATGATTTTAACTAAGAGATGTGAGCTGAGTTTTGCTGAGTACTCACAAGAGATTTTAAACAGGAAGGCGGCTTTGTCACGATCTGGTCAACAGGTCTGGACTTCGGACGGTCTCTGGGCACAGCGTCTGGTCTCTGGAACTGCTAACATGGGTCTGGGTCAGCTCTGCTCTCTCTCTGGGTACAGCACTGCTTCTGGATTCTGGAGATTGAGGGATTTGAAGTCTCTGTTTATCTTGGAGTCTAAGTGTTGGCTCTTTGAAAGTTGATGGAGGTAAGTATGGTTTTTTCCGGCAGAGCTTCCAGCTGCAGATGGAAATGAAGGTCTCTACCTAAGTTTCAGTAGTCCATTTATATGTTCTGCAAGTGGGTGTGTGTGTTGGTCATAACTAAACCTGCCCCTCTCACTTGTCATTGGTCCAGCTTTCATTTCTCCCCTGATTGGGGGAGCTAAGTTGTGTCAGAGTGATGTCATTTTATGGCTTGCAGAGAGGACACTCCCCTGTCAAATGGCACACAATATATATTTGATAAAAAAAAGACATATTTGCACAGGTAAACATTGGTTTAAAATGACATACACACATGAGGCATTACTGATGTTAGCCCCTGTTCTGACTCTGGCGTTTCTAGGAGCTTGCATCCAGAAATGGCAATATTTTGCGCGTTTTAATGTGCTAAACAACATTGGATCTTCATTAAATTTTATACAACTGTTCCTCACATATCTTCCCACATACCAATGCATTTTCGTTTGTCTAGCTGAAACAGGGAGTCTGTAATATTAATAAACAGCAGGGTTTTGTCCCAGAATATCCCACAATTTGGAGTTTGGGCTTGAATTAAAGGTACATTTTTTAAATTAAGGCTCTCAAAGTTATACATTTCTGTCATTTGATTACAAAGAGTTATCAGTGTTTTTGTAAAATATATATTTTACTTTCAATTCAGTCCTCAGAGTGTTGGAGTCCGCCTCCAAGACTTGGGTGGGTCAGTCACAGGTGTCCTCTGGGCAGGCAGGCCTTTGTTGACAGCAAACATTCAGAATTAACATATTCCTTTCAGAGGAAAGGGTCCTTTGTGTGGTGTCCTGCAAGCTGACATCAGGAGGCCATGGAGCCACTTTGCATTTAATTAACAGAAACCTGTTATTTCCTGGCTTCTTGTGTTGAGTTCTGAAGTGTCAAGAGTTCTCAGGACAGGCAACCCCTTTGAACTTTTAATGACATGGGACCCCTTTCTTTGCACTTAGACAGTTTTGCAAGACAGCTCTCCTGTCAGAGTTTAGACCGCTAGCGCCACCATCAGGATTTTGTGGTTACTGCATCCATCCTTGGGATTTATTTTTTAGATTGATTCATTTCAGCAAGTGATATTACATGGAGTATATTGTCCATGTTCAGGACATGGCATTGGTGTGTTTCTGAAGTAAAGTAATTCTGTGCCCATGATTTTGCCATATTTGACATTCAAGAAAAAATGAATTCCCAACAGTTATGGGTTGGCTTTTGGCAACCAGCATTGCCTCTCTTAGCTCACAACATAGGCGAAATGGGATTTTCCTGTGCATTTTCTGTGGAGCTCTGGCCATTATGATGTTTTCAATGCCAGTAATGCACAGTTTTGAGGTAGGGCTCGGATGCATGGCTAAAAACATCCCACAAGCCCCCCTTCTTGCGGTGGCCATCTGATCCTTCACTGGTGGGACCCGCAAGATCTGGGATGTAGTTCTCATCTTCTTCCGGTAGATGGCACAGTTCAGCATCTTTTCCTCCATCCGGTACTGATAGATGGGTTCGCCTCGTCGGTCCTGATGGGAATATTGGGCGGTACCCCGGGCCCATTGGATCTTCGTTCCCGTCTCCGGATCATCCTCCTTGGCCCGTCTCCAGGTTTTCTTTCTCCTAGGACGACAAAGGAAGAGCGGCAATACCTACTCATAGACGTTTTTCCACCACTGTTGAGATAGTGGGGCAGCATGTGCATTTCATCATAACGAAACATTACATTCTTATTTTGAAAAAACAAACAGTATAACTAAGAGACAGTTTCATGCAAATCACAATATTTTAGAGACTAGATGTGGTATGTTTTATGGTTGGAACTGAATTAGTCTGAGACAATACCCGCTAGGATTCCAGAGGATTCCTCCAGTTGTTGCAGAGTGTGCCTGGGATGGCAACATTTCAACTGGTTTATGTGGACCCACTTGTCTTCCCCCTCTGCCGAAGGACCTTTGGGGATGTGGATTTTGTAGGCCACAGGGGAGATTTTGTCGATGATCTCAAAGGGTCCCTTCCATGTAGGCAAAAATTTGCGCTGCTTGGCCTGGTTCCTTTGGAAGTTGTATAGATAGACCCGGTCCCCCACCTGATATTCCTTCCTGGAAGTTTTCAGGTCATAATGGGTCTTCATGCTATCAGCCGATCTTTCTAGATTCCGCTGAGCGTAAGCAAAAGCATGTTGGAGGTGTTTCCTTAAATTCTCCACATACTCATGAGTAGTGGAGGCATTTATCAGTGTCTGCTCTTGGGTCCTGTAGAGCAAATGCTGGGGAAGCACCATCTTGCGCCCAGTCATCAACTCAAATGGTGACATTTTGGTTGCAGATGAAGGGGTAGATCTGATGGCCATTAGGACCAGAGGTAATCGGATATCCCAACTTGGCCCAGAATCTGCCACAAACCTCTTTAATATGCTCAGAATGGTTCGGTTATATCTCTCTACTGCCCCAGAAGAAGCTGGTCTATAAGCAATATGCAGCTTTCTCTTGACCCCCAATATCTCCCACATCTTTGTCATTACTTCACTGGTGAAGTGGCTACCTCTGTCTGACTCAATCCTTTGAGGTAGACCAAAACGGGAAAAGATGTGGTTAATCATCAAGGCAGCTGCCGTTTCTGCCTTGCAATTTGGGGCTGGGAGACATTCCACCCACTTGGTAAACAAGCATGTGACGGTCAACATGTACTTATTCCCCCTAGCAGAGCGAATCACGGGGCCTACAAAGTCGATTTGTAAATCTGACCATGGCAGTGTCATCCCCCTCTTTTGGAGAGGCGCACGGTGCGTGAGGGATGATGGCTGAAATTGTGCACACATAAGACACCCCTTCAAGTATTGGTCGAGGTCCTGCCCCATGTGTGGCCAGTATGCAACCTCTCTTAAGATTTCCAATGTTGTGTGAAACCCCCTATGACTGGCGGTGGCCGCATCATGGGCGTGACTTATCATCAGGCTTCGGAATGAGGTAGGAACCATCCACTGATCGTGGCCAGCTTTGGATTTCCTTACCAACAAACCGTCTTGGATCCGGAACATTTTTGGACATTTCATCAACACTCTTAGGTCCTCTTTCCCAATGTAATCGGTATCCGTCAGGGGAAAGTTCTCAGGGACCTCAAGGTGCTGGTAAAATTTACCAATAATTGGATCCCCCTTCTGAGATGTAATCAAATCAGCATCAGGGGTCTCCTCACTCCATTGTGCAATTGAAAGGTCGTTGTGAGCATTTGTCTGGGACCTAGTGATAGCAGTGACCTGGATTTCCCCCAACAGGGACTCAATCTCAATTAGATCCCCTTGGATGGCCCCGGTTTTGGCCAGCTGATCAGCTAAGTCATTTCCAGTTTTGTCTGGTCCCTCTACTTTGGAATGACCCTTGATCTTTTTCCAGTAGATGGTCATCCCATTCGAGGTGACCAGATCATCAATGTTTTGGATCAACTTCCCATGTTTCAAGGGTTTGTTGTTAGCACATAACATGCCTCTGGTTTTCCAATTAACCAGGTGCTCCACGAACCCGTTCCGTACATAATCCGAATCTGTGATTATGACCAGTTCGTGGAGTTGATGCTGGACAGCAGTGAGGATGGCCTGATGCACAGCCATCAATTCTGCCACCTGACTACTTCGGGGACCAATTTTGTATCCAGCGGAGGGTTCTGGGGACTCATTCACCCATGCATTCCCTACGCCGGCCACCAGTTCTTTCTCCCCGTTGTTGTCAACATGGTAAGAGCATCCATCCACATACACAGTGGGCATTCCCTCACACTTGTCTTCTTCAAAGACTTTGTGTGGGGAATTAAGGTATGCCTCCATGTTGTCCTTTATTTTTAGACTTTCGTCCTCGAGACAGTTTTCTCTGGCACAATCATGCAAGTCAGCCAGACCTTGCGCGAGGGGACTCTTCTTGTTTTGGCCATATCGGACCTCCACAGGAAAGCCTTGCATTGACAGAATCCAGGAAGTAATTCGGGAATTACTCACATTTCCGGCCCAGATTCTGTCACTTTGGAGATATTGCAGAGGCTGGTGTGGAGTCTCCACTATGATGTGTTCCCCCTGGATAAACGGGCGGTAATTCTTCAATGCCCACACCGTTGCCAGGAGTGCCTTCTCACAATCGTTGAATTTTTCCTCCACAGAGGATAAAGTTTTGCTCGCATAGGAGATTACTTTATTGACCTTGTCATGCTTTTGGTATAATACTGCCGTCAAGCACGTATTAGAGAACCCTGTCTCCAGGAAGAACTCCTTGTTTCTGACAGGGTAAGCTAGGCAAGGCGCTTGTGAGAGGCTTCTTTTGAGTTGTTTTACCGCCTCGGCTTGTTCTGGACCCCATTCCCACTTGACCCCCCCCTTCAGGAGATGAATCAGGGGTCTGGTGATCTCTGCGTAGCCCTCAATGAACTTTCTGCTGTAATTAGTCAGTCCAAGGAGGCTCCTTAGTTCCCGCAGAGTTGTGGGGTCTTTCAGTTTCTGAAGTGCTTCCACTTTCTTTTCCTGGGGACAGAGACCCTGAGGAGTAATCTCATGCCCCAAGAAATTAACACGGGTTCTACACCACTGTGCTTTCTGAAAGGAAAGTTTTGCTCCGGCGGCCCTCAACTGTGTTAGAACATAACGGATCTCCGCTATGTGTTCCTCAACAGTTGAGCTTTTGATGAGGACATCATCTACATAAGCCAGGTTACCCCTCGCACCCAGGTCGGGCATGGCCTTATGTAGGAAAATATTGAACTCATTACCGGAGTTGAGGTATCCGAAGGGAGTCCGGGTCCATGTGTACTGCTGGCCCCCAAAGGTAAAAGCCAGCTTGTATTGGTCCTCCCTACTGACAGGCACAGTCCAGTATCCATTGGTCAGGTCTATTGCTGTGAATACCTGTGACCCCTGGATCTGGGCCAGCCCTTGGTCAATGTAGGGCAGAGGCCATCGGGAAGTATGGACCCGTTTGTTGAGCTCCCTGAGGTCAGCACAGAGTCTCCACTGGCCGTTTGGCTTCAATATTCCCAGCACCGGGTTATTGAAGGTGCTGTGGACTGGACGGATTATTCCCCTGGACTCAAGGTTCTTAATTATTTCAGTAAGGGACTCCATTGATGGGAGAGGCAAGCGATATTGCTTCACAAACACAGGAGTCATGCCAGGGTCCGTGGGGATTGTTGTTGTGTGGATGTCGGTGCGACCACAGTCATATGAGTCTACCGCAAAGAGATCTTGGAAATCCAAGAAAACTTGTTTCAACTTTTGCTTCTGTTCCAGAGTCACACAGGCATCAGCTAGGTTGACTCTCTCTTCCACCATCTGCCTGAAGCCTGGAAAGACTTCTGGTTTGGCTATCTCAGCGGCCTCCTCCAGCTGGGTGGAGAAGTCCCTGGTCAGAGTGCTGATTTGGACTGGAGGCTTCAGGTGGGAAAGGCAGCCCTCATGGACCTCGAAAATCACCTCATCCCTCCTGAAGTCACAAGTCACATCTTCCTTACCATAGGGGCAGGAAGTGTACACCAGGAAGTTCCCCCCATGCCGGGTAAAAATCCTGTCTGGTGTTGTATTGTCATCACTGTCACTGTCAAAACAGTCCTTGGGGATTGGTCCTAACAGTTCATTTACTAAGTCGATGGAAAAATGTCGGTCATCAACCGCCATTCCAATAATGGTGCCTGCGGCTAGAGTAATACTCTTTAAGTCGCTGTTATCCACCTCTATTAGAATGGTGTCATGTTCTATGTTGACTAATGGAGTTGGGTTTACCCCCAACCCTTGCTGTTGGAGAGAAGCGTTTAGATGTATGTAAGCATCAGGGTTTTTCAAATGTTGTCCTCTTTTAACTTTCACTTCCAGGGAGAATTGTCGGGTCCTTTCTGGCATGGTGACCTCCTCTTTAATCTGGATTTCAACTGCATAAGGTAGCAATTGAGCTGACCTAAATGCTTTTTCTGGATCATCAAAGCCCATGGGATTATCCGCTAATCGGGACCAAGCTTTGAAGTTTATTAGGTCCAAACTAATAGCAAAGCGATTGAGAATGTCACTGCCTAAGTAAAAGGCGGCAGGGACGTCTCGCACGACCCAACAATTGTGGACTATGCTCTTGTTGCCAATGGAGATTTTGAGCATACACCTGCTTGGCAGGAGATGTTTGGAATTAGGCGCTTCCAGGTCCATTTCCCATTTGTCTATCAGTTTGAATGTGGGAATGGCTGGATCTTTTGTGAGTTGGCGGAACATGGCTTCGCTGATGAAGCTCTTACCGTTGTTCACACACACTCGAGCGAGAACAGAGTCCTTCCCATCATTTAACTGAACAGGGATGAACAACTGCTCTCCAATTTGCTGAATATCAGCCAGGCTCTGAGCTGATTTCACATCTTTCTGGACTATAGGAGTGGGAGTTTCTGATTGTGGATTAGTATAGAATTTCAGAGTGTTTCCTTCCAGCGTGGAGTACCACTTTAGACTGGAAGGAAGGTTGATTTTCAGAAATAGAGAGGACCCTCCATCACCAGTCTGTTGTCCCACTGCTAGTACTGTCACGTCTGGAATTTGGTTGTTCTGGAAGTGAAACTCTACTTGGTCAGATTTTTGTTCAACCATGTGGCAGGTGCCGTTTAAACTAACATGGTTGACACTCTGTTTTAATTTTATTGGTCGGCTAGTCTGGGTCCAGAGGACCTTGTTTACACAATCTATTAGGGGTGACAACCTTCTCAGGAGGTCATTCCCTAGTAAACAAGGGGTGCCCTCTGGGGTCACAACTATGACCGGGTGTTTCAACTTATGTCGCCCAATTTTAATGTCCAAATCTGCCGTCCCCTCGACGGGAATTTCCTTCCCGTCAAAGTTCTGGAGTTGCCCAGGAAGAGAGGTGAGAGGAATTTGGTAATTCTCTCCCCTTCCTGCATTCAGTTCGTCAAAGGCCCTTCTGGACAGAAGGGTAGCTTGAGATCCAGTGTCCACCAGTGCCAAAATTGTACCCTGCCCCTGTACTTGTACCGGGGCATAATATCTTCCCTCCTTCTCCTCAAGGGGGCACAGATAATGTACATTTTTGGACAACTGGTGGGCTAATTTTCTGGTTTTGGACATCGCTAGCGAAGAGATTTGGGCAGAATTCTGTGGAGAGCCTTGGGAATCTGAAAGAAAAATTTGGCAACTGGAGATCAGAGCCATTGTGGGTTCCCCTGGCTCTGGTTCTGGGCCGCCCCCCCCTTTTTGGAGGCAGTCACCAGGATGGGTTTGAACCAGGGGAGTTTCTTGCTGTTGGTTCTGGGATGAGATGGTGGGCGGCAGTAGCTCAGTCTCCACATCTCCCCAGTCTGGATTTGCATCCCTAGGGACCCATTTTTCTTTGGGAGGAGTTCCCCCCTCTCTGAAGGAGAAGATCCTTTTCCCAGGATCCTCTGAGGATCCCTCTCCCTCAAATTGGAAGATCTGTACCTCCTCCTCAAACTGAGTCTGTTTGGGTCTTTTGTTTCTCCTACCCCCCCTCTGCTCCTTAGGAGGCAGACTTTCAGGGGCAGGAGATTTTGTTTCCGGTTCCTGGGTTTCCAGGGGCTGTTTACAAGTGAGGAAGGAAGCTTCCTCCAAGGCTTTACACCCCCCTTCCCTTTGTGCCTCCTCCCTGGGAACCGGTGAGTTATCGGGGTGCTGCCCCCGTCATTGTTCTGGAGCACCAGGTCCAGAGTTGGGTGCGTTCTGCGCCGGCACGCCCATCTGAGGGTTCTGCTGAGCCCTCAGTATGTGACCCAGATCTCGCGCCATGTTTTGAACCTGGCGCTCTAACTGGGAAACCCGCTCAGGCTGATACGGGGCCCTGTTTTCTCCCCTGGGCTGATCCCGGGAAGGGTAGCTGTCCCTCCTCTGGTAATACCCCGGGTTGGGAACATTTGGGTACCCCTCCACCCTTGGCCTCCCCTCTCCCGGATTCAGTGGTCTGGGCTCAGGGAATTGGGGAAAGAAGGATGGATGGTTTTGGGGCTGAAAGTCGGGTGGATATCTGGGGAAAAAGTTCTGCCCAGGGTTTGGTAAATTTCTGCCCTCCTGTGGGAAGTTTGGAGGGAAGTTCCCTGGGTTAGGTGCTTGGCTGGATCCCCCCCTTGGGCTGGAGGAGTCCACACATAACCCAGGATGGGTCGATTTCCCTTGTAACGGGGACTTACATAATCAGGAGAGCGAGGGACCCCATTTGTGGGGCTGCCTCCTTGGCTCCCTGTCTGTGACTGACCCGAGGACCTCCTGGGCCTAGCATTATTAGGTGCAGGTAGGTTTTTAGGCCCCCCCATCTCCAAATCCAAAACGGGGGTGACCTTTACCTCTGCCACCTTGGCAGCAGCAGGGGTGCTGTTGGCTTTGGGGTTTTTCTGGGCATTACTTTTGCTATCTATCGGTTTCTGCACCTCATAGATCCGGGTAGCCTGTTCAATGACCCAGTCTAAAGATCTTTTCTCGTGAAAATCCCTCACGAGCTGGGTCATGATATATTTGGGCAAGGCATGGAAAAACGTATTTATAAATTCTCTGCTATCCGTGCGCACCCTTCTTGTGGTCTGTGCAAAAGCACGCTTTAACTCCTGCACAAATTCTTGTGGGGCCTGATCCTCCCCACATTGCAAATTGTAGGCTGCCTTGCGAGCCTCTTGAGGATTTCTGTGAACAGAAAAATGTTTCAAGATGGCCGCCTTATAGGTGGACCATCTTAAATGATTTTGGTCCTCCAGCCCCGCAAAGAAACTGGAGTATTCCGGGGAGAAGGTCCACTTTACATATTGAATACAGCTTTGGCTGTCCTTCAAATGGAAAGTCTCCATCATTTGTTCAAACAACTCTAAGTGCTCCCAAACAGAATACTTAGCGTTCTTATGGTAAGGCGTGATGGCGCTCCTGATCGCCTTAATCTGCTTTAAGGGGTCCTTAAGCAAGGCCCTTTTTGCCTTATTGGCCTTTTTGGTTTGGGTAACCCTTGTCCATTCGTCCTCGGACTCAGAGGCACTGCTCCCAGAGGTTCCCGTCTGTTCTTCCAGGTTTTCCCCGATTCTGCGAGCCTGGGAATGGCTGGCAGAATGTGGGGACCTGGTCTCCTGTGTCCTGCGCAGTTCAGAGGAGTCTTCAGATTCCTCCTTCCTGCCAGGATTTGATGGGTACCCCCTCCACTGACCTAACTGGGCAGAGGTTTTCAGGATGCCCTTAATGGGCCTACTCTCCTGGGGTTCCCCATTGAACTGTACTGTACTTGGGTGCCCATACCCGGATGCCCACCCCTCCATTCCTGAGTGGTACTGGCCTATGAGCCCCATACTCTTAGCTGGATAGTAATCTGCCATCCCTGTGGCCCTGTGCTCATGTGCGCCAGGGGACATGGGGGTGGTAGAGTCCAGGGACTGGGGGAGATGAAAGCCCCTGATGTTAGGGCTCCTGCGGTTATGGTCAGGAGTCTCTCTTTCCCAGCGGACCTCATCTCTATCCGCCCCTGCTCCCTGTTGCAATGCAAGAGCCTGCATTTGTGCTTTCAGTTCCTCAGTCAAGGCCTTACTAGACTCTATCAGTCTCTCCTGCATCGCTACCTGTTGTTGGAGCCTATCATTGTGTTGACAGAGGGCCTCATTTTCCCTCTGTGCTTCCTGGTTGGTCCTGGAGAACTGGGCCAGTCTTTGCTGCAGGAGGTTTACCTCCTGAGTCCCATCCCTACCGGCCTGCTCCTTTCTTGCCAGAGCATCTTCCACCCTTCTGGTGTGCTCTACCAAGTTCTGGTTTTCTTTTTGGAGGTCACCCAGCCCCTCAATTTCCTTTTTTAAGTGGCAGACTTCCTGGCTTAAAGTGTCTCTTTCCTGACTGAGAGCCTGCATCTGTGCTGCCAGGTCGTCCCTCTGCCTTTGAAGGGCACCAGCTTTCCGGCGCTCTTCATCAAACTCTGCCTGGGTATCCAGGTCTTTCAGAATCAGTTTATTGCTTTCTGCCTTTTCCCTATCTAGGTGGCCTTGCAGGGTGACTACCTGCTCAGCACATACCCTGTTGAAGTCCAGTTGTTGCTCCAGCTTTTTCTGGCTTTGCAGTAGGGAGTCCAAACCTTCTTGGTGTTCCTTCTGCAAGGCCCGAAATCTGGTATCCTGTTCTGACTTTTCCTTTTGCAGCACATCCATATCCTCCTTTATTTTAGTGATGTACTGTCTGGTCTCATTTTCTGACTCCTGGCTTCTGTGCAGCCTTTGCTCAGAAGAGTCCAGATCAGATTGGGCCTTCTCTAACGCCATCTGTTGCCTTTTTGCCAGATCATGGCCTTCAGCACATTTATTCTGTATGGCTCCCATATATAAATATAAATATGCCGCTATCCTAACAATCTTGTCATGTTCATCTTTGGCCTTAGGAGCCATATATAGTTCACTCAGGGCCACATGTAATGGACCCTGATCTCTCCATAAGTCTGACCCTGTTTCAGTGGCCTGTCGCGTGATGGCCTGCAACCAGGCCTCCTGGCCCTGCTCAGCCCATTCACCTCTCACAAATAGTTTATGTAAGAAGTGCTCTCTGGCTATTTTCATATCTACCAAGGTCGTCATTCTAGAGATTGGTCTCTGTCCTGACTTACAGAAGTTAGTATTTTATTTTTGCAGAACAGAACTTTTCTTGGAGTGTCCCTTTTGAGGAATGCTTCACAGCGTAATGCAGCGTGGTGATCCGACTGGATGTATGTATCCCGTCAGTTAGCACACTGTATTAAGCTGCACAAGTGGTATTCTAACCCAGACGTCCGGCACGAGCCCCCAATTTGTAAGAGGATTCAATTCAACACTACAGCTAAGTCAACGCCTAGTCTATAATACTGAATGAAAACCCTTATTGATATATCTTTATGTCCAGTTCATGCGTTCTGGATGACTACCCCTATATAACACCCCTCCCTTGGAATCCCCCTGACCCCACTGAGCCAAGAAGTAGTTCTGTTTTGCAAGTTAAAAGGTTTATTTGAGACTTTAAACAATATAGATATATATATCACACTTTATAATAAATTAATAATTGAATATCACACTTAATCTGATATGATAAAGATTAACAACGGAGAATCTGGCACTAGCACACTTCTTTATAATCACTAATGAGTTGACATAAAATGGATAAGATAGCAACAATACTTTTATGGTTTCAAATGGATGCAATGTGGAATGAAATGCAGTACAGAAAATAACTTGATAGGATTTCAGTAAAACAATGTAATCACTTTCTTGGACAATTCACCCCCCCTTTTTATGCAATGCAAGGAAATGGAGGGAAGCACACAGTTCTCAGAAATGCAATCAAATGTGATTCAGTTCACCCCAGCAACTTAGACTACAGAAGTTTAAAACACAGGCAAAATGCTTTGATATGTGCTGGCAATGGAGTGAAAATATGTTAAAATGCTTTTAATTCCCTCTAGGAGTTCAGGGTGAGTGGTATCTAGTTAATATTAGTCCAGGCTCACACTAGCAATGATTCAGGGATGATTATCAGGTTAAACGAATTTATGGCAAATGGAAGGCAAGCAGCAGCAGCTTTTTACATGTGAAGAAATTTGCAAATCGCGGCAAAATTTGCGAATGCGCCGGGCGCTATTACAGAAGAACTGCAAGGGCTAGCAATATCGTTTTGGGGTCCTAGGAAAGCCTAGGATCTCAGCTTCCAGATGAAAGTTACGGCAAGTCTCTAAGACAAACGGTCGCGGAGATATGAGCGATTTAGTAAAGGTCGTTTTTTGTTTTGCAAATTTTAAACGCAGCACTTTTTCAGTTTTAAAAATGATGGCAGGATAACACAATTGCTAAGCTGCAGTTCTACTTAGATTAAAAATGGATTGAATTATATGATTTTAACTAAGAGATGTGTGCTGAGTTTTGCTGAGTACTCACAAGAGATTTTAAACAGGAAGGCGGCTTTGTCACGATCTGGTCAACAGGTCTGGACTTCGGACGGTCTCTGGGCACAGCGTCTGGTCTCTGGAACTGCTAACATGGGTCTGGGTCAGCTCTGCTCTCTCTCTAGGTACAGCACTGCTTCTGGATTCTGGAGATTGAGGGATTTGAAGTCTCTGTTTATCTTGGAGTCTAAGTGTTGGCTCTTTGAAAGTTGATGGAGGTAAGTATGGATTTTCCGGCAGAGCTTCCAGCTGCAGATGGAAATGAAGGTCTCTACCTAAGTTTCAGTAGTCCATTTATATGTTCTGCAAGTGGGTGTGTGTGTTGGTCATAACTAAACCTGCCCCTCTCACTTGTCATGGGTCCAGCTTTCATTTCTCCCCTGATTGGGGGAGCTATGTTGTGTCAGAGTGATGTCATTTTATGGCTTGCAGAGAGGACACTCCCCTGTCAAATGGCACACAATATATATTTGATAAAAAAAAGACATATTTGCACAGGTAAACATTGGTTTAAAATGACATACACACATGAGGCATTACTGATGTTAGCCCCTGTTCTGACTCTGGCGTTTCTAGGAGCTTGCATCCAGAAATGGCAATATTTTGCGCGTTTTAATGTGCTAAACAACATTAGATCTTCATTAAATTTTATACAACTGTTCCTCACATATCTACCCACATACCAATGCATTTTCGTTTGTCTAGCTGAAACAGGGAGTCTGTAATATTAATAAACAGCAGGGTTTTGTCCCAGAATATCCCACAATTTGGAGTTTGGGCTTGAATTAAAGGTACATTTTTTAAATTAAGGCTCTCAAAGTTATACATTTCTGTCATTTGATTACAAAGAGTTATCAGTGTTTTTGTAAAATATATATTTTACTTTCAATTCAGTCCTCAGAGTGTTGGAGTCCGCCTCCAAGACTTGGGTGGGTCAGTCACAGGTGTCCTCTGGGCAGGCAGGCCTTTGTTGACAGCAAACATTCAGAATTAACATATTCCTTTCAGAGGAAAGGGTCCTTTGTGTGGTGTCCTGCAAGCTGACATCAGGAGGCCAGGGAGCCACTTTGCATTTAATTAACAGAACCCTGTTATTTCCTGGCTTCTTGTGTTGAGTTCTGAAGTGTCAAGAGTTCTCAGGACAGGCAACCCCTTTGAACTTTTAATGACATGGGACCCCTTTCTTTGCACTTAGACAGTTTTGCAAGACAGCTCTCCTGTCAGAGTTTAGACCGCTAGCGCCACCATCAGGATTTTGTGGTTACTGCATCCATCCTTGGGATTTTTTTTTTAGATTGATTCATTTCAGCAAGTGATATTACATGGAGTATATTGTCCACGTTCAGGACATGGCATTGGTGTGTTTCTGAAGTAAAGTAATTCTGTGCCCATGATTTTGCCATATTTGACATTCAAGAAAAAATGAATTCCCAACAGTTATGGGTTGGCTTTTGGCAACCAGCATTGCCTCTCTGAGCTCACAACATAGGCGAAATGGGATTTTCCTGTGCATTTTCTGTGGAGCTCTGGCCATTATGATGTTTTCAATGCCAGTAATGCACAGTTTTGAGGTAGGGCTCGGATGCATGGCTAAAAACATCCCACAATATTGTATAAACAAAGCTTAGTTTTTGAAATGCACAAAAGTAAATAGAAATCAAAGTGTCATGCATCAGACTTTGACAAACTGCCAACACAGATGGCACACAGAAACAAACCTACACACATTGACATTATTTACACAACAGCCCATTGCACACTAGAACTTCTGAAGATGCCATTGCACATGCTATTGTGGAAAATGTTTAATTTCCTTATGCCAAGAGTTAGGGTTTACACTCCGACAGGAACTTCCTGTAGCAGTGACTCCCACCCACCACGCAATTGTAATTTTATAAAAGGTAAATGGGGAGCACACACTCTCAAAACCAGGTATTTATTTCAGACCAATGGTGCTTTTACACCGAGGGGAAAATCGCGTCTTGGTATCCAAGCGTGAAGGCCAGTACACTAAGTGTTCTAAGGGCAATGCCAAAGGGGGTACCACTTTCGATTCCTTACCACCCATAAATGAATTTCATGATTTATAGTGGCACAATAAAACTACAATTATTGAACAGGAATACAAAATGATGTGAGCTAAAACATCTTAATTTGCAGAGCATGCTGGACCTAGAAGCGCCATGTGTTTCTTGATATTTTTAAAATGAGACGGTTAGAAAAGTGGTCATTTTGATTGGCTTCACTGGGCTCTCCCATTTCTGTACGTATTAGTGAATTCACATGCAATATTCCCTATATTCTTCATTTTAGGTTTGTAGGGTAATTAACCCACCAAGATATTTCTGTTGTAATATATTTTTTTTCCATATAAAATTTGATTGAACATGCTTTCAGAAAGGTCATTTGGACTACCTGACTATGTAGTTAAAGCATCGAGCGATGGACTGCTGAATCGCTACAATCCGAGGTATTGGATTTACAGACAGGAGAGGGGAGGGGCGGGCAGTTGGGGGGAGTAAAGTGGGATGGGGAGTGTATTAGGACTACAGAGATACAGGGGAGTCGAGTGTTGCTCTTCTGTGTTGAACTACGGGGTGCTGTACGAGGATGTATTGTGCAGATTTGCCAATACAAGATAAAAATACTGACCGGGGTAAGCAATGACCAGGTCACTTAGAAGTATCACATGGGACGTGAGAGGACTGAACTGCCCATCTAAATGCTGTAAGGTTCTGCTATACATGCAGCGACACCGGCTGGATGTAGCGTTCTTACAGGTGACACATTTAACAGAGGAGGCAGAGTCAACATTTGGGAAAAGCTGGGGATGCCACTGTTACTTTTCGTGAGTGTGTATCCTCATTCACAGTTCTGTTGGGTTCCAGTTCTCCACCACGGTAAAAGACCGGGAGGTGCAGGGCAGAATACAGGGTAAATAGTACACGCTGATCAATTACTACGGACCGAATCAGGACACAGTGGAGACGATTGAGTGGATTGATATCAAACTGGGGAAGTTTACAACTGGGGAAATAATTTGGGCAGGGAATTTTAATGCGGTTATGGATCGAGATAGGGGCCACATCGGGGGTGTTCATCCCTCAGAGCCGAAAGGGACAGGTGTATTGCAGGGTCTGAGTTTAACATGGGAAGTTTGTGATGTTTGGAGGATTAGGAACTCTGAGGCACTGTAATACACATTTTATTCCTCCATCCACAATTCGGCGTCCCGACTGGATTACTTCCTGGCCTCCTATGCGTTGATCAGTAAAGTGACGGAAGTGACCATCTTGGCGCATACTTTGTCGGATCATGCCCTGTGCTGCTGGTAGTAGAATTAACAGGTCATGGGAGGGGGTGGACGCCATGGGTGTTTAAAAGTGAGGGGCTGACGGACACAGAGTTTTGAGAGGTTTTGTCTGGGGTGATAGATACATTCTTTGAAATGAATGAAGGATCAGTGAAGTCAGCTGGGACCCTGTTTGAGAGCTTTAAATGTGTAATCAAGGGGCTAGTGCTGATTAAGAGAATCAGGGGTGCTAAAACAAATAAGGCATGAACTTGCCAGCACAAGGACACCTATACGTACATTGCAGGGGGGATCATAAGCACCGACACTCCTGGAACAAGCAGAGATTAAGGAAGATTTGCAATTATTCAATGAATTAGACCATAGACAGGCTAAGTTTCTTTTCGGGGGAAACCGTGGTATGACAATATGGGGAGGGGCAGAAGCCGGGTAGGTTACTGGCAAGGGCTGCAAAATGGATAATTTAAAAGGTCGAGCCTTGTCAATAACAGACGCACAAGCGGCATAGCGGTTTGCAGACTTGGAGATAGTGCAAGAGTTCTGTCGGTTTTATAGTCAGTTATACTCTTCCTGAATGCAGGTTTCCGATAGTGAGATAAATGGCTGCCTGGACCAGATAGCATTATATTGGTGCACAAACGAGGAGAGGGAGTGGCTGGGTCACCCGGTGTCTCTGGAGGAGGTGTTTGGGGCATTAGATCTCGCCCGTCCGGGAAATCCTCCAGACATGATGGATTTATGGAAGAAGTTTAAAAATATTATGCTGTGAAACTCGCCCCTACCTTTTGCAGGTGTTCCATCAAAGTCTGCAGGATGGCCTGTTGGAAGCAGTGGTGGTGGTGTTGTTCAAACCAGACAAGTCTTTGAACAATTTCTCCTCCTAACGGCCTACATCCCTTATCAACCTGAACAAGAAAATATTGGGCAAAATAGTGGTCTCCAGGCTGGCACCTCTGATGCAGACAATGGTGAAGAGAACCAATCTGGGTTTATTTGGGGCGATCACTTCTATGGAATACGGAGGATGTTCGGTTGATATCTGTTGTGTGACAGGATGTGTCGATAATAGCGGCATTACTGGATGCTACTAAAGCGTTCGATTCAGTGAAGGATGGGTTTGGGGGAGCGATTCATATTGTTGGCGTCATTACTATATACACTGCCAACTGCTAAGATAATGTTGAATGGTCAGTTTACGGACATAATGCTTGAGAGAGGCACCCGTCAAAGATGCCCTCTGTTGCCGTTGCTGTTCGCGTTGGCAATTGAGCCGCTAGTAAAGAGAATAAGGGCGATTCAGCTGCACAGGAGAGTTCAGTTATATAAACATGGGGTGGTGATCTCTCTCTACACGGATGACATGGTGCTTTTTGTCACCGACCCCAAGCGTAACCTAAACCCGACAATGCACAATGTTTTACTGTTCAGGGACTTCTCTGGGCTTAAGATCAATGCTGTAAAGTTGGTTCATTTCCCACTAACGGATAGCATGGATCCATACAGGGACTGGTGGGGGTTTCAGGGGCATATTGACTACACTTCATACCTAGGGGTTAATATTGCTCAGGATCCCACTGTATTATATGAACATAACTATCAGAAAGAAAGTGCTGGAGCAAGCCAAAGGTGCAATGGATAGATTGAGGTATTTGCCCCTTAATCTTTATGGTAGGATCTCCCTGATTAAAGTGGTGTTATTACTTCAGTTTCTGTATGTTATTCTTAATGTTCCATTGGCACTACCTAGAGAATACTTATGGAGATCTGCTATGTTGAGGTTTATTTGGGCTGAAAAGCAGTCTAGGGTCTTGTGGGACAAGCTAGTAGCACCAATACATCAGGTGGGTCTAGCGCTGCCCGATTTTTTTCATAATCTAATTGGCTCTCTACAACGGACAAAATTAAACTTAAAACAGCATCACTAACATGCAAAATTATCAACGATCTAGCCCCAAAATACCTAACAGAAAGGTTCCAAAGAAGAATCTCCAACAGACCCACTAGAGTAGCATATTCCAACCAGCTAGTTGTGCCCCCTTCAAACTAAACACTGGCAGAGGTAACAGTGTCCCTGTCAAAGCAGCCCAGCTGTGGAATTCCCTCCCTCCCTCGTTAAGGTCTGAGAAATTCTATTCACACTTTCGACTTAACTACATTAAATGGCTCAAAGAAAATGACTCGTAACTGACAGAGACCAGGGCTATCTACATCCTACCCACCTGCTAATATGGAGAGAACGCTTACCTACATGCTCCTCCATCAGAGCTTACTCCACCATGCTTTTTGCCTTAATGTATACTGTGTATACACCTCTATGTACAGTTACTTGTGTATATAATTCTGTACTCTACTAGGTGCACAAACTGTATATTACCCCGTGTACAAACCGTAATGTCATCACTTTTCCAATCACTAATGTATCTATTAACTATGTTTGAAATGTGTAACTGTAACCTGTAAGTTTAAAGTATTCTTGCACATGCGCCCGGATACCCTCGGGTCTGGCGCGCGCTATAAATAAATAAACTAAACTAAACTTCATATTGGTTCGGCGATCAGGGAGATAGGAGACACGTGGAGCTAGAGAGGGCGATGATTGGTTATCCTAGCAGGTCATTTCGTGCAGGGAACTAACATGTAGAGCATGGACCCCATGGACCCGTATTGAGCACCAGTCCATGTGGAGGTTATCTATTCCCAGGACCTACTGGTTACTCACACACCCGGAATCCCCTTTACTAGTGAGAAAAGCTATGTCGACCCTATGAACCGACTAAAGGTCACCTATTATTGAGACCCTTTCCAAGATGGGCAATTTATATCACTAGAAGAGATGAGAGCCAGGAGGGAACTCAGAGCTCTAGATGTGTTTTTGTACTATAAACTGAGGAACTCTATAAAGCAGTTGTTCCCGACCTTCCCCAAGCAGCCGGAGGTGTCCCCTATACTTGATAAAATGCTTCAAGATGGCTATATTAGCAGAGTGGTCTCAACTATTTTTGCTATTGGAATTGTCGCTAGGGTGCGTAATCTCAGACGAAATGTGGCAGGATTGCTGTGAGGGGACTTGAAAGGTGGATCTTAACGCCAGATTTAAATTGATCCACTTTAAGTATTTGCATCAATTTACTGTACACCAGCCTTGCTTCATAGATTTCTCCCAGATGCCCCGAGGGGATATGTGCGACGCTCAGTGAGATAATGGATGAGAAATTGGAACTGAGTCCTGTAATGGCATTACTGGGTTACACCAAGCTTATCCCCGGAGGTATGAGGAAACTGATTGCACTGCTTCTGCTCATGGCCAAGAGACGGGTGGCCATGGTGTGGGGGGGTACGCAGTCCCCGAAGTTATATCATCGGTATCCTATTCTGTAATGACATGGAGATGGAATATTGCAGACTCTTGTACAATCTGACTAGTAATAGGGACATGTGGGTGCCATATATCCACAACCTGATGACGCATGCACAAGAGCCAGAAGATGACCTGGCCCAGCCCTAGTAGATACAAAAATTGGTAGAAACAGATGGGACACTGCTTCCCAACATTGTTAAGGTGGTTGAAAGACGTGATAATGGGATGTCAACTGAGTGACATGATGGTCGAATTAGAACTGCTGAGTCCAGGAATAGGTTCAGGTGATACTCAAATGTGGTGTGAATAGAAATACGATACCTCCATTCAATGTACTGTGATTGTCTATGATCCTATGTGATGTTGTTCAGGTTGGCACACGTTGTGCCTTTTATGTTATAAAATGGCAATAGAAGAGTTTACATTTTCTTTTTTTTTTTTTAAAGTTAGCAGGCTCAGCTCCCGGAAAGTATTTCTGGGTCAACCAAAGGTAGTTACTTGTCCATTCTGTGATGAAGCTAGGCTTTATGCTAGTTACCTTCACTAAGAAACTGCAGTGGGACTTGCGTGTCTCCCAATGTCCCTGGTTTAGGGATTTCATGGAAGGGACACTCTTAAGGCAAGCGCTACATGCATCTTGTTTTCTGCTTGGCAGGAGAACACTCAGGATCTCAGGTTTACATGTGTTCCAATCAGCAGGCATCACTGGCCAATATGGAGGTTTGCCAGCATTTTATTGCGGGTATATTGTTTTTTTTTCTGTTATATCGATCAGAAAAGCCCAGCGACTTGGTTCTTTATGTGTTTGACTTCTGTGTCGCGTCTTGAGAGTATGACAGAGAAAAAACCAACTCCGGTATGTAAACTGTTTAGGTATAAACTCTCAAAAAACAAGTTGCCAGCATTTTAGACTCATGGTCATAAATAGATTGATGACAACCAACATTGGACATTTGTAAGTGTAGGTAGGCAGTGGAGTTGTATACGAATTGACCGAATCCCAATTGTCTGAATTTAAAAGGTCAATTAGGAAATATAAGCAGGGGGAAACCCCCCCACAACCCTCACCCAATCCCCTTATATTATTAAAAACCCAAACCAACCCAGAATATATATAAAAATATTCAAACGGTCAATTGTACAGAAGGTCAATTAGGACTACTGTAATTCGGTCAATTGTGTCATTCGGACAATTGTTTTCGGTCAATTTGGGCAATACCGGCAGCTCGGCCAGCTGCGCTTAGGATGTGACTATGATGGGTGAATTTCTAGAGTGGGAGCAGAGGAAGGTTAGAGGCGAGGGAAACATGTTAACTTTGCTAGCTGGGATAGATGGTTGGGGTGAGAAAATGCTGCTTACTGAGCACAGAATGTAACCTTTATGTCTCATGTTTGAATCCCATGGAGGTGGAATCAGGATTTCATCCATCTGTGATTGACCAGAATTAGGACAATCACATTTCGGGATATTTTTTTCTTTTTAGTAGCGCAGTGCTGAAACCTATGTTTTTCTTTAATGCGCAGCGGGAAACCCTCTTTTAGTTGCTAGCTTATCTTGCAGCCAAGCAGAGTCCAGCAATAATTACTTGAATTTGCGGGCGCTTCCGTTTTGGTGCATTTTGTTGCATCTCTTTGGATTGCGTGAGTCCCGTATGTAGGAGGTGACATTAAAGCTTGTAGGTGTTTGGTTATTGATTGACCATTTATATAAAGTATTTCACAGGCACTTCTATTTGATGCTGACAAAAGCCCAAACTGTTGGCATTGCCAATCCTTGTTGTTACTGCACTTGCATGCTCCGAATTGTCCCACGACCTATTAGGAATGTTACTGTTTGTCTTTCCTCCCCTGTTCATCTCCATCCTACACTTCCCCTTAACTCATTTTTGTTACTGCACTTGCACGATCCGAATTGTCTCACGACCTTGTCGGATCGTTATTGTTTGTTTTCTTCCCTATTCATTCCCCTACCTACACTTCCCCTCCTCCCCCTATCCCCTGCATTCTTGTTACTGCACTGACACGACGTGAATGTCTCAGTAAGAACGTTATTGTTCTGTTTTTTCCTTCCCTGTACCTCCCCCTCCCTTGTCTTGATGCGACTTGAAACACCATTTTGCTGTATAGGCGCAATATACATACCCAATAAAATAAATTAAAATAAATAAGTGGCAACTGACAAAAAGGTATTGTTGTCTGTTCTGTATGTATATATTATTATTTTCATGTTTATGGTTTCTTACATAACATCCAAACCATTTCAAATAGCATTTCATGTCTCAGATTGTGAAACTTTAGCTTTCATCTATGTCCTGCAAATGAAAAGTACAATAGGCAAAGCTCCAACTCAGAAATGAGATTCACTCATTCCATCCAGCTGATTTCTTTTTCAATCCTTCCTTTCTAATACAGCTCACCAGGTGACTTGCCCCGACAGCAGGTAAATAACCTGGTTAATAACTGGGAGACCCCATGATATTGTACATTTAGCAATCCCCTTGAAAAACATTAGTTTGCTTTTTCTCTGCTTGGTATTTGTTAACATTAACTTGAAACAAAATTAGACAAACCAATGACATTCTATGAAGAAATATGGACATTTGAACATTTCATCTTTTTTTGTTTTACATGTGTTCAACTGTTGCAGGTGGAGGGTCCTTTTAGGACTTTGGAAAAGGCCACGGTCCCCAGACATGAACCACATATTATATGGTACACCACACTCACTCCACAGGCCTCATTACAAGTTTGCTGGTCCGGTAACAACGGTACCGGTAAGCTTGCCGATACCATTGTTACCGGACCGGCAAATCACAAGTTCTGCTCGCGTGTGCCTTACCGCCGGCCAGGACTGGCCTGGCGGGCGGACCGGCACCCGCGAGCAGAGCATGTCGGATGCACCGGCACCATTCTGAATGGTGCTGTTGCATCCAACTTTCCCATTCCCATTGAGCCCTATGGAGCTCAATGGGAATGGGGAGCATTTTTAATGACCCGATAATTGCCCATTAGCGGGTGCCGGAAAAAATCGCAAGTTTGGCGGCAGCCTGCTGGTTTTACCGGCAAGGCTACCGCCAGACTTGTAATGAGGCCCCATGAGACATCAAAGCAATTGTCACAAAATGCAAACACTGCACAGCACAACATGGTAACCTAGACACTAGGCCAGAGCAACCTCTCACACAGCATCCCCTGCATAAACACAGGACATCATCATCACCAAGGACTTGCATAAAGGCGTCATTACTGGAACATGGTTGACAACCTCATCTGTTGCATATTGCATAAATATACTTGTGAATTAAGTAGCCTGCAAACTAAGGTAAGCTATATATGCCTGGAACCTGTGTGGAATAATGCTTAGTCACTTTGACAAGTTTTAGCAATCACATTGAGAGATGCATTTTCATGCATGCGTGTTCATGGCTATTGGCCTTGGCATCTCTTCCTTCCATATATAGGTAACACAGGCCACTCCTTTGTAATCCTTTTTCAATTGCATTTGACGCTTGCGAAGTAAAGCAGGGGTGCACGAGAAGTGACATAAGATGTGCTGCCTTACGCAAAACAAGATCTGGTACATTTTAAATACGTTTTCCTTGTACACTGCACGCGTGAAAGAGTTTGTTTCCATCTTGTACAGCTTATTGTGGACACTGTGGAAACGTGGTTTCATCTTCGTTCTGAAATGAGTTTGTATTGCGTGACTGTTATCTGCTATTTTTCTCATGTTATTATGAAAACAGAATGCGCTATTTATTAACAGAAAAAAATGGCAATTTGGGAGTCTTGCTGGATTGCCACTTAACACTGAGCCCACAGGTTAATACGGTAGTGGGACAATGCTTCAACCAAATTCAGCAATTTAAAAAACATCTACACCTGTTCTCCTTTGTAATGTATTTCTTATATAGCGCTACACATCCATAGGCTTCAGAGCGCTCAAATAACAGAAAACATTATTATCCCACATAGTGGTGCTCATTTCATCATTTTATTATATTGCAAAAGCTATTTATTAATCACAACATTTTTATTTTGAAAGATTTTATTGCACACTGCAATAAAAAGTTGTTTACATTCTCTTGCAGAATATGGGGGTCATTCTATATTTGCCGGTATCCTGCCAGTAATTCCGGCAGGATACCGGCAAACTGACCCTACCTTTACTGGTGCCTGACATCTCAGTATTACCGGGATATTCCAGGTGCCGGCAATGGATGTCTTGCCACATTCCATGGAGGACCATAGGACTCCATGGAGGGGAATGCCGATATTACTGGCACCAGTATTACCAGTGTGTGTAACACCAGCAGTTTTTTGCTGGTGGAGGCCTAATTTATCTCCAGCTCTTGGCTGAAGATAAATCAGTGACCTCATCGGCAAATCTGTAGCTTGGTGGTGCCGTGAACGTGCTGTTAAAGGAATTACCACCACTATTACCAGCACATTTCCCACACCGCCAAACATTTAATGACCGCCCCATGTCTTTAAAAATTGTAACACGGACAGTTGGTGAAATAATTCTAATTTTAATTTGATCCATGTCAGCATCTGGAAAATTCACCATCTTGAAAATGTGAGATCAGGAAAGGTAAAAATGCTTAGTCATGAATGGCAGTCAGATGAAGCAGATGGTAATTGGCTGTAATTATAATGATCAGGGTGCACATGTTCTAATCTGTAAATTGAAATATAATCATTTTGCAAATCTCATATTGCACTGTGAGCCACAATCCCAGGTTTAGGTCCAACTCATGGAGAACAGCTGGCAGCAGCCTGAAATAGGATGGCACTGTTCTTCTGAGGCATTTCCAGGACATATGAAAGGTAAACATAATGCCAATTTAATGTTATTCCAGTACGAATAAACCTCACGTTTTGGTCCAGCAGATTGAAACCACTGATAAAATAAATAACACACTCTAGTGAGGATTGGCTAGAAAAGAAAAACGGATGGTTCAGGTGAGACAATGGGATTTATACCTTCAAAATCAGCTGCACTAAATAGTAGCTTCACAGAATACAGAAGCAGCCATAAGGCCAGGTCACTAAATAAATCAGATGGGGCAGCGTGTGAATGACCGAACTGATTCCACAAGACTTCACTGTCAGGGTAAGAAAAACAAACAATAGATATAATGCACGAACCATGACTGTAGTTCTGTCCATCAGCATAGAATTGCTACAACTTGGAGACAAAATCAAATTATAGAGCTGAACTGCTTTGGTAAGAAGAAGCAAACAGCTTTCCAATGCCTTCACCCTGAGAATGTAAACTGACCAAGGGCCTAAAACCTGGCACTTTGCCAATGTTCCCAAATGTTATGTTACTCTGCTTTTATACAGCGCCAAATCATCACTGTTGTAGTTTCAGAGCACCTGACCTTAGTCTGCTTGGAGAATATTTACCAAAGGATATTTGCAATGTGTTTGACTGTTTCAATATCAAGTCCATTTTAATATTTTTCTTTTCCATGATTACTCAATTAGGAGACACCATGATGTTTTTTATTATGTAGCTTTTACACCACGCCTGTGCTGGTGACACACTGAGATTATTGCGTTACTGAGTGTCGCCACAGCACATAATACCAGCCTGTGCTACCTCAAAGATGTGTTTGTACAGGATGAGTAGATACATCAAAGCACAAAGGACACAGCAGAGGAATGCTTTGCAGGGGAACTTACAAGCTTTAGCTGTCATTTTGTTGAATAGCTTCAGATTGCTTCTAGGTTGTTCTTAGTTAATTTTCCATAGGAGGCATGTAGTTTTGACAGTGTTTTGACCCTTTTCTTTTCATAAGCTTTTCAGGGATTAGTATGTATAGCCTCACCTGTCCCCTGGAACCTCAATCAGGGGACAGCACCACGATTGTATGATTTTAAGTTTAATAATAACACAACGGCTACACATTCATCGAGGATTGGCTGTTGGTAGCTTTAACAAGTTAGACGTGAATAGAAGAGTAGGAGGATACATCGACTCAACTACTTCATTGCTAACATTGGGACCTGTATGTTTATTTTCTGTTCTATACTTAATGCTCACATATTATCTCTACAAGAGAATAAATATGCATACATTCTAAATACAAGACGAGGAGCATTCCTAATGTGGTTTTACTTACCGACACTATATTGCAAATGTAAATACTTTTTAGTTTACTGATAAAACTGTGAAGGGAAGCTATTGATAACATCTTATGTTTATCATAGAGACAAGTAATAAGCACCTGATCATAGATACTTTAGTGGAAGACTCACGGTAAAAGTGCTGTTGATATTAATATTGAAAGGTGCTGTGGGATAATGGTTCCTCCTGCAATAAACACAGTGATCAAACTCTCTCTCCATAGGCTTCCCTCCGGTACATCACTGTTCTCTGCTACAAAACCTTGCACAGCCCCAGATGGACATTTAGATTGTCTTCGAGGTGAAGGCTAGGCTTTAACATGGCGGGATGATGAACGTTATGACACCACTGCTTGCATCCTGGACATTCTCAGCCTCACAATGCAACAGTATTTAACTAAGAGCCTCCATAACCTCCCTCCATAAAACACTGTAACCTTCAGTCTAAACCATGAACCACCTAAGCGTAACACATCCTTTATTGACGACTTCACTGACCTAGTCACTAACGAGTCCATCTCAACCACCACCATTTTCCCCAGTGACTTAGAACTCCCAGGCAACAGTGATACTAAGACCATGAAGTAGGTACTACTCAACCTACTGGGAACACTGAACCTCCCCCGGCACACATCAGACTCACACTGGCTTTCTGTGGGAATATACATCACATCTGCAGAATGTATGTCCTGGGGTGTGCCAGCGCACTGTCTGCTGTAGATCAAAGGGCACTAAGATTCACAAAGGGATGCACAGTTATGAATGGCCATTCCTGTGGCTGTTTGCCCTGTGGGAACTCTTGCCTGTTGTAAACCAGATTCAGAGCAAAGAGCAACACTGACATGGAGGTGCCATCCTTTATGAGCCCAAATATAATTGCTTCTAATCGGTATGAAAATTATTATTTGTAGGTTCACATGTTCACCTCAGAAACGGACATGGAAATGTGTTTGCAGTGAAAAGATCCTTGTGGCTTGTAACTACAAATACGTTCCCTGAATTCATATGTGAAGAGATTCACAGCACCTTGCTCATGAGTGCTCGCTCAGTTGTCCAATCGGTTTCAGTAGTTCGGAATGCACCAAATGCTTAAATATTCAGGACGAGGCTGGCTCTGGGTTCCTGGTGCTCGCAGAAGTCTTTCTCTTGAAATCAATGTCATTGATGTGAATCAGGTAGTTGCATGCAGGGAAATGCAGCTGCGGAATGTGAGTAAAGCTTGCACTGTCCATCCTGCACCTGTCCTGCCAATGTGAACGAAACTGTCTCCTACTTGCCCCCTACTGTTGTGCAATTACTCGTTTGTGTGAAACACGCGTACAATTGTGATGTCATATCACCTCACCATATGAGGTTGCCCAGCCCCGCTTGGTTTTCTTTTGCTTGATTGCTAGGGTTTAGAAGCGTGCTTGGTGTTGGGGGCCTGTCCCTCAACCGTTCATCCGAATTCATACCAATAATACGCAAAGCCACTGCTAACATCAACCTTCTTTATTCTTGCCTAACATTTAACTGTCGTTCCCTTCCCTTGTCCCTCCCCTTCCGCCCTCCTCCCGCCCTGGTGTTTGTGTCCCTTCCCTTAAAGGGGCTGCGTCCCTTTATTCACGTACAACACCTCCCCCGTGCTTAACATGAAAGTCGGGGTCACATCTGCTCAATGAGTCTCACCGGTCTCCCCACTATCCTGTGGGGTCTGCCTGGAGACACTCTGCTCTCACCAATCGCTTCAACTGAGGGGTCTGCATCATCTCCTGGGTACTCGGCAGACATTTCTGGTGCCTCTGGATCATCGAGATATAGCCTTTTGAAGAATGACACATTCCTGGTGATTTCGCCTGGTTCTCTGGTTGCAGTTATCATGGGTCCCTTTATGGCCGTGATGATTCGAGGTTCTGGATTATAGCGGGTGTCCGTTTTCCTTCTCTGGTTTTGTCATACTAGGATGGCTTGTCCTACCTCTAGCTGGGGGTCTTTTGCTTTCCTCTTTTTCTCAGCCCATTCTTTGGCTTTCCTCTTCTTTTCAGCATCCTGTTCCCTTATGGCTGCATCTTCTTCCGGTGTGTAGTCTTCCCACTCGGGGATGCGTGTTTGGGGTCGGTATCTCACCATTAGTTCGGCTGGTGGTTTTCCCGTCACATCATGCTGGGTGTTCCTGTAGCTTCTGAGAAGCTGCAAATGACTTGTGCTTGAGGTATTTGTTTGGCTAGGGCTTTCTGTCTGGTTAACTTAATAGTTGCCATGAACCGTTCCACCATCCTGTTGGCTTGGTGCCAGAGTGGTGTAACCTTCTGATGATAGAAGCCAAGGTGGTCCGCGAATTTGGCAAATTCCGTCCTTGGAACAGGGATCCATTCTCTGTCTTGACGATGTTGGGGATGCCCCATCCACTGAATAGTTCATCTATGATGGGCACCATTTCACAGGATGATGTCGACGGTGTTTGCTTGATGAAAGGAAACCTTGAGTATTCATCGATGATTACAAGCAGGTATCCTCCTTCTTCCAGGGGTCCATAGAAGTCCATTGCAACCTTTTGCCAGGGCCTCGCTGGAAGTGTCGTTGGTTGTATGGGGTTTGAGGGTGATCTCTTTGCTGCTAGTTTGCAGGGTCTGCAGTGTGCCAGCATGTCTTCCACTACGGTGTCCATGTAGGCGAACCAGATGTGATTTCGTATGATCTTTTTTGTATTGTCAATCCCCCTGTGGCCCTCATGGGCTAGTGTTACTAGCGTCTTTCGTAGGTCTTTTGGAGCCACTAGCCTACTTCCACGTAGCAACATGCCTTGGTCCATGGCTACCAGTTCCCTGTGTATGTTGGCTAGTCGGTCCAGGTCCTTCTTGTCCGCCCCATCCCCTCCGTTTCTTCTTTCTTGGCACTCTCTCCATTTATTGGAGCGGGTGAGGCATATTTCGGCTTAGATTGTCGGGTCAACCTTGCTTCTCTCTGCAAATATTGCCGTTGATATCGTCGGTGGCATGGCATTGGAGGATAGGTATGAGATGTATTCTTCAGCCTCATGGGCTAACGCGTCATCACTTTTCATCATTGGGTGCCTGGACAAGTAGGCTGCTGGGTTGGCCTCTCCTCCAGGCTTGTGGACGATCACATAGTTATATTATTGTAGTCTTATCCCCCAGCGCTCAATTCGGGGAGGCATTTTTGTCTTGGGGTTCCCAAATATCGAGAGGATTGATGGTCCGTTATGAGGGTGAACTTCCGGCCAATTACAAAGTGGTAAACCTTTTTGCAGGCCCATATGGCTGCAAGGCTTTCCCATTCAGCTTGAGAGTAAGCTCCCTCAGTGTGGGATAGGGCGCGGCTGGCGTAGGCCACAACTGATGTCGTGCGTTGTCCTTGGTGTCAGTTTGAGCTAGGATGGCTCCGAGACCAACTGGGCTGGCATCCACCGTGATGATAGTGTGCTACTCAGGATGGAAGTATGCTAGCTGGCGGTGGTTGGTAAGGTTCTCTTTTATGGCTGTGAATGCCGCCTGGCAGTGTAGGTCCCAGAGGAATGGTTGGTCGGTGGGTCGGTGATTGTGGCGTAATTCGAGATGTAGCACGCACAGTATCCCGCCATCCCTAGGAAGGAGCATAGTTCCGCAGTTGTCATGGGGGCTTGGAGATCAGTGATTGCTTTTATCTTGTCCGGGTCAGCTGTTATGCCTCTGTCTGAAAATATATGTCCAAAGAATCTGAGGCTGGTCTTATTGATGTCGCATTTGGGTCCATTCAGAGTTAATCCTGCCTTTTGGAGGTTCTTGCAGACAGCTGTGAGGGCTCCATCGTGTTGTTCTTGGTCCCTCCTGAAGATCAGGATATCATCGCTGTAGTTTAGGGCGTTCACCTCGGATGATATTAGGCATCTGATTGTCTCTTGAAAGATTTCAGTGTTGGATGATATATCCCGAAATTGAGGTGTTTATATCTAAATAGCCCTTCGTGTGTCGCGAAGGTGGTGATTGCTCTTGAAGCCAGATTTATGACAAGCTGGTGGTAGCCCTGATTGAGGTCTAGTTTTGAAAAGTGTGTTGCTTGTTTCAGCCTGATAAACATGTCCTCTAGGTTTGGACCTGGGTGCCTCTCCCTTTGGATGGCGGTGTTGGGGATGCGCATGTCGACGCATATGAGTAGGAGTCCATTGTCCTTGGGCACTATTACTATGGGCGATACCCATGGTGTTGGCCCTTCTGCTTTTTCAATGATGTTGTTGAGGATGAGGAGTTGGATCTCCTTTGACACTTGTGCCTGGAGGTGGAAACCCACCTTGCAGGGGTGTTGTGGCACTGGCGTGATCTCGGGGTCAATGTGTAGTTTAACAGCAGAGTCTTTGAGCATACCTACTCCTTCAAACATTTTGGGGAATTGAGCCTTGAGATCCTCTTTTGTGAGGGGTCAGCATGTTATTGACATGATGGCATCACGTTCTGACGGGTGTACCCTTATTACTTCAGATGGGTCGTATTGTAGGTCAATGATTGCTAGGGCTCTGGCCGTACGGTAGCTGAGGAAGCAGCGCCCTACAGATGGGCTCCTTATGACGTGAATTGTGGAGGTTACTGTGAGGTCGCGATGTGTAATGTCACATTGAAATTGTCCTTTGGATGTCATGGGACGCTCCCCACTGGAAGATGTGTGTTTTGGACTTCCGCAGGGGGTAGAGGGTAGCAATGTCATGGTATAGTTCTTCATTCATGACATTTACCGTCGCTCAGGTGTCAACAACAAATTTGTTCCTGGCGTCTCCCATCTGTATTGTGACTCTGGGGGCTGGCGTGTCCTCCAATTCGACGCTGAGGAATCGGACATATTCCCTGTCGTATCCGTCCTGTAGGTATTGGAACTGTTGCATTTCCCCCTGCTGATATCTTGGCGGGGAGTTGGCATATGGATCTATGTCCAGAGGGAAAAATAGGACATGACTGTCTTGTTCATGAGGTGGCGGGAGGTCTCTCGTATACATTCTCTCCTGCGCAGGCATTTGCACTGGGTCACGTTGGCGGATGTCGTAGAGCTCATGATCTTTCCTGTCGGGTTCAATTTGTAGTCCTTCCAGCGCTCTCACTGTGTTTGGGCGTTCGTAGATGTTCCTGGGGTAGGTCACCCCTCTTTCAACGGGGCGTTGGTCATGTTGTTCTCTGTGTGTCTCCGGTGCACGTCCAGCAGTCTGTTGGCGGATTGGGTTCGCCTCAGGGAGCTGTTCCTTGCACATCACTTGAAAGTGGTGTTCTTGTCCACATCGTATGCATCGTTGGCCAATTGCAGGGCATGGTCCTCTGTGTGGGTACTCAAACCTGCAGCGGTAGCATTGGCGGTCACTCTGTGTACGTTGTGAGGGGTACCTGGGATTTGGTCTATTCTGCGAGTTTGGGTATCGGGTGTAGGGGTTTATGGCTGTGATGATGTCACCTTTTTTGGGGTTTTCAATGGCTGCGGCCTGGACGTCAATTCTTTCGTATACCCTGGCTAAGTGCAATACTTCTCTGAGGGAAAGAGGCTTTTTTAGTAGATGTTTCCTGAACATTGAGGATATGCATCCTTCTATTTATTATGCATAGTCTGATTGCTTCATCGTCATTAAAGCTGGCGAAGTCGCACACCCGGGAGGGCACACACTGCCAAATCGCGGGTGAAAGTCCTTCGCCCCCCGGAATAGGCGCAAGCAGCCCATCCACCCTCCCCATGCCCCACAGGCAGCCCATCCAACATCCCCATGCCCTGCAGGCAGCCCATCACCCCCCCATGCCCCGCAGGCAGCCCATCACCCCCCCATGCCCCGCAGGCAGTCCACATGGCACCATGCACTTGGGAGCCCCGACTCATGTCCCCCCACCCACCCCCATTGACGGGCACCTGCCAGCAGGCCCCGACTCATGTCCCCCCAACCCACCCACATTGACGGGCACCTGCCAGCAGGCCCCAACTCATGTCCCCCCACACCCACAGTGACGGGCACCTGCCAGCAGGCCCCGACACATGGCCCACCAAACAACATGTCCTAACAAAATAGACCCATGGCCCTAATGCCAACCCAAATCCCCTCTGCCCCCCAGAACAAGCACACAACCATCCACTGCACCCACTCCCTAATTACCCATGCCATGAGAGTCTTAAAAGAACCACCATGGCCATGCATAAATGCACAACAAAGCCACACAGTGGCAACACATGACTGAGGCAATGTTCATTGAGACATGCACAAAACCAATGATAGTACACAACACCAATCATGCAGTTATAAGAAATGTATTAACAAACATAATGAAATAACATAATGAAAATCAAACTTGCAAATTAATAAATAATGAAAGCTATTACCGAAAAAAAGGAAAATCCAATGAAAAACAAAAATCCACGACATGAAAAAAGAAAAGTGGTCCATCGCCAATGTCAATATGAATTAAATAATAAAAAAAGAGAAAACCTTTGATCCATGGGAATTGTAAAAAAAGAAAGTATGTACAAGTCTTGAACTATATACAATCCAAGTCTAAAGGGTGCATTATCCCAAAACAAAAGGAAACTTGCAAAAAAGTCATATGAATAAAAAACTATATACATAAGGTGGAGCAAAGTCCATTAACTCCAAATAATAAGAAAAAACAAAGTAAACCTAACCATAAAGAACTATGTAGAAAGGCGGCGGGCACACAGCTGTTCGTGATGATGTGCGTGGTCCCCCCAGGAAGCATGCACATCATCACGAATGACACTTGTGCGCAACGTGACACCAATCAGGACAGACTCAATCCGGTCACGTCCACAGATAGAGGAGTGCCAGATGAGTGGACCTCCACCCTACCTGCAGACGGGCCTGGGACGGGGCATCCCTGTTGGTGCATGGTGATGCAGTCACAGTGCCAGGGACAGAGACATGCACAGGCACCTCTGCGGCGACCTGTGCTGCCTCCGACCCCTGCCCCTGGACTGCACCACTTGCGCCAGTGGTACCACCGCCACCAGGCCCATAGGGTGGCTATGTAGCGGCCTTGTAAGAGGATTCAATTCAATGTAAGTACCACCAGGGCCATGCATAAATGCACAACAAAGCCACACAGTGGCTAAATCAATGCCTAGTCTGGGATACTGAATGGAAACCCTTCTTCATATATCTTTATGTCCAGTTCTTGCGTTCTGGATGACTACCCCTATATAACACCCCTCTCATGGAATCCCCCTGACCCCACTGAGCCAAGAAGTAGTTCTGTTTTGAAAGTTTAAAAGGTTTATTTGATAATTTAAACAATAGATATATATTTCACACTTTATAATAGATTAATAATTGAATATCACACTTAATCTGAGCAGTAATCAATAATGGATAGTCCGGCACTAGCACACCTCTTTATAATCAATGATGAGTGGTTATAGGATGGATAAGATAGCAACAATACTTTTATGGTTTCAATGGATGCAATGTGGAATGAAATGCAGTACAGAAAATAACTTGATAGGATTTCACCAAAAGACAATGTAATCACTTTCTTGGACAATTCACCCCCCCCCCTTTTATGTACTGTAAGGAGATGAAGATGACACAGTTCTTAGGAATGCAATCAAATAGAATTCAGTTCAATTCCCCCCCAGCAGCTTATACAACAGATATGAGTTTTGAAACACAGGCAAAATGCTTTGAATATGGTGACAATGCAGTGAGAAATATGCTGAAAATGCTTTTAATTCCCTTCAGGAGGTTCAGGGTGAGTGAAATATACTTGGGATGAGTTTAGCAAGGATCTAGGAGTAACTAACAGGTTAAACAAATGTTTGGCAAAGGAAAGCAATGATGCTGCTGTTTTCACACGTGGCTGGATTTTTAACCAAATTGCAAATCGCGGTAAAATTCGCGAGTGCGAGAATCGTGATTACGGCAAAAGTATGAGGAGTAGGAAGTCGGTTCTAGGCTTGTTGAAAAGCTGAGATTCTAAGCTTTCAGAGGAAAGTTGAACCAAGTTCCTAGAAACGGTTCCAGAGATAAGGACGATTAAATAAAGGTAGTTTTTCGGATTTGAAATTTTAAAAGTTCAAAGCGACAGGTTACAGCTTGCAGCTAGAAATTGACAAGTGACAGCTTTGCAAATGACAGGTGACAGTTCGGAGGCAGTTCTGGTTAGATTAAAATAGATTGAATTATATTATTTTAACTAAGAGATTGGTTCTGCACAGTTCTGCTAGGTACTCACAATATAATTTTAAAAGGAATGGGCCTCGCCACGGATCTGGTCAACAGGTTTTCTTCACTTGCCACGGATGGTTTCTGCGCACAGCGTCTGGGTCAGCTCTACTCTGCTGGTCTGGTCTGGGTCTCTGGTTCTGCTCAGGTCTGTGGGTCCGGATACAGCGGTCTCCGATTCAGCTGGTCTCTCTCTGGATACAACACTGCTCTCGGGCAAATGGCAAGAGTTCTTGCAAAGAATTCAAACAGCTCGCCTGGCTGTGAATAGTGGCAATGATTTGAGGCCTGCTAAAGAGGGATTTAGCTTGTAGTTGACCTCTCTGCTAAAAATTCTGAAATAAAGTCTTGGTCTCTGAAGGTGGATAGATTGAAGTCTCTATGTTGGCTCTCTGGAGGTTGATGGAGGTAAAGTATGGATTTTCCCGGCAGAGCATTCCCGCAGCAGATGGAATAGAATGTCTCTATCTGTCCTGACTGTCTGCTTTTATGTGTTTTGAAAGTGGGTGGAGAGGCTAGCTTTCTAGGCCCTACCCCTCTCCACTTGTCATTGGCCACTTCCTCCTCTTCCCCTTGATTGGGGGAATGAAATGAAGTGTCATCATGATGAGGTCTGTTTATGATACAGAGAAGCCACCCCTGTCAACTTTACACACAATCTATATTTGACCTAAAGACATATTTCATAGATACACAATGGTTTGAAATTACATGCACCCATCACATTTACTGATGGTAGCCCCTGTTCCAATTCTGTCGTTTCTAGGAGCTTGGGTTCAAAAATGGCAACATATTTCACTTTGTGGTCGGGTTACCAATATTGGATTTGTCCCGCATTTACACAAATGTTCGCAAAGCATGTGGGCATTAGGTGGTGGAGTGTCAGATTTTTAACATACATACATTTAGAGTAATATCCTCTTTTCCGCTAAAAACCCCCCTGAACATACCACCGGGTCCTAACACGTCTTCAAATGTGCACAGAAAAATCACAAGAATAATGATATCACTTATAAAATTTTCACAAGTCCGCTCTATGAATGATCCATCTTTTTAGATTTATGTTCTGGACCCAAAGGGGTGTGGTTTCCCAGGTCACATGGTGTAGAAACCAGATTATCCAGTGTCTGCCAAGCTCAGAGAACCTGCCCCTCCCAGCTTCTGCCAAGAGGAAGCTATTTTACGGTCCCCCTAATAAACCATCTGCCTGGGCCCTGGAAGGCCCATTGTTCAAAATGAAGCCATTTACGACTACCCTAATAAACCATCTGCCTGGGCCCAGGACAGGCCTTTGTTCAACTCCCTGTAGCTGCTCCACCCCTAATCTAATCAGAGAGGCGACAACTCCTTTTGGCAAGGGGAAGAGTGGCTGAGCAGGTTTTAACTCCTGTGGGGGTAGATGTCAGGCAGAATTCAGTTCCTTAAGCCAGGCCCCAGCTAATGTCACTTCTAGTTACCCAGTTTTCTGCATTCAAATAAACTAACAATTTTTTACACATGCAGCTAGAATGCTGATTCTAAGTTCAAAACTATGACATTTTAACTGTTACAAACTATGTGACACTCAAAAGTAGGTCACTCAGTTAATTTAAACATTTCGATTTTGGTGGTTTTAATCCAGTTTCAGTTAGGCTGCTGACATGCATAGCTCAGCCAGTTTTGTTATGAACATTGTTTTGGGCTCTTCATCTTCCCAGATTTAGTATGCACACATACTTCATTCTGCCAGATGTCTGCTGGTGTTCAGTGAGATTGTTGGATATTCTGCAATGTTTGAAATGGGCATTCTGAGCTTGCCTTCAGAGAAAAAAAGGGTGATTTTTAAAGTGCTTTCTAGCGAACAGGCACTGCTGTTTTTCTCTTTGGCACCCCATTTCACTCATGGCTCTTCTGACCCAGCACACCCGCACCGGGGGGTGGCAAGTCAGGCGACCATTTTGGTGTGCGCACAAACTGCGCGGTTTTCATAGATTCTGGCGCACATGTGGGCTTTTTCGGCCATCTTGGATTTCCTAAGCCCACAGCACCAAATTTTGTAGCATAATAGTCCAAACGTGGGTCAAAACACCCAACAGCCTCCTCCTCCTCTATAGACACCAGCAACCTGGATGACTCCGCATCGTCTTCCGCCGTTGCAAGCCCCTGTGGGGGCTCATCCGCCCCTTCCGCTGCAGCCGTACTGGTGGACACGGCACCAGTCCCCTCACTCCCGGATGATGGAATTTCCTGGGAGGGTGACTTGGCCTTGCGTCGCTGGCCGGTGAAGGCATCCCTGCTGCTTTCCTCCACAGCGCCGTCTCCGCCCTCTTCCTCACTTGCCGCTGTGTAAAGGGAGACATTGAACACAAGCATCAGGGTACTGAACTATAGTCCCCTAGACACAAAGCAGTAGCACATGAGTGGCACTGTCAAACGTCACTTCCATCATGTCCCTCCACAACACATGGGTCAGTGCAGGCAACACACATGCAGGAACAGGCATGGCACATGCAACATACATTGGCATCCATGTCCACGGCACCGTAGATTCATCCAATGGTGGGCTGATACTCACATGCATCATGGGAGATGCTGGTCACATGCACCCACATCACACGAGGGTCATGAATCTGGACCGGTATACCCCCAGACACAGTGAAAACAAGGATGACTAGGCTGTATCAGTGAATCAACACATCGTCACGGACATGTGTCATGCATCCATGGTGCACACACTACTCAGATACACGGACATGTACTTCATGCATGTCCATGACAGCAGCACACATCTCTCACACCCCAAACATGTCGAAGTACAGACACAGGCTTGCATACATGTGTGCGTTCCGCATGCTGTTCCGCATGATGCACTGTAACACATACACCATCCATGTGGGTCACGCCTGACTGGACTCACATGCAGCACCATCATGTCCCTTCACACACACATCCGAACATGACCCATGTCACACATGCAGCCAAGTAGCTAACTACCAGCACACTGCAACATGCCCTTTTTTAAATGTGAATGCATGGCCACTTACCGCTCGACTCCAGACGGGCCTGCATCCTGAGGATCTGGTGGTGAGGCACTGGGCGAATGTGCTCCAGGACCCTCATCTGCTGGGTGGTAAGCTGGACCCAGCGCCCCACTGCATCTGTTGCTTCCAAGAGGCGCCAGGCCTTCTTGAGGGTCCTGGACTTGTAGTCCTCCCAGCGCTTCTGGACGTGTTTGATGTTGTGGGGTGCCACCCCCTCCGCATTGATTGCACCCACCATGTCCTTCCAGATCCTCTTCCGTCCTTCCTTGTCACCGTGCAATGGTGTGAAGAGGGCATCATAATGCCCCAGAATTTGCTCCACCAGGATACCAACTTCCTTTTCACTGAAGCTGGTAGCCCTCTGCCTCTCTGCTGGGGGGTTGCCACTGGTGCCGGAAGGTGTTGTGTCAGGCATGGCAACCCCCGAGGCAGGTGTGGGTGGGCAACTGGGTCCTGGGGCTGGGCTGTGGAGTGATGGAACACCAGTCGGGAATCTTCTGTTCCAGCAGGGGTGGTCACAGCAACTGGACCCCTGCAGATGGCAGATGTGCAGGCACCAAATGGCAGGGCACGGTGGCAGCAGGCAGGCAGCAGCAGATGGTTCGTGGGAGGCTGCTCAGGGCTCTGGGGGCAATAATTCGGCCTTCTGGGCAGGAGCGCGGTCTTCCGTGTGTTGTCGCATGGCCAGCTTGATACGGAGTGATTTGGCACGTGAAGAACAGCACATTTGCGTGAATTCTGAGGAAAGGCCCTTAGCGCGTAAGCGCATAGGTGACGTAACGTGCGCGCGGGCGTTTCCCTCAGCACGGGTTGAAGGTCCCACGTGGGTTTCCATCGCTCTGTATGTGTTTTTCATGGAAAGCGGTGCGTGTGTTTTCCAGACGTTGGGGTTCACACAGGATTACTTCACAGCGGCTACAGTGCATACTTCTTCTTTTGGCGTGGGTGTTGTCTATGCATTCTTCTTCTACACGCAAGGCAGATGGTGAGTCACACACGCTATTTTTCCTACTGCAGGTGTCCCTGTTAGTCGCGTACCCCTTTTTTTCGGGCATACTAGCCTGCGTGTTGATCACATACACATTTTTTGTGTTCCTGGCTGGCACAGCATACTGCATGTGTTTTTTACCCGCATGTTGGCTACAGGGGTCGCGTATCTCTTTTTCTTTCTTTTTTGGGATGCCTGAGCATTGCGTGACATGTCATTTATCCTAAGGGGCCACAGAATGGGACATTCATCCTAGCTTTATATACGTGCTTTGTTGTTTGTGCGCCCTTTTATACTGCGCGGGGACGCTATCACCTGCCTTTGGATGGCGGATGTGTTTAGGCCTGTGTGTGTCTTTTGGTGTGCGCGTGTTTCCCCTATTCAATTCCATGAATACGTGTAGTTTGCCTGCGTGTGGGCGTTCCGTGTATTTCATAGCAGTACTTCCCCAGTTACGCCCTTATTTTCACACGTTGTACCCCATTCCGCATGTTCCGCCCCGTGTTCCGCCCCCTTTTTGGTGTGTGTGCTAATGTTGTGCGCTTTCGCTGTGCACGTCATGCATGGCATTCGGGATGTTGCAGTGACGGGTGCGCCCGTGTGCACCACGCGTGGATTTGGCACACCTCGTGGAGATAACACACGCAGGGCCTTCCATGAATCGCATGCATGCGCGTGCACTTGCTTTTTCACGCTTGCGCCAGCTTGCGCCACTGATTTCGGCCACATTTGTTCCATGAATCGGCCCCATAGTCACAGGATGCCCTTTGGCACTTTAAATCCATACTATGTAAGCCTTCTATTTCTATGTTAAACAATGAGCCATGGGAATATCTCCTGGCACCTCATAAAGTACAAACATGCAAACTATATCTGCCAAGACCAGCATCCTAGTATAAACTGTCTTTTAGTAAAAGCTAGACCTGCAATTAAAAATTCTATTTATTTTTAACATGATTCATTTTGGATTTGCATTCAGATATCCTTTGCCTCATTAAATCATGGTTTAACAACGGCAATATACAGGTTCTAAAGGATGCATTCCAACCAAACTAGAAAGCTTATCCAGAAACGTTCCTTAAGAATATGATATGTTGTAGCCATAAAAGTCAAAGAAATCCAGACTGTTACCTTACTTGGGATATTGACCAGCCAAATCTTCAGTTTCAGCAAAGCAGTCTTTTGACTTCTATCCCTATACATAGAGCACCTGTTGATAACTCTGTGTTTTGTGATTTTGTTGCGATTATATAGCCGCTAGCTTAACAGAATGCATCATGCATTTGTGTAATTGGAGGTTTCAGATTGACTTGAAGGCCCCAAACATATTAACTCTAAATATCTTTTTGAATCTATGAGCTGTTTGAGACTCTTATAAATAATAGACTTCCACAAGCAGAGTCGCTCGTTAGATAGAATTTTCACTTCATCCCCTTTGGTGACAATCCACCAGTCCTTTCCTCTCTTGTGGCACCTTGTTTTCAGATAGCAATTCAAATATAATGCAGTCAGGGCAATTAGAACTTAAGTAAAATACTGTAGTTCTCCTTCGGACTGTCACATCATTTCTCTGTCTGCGTGGGACCTCAAGATGTTATCCCCCATAAAGATTTGAGATAATATCAATATCAACTTGTCAATGGCATTTGATGATGCAACTAAAAAAGAAAAATTCTGAGAAAATGAAAAAACAAATCAATCCAGGTATTCCCCCACACCTAACAAAGACACATTCAATGTGGGTGCCACAGAACTCAAATGGCACCTCACAAAAACAAAGGATGATTTAATTAAGCTGATACATATTGAGAGATTATTAAAAAATATTTTTAAGGCAAAACAATCCTATTTTGCTAATAGAATTATGTTCAGCATTATATTCAAAAGAATTATTGCAAATCCTGAAAGAACTTACAAATTCTACATTCCTAGACTTGGAGGTTCCATTCTCCTCTGAACTATGCCACATATATCAGTGAGAAAGATTATACCATAAAAAAAAAACCATTATCTTGAAATGCCCTCTCCCAGTCACTGAATGTTTTATTAAGTGCTGAGATATAGACATGTATCCCACTTTTTTTCACTCTTTTCATCCGTTATTACTGAAATTTGAATCTAATTGCCAAAACGAAACCATCAAGCTCTCTGAAAGAACTTTGTTCTCCAAAAAAGTTTTAAATCACTTTCCCTAGCTGTAAAAGTCTTAATTGGTGCTGTTAGTAACCAAACTCTGAGATTAGGACAATTTCCTCCTGCCTTTAAAACATGGTTGTTCACCCCCTTATTAAAGAAAAACAAGCTCACATGGGAAGGCTTGCACATTTTTGTTTGCTCTCACAACTTCCTTTTTTGCTAAATGTATTGAATTGGCTGTGTCTGCTAAAATTATGGATCATGTTGAATCTTGTAACCTTCGGGACTTTGGCCACGCTGGCTTCCATCCCGCTTTTAGTACTGAGTCAGTAGTGGCACCTATGATGGACAAGATCTTGGGTATAGGGGATGACAGAGTGCTTGTACTTTTAGATCTCTTATCAGCCTTCGTCGCCTTTGACTATCTCATCCTCCTGGGCCAGCTTCAGCACTTTGGAATTTCAGGAACATCGTTAGCCCAGCTGACTGACTTTTGATCTAATATATTCCAATTGGTAACCTTGGATTCTTTTGAATCATTGGCTTTACCAATATCTTGCAGTTTCCTTCCATGTGCCGCAATCTCACTCCTCCTGTTTCACTGTTAACTACAACCACTGGCCTCACAGTTATTTTAATTTGGCATTTGTTTTTACACATATACTAATGATACTCAAATCTTGCTACATATCGATGGGTTATTGTTTGCCACAAGCTTGATCTTTCTCCAAGCCATCTTATTTCTTTGCAATTTAATAAACAGTATTTGTCTTAAATGTAATATTAACAAAACTGAATATTTACTAAGTGGTTCACAGACAGTTCAACTTACTGACATTAGCTCTTGGACCTCCACCTCCCACTTCAGAAAATATTTGCAATTTGGGAGTCATGCCAGATTCCCACTTATCACTGAGCCCTCACGTTAATAAGGTAGTGGGACAATGCTTCAAGCAAATTCAGCAATTTAAAAAACATTTACACCTGTTCTCCTGTCTTCCTATGTTTCTTATCTTAAAATTGCAAACCCTTGAACATTCATTAACCAGAGTTTTGCTCAAGCTCCACAGGGTGACACACACTTCTTCTGCACTCAAGCAGCAGCAATGTCTTTCTGTCTATAAATGCATTGCATTTAAAACCTTATGCATCGTTCATAATGCTTTCTATGTTAACTGTCCTAGTTTTCTCTGTACTACATTTGTTTACTTTAAACCCATACCGTCTCTTCAATTAGAAAACCAGTTATCTGTTTTCAATACCCAAAGCACAAAGACAAAAATGGGGAGGAAAATCCTTTTCCAAGCAGACGGATGTACTGAGGAGATTTCTCCCTGAAGACATTAGCAAAGTAGAGAATCATTTACATTTAGTGAGGGAAACAGATAGAGTGGTTGAGAGACAAAGAAAGAGAGAGATGGACTGTGAAAAAGTGATATTTAGCGAGAAGATGGAAGAGGGACACCCAAACAGGGGCCTTGTTACACCCATCCCACCCTCACCCCTGCAACACAGAAATGCAGGATGTACATCACTTCTGGGCCATTCCTCCCCATCATCATTGACGGTTCGCAGGTGTGAGAAGCACTACTCACTTAGGCAACCATTCAGACCATACCTGGATGACAGTATTGAAGAGGTACAGCTGTCAACAATTGAACAAGTTGACTGACTGCAACCTTCAACAACACTGATGATGTCATGACTGACATCATGACATAGATATGTTAGACAATAAGCACATAGACATCCCTGCACAAACTTATGCAAACATTTAGCTTTATTGCTGATAGAGGACTGACACACACGTGTATACCTTTTTCTATGCTGAAACGGCAAGACGCATAAGAATACATATGAACTGCTTGCTGACGCTTAAACGCAACTAACATGGGAAGCCATGGGAATGAAGATGGAAGCCATAGGTACAGTGGAGTGAATGGGGGAAAGCAGGACGAATTTAAGAACACAGAGAAAGGTTGACAGGTTGTTCCTGCTGAAGCATGTAGACCAGGCTTCCAGCACAGACACTACACAGCTTCACCAAGGAGTCTGATAGAAGGAAGTTTTCAAGTTAACAGAAGAGATAGGAGACCTGCAGGCAACCCAAGCCAAAAATCCTCATAATTTCAAGCAAGAGAACTCCATTTTGTGGTGACAACACACATGATCTGAACCTACAAGACAGAGCCTATTCATTTGAGCCAGACTGAGAAGGCTTTTCCCATCGAACCAAAGGCAGGAGGATACAAATGTAATACAGGTTCAAAGCCAAATTGCCTGTCTCAAGGCCTAGGAGATCGGAGATGGTAACCCTTTGGGAATATGCAGCACAATCAGTGTTGTTCCCACAACCTTAAATAGTTGCACTTGGCCTGGTAACTGTCCATAACTCCTAGGCTGAGAAGACCCTTTCTGACCATTCCTTAACCACCTTCCAAGCTAAGCTTAAACTATGTTGCATTGGCCACTCACCTTACGCTAGCCTGTAACTTTGCATTCCTAACACATAGAGCTGGTCTCAGAAGAGGCCACTAGATATGGCTTTCCCAATTATCGTACTAACCCCTTATAGAATGCATATGTAGTTCACCTGGCTAACCAATCCCTTACCCTGTTCGTTTTTTGGAGGTAACCTCATTGTTGTTCATGCTGCAATCCCTGTCATTGAATGTTAATAAAGACAGTGTACTTTGTCCTATGGCTGGGTCTTCTGTTCTTGGGGCAGGGGATTCCCAGAGTCCAGTTCCTCTTGCATGTAAATGGGGAGACTGATAATATTTCCCTTGTCACTATGACAAGGTTGTACTGCTGGTACATTGGTGTTGGAAGTTATTTTCTGGTGCTGCTCTTCTTGTGAGTGTCGGTGTATGGAGGACAGTTGTACTGCTTATATCTGTAAATATTTATGTGTGAGAGAACAAGCTTCGGGTTTTGTTGAGGGTTGTTTACGTTTGTATTTGTGCGTGTTTTGTGTGTATGCGTATTCTTGTGTACATGTTCATTTGTGTGTGTGTTTCTGCATATGTGTTTGTGTGTGTTTGTACAGGGGTATAGGTCTGACATGACCTGCTGATTCTTCCACTCGACCATATTTATATGTGAGCACAATTTGCTCTTTCGCTGCCTTGTCTTTTCTTGTACTGTATTCTTTGTGTGGCATTTTACAATGTTGCTGTCTTTCTGTGCATAGTGTGTATGTGAGGGACGATAGTTTGCTGATGCGTGTTATGTACCTTTAGATATGCCAGACTAACGTATACGGCAGATGTTCCAGTTGCACCTGTTCTCTGCAATTGATCAAAGGCCATCAAATGATAATCAGACGAGGACTTGCCTCCCGGAGACATGCGCCGAGTTCAGTTCAGCGAGGCCCATTTCATTTTAGATTCTATTTGAATGGAGGTCACAGCGTTTATTCCCTTCTCAGTACCTCAAGAATACATGAACACTTCAGTTTAGACTTAGAGAGAGGCCCTGTATGCTTGGTCATACCAGCTGCAATCCTTAATGAATACTCATCTCCCATTTTCTACATCATGAAGGCTGTTTCTTTTTGTCTTCACAAAAACCTGAGAAAACTTTATTCAACCGGCAGTGGCCACTGGCGTACCTGTCTAGAGGAAGCTAGTAAATATTTTCCCTGAAGTGGCCATTTGGAGAAGTCCGGAGGTTGGAGTGGTTTGGCACTGTGTACCTTTTTTAAATAAAGTGTTGAAATGGTGCATTTTATAGAACACATTTCAGATAAAATGGACAAGAGAAGCAATACAATGTACAATCAGTTCTGTGGAGGAAAACATGAAAACCTCCAATGGTGCTAAGGGCCTATTACTGATTTACACAGGGAACTTTGCACTGGCCTTTCCCACTTTGCGCCCTGCGTGAATGCTTTGCACAGGATAGAACGCAGAGCGCAGGAAGGGTCAGCGCAAAAAATAAAAAGGGGCAGGATATGCAAAATGGCCATTAAAAGAGGAAAATCAGGAATAACATGAGCGTGGGGAGGCAGGAACCGAGCAAACAACCAACACGCCCCATCAAGTGCTGGGTATACCCTATTTACAGAAGCAATTGCGCTATCGTCAATGAATCCAAAGAACAATCTCACCGCCACCCATCACCTATCGCAAAGCATAAAGCGCAATGAAAAGCCATGCATAAAAAGGGCAATGCACTACCAACGAACATACGATTGCCACAATGCCAGATCCTGCATTGATAGAGTTGATATTACTACATGGGAGGAGGGCCAGAATCTTCCATCCACGAACAACAATATTTGGGATGCCAGATGAGGAGGTATATGGAAGATACCTCTTCCCTTTCCATGCATCCTAGACCTGGTCAGGGAGTGAGAGAATGACCCTGCATCACCTACCATGTGCTCACAGGCTGTGAAACCTATAGTCAAAGTGATATCATCCTTACACTTCCTGACCGCTGGATCATTTCAGCATACCACAGCCCACAAAATCAAGGTGCCTCCACCAGGTCTTGCGCTGCATCCTAGCATGTGTGCATAGGAACATTCACATGACACGCACGCTGCAGGCAAGGCAGAGAGTGTGCCAGGAATTCTATGCAATTGCACACTTTCCCTGGGTCCTGGGAGCCATTGACTGCACCCATGTAGTGCTGCAACACCTCAAAGACACAGAGCACATATCTTGCAACACAGAACATTGGCATTACATACTTTTCAGGTTATCTGTGATGTCAAGGGACACATGCATGTAAAGGCCAATTATGCAGAAGGCAGGCAGGCATAATAACTACATTGTGCAGCATTCCCCTACACACCAGGCCCTGGCATCTGGAACCTTTCGCAACACCTAGCTCATCAGTGAGTATCAACTATCGCACACACACACAGTCACATGACACAAAGAAACACAAGAACTGACACATATAATCAATCAGAATCATAATAATTGTCATATGTGCATCAATTGAGCATAGAGCTAGGTTCGGGAAGCAGCGGAATGCCTCACAATCATACGGGAAACAACACAGTGAGGGAAGAAGAGAAAAAGCGAACAGGGAGCAAATACAGGAGTGCAAGGGTGGGCAATTGGCAGCAATGGAGTAACAAGCAACCAGGGCAGGAGACAGTAGGGCACAGATCACAGAGTGTGAGGTAGGGTATCATGGAATGCAGAGTATGCAGGGAGGAGACATTTGTTGAAGAGGAATGTCTTGGACTCTATCCTGAACTCTCAAAGTGATAGGGCAATTCTGATGTTGATGGGGAGGAGGTTCCAGAGTCTTGGAGTGTATTGAGATAAGCCTTGTCCACTGGTTCTTTCCTTTCTTCAACATTGGAGTTTGAATCTGCACATTACTGACTTCTGGTGAAGTTTCTCAGTAAGGTAGCTTTGGGACTTCAGGGTGGCAGCCTTGTAGATGATGCAACAGGATGTGAACATCATGTGGGCCCACAGCGGAAGCCAGTCCTGCTCGATGAGGGTTGGGGTGATGCGGATTAATTTGCCGAGTCCATTGATGAGTGGTGCTGCAGCATGTAGGACACATATCAAGGGTAGTTGCAGGAAGCCCTTCCAAAAGTGCATTGCCACTAGCAGATGAGATAGGACCAAGGCTTGGACAGCGAATCTGAAGTTGTTATGTGGGATGAAGGCCTTCATTTTACACATAAGAGAAAGTACCTATCAAGAAGTGTTTGTCTCCCTTGCTATGCGCTGTTTGGATGCGAGTTGTCTGTTAATGATTCACCCAAGATACTTGGCAGCTGTGGTGTGAAGCCCTCGGGGTTCATAGCAGAGAGTCAGGTCTGGATGTCAGGGTGATTGAAGTTGTTGGTCGGCTTTAGGAATTCTGTCTTTGAGGGGTTGAGCATCAGGTGAGCACTGGACATCCAGGGCTGGATCAATGTAAGGCAGGCCTTGAGTGTGTGGATGTCTTTGATGGCAGATAGCTGCAGGTATATCTGTGTATCATCTGCATATTGGTGGATGTAGATGTAGTGTAGAGCGAGGAGTGTACAGAGTGCTTCCATGTAACGAATGAAGATCATGGGCTAGATGGATCCTTGTGGCACTCCACAGGTAGAGTTGGTGATTTTGAAGAATCCATTTGTATGAACTGCTGTCGATTCGCAAGGTAGGATTTGAAGCAGTTGAGAATAATCTCACTGATCACCATGCATCTATGTAGATGGGCAGTGAGTGTCTGGTGGTCTACTGTGTCAAATGTTGCTGAGAGGTCAAGGAGAACTAGGAGGCAAGGATGTCAATGAATGAGGATTTTAAGGGCATTGTCGATCCCCTTGATGGTAGCCATTTCAGTGCTCCATCAGGATCTGAAGCCAGATTGGTCGGGTTTAAGGAGGTAATTGCCTTCAATGTGTTGGAGGAGTTTCATGGCTTCTGCTTTCTCAAGGATCCTACCTAGGGGGGGAAGATGGGTAATGGGACACTATTTGCTGATACTGTCAGGGTCCAGTGTTGTTTCCTCAAAATGTAGGAGGATTTTCCCAGTCTTGGGTTGAGTGGAAGGTGTCTGTACTTAGGGAGAAGTTGATGATTAGTAAGGGTGGAGTGCTACAGTCGGAAGTCTCTTGATTACGCAGGCAGGGGGAATGTTGTTCCATATAATGTGGTCTTGAGGGATGCTAAGGTGTCAGTGAGTGCTACCATAGTTAGTGACTTGAAAGTTGTGCAGGTAGTTTTGGTTTTGTGAGATCGGATGCATAGTGTGCTGTTAGTTGTGGCGTTTTATGTCTATGTGTTGGTGGATAATGTTGACCTTGTTGATGAAAAAAGATTTAATGGTGGTGGATTATTTGATGGAGTGTGCTACGGGTGGGATGGGTACAGGGTTGATGCAATGCTTGATGGCTTAGAGGAGAGCACTGCTTACACTGTTGACCTTCACTATGGTGTTTTGGTAGTAGTCGGCCTTAGCAGGGTCAATCAATCATCTGCACGTAGTGTGTAGTTCCTTAAGCAGGCCAAGCCCTGACGTGGAGCTGCATAATTTGCCAATTTAATACTATTTCACTGATGGTTTCTTTGTTGATGTTGAGTACTTGAGTGTACCATGGTGCATAGGTTTTAGGCTCCAGGGTGCAGAAGGTTTAGGCTCCAGGCTATGCCAGTTCAGTGGGGCATGGTGGTTGATGTTGTTAGTAAGGTTGGTGTTCAGTTCTTGGAGAAGCAAGTTGCCGTCCTGGTCTGTCAGAGGTAGATCAGCCCATGTGAGGTGGAGTTTTGTTAGGTCTTCTGTGAGAACCTCCACTGGGAAGTAGGTGAAGGATCAGAAGCCAGGTTTGCAGGGTTTCCAATGGGTTTGGCTGAGAGGTGTAGTGTGACTGATCTCACAGAGGGGATTGCCCGATGGGCCGGATAGTTGACTTGAATAGGGGAGCTTTTATGGAGGGTGTGCATGGCAGTGATGATGGGGTTAAGAATATTATTCTACCTGTGAGACCTTCCTTCATTGACTTTGTTTCCGGTTTACCAGGGATTTTGATGTTGCAGAGGGAAATGTTGTTGACATGTGTGAGAGATATGGTGGTGAGCAAGTCCTTGAAGTATTCGATGAAGGAGACGTTGGGCCTGGGTGGTCTATGGATGAGGCGAAAATTGATTGTGTGCACTGAGGAGAGCAGTAAGTAGCATGATCATTTTCCAAAAGAGCCAATGGTGGCAACGTCCTGTTGGGTGCATGCCCATGCTGACTTGTGAATGATGGTGAGGCCTCCGCCAACCTTGTTTGAACGGTCTAGTTGCACAAGTCTGTAGCCATTGTGGTTGAGGACATCTAGGATGTAGAGGGAGGTGGATGTCAATCATGTCTCCAGTAATGAAGATGTCATCAAAGTCATGTGTGTTAATGAGGTTGGTGATGGCAGCTGCATGGTTGATTTCTGAGCTGAAATTTGCAAGCATCAGTCTTCATTTAGTGGTGGATGCTGGAGTGGTGAAGGGGTGTACATTAACATAGTTGTGGCTACTGTGATGTGGTGTCCATGGTGTAACTGGTGATTGGGTGGTTGGCAATAAGTGGCAATGGTAGGGATGTGTTAATGAGAGAGAGGGGTGAAAAACAATACATAAATAATTCTATCAATAATTATTTTCTCCTTTGCATGGGACAGTGCCTACCCGCTGTCAACATTCCTGTTGACACCGATCAGCAATCCAGCCACCCCAGGTGAGGCGCACTACAACGCAGCACACTTAGCCACTAGGGGCATAGTTGAACGCACATTTGGAGTGCTTAAGTCCCACTTCTGCTCTCTTGACCTCTCAGCTGGAGTATTGCTAAATGCACCCCCTGTAGTATGCACAATCATTGTGCCATGTTGTGTCCTGCATAATACTGCCACACATCGTGGCAAAGCAGTAGAGGTGCAAGATGACCTCTGCCCTCATCCACAGGCACCGCCCATTCCCTTAGCAGGCCGAAGGGCACACAGATTGGACACATACAATCAGGTAGTACAAAACTACTTTTCCTGAATTTAAATCCCTATGGAACACACACAGTAAAGCCACATCTCTGATGACCTACAGTGATGCAATCGGGCTTATCCAGCTTGCCCATAACAACACCCTATGAATGTGTCTCTTGGATTGGCAAACACTGTGTGCCCCATAACAGTAATAGTACACTGCAATCTCATTCACATCCTTGATATAAAGTGCACAAACCATGTCCAAACTGATGTCAAGTCAGAAGAAAAGTGTCCATGTCGGATGGCCTAAATTCATGATATAGCAAAGCTAGCCCCTGACATGATCTATCACGCTGTTCCTCTGAGTTGCATGCATCAAGTGAAACACAAATGTGTCACCTGACTGCCATATTGATGATGGGTCCCTCTGCAACATTGCTGCTGTTCCTGCTCAGCTCCACTCACCACTGCCATGTATGTGCTCCTGCAATGGGGAACATCTACAGATTGTCAGCCATCTACATCTCCCTGTCCCTACTTCCTCCAATAACATTCCTACCCCTTCCACTTACACTTACACTTACACTTTCTTACCCCATCCCCACTATGTAACTCACTACAGTGCTATGTTCCTCCCACCAGACATCTTCGTTCCCATCACATTAATCAATCAATGCCCCCTTATGACTCCTGTAACAGCCTGTACCACTGCACCCTCCCCAAACCCCTGCGTTGTCTTCCACATCTCACCAGATGGGCTGAAATCCACCAACATCACTGCTTCTACCTGGGTGGGTACTGTTTAACCCACTACCCTGATGCATATGGTGTGTGTGGCCATACCACTTGATTGCCTGACCCGTGTCTCCAGTTACAGTGGAACCCCACTCCGCCGCTGTTAACCTTCTCCCACCCGTGACTGGGTCATACCACGTTACCTATCATCTGTGGCCACGTTTGTGGCCAATACCATATACATGAACAGTTGTGGCACATGTGTCAACAACACCTTACCATGTCCTTCATAAACCACCAACCCGCAGTACCTCTGCCAACCTCAACCCCTACTTCTCCCTGTGTGTCCTCCTGCCCCTAGGCCCCCATTCTCCATCAACAAAAGACCGACAACCTCTGTCAGCACACCAGCATCCGTCAAATCCCTCACCAGCTATAATCTCCAGTTCAAATCCCCCCTACTGCACCAACTCACATTGCCTTGCCCTCTATCCATGTGTCTGCACCCTTCTCCTCTGGTTTGACATCCTACCATTTTGGCACTCTCTGTTTACCTACCTCCGAGGCTCTTCCCTCCCATGCCCCATATGACCACTGGACTTGCCATGGGTACCACCAACTCAGCCAACTGCCACAATCATGTCCTATCAATGAGACAAATGTAGAGGAGCATCTGCATTCCCCTGCAGGAAATCCTGCCCCCCTACCTCCTATATGTTGGAAGTCTCAGACTGTGCCATGTTTGATACCAGCAGTTCTGCCAATACTGCAGCAATTCTTTGAAAAAAGGGTATTCACTGAGGAAACCCCATCGAATGTATCCCAGAAGAGACGACAATCTGAGGGAGGAATTCCCTGAAGGGTTATGAAAAGGATCAAAAGAGAGAAGCTAGTGACTTCAAAAGAGACAAGCGTGATGCCCTGAGAATACTGGCTGCAGAGAATGCATAGACTTTACAGAAACTGATGACGAAGTTAAGAATTGAGTAAACTTTCGTATGCGGAGAGAAGATTGCACGTGTGCAAAGTGCTACGGAAAATCAACCATTCATTGTACAGATGCTGAAACACAAGTAGACCAAGTCATCATAGAAGCTGGCAATATGTAGTGAATAGACTGCAGGTGAGGCCGCCATTGCCTAGAAGCTGGACATCGGTGTCATGAATTTTAGTAAGCCAGGAACCATGGAGAGGAAAGGCAGAGAATTGTGTTGCAGCAAGAATAAGCTGAAATTGTGGAAGTGCTTGGCGAGGCTGTCTGGCCTGGCATCAAAACAGAAGCAGCCAAGGTTGGTTATCTATTCTTGAAAGCAGTGAAGGTGAGATGGATGAATCATCCTTTATTAAGGGGCAAAGAAAGAACACCAAGAGTGGCAAGTTTTATTCATTTAAGACATTTAAATCCTGCAGAATAGACCAAATCGTGGTGTCCTGTCACGTGAGCCAAGAATGGAAATAGAGTTGACCTTGGAGTCCTAGAACGATGATAGAGAGCCTGTACTGCCATATATTCTCACAGACATGGATACTTTCCAATGCCAAGTTCAAAGACAATCTTCATGGCAGAAGGCAAGGGTGATGAGAGATGCTGGGCTAATTGGGTGGGGAGGTAAAGCTAAGTCCACCTCCTGGCACCTGGGTCTGAGCTTACATGCTGCTAACTAAACCGAATGTTCCAGACATGGCATGAGCATGGCAACCAATTGTAGAGGTCTGTATAATGAAGGGCCTTATAATTTGAGAACCAATGATAAACCGTGTACTTAATAGTGTTGAAGATTACATGTTTTAGAGATAGGCATATGTTGTCCACCTGACAATGGGGAAGCCAATCACAATACTAGTCCTTATAGAAAGTATACTTAGATGTTCCCCTTGAACCAATTATAATCGCTTGTAGGTATTTCGTATTTGCCACGTAGTAAGACGTCACCTCTTACAAATTTTAAGTATAAAGTCAATGTTTAATGAAAAAATTGACGAGAACTGAATGACCGTCCATTGATGTCTGTTGTAACCTCCCTGTTTTAGATAATTGTTAATAAAACAGCAACCTTTGCCATCTTCCTGAGTTGGTTTGATTATTTGGACTCAGAGTTATTCTGTGAACCCATCCATTGCATGTACGTTACTAAAGAACCATACTTTCACAAAGGCACATCCTCTGAGTCTCTTGGGGTCCATACCCCCCTCCATTGCTATTCACCCCTGGCCACTGACATAGGCGACAACTGTCATAGGCAAAGGTAACATTAATGAACAGAACCTATTCACCCCTGGGTCTTAACCACCCCATGCCACTTGCCCCTTTACACCACCAACTCCAGTCCTGGCCCCAGTGCAGTGTACACAAATACATTAATGACAATGTGCACTGTGTGCTCTCTGGGACCCACCATAAGCAGCATGTACACACCAGCACACACATCAGAACATCCACACATGCCTCAACACATCACATCACTGCCAAATGAAACACACATGTACAACATGCTGTGCCAACTCCCACAACACTAATGGTGAAGGGCATTGCCTGCCTTGTGAAGACCACACCGACACCACTTCTAGATCATCCACCTATGACAGTATAGCCAAAATGTGTACAGGAAGATGTACTTCAACCTCCCTGCTGTTGTCAGGCAACCGCCACCCAATTGCAGTGTTTAATCTGACCTGCTGCAGGGCTCATCCGTGTGTTTGAAGTCACACATTTTCTGTATGACAATCCTACACAGGCCGTCCATAGTGAAAGACAACTCATGAGAACCAATTGAATTACTCACTGGATGTCCCTTCCATACCCCTTAGAGACACAACAATTAGACTCCCACAGATGTACCAATCTTGTTGGCTGCTGAAGAGACAGAACTGTGCGCTGGCACACACTCATGACTCCAACACATGTCATCATGGGGTTCCAACGTTATGGCACCAAAGCCTCTGAGTTCACAACACCATCATTATTAACAACAATGAAGGGGTACACATTTATGGCACCAAACCCTGTGAGCTCACAGCAGCATCCTTATTAACAACAATGAAGGGGTACAACGTTATGGATGCACCAAATCTTTAAGCTCTCAGCACCAATGTGTTAACATCAACAAAGGGATTATCCGCCTTGACCTTATTCTGGCCCTTACCTGCTCCCATGCGTGCTCTATCATTTCTTCCTGTTGATTCACTCCACCCGCTTCCCATCGCTATGGTTGCACCACTTTTTTGAGCTTGCAGCACCAATATTGTTAAGAACAATAAAGTGGTCATTCACTATGGCCTGTTCTGCGGCTCATCTCCCCCTAATTGCACCCATGTGTGCTCTTGCATTTCTTTCTGCTGATGCATTCAGCCCACTGCGCAATGTCATGGCAGCACCTTGTCCTTGATCTCGCAGATCTAAACTATGCTTTTTAACGCACTGTGTAGAGTTGGGCATCACCGACAAAGAACTGTTTCCTCTGTGTGGCCTTACCGTTGTGGTATTCTATTCACCTGGAGGCATCTGTAACTTAAAAACCTATGTCCTCCATCCATTACATCTCTGGACCTGTCCTGCTGGAAGGAGGGTCTGACTGGCCGTGCGGCCCTGAAGATTCTGGAAAGGACTTTCTGTCTTCCCCTGTCTATCAGCATCTGTCTGCTGTTAGGCTGCCTGGTGCCTTTGATCTCGCAGTTCTGAACTATGCTTTTTAACGTACTGGGTGCAGTTGGGCATCACCGACAAAGAACTGTCTCCTCTGTGTGGCCTCAACGGTGTGGAATTCTTCTCACCTGGAGGCATCATTAACTTAAAGACCTATGGCCTTCACCCATTACATATAAGCACCTGACCTGCTGGAAGGAGGGCCAGACTGGCTTTGCGGCCCTGAAGATTCTGGATAGGACTTCCTGTCTGCCCCTGTCTATCAGCAGCTGCCTGGTGAATTCCTTGTGCATTGTGCAGTTCCTCTGTCTGTTTTCTCTCCCCCTGCCTCCATGGTGCTTTCCATCTCCCCTATCTACTCCAACTGCTACTCTATCACCTATCTTAACTCTCTCTCGAATCCTGGAAGGAAAAGGTTTAAGAGAGATTTCCTGGTTTCTAACCCAGGCCTGTCCATCTCTGCTACCTACGCCAATGCTTCCTCTCAGCAGAATATCACTGACATCCTCTTTGTGGCCCCTTCTCCGGAACTATGGACTGCCCATATGGTTTCAATACTCTCCTCTTTCTTTTCTTTGCCCATTTATGGTGGAACAAGATGGCAAGTGCTTTTGGCACACTTCTCATTATCTAGGTGCATCTTAATGTCTATCAGAATGGCACTGTCATTGTTCAGGGTTCTAAACCCAACCTCCTCCTTCTAGATCGACATCTTCTGTCTATCATTAACTTCCTCCCTTCTCCTGCTACTCATCCTTCCGCCTTCTCCCTGATGGCCTCTTCGCCACCACTGACGGGCATACCACACCCCTGTACCGCTCCTTGGAAAACCTTCAAAGGACGCAACCAGCTTTTCTTAGCTACCCTCAATGCTCACTCTGCTGTTAAACGCTCCTCTGATATCTGTCTCCTTCTTGAAGGCTTTGACCTCAATGTCCTCGCTCTTACTGAGATGTGGTTCAATGCCAGCTCTGTCACTGCTCTTGACACTCTCCCTCCCGAGGGCTCTAAGATCCTCTCCAAGCCCAGACCCAACCGGTGTGAAAGTGGAGTGGCTCTGATCTTCCCTGAATGGGTCCTTGCTACTATCATACCCACTCAATCCCACTCTTCCTTTGAATACCTTGTTTGCAAGCTTGGTGTCTCCGAGCCCTCTTGCTCTCTATTGCCGCCATCTGCAGATGCCTTGGCCCAATCTCCCTCTTCCTTTCTGAATCAGCTAACCTCACCTCTTCTCTCCCAATGTCTACCTCCAAGCTTCTTCTCCTCAGTGACTTCAACATCCATCTTTACTCTCCTGAAGCAGCCACTGTACTCTTCTGTGATGTCAGTGATTTTCTTTCCCTCACCATTCTTCCCTCCAGTCCGACCCTCTCAGCCAGACACACCTTGGATGCGCTCATCTCTTCAGACATCCCGATCTCTAACCGATTTCTACACCTCTCTCCTGGTCTGACTATGCTCTCATCTCCTCTCAGGCGCTGCCCGCACTGCCAACCTCCTTTTCTGTCATTCAACTAATGAAGCGAGTGTCAGTCACTGATTTTGCTGCCACTTTCATCCCCCTTCCTAGCGCTGCTATTGACTCTCCCAAGGACATAGCCCCAGCTAATCTTCACCTCTCCATCTCCAATACCCTTGACACCCTTGCCCCTACCATGAGGATCTGCATGAAGCCTGCCTCCAAATGCAACAGCTGGTATGAATCCGACCTAGCCTCCCTGAAATGAAAGTGCAAACTTGCTGAAAGGAAGTGGCAGACTTTGTGCATACCCACTGACAATATCCAAGACCACATCTCTGGGTCCACCAACAATAAGGCTGAACTGTTCAAAATCTGTAAGGAACTCTCCAATCTGACTGCAGTCTTCACTTCTCCTCTTCCATCCCAGGCCCTCTGTTCTGCACTGACCTCCCATTTCACAACTAAAACTCAGGACATCCTGTCCTCACTCACCTCTATCCCACTCCCTACTCCCGCACCTGCTCTCAGTCCACCCTTGGCCCCCCTCTCTCTGTCCCCCACATTCTCCTCCTTCTTTCCCATAGCTCCAGATGAGGTCTCTAAAGTTGTCTGCTCAATGAAAGTCTCCTCCAAACTGGTGCTCCTCTGCTCCTCCAGAACTACCAAGAACAATATTTCCTCTCTCGCTCCTGCCTTGGCTGACTTCTGTAGCCACTCCTTTGCCACTGGATCCTTCCCAGTACCCCTAAAGCGCTCCCTTGTGCACCCTCTCCTAAAAAAATCATCTACTGACCCTTCCTGCCCTGCTAACTATCATCCTATCTCCATTATCCCCATCCAGAAGTTGGTCATCTCCCAATTGATCCACCACACTGAATCGGTTGACTGACTTCATGATCACCAGTCTGGCTTCAGAGCATCCAGAGGCACCAGTAATGACCTGCTCTCAAATCTGGACTCAAACTCTCCTTCCATTCTCATTTTCCTGCCTTTTATATGGTCAATTATTCCATCCTCATAAAACGGCTCTGTAATACCTTTAGTAGCATGGACCTGGCACTGGATTGACTGACTTAATTCCTTCTTAAATCCATGTCTTGACTGCGGAAATCCCTTGAGGCCAACGTCCCTCATGCAGAGTTTGTCTCAAGGAACCTGTGTCTTGACGGTGGCTTGGCTTCAGTCCAACAGTTCCATGTCTTTTTAACGAATAAATAAATACATTAGTTTATAACGACACATATATAATGAAAGAAATAGCAACATTTGTTTACCCTTTTTTGTGGGGAAGCCCCCCAAATCCCTTTTTCCCCTTGCTAAAAACTCACCCCAAACCTCTCCCCACAAGATTTAACCCTTTACCCCATCCCCACACGTAATTTCTTTAAAAAATCAGTTATTTTTTGTTATTTATGTTTTGTTATAAATTCATTTGTTCTTTTTTTTCAGTTATTAACACTGTATACCAAGTTCAACAGCTATGTACGCAGTGTTTGCGTTGAGCTGACCATCTCTTGCTGCAGAAGTTTCCATGAGGCAGAAAACTTGTCACGCAGAGATTGCCCCAATGTAGAACCCTTCTCACGAGTCACCTGGTTCTAGTGTTGTATGTCCTCTCTCCTCTCCTGCTGCAATAGGTGTAGGCTGGGAGTGAGTTCATGTGTGCATGGCCTACCACTGACATCAGCCTCCGATGCTGACTCCATGATGGTAGGAGAAAATGCTGCAGACACAGAATCTACCATTGAAGCAGGCCTCTCCACTGCCAGTCTCAGGGTCTCCTGGCTCTCCTTAGACTCAGCAGCCTCTAGGAACTCAAGGAGCTCCATGGCATCCAGACTATTTATTTATTGGCCAATTATATAGCGCCTATACACTTAACAAGCATTTCAAAGCGCTCCAACGCAGGGAGTGTGAGTACTTAAGCAAAGCAAAAGAATTGACATTCTTAATAGGCATTGGAAAATTCAGAATGGGCAAGTGCTATGCATTTAGAGGTACAACATAGAACAAGGAGGAAATACAAACTCTTAACAACATATGACATAATTATTGGATGTGTCTGATGGTCATTTCAATAATGCAAGAGCTATACATAAAGAAAGTTGAGGGGGCGAGGGAGGGAAGGGTAAGACGGACATATAAATGAGACAATCGTATGTGCCTGACAGCATGACAAGTGCATGAGACATGTAGTAAGAGATGGGGAGGGGGTGCAGGGATAGGCACCCACAAACGAAAGGGGCTGCAGATGTAAAGTCACCTAAATTCAATTTTTAGCAGAGGCACACTAAGCACACAAAAACTAAAGTGGCTGCAGATGTACAGTCACCTAAATTAGATTTTTAGCAGAGGCCCACTAAGGACAAAAAAACAAAAGTCGCTGCAGATGTAAAGTCACCTATATTCGATGTCTAGCAGTGTCACAAGAAGCACATAAAAACAAAAGTAGCTGCAGATGTAAAAGTCATGAAAAGTCAAAATTAGGTGAGCTGCCAATTTACAAGAAAATCTGCAGGGGTACGTGAAGTTCTGGTGGGCTAAAATCGTAGGGTCACAGTCTGCCTCCAAACAACATGAGACTTCATCCTGATGTGCTGTGGAGGTGAAGGAGGAGGGGGCCATCCGGTCCAGCCAGGCCCAGACAGGCTCAGACAGGGGGCCTCAGTGTGGCCCTTTCCATGGGCTGGCTTCTTCGTCTGCCGGCTTCCGTGATTGGGCCTTAGTAGATGGTGTAGGCCAATCAGAGCGACAGCAGGGACGGGGGTGGATAGGCAATGCAAAGTGTCAGTGGAGGCAGCCATGTTGAAGAGGGGCACACAAAGGGCTCGGTCAGCAAAGATACCATGCACATCACGGCGAAATGAGCACCACAGTGAAAATGAGTCACAAGAGCACATAGCCAGCAAACGTAATTAGCTGGCATTTGGTGGAACAACCATGCTTGCCGTAATAAGTAACTCATTGAAGCCCAACAGGGCTTACCTTCATGCGGCATTGATCGCTGCTCCAGCAGCCTCTGGAAGGGCAATGGGGAAACAAGATACAGCTCCGGTGATGCTGAGGGAAGGAACAAGGGGAAATAGCTGTGAGGGGGAATACTCATTGCTAGTTCCGCATCTGATCCTGCAGAATCATCGGATGATGAGTCTGCAGGCCTGCTGGTGATGGCCTGAAATCGAAGCAGATTCTCACCAGACACCGCTCCCCGGGCGGCACAGGTGGATGTTTGTGCCTCATCCTCCGCCTGCTCCTTCTCCTCGTCCTCCTTCTCCACTCTGTGATCACCTGCACAATGTCAGACAACAATATTCAGAGGCCCACCAATTCACTTGGACATGCATATTCAAAATAAGTTGCATACAGAAACAAAAAGGGCATGGCACACATGCATCAGATATTGAAACTGGGCATACCTAACTGTGGAATGCACTGGTGGCTAACAAAAAATGCTTTGTGCAATCTTTTCGGGGCGCATTGGGTTATGCATCAAGCCATGGTTTGGAGGAGTAGGTGACCATACATACATCCAGACATGTATGAGAGTGGAAGATGTAACAGTAGAGAGATGGAGTTCTGTACTTCATTGATGCGCCCATTCTCATCTTCATACATGTACACACGCAACACCTGCAAATATCAAGTTTTCTCATGCTGACATGACGGTCCTACAGGATTTTGAGTTGCCAACATCCCCATCACCCCTTTGCCAGATTGTGCAAGACCCAAATAGTGGTTTAATATGCTCACATGCATCTTTACAATGTGTGATGAAAATAAAACATGTACATGACCATTGTGACGTTGCATGGCCACTGAAAGATTTTCCAAATGTGGAATTTATTTTTATATTTATTTTTCATTTGTTGAGCGCTATACGCCAATGCATTGTACAAGAGTCACATACCAGTACAATAAAACCGTTACAAGTTCATGAAATCAACCAAGAAGATGAACTTTAAGTGCAGAACGAAAGAGTGAATATGGAGACATAGAACGTATGAAAAGGGGAACAGTGTTCCAATGTAAAGGAACAAGTAAAGAAAAGGAATAAAATCGAGACTGAGCACAAGGTGGACATGGAACAGTTAAGAGAAAGAGGGACTGGGAGTGAAGAGATCATAACGATGTAGAAATAGAAACACGAGGTAAAAGAGAGCATAAAAGTCAAACAGAAGAATCAAAGATAGACTTGAGTGGATCCAAATGCGAGACAGGAAGACCAACAAGAAAACAGGAACAGTAGAATAGACGAGCAAAGATAAGCGATGAGATCAGAAGTTTAGCTGTATTAAAATTAAGAAATGGCCTTGCCTTGTGAATGCTGAAAAGATGAAAACGACATGAGCGTGGAACTAGCGAAATATGGCAAAAGAATGAAAGATCAGAATCCAAATTACAGACAGAAGAGCAAATGGGAAGCAAAGAAGGAGGACAAGAAATATAAACAGGTAGAGAAGGAGGCAGCATATCAGTAGCAGGAAAGAAAAGAACTTCCGTCTTAGTGGAATTTAGAGTGGGATAATTATCAGCCATCAAGGGACTTGGGAGGATAGCTCAGGGGAAAGGTGCTCTCCTTGGAAACAAGATGATGCGGGGGACACAGGTTCAATCCCTGGCTCCACACTTCGAAACCTCTGGGTATTAAGCGCATTATATTTTTTAAAAAATTATAGTAAACATTTCTCATATTTTGATCTTACACACATTTACAATTCTTCATTTCAAATACCTAAATGAAACGTTATTAAAAAGAAAACAGAATTCATCACAGAATACATTGCATATTTTAAAAAAAAGATGTTTGCATATTTAAAAGTTATCAAAATTTCTTAAGATTATCAGCCAATCTAATTTCAGTACATCATGCTGAAACCGATTTTGCAAATACACCCAATGCATCCAACATTTTCACAATTGCATAAGTTAAAAGGGTTTCCTCACCCACAGACATACAATTCCACAGATCATTCGAGTCTGTAAAGTCATTCAGCAAACGCAAACATCTCCCCAGGTGTCTTGTCGTCGTTAATGCCAACATTGGGCAGTCCACAAGTATTAGAGCGTTTTAGATTTTCCATCGGGCATGCACCTTTGACAGATGTCATCACCCTCCTTTTTTTCATGCTTTGTTAATTTCCCCAGTCGGCCAGAGGTTTAATCTGAATTTTAAGAGGAATGATCTTGTAACAGGGCATGGAAATTGGTTGAGGTCATTTGGCAAGTTGCCGAGTGGTTTATCAATTATTGAGAAGGTGGAGTGCAATTTATATTGTCTTGTACGTGAAATGGTGTTAATCCAATCCATTTCTCTAACCCTCTTCTTTACATCTAATGGGTTACCTATTAAATCTGAACAATCTTTATTTATTCCATGCAGGAGGGTATCTGCCACACTTAGAATCTTATTCAGGAATGGAGATGTTCTTGCCATCAAGCGGTTAAATAGGTTTTCATATAGGGAATTTCTCGTAGGGGCCAGGATATTCATAGACAGGGTTACGACCAGCCAATGAAACCAGTATTCCAATGACAGGAGGCCAAGTTCAAATCCTACTGAGGCCATTGGGACAGAGGGGTGCAGTCTCAGCACATTTTTCCAGAGTCTACCCTCCAAGCTCTCCTATGGAATACCATATGCTGTCTCTTCTATTTCCATCCCATGCATTATTTTCGGCACCACTTTTCCAACATAAAATCGAATTAAAGGTTTATCTGTGAATTTACACATCTTATGTTCTAACATTTTCATTGGGGCAGTCTGCTGGTCTATTTTCTTTTCAATATAGTCAATGACAGGCAATCTACTTGTGAACCTATTTGGATTGAATCCCAAGTAGATCACTGCCTCCTTGAGCTTGATTGCTATCCCTTCCATCACCCATGTGTGCCTTGTATGTTTCCTTCTAGTGTTTCCAAACATAATAATGTTACTTTTGTCCTGATTAATTCATTTACCTTTGCATATTCTGACAATGCTGTCAGTAATTTCCATAGTCCTATGGGAGAGCCATCCATAAGGGCTATATCATCAGCATAGGGCAGCCACCATATAGGGATCTCTCCCACTTTAGGTCTAATCAGAGCTGCTTTTGCCAATGCTTCATAGAGGTCTGCCATATATAGGTTATATAAGCATGGTGCAAATACACGTCCCTGGCGGAGTCCCTTTGATGTCAGGAAACTACTGCTCAGTGATTTAGCACATTTTAAATAACCAATAATAATTATAATTATTAATGAATATCCAAATGGCACGATGACTAAGGGCCTCATTACACGGTAGGTGGTAAACCATGGCGCTATTAGCCCCATGGTTCATGCCGGTAATTTACCGGTACCGCCTTGGAGGAAAGGGGAATTACCGCCCTATTCCAAGGTTGGGAAGGCGGTAATTCCTCCTTCCTCCATTGCCCTTCCCCATTTTGGCCCCATAGGGCATAAAGCGAATGGGGAAGGCACTAATTACGGTACCGTAAATTGCGGTACCGTAATTAGCACCCCGGTCCCTTTGCGGGTTCGTTTTTTAACGCCTGCTAAAAGCAGGCGTTAATGTACCAACCTGCAAAGGGACCTCATATTAAGGCGGTAAGGGTTTACCGGTACCGGTAAAATACCGGTAAACCCTTACAATACCGGTAAACCCTTACCGCCTACCGTGTAATGAGGCCCTAAGTATCATGGATAGCAGGAGCAAAGGAAGGAAATAAAACGTTGAGTATCATCAGCATAAACATTTTAAGACATCCCAAAAGATGAAATTATAGAAGCAAGAGTAGATGTGTAGACCGAAAAGAGAAAGGGGCTCAAGACACTGAATATGTGTCATTAGTTAAGTATGAGTGGATACAGGAAAGAACAGAGCCAGGTGTTCAACGGTATCAAAAGCAGCAGATAAGTCAAGCAGAATTAAATGAGATTAATGTTTCGAATACCAAACTGAAAGTAACGAGTCACACCAGAGAGAAGAGCCGTTTCAATAGAATGAAATTAATGAAAACCCGATTGAAAGTGAGGCAGAATAGAATTATCTGAGACAAAAGAGGAAACTTGAGAATAGACCAGATGTTCAAGGAGCTTGAAAGGTATGGAAGAAGAGATATAGGCCTAACATTACAAGGGAGAGAGGATCTAAGGAAGACTTTTTCGAGATAGGAAGAATATTAGCATATTTAAATGAAGAAGGAAAAGTCGATGAAGAAAGAGAAATATTAAAGAGAGAAGTTAGGAAGGAAACTAGAGAAGGAAATACTTAAGGGATAAGTGAAGAAGCAATTGGGTCAGCAGGCCCTGCTATATTGTGTGTGCAAGCTAACAAGAGCACAGTATCATAGGTAGTCATTGTCAAAAAAGATGATAGATCAATAGCATGACCCACAGAAGAAGACATAGAAGATGGAGAAGAAGGGACAGTAGCTGGGCAAAAAGCAGTGACTTTGAGGAAAAACAAGAAGCAAAGTCAGCAGCAGAAAGAGAAGAATTAAAAGTAGCATCAGGAGAAGGAGGACAAAGTAAGTGATAGAGAATCTGAAAGAGACGGCAAGGATGGGATGACTGTTTTTGAAGAAGATCAGGTCAAACGAATGCTTAGAAACAAGAAGAGCTTTGTCATAGGAAGAATGATACAAGGAAAGAGTCAGAGAATCAGAGTCTGAATGAGATATACACCAACAACGCTCTAAACGCATTGTGCAAAGTTGTGGTGTGATGCAAGGTTGTGATGGAATGAACATCACTTGTCAAACATCTTTTGGATAACCACTGAAACGTCTGTCTAGAACACCACCTCAGGCAACTTCTCCCTGATATTGTTGCTCATCCATTTCCCCTGGCCATGAGCGAATGGATAACTCTGACATCATCCACTGCTTAGTGTTATTTCATGTGAAGCTACATTTTTGGTCACAATACACTATCCACAAGCATGACACTGTGAGTGTGTCCAATAACGTGTCCTGCCGGCCCCTGGCACATATAGGTGTATTGGCATCGCAAAGGAATTCTGCATAGAGTAACGTGTTCAGTAGGATACATTTCAACCGCAACCATAGACCAAGCATCCACTTTCTGGGATGCCCAATATGTAATGGAAATGACCATGGATGCATTATTGCAGTACTCATTGATGTCTGAGAAGGACACGGACCAACTGTACTAAACATTTGATAGCATATCATGTGTTGAGGAAAGCATATATTTATCATGCACACATGGCTCTCACCTGAAGTGGCTGCATATATCTCCATGCCTCCCAAGCCAACCACCTGCTCGCTGGTGATGAGGCCACTGGAGACCTTTTCAAATGGAGTTAGCTCCTCAACATGTGGTGATCCACCCTCAGTAGCCTTGGCAGAGGCCACATTGCTGCTGAGCTTCGACTTGGTCTGCCTAGTGAGGTCAGACATCCTCTTGTGGTCCTCTTCCACAGTGCGCCTTTCCACACCACAGGCATTTATGAGATCTGTGACCTCTTGTAACATCCTCCACCGCTGGGTCACAGTGATGATACTGCTGGCCCGAGGGGACAGATCAACATGGTGTTTGTCCATGTAATCCGGAAGATTGTTAACGCCTCATCAATGAAGAGCTTCTTCCTTGGTAGCCCCTTCTCCTTAACCAGTGGCTCTTCATGGGGTGCTGCCTGTGCCTGCTGTGCAGGCTGTCCCCTCTTAGCCCCAGTGGGTGTTAGTGGTACAGGGGCACCTGTAGCCTTATCACCAAATTTATCAGGTGGGACCTTCTACCTCACTCATCCCTGCCCTCGTCCTGTCCGTGGAGCCCCCTCTCCCATGGTGCAATGGTATGGTAGAGGTAAAAGTCCTTAAAATCACTATATAAGGCACATTTACAGCAAGGTACCCCCAAATATCACTGCCTCTGCTCACGCCAGGACATCCACTTGGTACCCCAAATATCGCTGACCCTGTCAGAAAGTCTGGGAATTATGCACATAAGGCCATTCCTTTGATTTTGTTGCTACTGCCTTGTGCATCAATTGGAGACACCAGTGCCTAGCTACTTCCTACTACCTTGTGCCATTTCTTGCTTCATCCAGCTATATTTTCCCTCCAAAACTCTACATATCCAGCTTGCTGTTAGTGTGTCACTGGCTGCTGACCACTAGCACAGCCTTAGAGTGCCTGGTATTCCTCCATAGCCTGTTCTTCCGTGGGTCTCCTGTTAGGCTCTGTAACCACGTCATCTGCCATAAAAGGACTTCCAAACCTCCATATCACCACCACAGCTCCACGGTACGCATACAGTCAGGACACAGGTTCACCTCAGAAGCCTCACGTGCGCCATGTCAGCTACATGGACCAGCACCCCAAAGGTGGCGAGGCTGAGGCTGTCAACTTCCCGTGCAGCAGATGTAGACATCATAGGTGATCAGGTCCTGGCTCATTATGATTCCCTCTTTGATCCACAGAAGCAGCTTGGGACATGTGGACATCAGAAGAGCTGGATGGACATCATGGCTGCGATCAATGCGTATGGGGTGGCAGTCCATACAGTGGACAAAATGAAGAAGCGCTAGGACGACATGAGGATCCAGAGCCAGGCGAAGGCGGCCCTTGAGGCAGGTGCTTCTATGGAGGTGCACTCTACAGGCCGCCATCAGGTGACACTGCTTCCCCTCTGGATCCTGGCCCGTATCAAAACTGCTGGTGAGCACTCACAGGGTGGACATTTCCACAGATTACGTATGTCCTGGATGAGTATGCATGAATAGTGCAAGTTAGCGTTTTTCACAGCATCTGTGTTGTACAATTCGTAACTGGTATGCAGCCTCATGCCGACACTGGAAGTAGGTCATAGCACAAATCTGTGAAGTGGACACATGTATGAATGAGACCTGGCAGCTTTTGGTGACAAACTATAGATTTGTGCATGCAATGTGAGATGCTGAAAGCAAGGCCTCAAAGAGGAACACAACCAAGATTGAGATTTTGAGGACATGTAAGGTACATTCATGCACACCTCCTGCATGGTTTGTTCAATTGAGCATGATGTTTGCATCATCTCCACTCAGCAGCTGGGACTGACTTATGTGTTTGGATATCTGGTCATGGTAATTTTCTGAATTTGACTCTCTGGATTAACAATGGGACCTGTCAGGCCAATGAATGAGGGGGCATACACGGTATGTCATCATGACTTGATTTTGTGTTGGGACCGACACCATTGCTGCTTGATCCTCAGCAACGGGTGCATGTACGTGTTGGATGCATTCATGTTGGAATCTCAGGAGTGCATGTTGCAAGATGTGGTTGGATGGAGATGTGCCTATGGTGCTATGGACACATGTGGCTAGGTGCCCTTTTCGTGGCCCTGCCTGCAGGCTTCATTGGTATTGTGATGTGAAATTAGTTGCAGTCATGTGTATGTGGCCACAGGTCAATGTACTATGTCCTCATGTGCTTGTCTCATCATTTTGCTTTCACTTCTGAGACTGTATTCATTCAGATTTCCAAGCATGGGCCTATGCGTGTGAGGCAGTTGCTTCTTGACTAATGCTGACAGCATGCTACAGATGCAACTGATAAAATTGAGGAGAGTGCAGATGCATTGGCACTTATGGTTGTTTCCTCTGTTGTTTCTTCTCTTTTCCACTGTTTCAGGGGCTGAAGAAGAGGGTTCAACGTGTGATTTGGTGCTGTGGAGCTGCATCCCAAGGCCAAGGCCTCCAGACACAGGCGCAGACCCCAGGCACACCCAGCTACATCTGCCTCCTCTGAAGGCGATATGCCTGAGGGAGCATTGCATTCTGATGGCACTGCTGCTGAGGAGGAGTCCCAAGGTCCCATTGTCATGGTGAACACTGAGCAGCAGAGGGACAGGGTGATGATGACATGCCATGCAGGGGGCCCAAGGCATGGAGACCTCATTGGAAGTGTCAGAGTTGATGGAAGAAAAGAAGGAAGAGGAGGCCATTACAGGCCTGTCCACAGTTTCATTTTCAAGTACTGAAAGGGTTGTGCAGGCTGTACACCTGAGACAGGAGTCTGAGCAGTCCACTGTGGAGCGGTCAGCACATCCTCCTATCCCAGGGCCATCTGTGGCAGCACTTCCCATCTTCACCAATGCCTCCACCCAGATAGAGCATGCACCTCTAGCCGATGAGGCCACCCAGGATTCAGTGCTTCCACTGCTAGTGGGCGGCTCGAGATGACAGGTGTCTTTCCATGATGTTGTGCGTGCAACTCATGAGATGCTTGTAGAGCATCACGGTCAGACGAGCTGCCCTTTGGCAACAGTACAGCTTGCTTGTCATTTGTGAGGCAGCAGGATGAGGAGAGGCAGCAGGCACATGAGGAATCTAGGCCGGGCCGGGGCCGGGCCGAGGCTGCAGAGAGGTTGGCCATCCTGGGGGAGTCTTGCAGCCGAGGAGATCTAGTCAAGTATGAGGGAGGCCCTGCAAGCGCCCCAGGAAAAATGAATGTTTTACATGAGCATTATTTGTATCCATTTTTGTATATAGTTTTCATTAATAAATTGATATTTTAATGTTCATTGCCACTGTTTGCCGTCTCTTTGTGCTATTTAGAGCATGTCTTGGCTTGCTGGTGTATGCATAATTTTGTGCTTCTTTGTCCATGTGCTCCTATTGTTTAAATATGATCTCCACCTGAGTATGTCCTGTGGTTGTCATGTGAGTTTAGGGCACAGTCTGTGGCTCATAATGGTACTGGCCTATTTACTGGGGGAGATGTGTGCATGCTTCAGGTGAGTGTGATGTTTAGAATGGTACCTTCATGGCCAATGTACATATGCAGACTATGGTAGGTGTAGGGAGATGACATGTTTGGAGTTGCACATGTTTCAGGTGTTTATCATGCAGATGTGTTGCTTGGGTACTTCTGTGCATTGCAGTACCAGCATGATGGTCATTACTGTACACGGTGGGTGTGTCAACCATGCATGCTGTGGTTGGCATGACAATTTTTTCATGTGTGGTGATTCATGTTGGGGGTTGTTTGGGGTAGGTGTGGTGGCATTAGTTTGAGGGACTTTCCATATGGACATCTGTTTCACAAGTAGGGAAGGGAACATTGCAAGGGTGGGTGTAGCAAGGTAGGGTTTCCTGATGCTATTTATGGTGGAGGGGCATTCCATGTTTGCTTTTAATGTATCAGTATTGGTTGAGTATGTTTTGGAATGTGTGTCTACTGGTAGCGATGTGGAGTGACATTTGGAGATGAGAAGTATATTTTATAATTATGTTTTGAGTCTCTTATTGAGGATGGGTACTCATTTGTTTAGGTGTCTCTCCAGATGTTCTCCAGTGCATGGATATTTGAGGTATCCTGAGACAGCTCATTTGCCTCTGCCCATTCACCTCTCCAGATTTCAGATTCTTCTACGTAGTGTTCCTTTATGGTGCCACATCAGTTTAGGTAGCCATCTGGCACTTGCTTGTCCATTTGGATGTGCTCAGACCTCCACGACAGGTATAGCTGATTGCCATCGGGGATGACGAGAAGGAATGTGGTCTCACTTTGATTCACTGGGCTACCCACCTCACATGAGGCCTATGTCACCTGAACATCAAGGGACCAAACGGTAGCTGCAGAAACAACATGGTTGGCTATTGTTGAGCAGCTGAGCGTAATTCAAGGGTAAACCACGGAAGAGGTGACTGTCCTGGATTTACCAGCCCTACTTCCAAGTGATGATGTTGCAGGGGGATACCTGCCAGGTGCAGTTAATGAAAGACACAGGCCAGAGGAGTTGAGGAAGATAAGTGCTCCACATGGGTGTTCAAGAGGTATAGATGGCAAGTGTTGCTGCAGTTACAGTGGTTGTAAGGCTAACACCACCATCATACTGAACAAGGGCCACAAGCCTATTTGTCACCTTACAGGAACAATGAATGGGTGTGGGTATCCATTACTGTTGGGTATGTGACTGTACCATTTTCACAACAGTTCATGAGTGTTTGCCAGTGCACAGTTCTATTTCTTCAACAGCCTACAAGATTGGTACATCTGTGGGAGTCTGATTGTTGTGGCCCTTAATTCAAGAGGTATGGATGGGACATTCAGTGAGCTGTTGTCAAGCAAATTCTGTTGCCAAATTACATGGGAGTGGATGTGGTCTATTAAGGTTGACTGGGATTCATTATGGACCTCTGCAAGCAAGCTGAGTCAATGATATTCACTCAGACATTTGACATTGCATCCAACTACTGGTGTCAGTACTGCACACTGAAAAGAGCAAGAGTGGGTGTTGGAGTGATGTGTATTTGGGTGCATTATTGTGATGTAGAAACCTGTGGCAAATACTATGTGAAAGAGGTGTGTGTGTAGAGTGATGTGGATTTGGGGTGCAGATTAGTGGAGTTGCTGGGACAAGGGAGGACTTGCAGGTACTGCCTTAATGTAGAGTCTAGGAGTGCAGATTTTTGGAGGTACTGGGACGACGGAGGACGTGTGGGTGCTGCCTTATTGTAAGGTGTTGGGATGCAGATTAGTGGTGGTACTGCGATGAGGGAGGTCTTGTGGGTGCTGCCTTAATGTAGAGTCTAGGAGTGCAGATTTTTGGAGGTACTGGGACGAGGGAGGAAGTGTGGGTTCTGCCTTAATGTAGGGTGTTGGGGCGCAGATTAGTGGAGGTACTCCAGTGATGGAGGTCTTGGGGGTGCTGCCTTAATGTAGGATTTTGCGTCACAGATTAGTGGAGGTACTCGGATGAGGGAGGATTTGTGGGTGCTGCCTTAATGTAGGGTGTTGGGGCGCAGATTAGTGGAGGCACTGGGACGTGGACTTGCAAAAGAGGAGTGGAGGTAAAGGTGATTGCTGGTAAATAATCCGTGATTACTTCTTTCCCACGGGTTTGGCGCAATAGTTGTTTGACAGCGCTAGGTTCATTTTGCCTTTGGGGGGCATGTTGTGGGCATGGCAGGTGCTACTCATTTTTCTTTGCACTGCAGGTGTCTGCGGGCATTTAATTCCATAAATCAGCTCGCAGCAATGTGCATTTGAGCCTTGCAATCTTATTTGCACAGACTTAGTGCTTTTTTGTAAATTAGGCCCCTGGTCACTAGCAGTATACAAGCGGATTTTACAATACATTTTGATACTGTCTGTCTCGAAAAAAACATGCATCAACAACATATGTCAGCATTTTGTTGCTTGGCAGCATTAGTATCCTTCATAGCTGATGGTGTTTTAGACTCTTTTCGTGTTCGTCTTCTTTCTTACATTTCCTGCAAAATAAATGTTGATATTTTCTTTTAATATGCTTCCATTCATCGAATTGCCAAACAAGCTTAAAAAAATGCACACAAAATAACGAATATATAAGAAGAAGAATTAGAATTCCTCCTTCTAGCTAGCCAAGATGGGGCATAAAAAAAACTTCCTGTCCATCAAACTACAGTCTGTACAATCACAAGGAAGCATTTTAAGCCATATCATCAAATAGTACCCAGCGGGGATGGGGGAAGTCAGCCTCTCAGTCAATGAGAAGGATCGAACGGGGGAGTTCCCCTCCTCAAAGCAGCCGGGGAAGAGGTGAGTGTAGCCCCCCTGTCCCACTCCCTCCTCCCCATGCAGAGAATTCCCTCCCCACGCCTAACCCCCTCTTATCTTCTTTAAAGTCAATTCAGGAGCAGACGCGCTGGGAACACTTTTGTCCCCAGAGCATCCGCTCCCGATCTGCAACATGCCGTCATGGGTCATGGAAAGGAAGAAGGGACTACACGTAGTCCCTTCAGTCCTTACCATGGCGGCCATTTTTGGTGCTTACTTTTTTTAATGGGCACCATGGAAAGATAGAAGAGAATATGTGTAGTCCCTTCTCCTATTTCCATGGTGGGCATTTTTTTGGTTTCGTTTTTTCAATGGCTGCCATGGAAAGGGAAAACGGATTTCATTTCCCCTTTCCCGGCGGTCATTTTTTAAACTTTTTTTTTCTGTTCCTAAACGCTGGAGCATTTTGGAACAGAAACAAAAATGCTTATATTACCCCGTGATTACGGGCCAGGGTACTAATAGCAATAAGTCCCTCGTAGGGGGGGTAATGCCTCATTAAGGCCCGTGCTTCACTCAGACCTGGAACTATGGGCCCCGGGGCATTAACTGACTGCTTAATTAGTCCATCATACATACATGAAAGAAATAAAAACATCATTCCAGTTAATCTAGGCAGAACATCTGTGAAAAACCCCATCAATCCCAAAGCATTCTGGTGAAGGTAAAACCAGGTCAGTACACCTAGCAAAGTGTAGGTGCATAATCTAGAACAGCTATTCTTGAGGTAGAATATAAAGTAACATGCATAACACAATTGATGTGCAAGTGCATTATCTCTAGCTGCCATTTGTTAGATTATAAATATAAACATGACACTACAAAAACTCTCCTAGGATTCATTTAGGTATCTGGGCTCTATAAAATGTATATTGCACTTCATGCCAGTTTCTAGCCTCTGACCACAGAACCGGTAGCTGCTCGGTTTGGGCTTGTTTTGAAGAGGAGTACATTATCCCAGAGCTACTCTCCCGGCCTTAGATTGTAATGTAGACAATATATAATTTAATATGGCTACGTTTCTATCAGAGACCCGTACAGTTCCTAGTTAACATAAAATTAATGTTCCAAGCTAAAATCAACAATTAAAATGTCATTTATCCCTAATTAAAGTGCAAATTCTTGATTTATAGCTGCTGTTCCTAAATCATAATTTAAACTTTATACAGTTAAAGTGTTTCATTTCATTCAAGTATCCAAACCATAAGGTCACTTCTCCCCCGACACCCTACCCTAACAAAAGCACTTTAGCTGAGTAGACTAGTCTTTTAAATCATTTATATTATTTGATCCTTTAAGTACAAATATTTTATCTGTAATGCTATCCTCTTTGGAACATTTAAAAAGCCAAATTAGATATTGTGGAACCTAAATGCTACAGCTGTGATGTAGATGTAGCGAGGTTAATGATCGCCAATTAATGATATTTGCCACAAGTGGTCTCTGCTAAGTTTGTCATTCACCCTTCATCTGAAAGCTTTTTGTTTCTTGAAGCCCATGCAGTTCCAGATAATATGTAACTGACAATGTAGCATTAGGCTGAACTGTTGACCTAAAAAATATTTCAGCATTGACAAGTTTCTTACTTCAGCCTGTCAAAGTGTGGGCTTCAATCTCCTTTTACGTGTGTCTCTATACTCAGAACAAAGGAACATACACTGTTTGTGTAGACTACTATGTCAATGCACAAAGGACAATTCTGCGGGTTCTAGTGCTCCATTCTTTAATGTTGTCCCCAGAGGTAAAATTCCAACTCTGAATTTCAAATATATTGATTTCTGGGCTCTTGGTTATATGCTATCTAAGTAGATCTCATAACCCCCAATTACTTTTGTGGACAAACATACTGAGTTGCTCTCGCTAAGGATGCACCCTCCTCTTACCTAATCCAACTACTTAGTTTAAGATCAGCCTGTGCTTGGATCCATGGGTGTAAATTTAGGGGGTCAAGGGTGTTTGTCCCCCTCAACTTTTGTGGCACAATATTGTCTCCCACTCTTTTGACAGGGGCCCCTTTCATTTAGATGTCATGCCCCCCCCCCCCCAACATTTCATTTTCAGAAAAGTTACTCCACTGCTTGGATCTTTCCTTCTTTTTTCGGTCTGTACCGTAGAGATGGAAGGCCCCGTTTTATTGGCATGATCTTGACATGTTCAGTAAATTTTACCAATCTAAGTATCTCAATCAACTAGATTCTATATGACAATAGTGATGCAATTTTCGATAGGCGATCCAGTATAATAAACAATTAATACTGATCTACTTACCTATATTAATGAGATCCAACTACAAATGTAGTAATATATTTGATACATTTTTTTAATCCTCTGAAATAATTTCTATTGTTACTATTATGTCACAAGACTCAGAGCCGCACAATTAATGGCATCACTTACCACCTTTTTATTATATACTTCTGAACAGGACTTTATAGATCTACTTTCCCTAACATTGCACTAAACGTAGCTCCTGTTTGACTTGCTCAACACACAACCTTTCTCTTTATGGGCACCCCACACTCACACAGTATTTAATCTATATCCCAGGTAATCAAATTGTCCATCTTCCTCTACTTGTATTCCTGTCAACTCAAGATTCAGTTTTTAACTTTTTTTTATTTTTGGGTCTGCCTATCATAAATGTATTTTAAGCTGCATTTACTTTCGCCCCCTTCTTTTAACAAAGGTAATACAATTAGGGATAGTTGTTTCTTCAGTCCACTGGGGTTTTAGAGATTGGCACTGCATCATCTGCGTACAGAGGTATGCCAATATTTGTGTCTGTTTTATCCACTTTGTTTTATAAAAAGGGATAATTTCTGCTGTTTTCCAAGTATCCAGTATCTGCCTGCTACCTCTGACTGCTATCAGTAAAACACAAATATATGAAATTGTTTCCTTAAAAAAACTCAACTGGAATCTTGTCCGGGGTGGGCACTCTCCTATTATTTTGTGAATCAATTGCCCTTTTTTTTCCTCCAACAAAATGGCTCTTCGTCACCTAAAGCATCAGAACCTTCAGTTCCAATGTCTATAGGGCCAGCGTTACATTCATCAGTTGTGATATAGGGCCTCATTACGACTTTGGAGGCAGCCATGGCGCTATTAGCGCCATGGCTGCCTCCAAAGTCGTGTCCGAGTCCGGTCTGGTGGAGTGGGGATTTACCGGGACATTCCGCCCTAGGCGGACCCGGTAAGTCCCCATTCCAAATGCAATTCCCCATTCCCATTTGAGCCCCCATAGGGCTCAATGGGAAGGGGGAAGGCACTAATAACGGGCCCACGAATAGAAGGCCCATTATTAGCGCCCTGGTCACTTAGCGGGACCCGTAAAAGGACGTGTGGTCAGACCACACGTCCTTTACAGTTCCCGCTAAGGGACCTCGGAATTGGGCGGTGAGGGATTACCGGCACCGGTCTCCTTAACGGTGCCCGGTATCCCTTCCCGCCCACCTCGTAATGAGGCCCATAAACTACTAAAGTGTTCATGACATAATGCATTAGACACCTGCCCATCTGCAATAACTCTAGTCACTGTGGATATACAATTAAACATTCTCCAGAACGTTTTTCTATCCTTATTATCGCAAGAGAAAATAATTTGGCTCTATTTTATGTCTTCAAATTCACGCTGTTCTTCTCAATAATGGATTTATAGTCTGCTCTTAGTCATCTCTTAGTCATCTCACCAGCTCATTATTCCATCCTTGATTATCTTTTATTAATGCTAGGAGATTAATTGGAGCAACTTTACAATCTTTATCAAACCCCCTTTAGAATCTTTAATTGTTTTACTCAATGGAGTAATAGGTTTTGTGTTAGATGTGTATATGGACTTAGACATTTCTTCAAACGTTCTTATTATTTCTGCCAGTTCTTGGGCATGATCGCCCACTGTTACCTCTACAAAAGGTATGGTGGTCTGATACAGGCCAGACATTTTGTATAATGTTAACGTCCTTTATTTGATCCCATGGAATTCTGCAATCAATTCTGACATTTTTATTGTGATGCTCATCCCTATCTTCAGCACTTTGTCTCTGAATAGTCAATTGCACAACTCCTGGGTTCTGAGCACTGGCCACTCTCTCCATGATCTCATTTTTCTTTTACATACACCAGGGTTTTTACACTCTCTCAAATGTAATCAATAAGCGAACATCATCCAGCAGTCCCAGAGGTGGATTTGGTAGGAGTATCTGTAAGACCTCCATTTGCATGCTCTCAGGTTCAGTGTGATGAAACGTTTGGCAACTTCATGGACTAAATGATGTACCTTCTTTGGTAAAGCAACACTCGTCTCTGTGATGCTACATAACTCATCCTCCTCAGCTGTTAGTCCTTCCAGTGATGCAAGAGGTTCATACTTGAAATTAAGTTCCTCTGCTCCGATAACAATGATTTACTTTTCATGTTCTTTTAGTGTGTTGCCACAAAACAAAAGAGGTCTTGCCCTCATTGATCATGTCTTCTATTAATCGTATGGTAGCCATTCCATTTCTTCCATATGGTCTATTGTAAATATTAAATACAAGCCTGAGATGATGCCATATGGAACCAAATAATTTTACCTCATTCACTTAATTCCTGTAAAATAGAAGAATTCCATACGGGAGTACTGGGGTTAGGGGCAGTGTATGGCAAATGAGACATGGACCATTTTATCAAAAGACGTTTTTCATTTTCTTAAACATATTCTAATATAAAAGCATCAAATACACATATATGATTTAATATAGAATAATTTCAGCATAGAAAAGTACATTCAAACTTCTGTTTTCACTTGATTTTCATGTAAACATCATACATATATCTAGGCTAGGCCTCAAATCATCTCAAGCAACATAGAGAACCACCTAATTGTGCAAAATGTCCATGTGCAAAATAACGCAGACAGTGCAAATGATGCAAAAATATTAAGTGCCTGTTAAGAATATAAATTTCAGTTCCCTACTGCGAGAGGTAGGTCCACTCGGACCAACCACTCAATAAATAGTCAACTAGATGTGTCTATTGAGGATGATATCTAAGTTCCTCTCTATCTCTTGTGAGACTTCCCTTATCTACTAGTTTCGATGATATGTCATCTAGCTATCCCCTACTGGACGCTGATATTCGTCTTCTTCAGGACTTTGTAAACGGTGTCCGCATATTCCTTCCGAATTGCAACTTTAGGAGTTACTATTTCTTGCTCTACTCAAACATATGACCAGATTTTCATTAATTTCAATCCATTTCAAACCGTGCAATGGCAGTATAAATTGCTCTAAAATATTACCGGCGCCTGAATTCCCAGTGCCACTGGGCTATTCCGAGTCCGGCAGCCAGGAAGTCAGGCGCCGGTAATTTTGTAATTTGCCATTCCCAAATGGGGAACACAGAAGTACCAGCACCGTTAATAACGGTGCTGGTGCTTCCATGAAACTCCGCGGGTGGGTGCCGTTTCACCCACCAGGTCTGACCCTGGCGTGAGGGGCGGCTCCTGCCCGCAGATTCGTACTATGCCGGTCCGGTAACAACGGTGCCGGTAGGCTTACCTGCACCGTTGTTACCGGACCGGCATGGTTATAATGAGGCCCATGGTATTTTATCAGGTGCTAGAGTAGGAGCGTCCATCTGGTGCTCAGCAGTTTTTCAATGACCCCATTGATAAATAAACAAAACAATCTTGGGGCCAGAACGCAACCCTGGTGTACACCCATTTCAATATTCTCTTTGGATGATGTGCTGCCATCAACACTATATGGCAGCTCCATTTACCGAATACAAGATCTGAATAGCTTTTAAGAGAGATGATGGGATTCCCAACTCCTCCAGCAGCCTCCACAATCCTGTTCTAGATACGCTGTCTATTGCCCTTCTCATGTCTATGAAGATGGCATGGACACACATATTCCTGAGAGTGGCATATTTTTTGCACATGGTTTATCACTCCTGCATCCTGTATCCAGGACTCGAGATGAGCTAGAATTGCCCTAGCAAAGGTTTTTCCCCCTGCGTCAAGCAGGGAGATTGGTCAATAGCTGCTGGGAAGTGCTCTGGCCGTGTTCTAAAATACCAGTATTATCACCACCTGGATCCATGAAACTGGAACCATATTTTCTTTCAAAACGGCATTAACCAACTGCAGAAAAAAAGGGGCCCATTCTCCAGGTTCTGACGTGTAAAAACTATGGTGACGATATCAGGTTCTGGGGCTTTGCCTGTTTTTTGAGACAACAGTGCTCGCTGGACCTCTTTCAAGGTGAAACTCAAAGCATTACCTTCTAGAACAGGGGCACTCCTCGACACCTCATGGGACTCTTATTGATACGAAGTTCTCGATTCCCGGTATAAAGTCTCAAAATGCATGATGACCCAAGTTGACTCTGTTATACTCTCTTGGATAGTATTCTACTCCACTAGGCACCCGCACCCCATATGATTTCCCAGAACATCTTGGAGTCATTCGTTTTGGAAGCCACTAATAGCGCCTCTGAAAGGCACACTGAATAAGCCTCGTTTTTACTTTTAATTAGCTCCCCATAATCCTTCCTGGCTGCACGCAGGGCAGTAAGGCCCTCCTTCAGTACTACCGTAGGCTGATGAATTAAGACACTTTTGGCCTGACGGCATTCCCCGTCATACCAGGGAATTTTTCTGAGTGCTTGAGCTTCAACCCGTCCTTGTGGCTTAGTAAAAAAAAACTCCTATCTCATTGGCTAAATCCTCGTACAAGGACAAAATCCCTAGGCTACAACAACGGCAAAAAAGCTCTCCAAGTTTGGGAGAATGCCAGCATACGCACCTGGCCGCCTCAAGCCCAAGTCCACGTACTACCATTCAATCGCCTCGCGCCGCCTCGCGCCACCACTAATGCCAATCAGGACCATTGCAATGTATTGAATTTCCCCAGCCGTGCCCAATAAGGCACCAAGCGTCGTAACAATGATTGGTTAATGATCACTTTCTGGTCTCTCGATTACCTTGAAATCCCTCAACAACTTCCATGTCTCATAATTTACCAGAATGTAGTCATTCAGGCTGGCTCTGTATTTCTTAGCTGGAGAATCACCCTTCAACCTGCCATTGCAGGCCCTCAATCACACAGCCATGATTACACTCGCTACTAGGTCCGTGTTTTTAGACTTCCTCCTGGGATGCTCTGCCTCAAGATCATTTATACCCCAGATTTTATCCTCATCCTCTGAGAGTCCGACCAGGACCTCTACAGGCTCAAACTGCAAGTTGATGTCCCCAATGACTATGATTTTCATTGCTCCTTTATTGTCCTCTCTCCAAGCCAGGACTCTTTACCCGAGAAGGGCAAACAAACTAGCGCCATCCTGGTTCACCTGCCAATTATACATGTTTAGGAGTGCCATGGACCCATCCACACATTTCATGTGCATTTCAAGGAATTCTTTAGAGCCGGTGTCATAGGTCTACATTGACAAGCAGCCTTGGTACTCACACGTGATTAAACCCCCACTTGGTCGCCCACGTTTGCCCTACACTTCCCTCTATTGAATGAGCAGCGTACCCCAGCAGGGTTGGAGGAATTAATGCCCACATCTCCTGCAGGCACATAATAGTATGGGTCCGAATTAATTCAACCCACCCATCATCCTCAAGGTACTTTTGGACCCCGGCTATAATCCACGAAGACAATAGCACCTCCAGCACTGTTTGCGACTCATTCACCAGCAAGAGCGATCTTTCTGCAGTACAATCTGGATTTCTCCTAGGTTCATCCTGGATCACAACAAGGCTGGAGTGCCCATCCCGTCAATCAATATCAGCCAACACTGAGGTATTTCCCCTCCTCTCCCAAATAGCTACCTAGAGACGGTTGCTTAATACTACTAGCACTACCGGCCCTATCCAAGGGGTCCTGAGCTATCACTACCTCTGCCATTGCACTCTTGGACATGTTAACAACTGGTACTTGTGCAAAGTCACCCTCCCTACGATCCATAGACTTTCTTAGTAGCTAATGTGGTTGCAACCTTATCCAAAGCCTGTGTATTGCTACAAGCTAGCCTCACAACAGTGCTAGCTTGAGCTTGCTCCATTTTAGGAGGTGCCCCAGCTGGTCCTTTCATCATTTTTCCATCACCTAAAACTTTTCTTTTCTCAGCATCTGAAGGGGCCTCATAAACAATCATTGGGGCTGGCGGTGGATTCATGCTAATCGCCACCTCCAGGCCTGATGGTGGTAGCGCTCTCTGCTCCATCAATAGCAGCCTTTGTTTTAATTGCATTCTAATATCATCTCTAAATATGGAGCCTGATACACGGAGGCAGCTGATTATGTGACAGAGACAAAACACCCTCTCTTTGCTCTCGGCCAGTGACAGACTTTGTTTTTTTTCCAAGTTTTATTTTTGCTATTTGCAAAAAAACTAAATTATAACATAACAAACATGGAAGTAACTCGTGCTTCTTTTTCCCGCCTCCCTTTCACCCGTTCTTCACCACCCTCTGGGTTACACCCTAGCCTGAGTTAGTAGCAGTTCGCGATTAGTTACATTGTTCGTGATGGAACGTTAGTCCGTGGGCTTCTGTTGGGGTTCTGGGGTTGTACCTCGGGAGTAGTCACTGTCTTCGGTGGATAACAAGTAAGCGATATATGGGCCCCAGATGTTGGGGGGCCAAGTGTGCAGGGGTAGTAGTTTGATGAAGTTTGTATCCGTGTCTTGATAGTACGATATGTCTTTCATCCACTGCTGTGTGGTCGGTGTGGGTCCCTTACCCCAAGACATTGCAATTCTTCTGCGTGCCAGTAATAGCAGTAACCCTCCTAGTTTGCGAGTTGCACGAGGGAGGGGTTTGGTTAATCCCAGTAGGGTGATCTTGGGGTCGGGTTCAATGGGTATGTCTACTATTGCGGCTGTCTTTTCCAATATCGATACCCAGAACTGTTGTATTGCTGGGCAGGCCCATGCGAGGTGGAGGAAGTCAGCTGATGGTGTACCACAGCGGCTGCACTGTGGGGGGGTTGAGGGGTGGTAGTGGTGGATTCTGGCGGGGGTGTGGTATGCCTAGTGGATGAATTTTAGGTAGATTAGTTTGTATCTTGTGTTTAGTGATACCTTCTGGGTTTGTGCTAGAACATAATCCCAATCTTCATCTGGGATTGCGGACTGGAGGGCCCTTTCCCATCTCACTTTAGATGTTGTCGGGTTTGGGGCTGTGTCTGATAGTAGGGATTTATATAGCATCGAGACCAGTTTACCCTCTCCTTGTGATTGGATGACCCCGTGGAGTAGTTGCCATGTTGCGGGTTGTTGCGGAAATGAGGGTAGCATGGTTTGTAGGGTGCCTCTGAGGCAGAAGTATATAAATGGGTCTAGGGCGGTGGAGGCTCCGCGGGTTCTGGCTTGTTGGGGGTTGAGGAAGTGCCCTTCAATGAAGAGGTCCCCCATATTTTAAAATTTTACCTTGTCGACCCAATTCAGGTAGACTTTCTCAGCAGTTAGTGGGACTCCGGGAATGAATTTCACCGGCAGTAATGGGGAGAACCTGGTCTGTATCTTACATTTTAGCGCTATTTTTTTCCATATTGCTATGGTGGAGAGAACTGGATTTAGGGTTTGGTGCAGAGTGTGTGCCTGGCCTAAGATAACTGCTCTAAGCATATTGGGGGATGCCAGGGCTCGCTCTAGTTGGACATGGGGGCGGATGAGTTGTGTGGCGTACCAGTGCCCCAGGAATTGGGCTTGTGCTGCCCAGTAGTATCGTTCTACGTCGGGGAGTGCCATTCCACCTTTCTTTACTGACTGGATCAGTGATTTGTAGGCTATTCTGGCTGGTTTGCCCGCCCATAGAAGTTCCAGGATTATGCTCCTCAGATGTTGGAGCTGTTTTCGGGGTACTAGTAGAGGGAGATTTACGAATAGGTAGAGAAGTTTGGGGAGTATCACCATTTTTACCAATGATACACGGCCCCATAGGGTGAGTGGTAGTGATTTCCATCTGTCTACTTTTCCCTGTAGTGATTGGATTGCTTTGCTGTAGTTGTCTTGGAACAGGGTTTGGTGGTCTCTGGCTAATTGAATGCCTACGTAACGCACGTTTGTGTGTTCCCATTTGAAGCCATAATCGTCCTGGAATTCTTGGGTCTCTGGGGTGAGTGGGAATATAACTGACTTACTGTGATTGATCTTTAAGACGGAGAAGTTGCCGAATTTTATTATATCGCAAATTACTGGATTTAGGTTTGATAACGGGTCGCGTACATAAAGGGCGATGTCATCTGCATATAGGGAGATTATTAATTTATCGGGACCGAAGGACAGGCCTCTTTGTATATGTTTAGCTTGAAGATCTGAGGCAAGGGGCTCACTCACTAGTGCAAAGAGTAGTGCGGAGAGTGGGCACCCTTGCCTTGTCCCTCTCTGGAGATTGATTGCCGTCGATCTGGTTTTCCCTAGAATGATGTGTGAGCGGGGATGGTCATACAGTGGGGCTTTTAGTTGGAGGACTCTCTTGCCGAGGCCCATTCTCTGAAGGATTTCAAAGAGAAATGGCCATTCAACGGAGTCAAACGCCTTTTCGGCGTCTAAAAGGACCGCTACCGCTTGGTGTGAGGGGTCCAGTGCCTCCATGACCCCAAACATGCGTCTTATGCTGAACGTGATATTGCGGCCCGGTACAAATCCGGCTTGGTCTGCTAGTACCAGCGCGGGCATCAGGGGGATGAGTCTGGAGGCCAGGATCTTGACTAATATTTTGTTATCTAAGTTGATAAGTGATATTGGCCTGTATGAGCCGCATTCTTCTGGGGGTTTATTGGCTTTATGTGGTAGTATCATGTTTGCCTCTCGGAGGGTCGGGGGTAGTGATCCAGCTTCGAGTGCCTCCTCATAAACCTGTTGTAATAGTGGGGCGAGAATGGGTGCAAACATTTTGTAGAACTCGCCTATCAACCCGCTGGAGCCTGGAGCCTTGGTGCCTGGTAGGTCTTTAATGGTCTGGTGGATTTCTTCTGTTGTGATTGGTGCGTTTAGGGGTTCCCTTAGCATGGCGTCTGCCCAAAATAATTCTATGGGCCTCATTACACGGACGGCGGTGGACCAAGGTGCTATTAGCACCTTGGTCCATGCCGGTAAAATACCGGCACCGCCTTGGTGGAAAGGGGAATTACCGCCCTATTCCAAGGTTGGTGGGGTGGAAATTCCCCCTTACCCCATTGCCCTTCCCTATTCCCATTTTTGCCCCATAGGGCATAATGGGAATGGGGAGGCGCTAATTACGGCACCGCAAATTGCAAAAAAAAGCAGGCGTTAAATTCTCCAACCCGCAAAGGGACCTCGTAGTAAGGCGGTAAGGGTTTACCGGTACCATCGTGGTGGCTTCGTTGTGCTCTGCCTGAGTGTGTTGACGTGATCCCAGGTGCTCTTGCTTTATTTGTCGCTCTCTCGAGGGGGTGTTTGGTGGTTCTTGTGGCCTGTTGTTGCCGCCGGGGTTCCCGCCGGGGTTGTCTCGAGTGGAAGTATCTCCGGCGGTCCTTAGGCTTTGGTCAGCTCGCCTTGTTGCCCTACCCTTATCAGGGTTATTGCGTGCCTCAAGGGGGTTTCCTCCTGTTCTGTACGTCGTCTGGGGCCATCCGGGGGGGTTTCGGGTGCCAGCCAGGGTGGCCGGTTTCAGCTCTGTTGTTGTGCCTCGTGCACTGCCTATGATAAATGGGGTTGCACGTCCCCTGAATTGTTGGGGTGCGAGGGTGGCCCCACCTGGGGCTGGATATCGCCTTCGCCTGATTGTGCCCTCGTGTGGCGAGGTGGGGCCTCCCTGATCACTGGGCGACCTCCAGGGTGGTCCGCAGTCCGGCCGCCCCAGAGCCCGCTGTTTGCAATGTGGTCTCTGCATGTGGTCTAGGCCCTCTGGCTCACTAGTGTGATGGTGGCGGCTGTCGGGCCCACGAGGCCTGGTTCGGGGTGGCCGCTGGAGGCTCCCTCCGGGGGGATCTTGTGATGGCCGCTGGTCTCGCCGCTTTAATTTGGAGGTGGTTTCCTCCCACTTCGGGGGGCCGCAGGACACAGCCGGAGCAGGCCTCCTGCCCGCCAAGCCTCCGTGGGTGCCCTCCGGCTTCACCAGCCCACTGCACCCTACCAGGGACGATCGCATTATTAACAATTTAGGACATGTTTTACAGACCAGAAAAGTGTGATACAGAAACATTCACCTTTTTATTATAGAACTTTGGAAAGTACAAACTTAGCACCTCTGGTGTCTGCTGCAGCCAATACCTACATTTCTGTATGAGTAGGTTCCTGTACTGGAAAGAACACTGTAATGGAATTTTCTTTAAAACACTACATTGTGTAATGAAGTATGTACTTTATTACACATGTCCCGATAATCCCTGATATTTTTTTGCTAAAATTACATTCACAACCCCTCGTCTGAAAAGTAAATGCACATGTGATGTCATCAGTGATGTGTCAAGATGCCTACCCCCGGAGCACCAGGCCAGGCCCAGCACCCCCGGGTGCAGGCATCATGCCCCCGGGTAAAAGCCCAGCGGCCCCTTATAGGGGCTCTTCGGACTCTGTCCTGGCGCCTTTGGCGCCAGGCTCATGTTGGACATCAGTCCTGGCGCCATAGGCACCAGGCTCATAAAGGAAGGTGTTTTGTGCACTTACCTGATGCAGACCATGCTGCAAGATTCAGGCCTCCCTGAGACCTGAAAGGGACTATTTTTTCATTGGGACTATTTTGCCACTCGGGCGTGGCCAGGGAAGGATACTTACCTGGAACTACTTTGGGGGCTATTTAAGCCACGCCCAGACAGTAGCTCACGCTTCGCGTTGTTCTGCATCGAAGCAGCTGGACGCTCACCGTGTCTGCTCCTGCATCTGGTCTCCAGCCACGCCCGCCTCGATCCTGGAAAACCTGTAAGGAAAGAAGAGAAGAGAAAGGTGAAAACCAAGAATTTTATCAAACTTCTTACCTGCATCCGGAACCTTCATGCCAGTGTTCCTGAGAAAAGACTTTCATTTAAAAGCACTGCGTTGCTCGCTGCAGCGCCGCGCTTCACTCACCTGTCCTCGGGAGTCCTTCTGGCTCCACCGCGACTGTCTGCACCGGTCGCCACATCTCTGCGCCTAGGGGAGAGAAGAAGAGACAAAAGGTGAGCAGAAGGAACATATGAGGAAAGCCTAATTTTCAGCCATAACACTTACCGGTCTTCTGTTGGTGGATCATTCCTCATTTCGGGTCGGCACCGCTTCGTTGGCAGGTACCACACCCCGGCCCCTATGGGGAAAGGACAAAAGACATTACTGGAGGAATATAAAGACATTAAGAGGGATCGCCCCCATCGCTAACTCACCTGAGTTTACCATCGGCAATTCAATCCCTCAACGCATCGCCTTCATTCTGCACCTGAAATAAAGGACAGATCACAGGTTAGGAAGGCAACAGAAAAGGAGGCTCAACACTTGAACTTTTGTAATCTTCATACTTACGGCGTTCCGCTCGGAAAAGTCAAGTGGATTTTGCCAGCGCCATTCTGAAAACCAGTGAAGTAACTGGACAAACACGCGCCCCTGCACCAGAAGCAGGATGGAGAGTTCATCCTTTCAAACCATAAGGTGAGCTTCAACCGGGGATTTCGGAGGAAGTTAGAGAAGAACGAAGGGGGGAATGGGGGAGCAAGCACACTATTCTGCAGACTGTTAATCCCCTTTCTCATCTGCAGAAGGATATTCCTACGGGCCAGACAAGCAAGATTTGAGGGTCCTGTTCAGTCGGTGTTCCGAGTTCTGCGCATCACGCTCGAAGAGGCCACAGCAACCCAGACTAGACCAGCGCCTCCGTGGGAGTCAGGTGAGCGTTACATGATGTCATCAATGACATTTGTGATGCCATCTTTCATGTTCTGGGTGGTAGTGTTAGCAGTGCACAGTGGTGTGGGCAGTTATGGTTGCTTAGCCTCCATAACTGTCGAATTTCGTTTTTTCAATTTTACTTTGAACCATAATGTCACGTTTATGACGTTTTTTTAGTGAATTTTACGGGTTTTTAGTAGGCGCACTTAACCATAGCGTCCCCTTAACAAAGTTTTTTTTACTCAATTTTACAGTATTTCAGTAGAGCAACTTAACCATACCGTCCCTTTTGCAAAGTTTTTTTGCTAAAGATGATCGGTGTATAGTAGTGCCTCAGAACCATAATGTAAAGCAACTTCTGACTTATTTAAACACTTTGCGGATAATACCACTTGACAATATGCTGGTGTACAGCACAGTAACGTGTTCCAGAATCCGTAAACACTTAACAGTAAGATGTTTGCCTCGTGGACAATGTGGAAACAGATTTTATATTGATGTAGGAACGTCCACCTGCAACATTTGCCTTGCACAGCGCCAACAGGTATTGGTAGTCAGCCATTACGAATGTAGTACACATAACATACTTTTAGCAAAAGTTTTAGTTATCTGAAAATGACAGCAGCTAAGGCCATCCCTCCTCCCCAACAAACAGCAGTACTACTGTAATGAAGGAGCATGACAAACACTACCCCAACCTTAGAAATAACAAACGCACAATATTTTTGCACCGGACACCCACCCACCCCATATCACTGTTTAATGCGTCTTTCTTCATTTCCGTTCGCAAATGGCCTTATTAGCTGTCCTACCAAAAAAGAAAGCCATCCGTTAACAAAGCAAATGTTGCATTAAGAACTACCTTTCACAGTGTAAATATTTTTTTTTTAAATTGCATACCCTCCATGTACTTTATATTTCTCAGTAAAGGACGTAGATGCAATAAGATTTGTCAGTAATGGTATAGATGTGCAAAGCATTAACGTGTGCTACGGAAAAATAGTATTTCTGGTTATAATTACAAAACAAAATCCTTCTTCAAGATGGCCACCATCGAAAGGAAAGGCGGTTGTTCCATACATGGCCCCTCTTCGGTTTCTATGGCAGCAAGCAAAAAGCAAAAGTATGTGCGGAGACGCAGAACCTCTACAATAACATACAGCGATTACAAAACAAAATCCTTTTTCAAGATGGCCACCATAGAAAGGGAAAGCGGTTTTTACATACATTGCCCCTCTTCGCTTTCCAGGACAGCCTCCCTCCAAAAGGCAACAGTACATCCCGTGACGCAAAACCTGCAAATAAACATACAGCAACGTACAACATTGTACCTTACATTTCGAAATGATACACAGGATTTTAAAAGAAAACGTTAACATTTTAGAATTTGTAAAGTACTTTTATTTAACAAACAACTGTCAGAGACCAACGGACTAATCCCATTTCCAATTAAATTGTTTCAATGGTTTTAATGGCGACATTGAAAATGTTCATTGTGAGACACACAGTTATTTTCTGATACACAAAGTATGCGTTGCTGTTAAAGCACCCGCTTTGTTTGCACAGGTATTTCCAAGACGGCGCCAGGACTGTTGCCTTACAACACCATAAATGATGTTATGTCACTCCTAATCGCTAGTTCAGCGTAGGGACAGAGGAGGCCTGGCCGGTCATCCCATGAAATTATAATGGACAGACAGCCGGTCACAAGCAGTTGCATCTGGCGTGAAAGAAGCCGTCACTCGACATCTGGAAACCATGGCACGCACAGTATGGCAAGATGTAGCTAGGCGGAAAATGTAAGAGAAAATCTGTGTCAATACCCAACCTTTAGGAAAAAATTACAAAACAGACACAAAGATTGTGGAAAGTAGTACACAAATGGAAGTGGACAAACAAGACATTTTAAAGAAATATTAGCATTGACCATGGGTACATTTAGTGACACCCAACAAATGCTGAGAAGCAGCAGTCGCCGTAAGGGTTAAACAAAGGGCAACTACACAGTGAGATGGTAATTCAGTTATGAAGGTAGCATGAATGGACAAGCAAGAAAAAATTACATGTCTTGATGTTACACAAGACCAAAAGATACACAAAGCTATGTTGGGCAAGCATAACATTTGAAAGAAAAATAAATAATGTTGAACAAGGGTGACTGTAGTCATAGCCTGCAAACGCGAACAATGTGCACTCTCTGTTATTGGAGGGAAATTACAACTGCGCAAAAAGATAATACTTCAGTTACATTGTCACAATTAGTGTTTGGAAATATAAAATTAAAACGCGGGTCGGTGTAGAGTCGTCAAAATTAAACTTACATCATCTTGACAGCCTCCATTGTTGTTGGCAAAGTTAGACAGCAAAGTGTTCGCATCAAAGAATCTTCGTGAACTGATATTTCATGTTCCTTACAAACGTTTTTAAAACATAACCTTATCAAATGGTATTTTTTTCCAAGCTTTCATTCCTTGCATACCTTTTGAAGTATCCCTTTTGGTCAAGGTCAAAAAACAATAGCCCCTTATGGATTGACATGAATGTGTGGGCCTACTTAGCTTGCAGCCAAAAAAGCAAATGAACTGACCTTCACTCAGAAAGCAAATACATTCTCACTTTGCAACCAATCATGAGAACCGCTACTCCCATATGCCTCCAAAACCACTGCTTCCATCAAACACTCCAGGTGGGCGCCGCAGATTTGAAAACATAGGACGCTATTCCGACTTCAATATTAATCTGAAAACATTACAACACAGACGCAGGCATTGGTCGCAGTACATTGAGCACCAACTTCCACTTTACCGTATGAATTTGGTGGCAAGAAAACACCACATTTTGAGTTTGCGCTGCCACATTGCATCCCAACCTAATTAAAGCTCACCTTCGGAAACAGTATTTCATAAACATGTGCATTGGTGTCTTGTTTTGTATGTGTTACCGGCGATGTCCCTGTACACCAAAACATGAACAAAAGATGTCAGAGGCCGTGAAGAAATCTGATGCACTTCACGCTGCTCCACAACCAATCAGTGAAAGCACCACATGTCCGCAGACATGATGCTATGGATTAACCAATCGATTTCTTGTACGCGGAGCAAACAGAGAAGTGTGACCGCGGAGCGGACCTAGTTATCACTAATTTTTGCAGACCTACTTTTTGATCGTTATAAAGAAAACTGCTGGACGGATTTTCACCAAATTTACAAAAGCACTCTTTTGGGACCAAGCCACTGTTCCTGCCGCATATTTAGTGAACATCTGTCCAGCAGTTTTGGCTGTAGGAGTGCGCAAAGTATTTCCCCCATTCAGTCTATGGGAATAAAAGATGTTTTGGGACCCCCCCTATAACTTTTCCCCCCCTGGACCAAACATCACAAAACTTTGCAAACAAATTCAGCCCATATACTTTCTCTGGAAAGTTTGGTGAAGATTCGTCCAGGGGGAGTGAGGTTATAAGCCGCCCAGAAAGTGCTCTTGCTGTGAAAACAGCAACTGAACCATAACTACACAGCCTCTACCATGGCTGTGTAATATACATATATATATATATATACACACATTTTTTCGTTCAATATATATATATATATATTTTCAATGAAAAAACTTTGTTAAAGGGGCATTATGGTTACAAGTAAAATCGAAAACCCCCTGAAATTCGCCAGTTATGGTAAGCTAAGCAACCATAACTCATGCCTCCACTCTGCACTGCTAAGACTAACACCCAGGACATCAAAGATGATATCACAAATATCATTGATGACAACACTGATGACATCACATGTCTAGCCGCTTCTTTTTTGTTCACTGCCATATCTAGGCCAGGTGGTTTTATTTACTGAAAGTCAGAAACTTAACTTTCAAAAGGTATTACATTTATAGATATTGCTATTCTCACATGTTCTTACTACTTTCCTTAGAATGTAATCACATTTTATTATGTACATATATAGAGGAAAAAGCAGGCCTGAAACACAGCAATCATTTTTGTGCGTTAATACAATCATGTAGATTATACACAGATGCTAATGATACCGCCTCTTGTTTGCTTACTTTAATCTCTATATATAAGCCCCATATTTGTTTGCATTGTAGTCTATTCTGCAGGAGTCTGTCCTGATACATTCTGCTTTCACCATCACCATCTTGTGGCCAATGCTGGATGGACTTTTATGGACTTCATTCATTCACAGTGCGTCACCCTTTCTCAACTCTCATGCTGGACTTCCTTTGCATCTTGTACTCATGGTGGCCCTGAATCATGCTGTTCTCATCTTCATCTTGTATCCTGGCTTGCAAAAATATGTGTTACTACTGACTTCTGCAATTGTATTCGCTCTCCACTCTTACTTCTCCACTCTTTTTGACTGCTTACTCTCTGTTCTCTTCTCCTTTCCCTTCTCCCTTTTCCTATCTCCTCCCCTTACTGTCTTCTATACACTTACTCTATCAGAATTGTCCCTGGACCTAATATGATAGAAACCTTGTCTGTTTCCTCCACCCACCCATTACTGTTTTTTTCCTCCCCACCACCCTCCAGCACTATCTGAAATGTTGTCAGGCCTAGTATGATAGTCGCTTATTTTGTTCCTCCCCTCCCTTTCTGCATCCTTCTCTCTCACCTTTTGTTTTCTCCGGCTCTAACAGAAATGTTGTCAGGCCTAGTACGGTAGTCGCCTGTCTGTTTCCATTTCCTTCCAACTCTCCCACTCCCTTCCTTATCTATGCCATAGCTCTTGCACTATCTGAAATGTCGTCAGGCCGAGTACGATAGTTAATTTCACATACTTACTGTTCATGGCCTGTAAGAATGTCCTTGTATTTTCCCTTGTTCCCTCCGTTGCCTTGAAACGCTTTGAAACACATTGGGGGTCATTCCGAGGTTGGGGGTAAGGGAAAAACGGTGCCGGTAAAGGATTACCGGCATCGCTTAACACTCCGGGCTATTCCAACCTGCCAACCGGCTATTAGCGGCACCGTAAATAACGGTGCCTCTAATAGTGGCATGAGCGCGGGCACACGACCATTCATGCCGGCAATAACGGCATGCCGTAAACTGGAGGACATCACAAGTCAAGCGTACATGCAAATACCGGCCTCATGAAGGTGCTAAAAGTGGATACCGGCATGCCGTAAATACCGGCATTGCGGACCAACCGAAAATGCCATTGTTGGGGGGAAATTCTGCCGGGGTCGGCTGGGCCATCCGCGGACCTCCGGGCAGGGAGGCCCCAACTCCTCCCGTATATCCCAAAAAATGAGTATGAGACACACGCAAGAAGCAAGGTGATTCTGCTGTTTATTAAACAAAACGGCAGGGATGCGTCCAGGAACGTACGCGTCCGTCCTGACACTCTCTCTGTCGGTGGGCTCGCAGGCCCTTTTTATCTTAGTATGACACGCTACTTGCGTTCCCTGGGAAAGTTTAGCAAAAACCTATCGCCACTCTGGATAGGCTCCTCGAGTGGTAGGGTTAGTATAGCATACGTATAGAGAGCATTGTTAGTGGTTAAGGATTAGTCAGGTGGTATAATTGGGTTGTCCTTCAAATTGATACACGTAAAATTGTTACATGAGGATCCCTCGGGATTGGTCAATGCTAATGGCGTCAGTGATAAGAGCCTCATGTTCTGATTGGTCCACGCATGAGCCCCCCAGTCTGGGACCATCGTTGTTCCCAGCTCGCGGTGCACCTGTCATTTGCAACAATGTTTCACTATGATTATGTGCAGACAACGTGAAGATTTATTGGTATGCCTGAAGGCCGACTACTCCCACCGCTGCAGATGTCCATTGGATCACTTCATTGTATCTGCCGGTGTCTTGAAATGGGGGGGTTTCGGTGCCTCCCTCCTCCTGGGCCTAGCACCCTGTCAGATTTTGCTTGGTCACGTGAGGTGGGACTGTGGTCGAGGCAGAATTCTGCACAATTAATATTGTATTTTTCCACTGTGTGCCTGGTTTTGATTACAGGTGTGACCTTGGCGTCGGCTTGCGGCATACGAGATTGCAACATTGCGCCCTTGACTGTCAGTCATCACCGGGCTTATTCTGCAGGGCCAGCAACTGTACTCTTGCTCATTAAATGTTCATGGAAGCTCTTGCTTGCGGCCTACTTGGGCCTGGTGCATAGGTGGAGACGTTTGATACACCGCGCTTTAGGTTATGGTATCATATTGTGTGATCCCCAGCATCGTGTTTTCGTTATATTTCTTTTTGCAATGCATGGTTTTAGGAGAAGCGTAAGCAAGCGTTATAGATGAGTTCATTATGCGTCTTGCGTTTCAGCATTTTGAAAAGCCTATGTGAAAAATAATAAAGGTGCGCGTCAGTGAGTGTGTCCGTCACCTACGTCGGAGCACTGAATATGTTCTTCGTGTGGATTGGTGAGGGGGTGTCCAGTGTGCATGTTTGCACGGGTGTGCTGCCCTGTGGCTAAGTTGTCATGGCATCTCTAACGATGTATTCATTTCCTGCTGCATGGTTCAGTCGAGTTCATCCATGCCGCAGGTGTTGGCATGGGCAGGACAGGCTGGTGGGAACATCCGTATGTTCTTGTACCAGGGTATTTGATCGTCTGGTAGATGGGCAAACTCCTCTCGTGGCGGGTACCTGGGCCATGATCCTCTAGGCCAGGGGCGTGAGGGGATTGGTGGGAGCCTTGTGTTCCATTTTCCCACTTCAGTCCCCCCTCTGGTCGACTTGTCGACCACAAACATATCCTTTTCCTTATCTCCTCTCACTCTCCATATTTTAGTTACTCCTCCCAAATGTCCATAGTGGTTGACATGGTCTTCAAATGACCAATACATGTATGCACATGTTCCTCCAGGTGTGCAGTATACCCATTTCCCTACGTAGCTCCTTGGGTTTCTTGGGTTTTCGAGTTTCACAGACGGCGGGTCCAGGTGGTTGGTGATGATCTGGTTGCGCAGTTTCTCTCTCTCTTTAATTATTGTACCTGTGTGTTGGCCGTCGTCTGCTAGCATCAAGGGGTGCATACCAACCATTTCGATCATTTCGTCTGTGGTGCGTGCCTTCCGGGCCTTCCAAAATCTTATTATGATCAGTGCAGCTCCAGCCAAAATAGTACATCCAACTATAATCTTCAGTCAGTCCGACAGCCACGATGGCATCCATGACCATAATAGCGAAAACCAGCTGTCATCCTCCTTCACACCTTTACTTTCATTCATCATGTTGGAGTGCATCTGGGCCAATTGTGATACTGCTTCTGTCAGTGTACCATTGTCAGCATCATTAGCAGGAATGAATGTGCAGCATGATTGTCCTATCTTTGCGCAAACTCCTCCTTCCATTGCTGTGAGGAGGTCCAGTACATATCTGTTCTGTAGTGCTACCATCCTTACTGCTCGTAGTTCCTCTTTTATTTGCTTTGAATCCATTTACTGTGGAATTAATTGTCATCATCAATTCCCATCGAGTTATCTGGAGCCATTTTACGTTTGCATAGGCCTGTACTCCCGGATGTATTATTGAGGAGAAAAACATTGCTGCTCTGCTGAATAGTCTGTGTTCTGGTGGGATTGAAGTGAGTGCTGTTTCCGACCTTCCCCATAGGTAATTTCCTGTCAGAGGTTCTCCTTGTCTTTTCTTTCTATTCAGGACAGTGTCGTCGCCGCTGTTTTGGTCCTCTGGCCCCTTCTGGGATTGTACAGATCTCTTATCCCTCTTGTTTCTTTCATCCATTTTAGGGAAGCTTGCCATGTTCACATGTTTCTGGGGTACCGCTAGTGATGGTACATTAACGTGTACCATCGTGCATATACCATTCCACAGAGGGGGCAGTGTGTGGTATGCCTTGTCTCCGCAGGCCCAGTAATGGTCCATTAATACCGCTGTTCCCGCTCCCCCCTCAGGTAACTCCGTCACGCTCGCACAGTTGGTGTTGTATCCCACATCCACTTCTCCTTTATGTTGGTAGCATACCTTAGGCGCAGTCAGCGGCAGTATTGTTATTGGGTCATCCTTTTCTAACCATGTTAGCATGGGTGCGTATTTGATCCAAATCGTCCAACATCTGTCGTTGTGTTCAGCAATACTCCTAGTATCCTCTCTCGTTACCATGTTGCTGCCAGCCACTCCTATGTCCCATTTGTCACCCAGGTACACCTTCCCTGTTATTATTATCAGTGGTCTTTCCCAACAGCCTTGTTTACCAGGGACTTCAGTGGCGTACCAATCACATGGTAGGTACTGTAATGTTACTTCCTTTGTTTCTCCTTTTTCAGGGCCGCTTGTTATGTATTTGAATCCCTCAGCGTATAATCTGGCCTTGTTGTAACTCAAATAAACCTTGAGGAAATTGTTTTCGTATGGATATGTGTCTCGTGTCTTCCATACCAGGTGCACCGTGCTCCCTTGAAATCTCCCTTTCGTTTGGAACAGTGCCAAGTATATTATACATCGTGCTGTCTTTTCATCTATTTCTGTGGCAACGAAAGTTCGGGAGGCGCTCATGGCATATGGGATCAACGAGCAGACGTAGCAGCTATCTTCTGTTGTCTGCTTGCCTATTTGAGTCATGTGTTTGTACCACATGTTGTTCGAGACGTGTGCTGAATCTTGTATGTAGTTGTCGATACCTTTATTATCTGAATATGTGCTGCGTATAACTTCCCTTGTGTGGAATTTTGCTAGTACCACCTGACGTAACACCTGTTGCAGCCGGGGGTGGGCGTATATTAGGTTTGGGTACAGCCAAAATATTGATAGCATAACTGTTCTGCCATACAGAGGCAGACAGGAACACGGTGATCATGTAAATCCCTATCATTTTTATTACAGATGCTAGTCTCACCGGCATTTTACTCTTACCTTGCTGCAGTCCAGCAGCTAATTCTTGCGACGTTAGAGTTGCACGCCTGAAAATACTCAATGTGCTTGTTATTGGTGTTAGTTGTTGGTTTCAAGCTCTCCCTATCAAGTAGTCGTTCAGGGCCCAGGCGAAGAGCTGTTCCCACGCCAATTTAAGCGATCTATCTTTTAGGACGGGCAAGTATGGGTGGAGGTGGGGCATGGATTGTTCTATGGCCAGGAGAAATGCTGTGTAGTAGACACGTACCCTTCTGTCAAGCTGGGATGTACGTGAAGACTGCGTACCTGTTTTGTTTGAGGTGGATCTTGTTGGGGCCACCAGGCTGCAGCCAACTGAATGACGAGTGTGTGACTCGGGGAACCCGCCTCTCCACCGCCCAAATGGTACAGGGTGGAGGATGGACAGACTCCCAGCGTCACGGAAGGCACTCTCCTGATTTTCGTGACGGTGGGACTGTGCAAGCACAGACAGGAGAGGCAGCAGTCAGGTTGAAGATTTCGGAACAAGGTGAAGTCCAAGGTGAAAGTGAGATCACACCAAACAAAGACTAAGTCGGGGCACCAATCCGCAGGAAGACACTTTCAGGCGAACTTCAGGTAGCTGGTTTGGAGATGGCTGTCTAGCCCAATGGTCTGTAAATCCAAAAAGGACGAGGCACCAGGCAGGACCAGACAGGAAAAGGGGAACCAGATAGGGAAGGGAAACCAACAAGGGGGAGCCCAAAGAATAAGGAAAAAGACAAAGGCCCAATTGGTCCCAGGAGAGTCAGAGGGGAAACTGGAGCCAAGGGAACCCAGGGCGAGTACAAGGAACCCAGGCGACTGGAGGTCAAGTAGGGCAAGTGGGACCAAAGAGACCCTTGGGCAAAACTGCGCACCCAGGCAGGCAGAAGGCAATCAGGACAAAAAGGACCCAGGGTTGAGCAGGGCACCCAGGCAGGCTGGAGGCAAGGCAAGGCAAATGGGCCCAAGAGGACCCAGGGTTGAGCAGGGCACCCAGGCAGGCTGGAGGCAAGGCAGGGTAAATGGGCCCAAGAGGACCCAGGGTTGAGCAGGGCACCCAGGCAGGCTGGAGGCAAGGCAGGGTAAATGGGCCCAAAAGGACCCAGGGCTGAGCAGGGCACCCAGGCAGGCTGGAGGCAAGGCAGGGTAAAAGCAGGAAACACAGGAAACCAGGAGCGAGCAACACGAACGAAGCTTCCGCGTTGAGACGCGGTTGGCTTCTGCTTGCGGTTCCCTTTTATGGGCCGCCGGCACCCGCGAGGCCTGAAACGCAAGCCGTTTCGTCTCTGGGTGCCGCCGGACCCGAAACGAGGCTTGGAAGGCAAGCCCTTCCCAACGCGCATGCGCGGAACCGAGACAGCGGTCTCCCGCGCATGCGCCGCAACCCTCCAGCAGCAGTTCCAGAAGCTCTCCTCCTGGCGGCTCCCCAGGCGCGAAAGCGTGGGTAGATCCGCCAGGAGGGAGAAGGGAGAGCGATCGCAACGGACCTCGGTCTCCCCAAAAGTGGCGTGACACTATGCCCCCTCCCAGGAAGACCCGGGGCCCCGGGTTTCCAAGGAAACCGATCATAGAACTCTCGCACCAGGCGGGGAGAGTGCACATGCTGATGAGGTTCCCAAGTACGATCACAAGCCGGGTACCCTTTCCAATCCACCAAGAAATGAAGCACCCCCCTGCGATAGCGGGCATCGCAAATCCCCTGAACCTCGAATTCCGGGACCCCTTGGACGAGGACAGAGGCAGGGCGAGGGCAGGACCGACCATAGGGATCGGCCACATAGGGCTTCAAAAGGGAGACATGGAAAACAGGGTGTACATGCCAAGAGGGAGGCAACTGGAGACGGAAGGCTACGGAGGATAACTGTTCGGTTATCGTGAACGGACCAAAATACCGGGGAGCTAGTTTAACCGGTAAATTGCGAAGTGGCAGGTTTTTGGAGGACAGCCACACCTTATTCCCCACTTGAAAATCTGGTTCCAAACTCCTTTTCCTGTCAGCCTGGGCCTTCATCCTTTCCTTGGCTCTCTTCAGGATCTCACGTGCCACTTCTTGTTGTCGTTGAATGGTTGAGACCAGGACATCAGCAGATGGAACAATACTGGTGGGCACATGATGAAACAGCACCAATTTGGGATGTTGGCCAGTAGAGCAGAAGAATGGGCTGACTCCAATGGAAGCATGAACAGTGTTGTTGTAGGATACTTCTGCGAGATCTAAGCATGCCTTCCAGTTGGACTGAGTCGCGTTGGCAAAACAACGGAGGTACTCCTCCAGGGTCTGATTAGTCCTTTCGGTAAGCCCGTTGGTCTGCGGGTGATAACCAGAACTCAATGCTCTACGTATACCCAGATGACTACACACCTTGTTCCGAAAAGCTAAAAGATATTGAGAACCACGATCCGAGATTATCTTTTCTGGGAGACCATGTAATCGATAGATTTCGTGGAGAAAGACTGAAGCCATCTGAGCAGCCGTAGGGATCTTGTGGAATGGGATGAAATGAGCATATTTGGTGAAGCTGTCGACCACAACCATGATGCAAGTATACCTGTCAGAGGGAGGTAGATCAACCAAAAAATCAGTGGCAATAGTATGCCATGGGTATGGTGCTAATTCAGTTGGTACCAGCAATCCCAGAGGCCGTCTCCTTGGGACCTTACATTGGGCACAAACGGGATAACTCTCGATGTATCTCTGAACGTCGGTAGCCCACCTTGGCCACCAAAATTGTCGGGATATGAGTTCACGTGTAGCTCTCATCCCTCGATGCCCTCCAATGGGTGAATCATGAAACCCATGCAATATGCCCTCTCGAATCGTACCCTCGGGAATGTAAAGCCTCTTCTGGAAAAACAGGAGTCCATCTTGTTCCGATACAGACTCACGCCGAAGAAGGGCCGATCTAGCAGGATCCATCCCGGTGGCGTCAACGATAGCCTGTAGATGAGATAACAAGGCCAATAAGAAATGTTGAGGGGAAATCAGTGGCTGATCCAAGCTGTGCGTTTCTTCCTCTTTTTCCAGGGATCGAGAGAGAGCATCCGCTTTCAAGTTAGCAGTTCCTGGAATGTATGTCACGTGAAACACAAATGGGGAGAAAAAGAAGGCCCACCTAGCCTGTCGGGGTGTTCGGCATTGCAAGGAGCGTAGATACTGCAGGTTGCGATGATCAGTACGAACCTCCACCGAAAAACGGGCTCCAAGTAAATGATGCCTCCATTCCTCAAACGCGGTTTTTATAGCCAACAGTTCCCGCTCGATAACCGCATAATTCCTTTCACTGGGACTCAGCTTGCGTGAGAAGTAGGCCACCGGATGTTCAACTGAGGTTTCTGGATCTTTCTGCAGAAGAACTGCACCAACAGCAAAGTTCGATGCATCTGCTTCTACAATATAAGGTAGATCATCCTGAGGGTGGCGCAGAATCGGGGCGGCCATGAAGGCCGACTTCAAGGTGTCAAATGCCTGAGAAGCGAGAGCATCCCACCTGAAAGTGATCTTACTGCTGGTCAGCCTGGTAAGGGGCGCTGAGATTTGAGAGAACAGTGGGATAAAGCGCCTGTAAAAGTTTGCAAATCCCAAAAAGCGATTTTACATCATGGGGTTGTTTCCACTCCTGAATGGCTTGTACCTTCTTGGGGTCCATCTCTATCCCATCCTGATTGATCACAAATCCCAAGAATTCAATACTGGATAGGTGAAAACTGCATTTCTCGGCCTTTGCGAATAGGTGGTTGAAAGACAAACGTCGAAGGACCTCACGTACATGTCTCACATGTTCTTCGATGGATCTGGAAAAAAACAAGATATCGTCCAAATATATCCAGACTGACAAACCAATGAGATCACTAAAGATGTTGTCCATAAACCGTTGAAAGATGGCTGGGGCGTTGCACAGACTGAATGGCATGACTCTATACTCAAAATGCCCAAATGATGTCTTGAAAGCCGTTTTCCATTCATCCCCGTTCTTGATGCGTACTAGGTGATACGCTCCACGTAAATCCAGTTTGGTGAAGATCCGGGCAGTATGTAGGGTTTCCAGGATATTGCGAATCAATGGAAGTGAATATTGGTCTTCAGCTGTTATGTCATTTAGTTCTCGATAGTCAACACAAGGTCTCAAGGTGCCCTCCTTTTTCTTCACAAAGAACAAGGGAAACCCTGCGGGAGACTTAGACGGAACTATGTATCCTTTCTGTAAACTATCCGACAAGTAATCCTGAAGCACTTGTTTCTCATCCCGTGTTAAAGCGTATAGTTTCCCATGGGGAATCACGCAGTCAGGTAACAACTCGATTGAACAATCAAATGGGCGATGTGGTGGTAGAGGTATATCGCCCGGTTCAGCAAACACGTGCTCAAAATCGACGTACTCCTGAGGAACATGAGAGATGGAACACACACGGACCCCACTACCATTAGAGTTCAAGGGGGTCGAAGGAGCCCGGGTCGGAGTGGACAAACAGCACTTCTGAGCACAAACTGCAGAGGAAAAGGTCAGGGTGTGCGTTCTCCAATCAATTACCGGATTATGGTGTTGCAGCCATGGTACGCCCAGAACCACCTTGTAGGTGGGGGACTTAATGACGTCCAAAGCGAGATCTCCAAGATGGTCGGCAATCTGAAGAGGTAGACCCACTGTGAATTGTCGGACAGGCCCAGAGGACAAAGGAGTTCCGTCGATGACTTCAACGGGCAGAGCAATAGATCTGGACAAGAGTGGAATCCGATTCACAGAGGCAAATGTTTCATCAATATAATTGCCGGAAGCCCCGCTATCCAACAGAGCAAACACCTCCAAACTTCTGCCAGGCAACTTGATTCGGATCTTCAGAGTCTGTAGCACCGCGGGTTGCATGGGATGTAGAACTGAACAGAACGTGGAAAGGACTGAAAAAAGAGGGGGACCTGTCGCTGCCTTCCCAATACACGACAGGTCCTCTAGTTTTCCACCTTCTTCTTCTGGGATCGTAAAGGGCACGTACCCAGAAAATGCCCAGCAGCTCCACAATAGAGACATAGACGTAACGTTCTTCTTCGTCTTCTCTCTTCCTCTGATAAAGGACCCCTCATAGCTCCTAGTTGCATAGGCTCTGGTCCGGATTCAGTAGGCCCAGATGATCCGGCAGGTAAACTGGTGGTTCTGGAACCGCCCCTCTCGAACCGACGTCTCTCTGCCTTCCGTTCTGCCAGTCTCTGATCAATCCGGAGCACCTGCTCGATTAGGTGTTGAAGAGTCTCTGGTTCGGGTATATGGAGTAACTCATCCTTGAACTCCGCTCTTAGCCCACGACGAAACAGAGTTTTTTGTGCGATTTCTGGCCATTGGGAATCGGTTGCCAGTAGACGGAAGCGACTAATGTAAGTTATTATGTCGGCGTTCCCCTGTTTCAAATCCATCAACTGGTTCTGCGCAGCGGAGGCCAGGTTGGGCGTCTGAAAAACCTCAAGGAATGCTTTTTCAAAAGCTGAAAAATCATTCAAAATTGGGCTATTGGTAACCACAAACGGAGTTGCCCAGGCCAGAGCATTGCCTGTCAAATTCCCCAAGATATAACCAATCTTGGCCTTATCATTGTTGAAATGAGTCGACCTGAAAAGAAAATGGATTCGACAATGATTACAGAACTCCGCTACACGTCGCGGATCTCCATCAAACTTGATGGGTGTTGTGTGTGCCAAGGATCCTTCCGCCTGTGAGGTACTCGGAACCCCTTGGGTTATCATTTGGCGTAGAGTTTGATTTTCCTGGCGTAAGGCGATCATCTCCGCCCTGAGTGCTTGTAACTCATTCCGCAATTCTTGCGAATCCTCCATCTCAAGGTCTGAAGGCAGGCGTCTCAATCTGTCAAGCTGGGATGTACGTGAAGACTGCGTACCTGTTTTCTTTGATGTGGATCTTGTTGGGGCCGCCAGGCTGCAGCCAGCTGAATGACGAGTGTGTGACTCGGGGAACCCGCCTCTCCACCGCCCAAATAGTACAGGGTGGAGGATGGACAGACTCCCAGCGTCACGGAAGGCACTCTCCTGATTTACGTGACGGTGGGACTGTGCAAGCACGGACAGGAGAGGCAGCAGTCAGGTTGAAGATTTCAGAACAAGGTGAAGTCCAAGGTGAACGCGGGATCACACCAAACAAAGACTAAGTCGGGGCACCAATCCGCAGGAAGACACTTTCAGGCGAACTGGTAGCTGGTTTGGAGATGGCTGACTAGCCCGATGGTCTGTAGATCCAAAAAGGACGAGGCACCAGGCAGGACCAGACAGGAAAAGGGGAACCAGATAGGGAAGGGAAACCAACAAGGGGGAGCCCAAAGAATTGGTCCCAGGAGAGTCAGAGGGGAAACTGGAGCCAAGGGAACTCAGGGCGAGAACGAGGAACCCAGGCGACTGGAGGTCAAGTAGGGCAAGTGGGACCAAAGAGACCCTTGGGCAAAACTGCGCACCCAGGCAGGCAGAAGGCAAGCAGGACAAAAAGGACCCAGGGTTGAGCAGGGCATCCAGGCAGGCTGGAGGCAAGGCAAGGCAAATGGGCCCAAGAGGACCCAGGGTTGGGCAGGACACCCAGGCAGGCTGGAGGCAAGGCAGGGTAAATGAGCCCAAGAGGACCCAGGGTTGAGCAGGGCACCCAGGCAGGCTGGAGGCAAGGCAGGGTAAATGGGCCCAAAAGGACCTAGGGCTGAGCAGGGCACCCAGGCAGGATGGAGGCAAGGCAGAGTAAAAGCAGGAAACACAGGAAACCAGGAGCGAGCAACACGAACGAAGCTTCCGCGTTGAGACGCGGTTGGCTTCTGCTTGCGGTTCCCTTTTATGGGCCGCTGGTACCCGCGAGGCCTGAAACGCAAGCCGTTTCGTCTCCGGGTGCCGACGGACCCGAACGAGGCTTGGAAGGCAAGCCCGTCCCAACGCGCAGGCCCAATCTACAGCGCATGCGCGGAACCGAGACAGCGGTCTCCCACGCATGCGCCGCAACCCTCCAGCAGCGGTTCCAGAAGCTCTCCTCCTGGCGGCTCCCCAGGTGCGAAAGCGCGGGTAGATCCGCCAGGAGGGAGAAGGGAGAGCGATCGCAACGGACCTCGGTCTCCCCAAAAGTGGCGTGACACCTTCTTCTTTTCAGGTATTTTGGCCTTTTTATGTGATAGACAAATTGGTGTGATAGCTCTTCAGGGTGGTTATCGTCTGAGGGTAGAATCTACTCCTGGGCAGTGAACTTAGTTAGTTATCTGTTTTCTAAACAGTACAATGATATGCGATACCTGCATGTGCGAGAAAGAAAAAAGAGAACATTCAAGTGTTTACATGTGTAAATGTGCAAGGTAGTGTCCTTTAGTCCGATGTTTACTGCATTAGGTAGGACATCGATAGGCAGAGGATTTTGGGCTCAACTAGTGGAGGTCACTTTACTCTTTGATCGTGTGACCATGGGGTGGGCGGAATGGGGATTGCCCTTCTCTATATCAGTAGTTGTCTCTGGGGAATCTGGGGGGTGGTATGGTAGGGGGACACTTAGGTCATTGGCTGTGGTAGAAGTCTCTTCCTCTGTTGGAAATGTCGTTGCTGTTCTCCCAATGGCCCTGTCGGTGACGCTAGGACGGGTCTGGAGTTTGCAGATCTTTACGTCGTGTAGGTGATTCCAAGTGCGTTTGTCCTGTAGCTTCACTGCTCTCGTTGATACGTCCTCTACCAGATGGGGGCCAGTGAAACGTGGGCTGTTCCAATTTCTGTTGAAATTGCGGAGTAGCACGTGGTCCCCTTTAGCAATTTTGCACAGTTTTTCTTTTCCCAATTCTTTGTCCGCGTCTTCTTGTTGCTCACTCTTAGACCCGCCCCGCGTGTGCTCGAGCTGTTGAGACACAAACACTACACTAGTAATCAAAGAAGACACATATTGGTACATTTCATCACCGAGAACAGTTGCAGTATTTTCATAGTCGGTGAATGCTCTTGATGTTGGTGTTAGGGGGAGGCGCATTTGACGGCCGGTCACCACCTCGTGAGGAGTGAGGTGGTGGTCGGAGCCTGGCCTATTCCTCAACTCAAATAGGGCTAGTGGGAGGCAATACAACCAACTCTTCTTTGTTGTTTACTGTATTTTTGCCATTGCCTCTTTTAGTAGGCCATTCAGGCGTTCGCATACACCATTGGCCTGTGGGTGATATGCACATGCAAATTTATGTTTGATGCTCAGTAAGGATGTGATGTGTTGGAACATTTCATTGGCCAAGTGTGGGCCATTGTCTGACCGCAGTACCTCGCACACTCCCCACCTGGGGAAGTCCTCCCTCACTAGAAATTTAGCTGCTCTGAATGCATCTGGGTGTGAGCAGGGTCCTGCTTCAATCCACCTGGAGAACGGGCATACTACTACAATCATATACCTATTTCCTTGACATACGTTGATCATATCAACATAGTCAATATGGATATGTAGGAAGGGTCCCTCTGGCCGGGGTATAGTACCTTTTATCACCTTCAGTGTGTGACCGGCCGTGAATTGTTGGCATGTGAGGCAGTTGCTTATAAAATTTGTCACATGGGAATTTAACTCGGGGCAGAACCAGTCTTCCCTAATTCGTGCTGCAATGACCTCCTTGCCTGCATGGGCTGGGTGCTGTAATTGGCTCAGGGCGGTGTTCAATACCATCAATGGCAATGGCATTACCATCTTTCCAGTGTTACCCTGGCGCCATAGTGAGTCAGTTGGTTGCATTGTACATCCTCTTTTGACCCATATTTCTTTCTCTGCCATTGGTGCAGCTGCTTGTAGCTCCATTATCTGTGTGGCTGGGAGATGGGTGTACCCTTCTCTTATCAACATCTCTTTAGCTATCCCCCTCCCTCTCCCTCTCTCTGACTCTGGGGGGTTGCATATCTCACCAAAATATGCAGCATACTTCGCATGTGCGTCTGCTGCTGCGTTTCCTTTTGAGATATGATCTTCTCCATTAGTGTGTGCTGTGCATTTGACCAATGCTAATTCTTGGGGGTTATTTATTACTTCAATTAGTTCAGCCAACAAGAGAGCATGTTGCACTGGGGTGCCGTCAGCTCTCCTAAACCCTCTTCTCCACCATTTGGACAATCCTGAGTGGACAGTAGATGTGACATATGCGCTGTCGGAATATATGGTCACTCGTTTGTCAAAGCTTTCCTGTAACGCCAAGATCAGTGCAGCTAATTTAGCTGCTTGAGCAGAGTAATGCTGTGGTAATTGTACACATTTCATCGCCACACACACCGGTACCTCCGTCATTTTTACCACTGCTGCCCCAGTTCTCCTTATCCCATCACTTTGGTCAATTGTTGATGACCCATCAATGAACAAGAGCTCGCCTCCATCTAGTGCGTTCTCTTCAACTTTTCTAGTACATGCGTACATTTCAGTAGTCTGCGTACAATCGTGTGCATAGTCCCCTTCCTCAATTACTTCTGCCATGAACCTTGCAGGGTTAACCGTGCTGCATGTAACAATTGATAGTTCTGGCCTAGATAAGATGATCTCATAACCTGACGCCCTCTGTGTGGTCAGTGTGGACTTAGGTTTGTTCAATATTGCAAATAGTGCATGTTCTACAAATAGTGTGGTTGGGCACCCCATGGTTATCGCTGATGCTTTCTCTACCGCAAAGGCAGCTACGGCGAGACCTTGTTCGCAAGGGAAATGTCCTAACATCACAGGGTCCAGGTGGCCGCTGTAGAACGCTACTGGTTTGTAGCCCATGCTTGTTTTTTGAGCCAACACTGCTTTCATTACTGCTGAGTCGCAATGTGAAAATATAAAAAATTGTCGTTCATAATCTGGGGTGGCCAGTACCGGAGCAGTTGATATTGCATCTTTCAGTTCATCAAAAGCCTCTTTCATTTCCATTGTCCACCCCAACTTTTTCTCCCCTTTGTTGGCTTCTTTTAACCCTTCAAGTAGGGGACCTATGTATGAGCTGTAATCAAATACCCAGGCTCTACAGTAGTTGCACAGTCCCAGGAACTGTTGTAGTTCCCGCACTGTTCGGGGCAGTGGCGTTTTTGAAATGGCCTGTACTCGTTGTGGTGCGATCTTTCTTCTGTTTTGGGATATGAGCTGACCAATGTAAAGTACCTGTTCCTGACAGTACTGCAACTTTTCCTTGTCTTCTTTGTAACCCTTTTCAGCCAATATTGTCAACATCTTCAATGAGTCCTCTCTGCATCTTCTTTCGTTTGTGCTGCAAATTATTATGTCATCAACATACTGCAAAACTGTGCTGTCCACTTCAATGTTGCCCAAGTCCATCTGTATTACTCTGTTGACTATTGAGGGTGACTTGCAGTACCCTTGTGGCAATCTGGTGTGTTTCCACTTTGTGTTAATGTATGTGAAGCTTGTCAAATCTTGTGAGTCTGGGTGCAGGGGTATTTAGAAAAAGGCATTTTTGAGGTCTATCACTGTAAATCGTGATGCTTCTGCTGGAATACCGCACAATATTGTTGCTGGGTTTGCTGCTATTGGATATTCTGCATCTACTATATTGTTCAAGGGCCTGAGGTCCTGTATGAAGTGCCAAGACCCCCCTCTAGCCTTGCGCACTGGGTATACGGCTGTGTTACATGGTGATTCTGATGGTACCAGTATGCCACTATTTATAAGGGCCGTTATTGTTTCATGTATGCCCTCATCTGCCTCTTTTGATAGTGGGTACTGCTTCACTCTGGGGAGTATTGTACCTTTTTTCAATTTTATTCTTACTCCCCCTATACTTTTTATACACCCCACGTCGTAGGGACTAGTAGTCCATAATGATGTTGGTACCTTTGCCATATCCTCCTCAAAGAAGGGAACTGGGGTGAATGTGGGTGCTTCAAGTGCCATCGCAATTTTCTGTGCCACTTGTTTGTATGACACTCTTAGCCATATTTCTACACTCATCATAAACACCATTTCACCTTCTTCCTTTCCTTCGGAGAAGAGCTCTTCGTCTGACACCTGGGTGAGTCTACATCCCTCTGCTAGTGCTATCACTGCCCTCCATGCTCTTCCTTCTCTGTCTTGGGCATGTACTGCAATGTAATCAGCAGTTGCTATAATGCTCTCTATGTCCACTGAAATCACCTTTCCTTCTGGTTCATTGGCTGGTGTTTCTGGTCTAAAAAGATAGGCTGCTGGCCTTCTCCAGATCTTTCCTTCTATTCCAGGCATCCATGCAAATGCCATGTCTTGTCCCGTACTGGAACAGTTCACCATCTACTGGCTCAGCCCTAATCACTGTCTGTCCGCAGTATGCTTGCAGAATTTGTTGTGCAGTGAGCATGTTAATTCCTGGAGTGGAGCAAACTATGCCGTCCTCCGTAAAGGAGATCGTCATATTCAACCTACTTATTTACTGGTGAGGCCCTATAATACAAAAGTGGCACTGACATGTCATAATCTCCTATTGATAAGGGAACGTTATCAGTAAAGGGAACCAACCCCCTAGCCCCAGAGAATCCTTGGGTGTTCATGGCTTCACCTGACATTTTAAATTTACCTTCCTTTATGCAAGACCGGGTCGCCCCGGTGTCAACAAGAAATGATAATTTTTTGTCACCTATCGTTACCTCTATGCGTGGTTCCTCTGCACTATTAGGCGTTACCGACAGGATGGGACACACCAAGGCCGTCTGTGGGCTGTCCTATTGAGGGTACAATGATTGACCACTTCCTGTGTAAGGGTTGTGTCCCAGGACCGTCACCCTTCCCAGTTGTGTTTGCTGTAGTTGTGTATTGGTAGAGGTTATGTTATAGTCTTGGGTTTGGGCAGGTTGCTGTACTTGCTGTACTTGGGGTTGTTGTGTTACTAGTTGTTGCTGCCCATTTCCTTGTTGTAAGTTCTGTTGTTGCCAAGTGTTCTGCTGGTCCTGTGAGGGCCCTTGTTGTCCCTATTCACTCCATAACGGTGTGCCTGGTCTTACTCTATACGTGTGTGACATGTGCCCTACCAATCCACAAATCCAACACACCGGTGGTTCCCTGTTCTGCCATGGAAAGCTTCCTGGATTGTCCTGGTATGCTGGTTGTCCCGTGGGGTAGAAATTTCTAAGTCCTCCCCCCTGCTGTTGAGTGTTATATCCGTACCCTCTCCCCCTCAACATTCCTCCCCTTCCCCTGTTGTAATTATAATAACCCGCCCCTGGCGTTGAGTATCCTCCTCCCATGTTGGCCGTGCATGGTTGGGGTGGCGGAAGCTGTTGTGTTACAGTCTGTGATGGTTGTATTTGGGAGGGATCTTGTGCAGCCACTACTTGCGTGGGGCTTTGAGTCAATGTTGCAGGTGTAGTTATTAGTGCACCTTCCATCGTGTATTTAGTAAGTTTTTTCTGTACTAATTTAGCCTCTTCCGTTTTTCTATCCTCTTCCTTCTGTTTCATTTTCTCTTGCCATGTCCTACAATGATGTACTATTGTCAGTTGTATTTCTGGCCAGGCTTTTGCTTCCATCCCCACCACTTTCTTCAATTGTTTCTGAACTGCTTCTGGGAGCCCTTGTACTAGTATATGATAGAATATTGCTGGTGTCTTGTCCCATTGTTCTCTAGTTTCCATGCGCCACTTCTCTTGAATTTCCTGGATATAATCAACAGGATCTTCGTTCTCATGCATACCCTCAGTGCCTGCCATAATGCATATCTGCAGTTTGCGAATGGTGCCCCATCGTGCGAGGTGTTTGTTATTGTGACCCCGGGGAAGCCTGCTCTCTTCCAAATGTCATCTGCTGCATCACCTAGTATTGATATTAAAAAGCCCTTTACATCCACCACTGCCAGTTTCTGTCCTGCAGTGTGTTTTTCCATCTCATATATCCATTTTCCAGCACCTCCACTTAATGATGGGAGCCTGCACTTATATTTTCCTTGTCTGTCTGCGTGCTTCCAGGGGACGTATTGTGGTCAAACCCCTCCCCTCTCCAGAAGTGGCATTAGGTTGTGTCCCGGTAGGCCCTTTGGGTCCCACACAATCGAATCCGTACACCCCTCCTCATCCGACCTGTCTTCTACAACGTCAATGGGGTCCATATTTCTTCTGCCGTAACTGTTTCTCCTCCATCTCTTCCCTTTCTTTTATCATTTACTGTGGGCGTGTGCATTCGTTCTCCCTGCCTGCGTCCAGGGAGGTCTCTAAGCCTACCTGCGTAGGGTGTCAGTTCATGTGGGAAGAGCGCGAGTTTAGATGGGCATGTTGCACGTAAGGAGTGTAAGGTGTTGGAGCATGTGGGAAGGGATGGTGACTGTGTGGCTGTACGTGTGTGCCTTTCCGCTATTCCTTGGTCTTCCTCCTCACTTCCCTCTAGTTCTTTCTTTCTCCTGCAGATCCATGGTGATCCTCTATTTGTCCGGGTGACGTATAATTTATCTAGGCTTTCCGTTTCACTCTCTCTCCCTTCCTTCTCTATTCCTTCTCCTTCTTCGCTGCAAAAATCCTCCATTAATTCCAGCCCCAGGTCTGTCTTTTTTCCCATAATCGTTACTGATTCCAAGTCTATTAGGTCCGTTCCTCCCCTGTCATCCTTTCCAATTCCCCCCCTTTGTGCTGATGTTGTTGTTACTCCTGTGTCTCCGTATACATATCTCCTTCCTTCAATCCCCCCTCTCCTTTCTTCTCTTTTTCCTTCATTTTCCTCCGCTATTTCTCTATCAATTTCTTCTCTTTTCTTTTTCAATTCCTCCATTACTTCAAAACTCATTCTTTTCATTAACCTTTCTTCTTCCTTCTTCCTTTCCCATCTCACTCTTTCCTTCTCTAATATACCCTCTATCATCCTCCCTTATTCATATTTCCTTTTGTTTTCTAATAATAATCTCTTTCTACATATTTCTATTTCTTTTTCTTTCTCTTCTTCCTCCCTTTTCTTCTCAGGCAGTGCTGCTCTCGACTCCCTTTCTGCAACTGCCTTCACCCTTTCTGCTTCTCTCTTTTTCTCCTCGGTTCGTTCCCTCATTTTGTCCAATTTATTCTTGCTTTCTTTCCTTTCCCGTGCTCTCTCCCTTTCCTCTCTGTCAAGCTGCCTGATCAGTGTATTCTGCTCATCCCTTAATTCTGCTAATCGTTCTTCCAAAATCTCTTCCTTTTGTCGTAACAACTCCTCCTTTCTTTTCCCCTCTTCCCCTTTCCATTCCTCGTCCATTTTCATTACTACCTTCTCTTCTTCTTCTGTTAATGAACCTCGTAATTTTAATAATACCTTCGCAGCTACCCACTCATCCTGTCCTATCCCTGCGATCGGTTCTTCGCCAATACCCCCTTCCCCTGCGGGCATTTTTGTGTGAGCTGGTCCCGTCGTGCTACTCTGCTCCCTTCCGGTGTGGCTACCTGTTACTGTATATGGTGGCGGGCTGTATGCCGGGTTCGAGTACCCCTCAGCCGCCTTTAATTGGACCATGTCTCGTAGTTCTGTTAGAGGATATAACCCCCCTCCCTCCTTTTTCACTACCTTCGCTAGGGGTATATCGTCGCTCTGTTCCCTTTTTACTTCCTCTTCGTTTATGTTGTTACTCTTTTCTCCTCCCTCTTCTCCGTTCCCCGTGTTCCCTGTGCTTTCACTCTCTTTTTCCCCATTCTCTCTTTCCTCCTTAATCTTCTCTTCTTCCGTTGGTTCCCCCATAATGAACATTCCATTTGGTCCGGGTCGGGACCCTTGGAGCATCCTCCATAAGTTAAACACCTCCACGTGGTGCATTAACTTCTTCCCCTTGTATGTGTTATGCAGATGGTTTAATAGCAAATGTTGGGTATATGGATCGAAACTGCCATTAGGCGGCCATGGTGTCGTCATTTTGTTGTCCGTCCCCTGTGTCCATTCTATGCTATACTTGATCAGTTTCTCTCTATGGGGTAACAGTGTTTTACATATGTGCTGTAGCGGGGTAGTGAGGGTGTTCCCCCACCCTCCCGATCCTGCCCCGTATGACATAGTAGTGCTTTACTTGTTGTCCTTCCCGTATTTGGTAGCGGTTGTCTTACTAACAGTTTACACTATACAGCCTTAGATCTTTACCTGGCCCAGTAAGTTTGGGGACTTGCGATAGTCCGCTAAGAAAAATTAGTAAAATATAACATTGGCATTTGTATATTATTTTCTTTCTTTTCTTCCTTTACCGAACATCTGTACGGCCCCCTGCAGCCGAAGCGCACACAGCCCCCTGCGGCTCCGTGCCCTTTGTGACGTTCTTATACAGCCGTCCCGCTTTCTCTTACTCCTCCTCCCCTTTTTTCGCTTGCCGTGCCGGCGTTCTCCGTGTGTAGCCATGCCCCCCTTTTCACCTTCCCCTCGATCAACTCATTACCATTTACCTCTGTTTCCACACCTTTACCATAATTCTCTTCCCCACCACTCTCATAAAAGATGCCTTGTGTTCGAAAACAACCTATATATAAAAAAACCCTACTGGTGACGTCACCGATCTCTTCAAACTACCGGTAAATTCTTCATATGTTTTTAAAAGTTCAAAGTATGCTTGCAATCTACCCCCGTTAGCCCCACAGCTGTCTTCCTGTCACGCCTGGAACAAGGTAATCAACAATATAATCGGACTGCGCACGCTGCGTCGCCTCGCGTGTGATACGCCCCTCAACAGGAGGGCTTAACCAGCCAATTATCTTCCGTATTAGGCAACCAGCTAGCTACCGCCTACAGGGAAACGTCATCTATCTATCGAGTTTCCTGCTCGACCAATAGGGATCCTCATCTACTCATTGATCAATAATCACCAAATCGTAGGAAACCGCACTCACACACACCCTTACACGCGGTCGCGACCTAGGCCAATCAGTGTCTACGAGCTGCCGCACATGATGTTTTCGTGCTCTGCCCCCTTCTCTTCCGTAACGTAGTGGACTGCTCTCGCACGTGTCCAGTTACCATTCATAGCACCGTCAACACTAAGTTATCAAAACCTTCGCCGCGCACCTGTGTAACACCTCCCGCCTCCCGTATTCAATTCCTCCCCCCTCCCTCACAATTTCACATTGCTTGTTGTGCGTGGCATACTCACCAAGTTCTCTTGATGCGGGGCCGCTCGGCTGCGTGCACCCCTCCAAGCGGCTCGCCACCTCCCCTCGTCTGGACCACGTCCGGACACTCGCCAACCGCGGGCGGGATACTTCTCAACCGGCTCCTGAAGGCCAATATCCGGATTGCGCTGTCCGGTCTTCTCGCAGTTCCGCGATGGTCCTGTAGTCCTCAAAAGGGGGCAGTGGCAAAGGGGGCCGCGCCGCCGGGCCTCCTCGCAATGGGAGTACTCGGAAAAATAAAATAAAAGCAGACCTCAAACAGATCTCAGCAGTGCCTACAACTTGTCGGGGGGAAATTCTGCCGGGGTCGTCTGGGCCGTCCGCGGACCTCCGAGCAGGGAGGCCCCAACTCCTCCCGTATATTCCAAAAAATGAGTATGAGACACACGCAAGAAGCAAGGTGATTCTGCTGTTTAATAAACAAAACGGCAGGGATGCGTCCAGGAACGTACGCGTCCGTCCTGACACTCTCTCTCTGTCGGTGGGCTTCCAGGCCCTTTTTATCTTAGTATGACACGCTACTTGCGTTCCCTGCGAAAGTTTAGCAAAAACCTATCGCCACTCTGGATTGGCTCCTCGAGTGGTAGGGTTAGTATAGCATACGTATAGAGAGCATTGTTAGTGGTTAAGGGTTAGTCAGGTGGTATAATTGGGTTGTCCTTCAAATTGATACACGAAAAATTGTTACATGAGGATCCCTGGGGATTGGTCAATGCTAATGGCGTCAGTGATAAGAGCCTCATGTTCTGATTGGTCCACGCACGAGCCCCCCAGTCTGGGACCATCATTGTTCCCAGCTCGCGGTGCACCTGTCATTTGCAACAATGTTTCACTATGATTATGTGCAGACAACGTGAAGATTTATTGGTATGCCTGAAGGCCGACTACTCCCACCGCTGCAGATGTCCATTGGATCACTTCATTGTATCTGCCGGTGTCTTGAAATGGGGGGGTTTCGGTGCCTCCCTCCTCCTGGGCCTAGCACCCTGTCAGATTTGGCTTGGTCACGTGAGGTGGGACCGTGGTCGAGGCAGAATTCTGCACAATTAATATTGTATTTTTCCACTGTGTGCCTGGTTTTGATTGCAGGTGTGACCTTGGCGTCGGCTTGCGGCATACGAGATTGCAACATTGCGCCCTTGACTGTCAGTCATCGCCGGGCTTATTCTGCAGGGTCAGCAACTGTACTCTTGCTCATTAAATGTTCATGGAAGCTCTTGCTTGCGGCCTACTTGGGCCTGGTGCATAGGTGGAGACGTTTGATACACCGCGCTTTAGGTTATGGTATCATATTGTGTGATCCCCAGCATCGTGTTTTCGTTATATTTCTTTTTGCAATGCATGGTTTTAGGAGAAGCGTAAGCAAGCGTTATAGATGAGTTCATTATGCGTCTTGCGTTTCAGCATTTTGAAAAGCCTATGTGAAAAATAATAAAGGTGCGCGTCAGTGAGTGTGTCCGTCACCTACGTCGGAGCACTGAATATGTTTTTCGTGTGGATTGGTGAGGGGGTGTCCAGTGTGCATGTTTGCATGGGTGTGCTGACCTGTGGCTAAGTCGTCATGGCATCTCTAACGATGTATTCATTTACTGCTGCATGGTTCAGTCGAGCTCATCCATGCCGCAGGTGTTGGCATGGGCAGGACAGGCTGGTGGGCACATCCGTATGTTCTTGTACCAGGGTATTTGATCGTCTGGTAGATGGGCAAACTCCTCTCATGGTGGGTGCCTGGGCCGTGATCCTCTAGGCCAGGGGCGTGAGGGGATTGGTGGGAGCCTTGTGTTCCATTTTCCCACTTCACCATGTGCAGTGTTCCCAACTGCCACAGGTGCACACCATCAGCACAGGTGGAGGCAATGGAGTCTGGGTGTGTACAAAAGGACCACACCCACACACCACACCCCATTCCACAACAAGATTAATCCAATAGTAGCATCAATAGTTCAGCTGGAGGACATGCTTGCATTGCAACACCAGCAACAACACCAACAGCAACAGCAGGCACCACAGAGGAGACGCAGCAGGAGAAGGAGGGGTAGACAGGCCCTGCATGGCCCACCAGTGCAGCCAGCGTAACCACGCAGGCAGCCTCCAATCCCAAACATCAGAGCCAGTCCTTTCAACCCAACCCCAGAGCAGAACCACACCTGAAGTGGGAGAATGGAAAACCAGACTCCCGTCCTTCACCTCTCGCGCTTGGCCTAGAGGGTCGCGGCCCAGACACCCGCCACGAGAAGAGTTTGCCCATTTACCAGATGACCAAATACCCTGGTACAGAAACATACGGATGTGTCCATCTGCCTGCCCAACAGCCCGCACTGGCCATGCCGACACCTGCGGCACGGACCAACTAGACTGAAATCTACACATCGTTAGAGATGCCATGACGACCTAGATAACGGGAAGCACCGCTGAACTATTATACACGCTGAACATTTCCACACCAATCTACACGAAGAACATACTCAGTGCTCTGACGTAGGCGACAGGCTTATTCACGGACGTGCATCTTTATTATTTTTACATAGGCTTTCAGAATGCAGAAACGCAAGACGCACCATGAGCTCATTTATAACGCTTGCTCACGCTTCTCTTGAAACCCGTTACCATCATGAGAGATATAATGGAAACACGATACTGGCCATGAAACTGTATGCCACTATAACCTAAAGCATCCATGCACTAAATGGATTACTCGTGCACCAGGCCCAAGTAGGCCCCAAGCAAGAGTTCCCGTGGACATTAACAAAGCAAAAGTCAGGTTGCTGAGCCTGCAGAAAGAACCCAGTGGAGCAACCAGCCAAGGTCGTAATGTTGCAAACCCACAGTCAAGAAACAAATCTTCAAAGGCACGATGTTGCAACCTCGCACTCCACGTACCAATGTTAAAATCATATCTGCAAATTAAACCAGACATACAGTGGAAAAACAATATTAATTGTGCAGAATTATGCCTCAAACACGGTCCCTCCCCACGTGACCAAGCCGAACCTGACGAGATGCCAAAACCCAGGAGAGAAAAGGCGTCTGGGTACCTCGCTACGAGACGCAGGCCGACATACTTGAAAGGCTCAATGGACACCTGCTACAGTGGGAACGGTCAGTCTCCCACCTATGAATAAATCCTCACATTGCCTGCACGTACCCATACTGAAACACTGTTGCAACCACAGGTGCACCGTGTGCTGGGAACAACGGTGGTCCCAGGCTGGGGAGCTCACGGATGCACCAATCAGAACATGAGGTTCTTATCTCAGACGTCAGTAACGTTAGCCAATCCTCAGGGGTCTTCATGTAACAATTCTTATGTATCTAATTGTAGGGACAACCCAGATATACCACCTGACTACACCTTAACCACTAATATCATTCTCTATAGGCGTACTATACTAACCCCACCACTCGAGCAACCAATCAAGAGTGGCGATAGGTTCTTTTGGTAACTTTTTGGAATGACGCAAGTAGCGCGTCATAATGTAGTAAAAAGGGCCTGCGAGCCCCACTATTGTGTGTGTGTCAGGACGAACGCGTGCGCTCCTTGACCCATCCCTGCCGTTTGCATAATAAACGACAGAAGTTGCCTTGCTCCTTGTGTGTGCCTCATACTCTGTCTCGATCCGAGATATACACGGGAGGAGTTGGGGCCTCCCTGCCCGGAGGTCTGCGGACGGCCCGGCCGACCCCGGCAGAATCCCCCCCGACAAGTTGGAGGCACTGCTGAGATCTGTTTAAGATCGACTTTTATTTTTTATTTTTCCAGGCACTCCCGTTGCGGGGAGGCCCGGCGGCGCGGCCCCCTCTGCCGTTGCCCCCTTCTGAGGACTACAGGACCATCGCGGAGCTGCGAGAGGACCGGACAGCGCAATCCGGATATTGGCCCTCGGGAGCCGGTTGAGAAGTATCCCGCCCGCGGTCGGCGAGTGTCCAGACGTGGTCCAGACGAGGGGAGGTGGCGAGCCGCTTGGAGGGGTGCACGCAGTCGAGCGGCCCTGCATCGAGGGAACTTGGTGAGCATGACACGCACAACAAGCAATGCGAAATTGTGAGGGAGGGGGCGGAAGTAAATAAGGGAGGAGGGAGGTATTGTAAAAAGGTGGGGTGAAGGTTTAATTGAGTGATGATAATGGAATGAATGGTAGTGAATTGAGTGCGAGAGAAGGCGGCTAACGTTACGCGAAAGAGGGGGGCAGGGCACGAGAACAACACGTGCAGACGCTCGCAACAAAAAGCTAACGTTACGCGAAAGAGGGGGGCGGGGCACGAAAACATCACGTGCAGCCGCTCGAAAGACACTGATTGGCCTAAATCGCGACTACGTGTGAGGGTGGGTGTGTGTGGTTTCCTACGATTTGACATTTATCATTCAATGAGTAGATGAGGTTCCCTATTGTTCGAGCAAGAAACTCGATAGGTAGATGAGGTTCCCTATTGTTCGAGCAAGAAACTCGATAGGTAGATGACGTTTCCCTGTGGGCGGTGGCTAGTTACGTAGTTGCCCAAAACGGAAGATAATTGGCTGGTTAAGCCCTCCTGTTGAGGGGCGTATCACACGCGAGGCGACGCAGCGTGCGCAGTCCGGTTATAGTATTGATGAGATTACCTTGTTCCAGGAGAGACAGGAAGACAGCTGTAGGGTTAGCGGGGTAGATTGCAAGTGTATTTTGAATTTAAAGAACATAACACGAATATACCAGTAGTTCGAAGAAATAGGTGACGTCACCAGTAGGGATTTAGTAAGATATCGTGAACACAAGAAGCTTTGGGTTTGACATTGGTGGGGAAGAGAAACATGATAAAGGAGCGGACACGGAGATAAACGATAAACGAGTGGATCAAAGAGGAGAAGGGGAAGGGGGCGTGGCTGCGCACGGAGAACGCCGGCCACGGCAAGTGTAAAGGTGGGAGGAGAACGGGGAAAAAGGACGACTGTGTAAGATCGTCGTAAGGGGTACGCAGCTGCAGGGGGCTGCGTGCGCTTCGGCCGCAGGGGGCCGTAGGGGAAGGAATATAATATAACATCATAAATATATTTGTTTTATAATTTTTTTTTTTTGTGATTATTATCATTGCATAAATTGTCAAAGGATTGTCGTAAGTCCCCACACTTGCGGGGCAAGGTAAGCAATAAAAGGTTGTATGTTGCAAACTGGTAGCAAGGGGAAGGGTAAGAAAGGGTGCGCTAGTATGTCATACGGGAGAGGGTTGGGAGGGTGGGGGAATACCCTCACTACCCCACTACAACATATATGCACCACACTGCCACCACATAGGGAGAAGTTAATTAAGTACAGCATAGAGTGGACCCAGGGGACGGACAACAAAATGTTGACACCATGGCCGCCTAATGGTAGCTTTGACCCATATGCCCAACATTCACTATTAAACCATCTGCACAATACATACAAGGGGAAGAAGTTGGCAAACCATGTGGAGGTGTTTAACTTATGGAGGATGTTCCAGGGGTCTAGACCAGGACCAAATGGAATGTTCACTATGGGGGAAACACCGGAAGAAAAGGAGATTAAGAAAGAAGGAACGGATGGGGAAAAGGAGAGTGAAGGAACAAAGAATATGGGGAATGAAAAACTGGGTGGAGGAAAGGTTGATAAATTAGCTGACATAAAACAGGAACCGAGCAATGAGATACCCTTAACACCGGGAGTGAAAACAGAGGGGGGAGGGTTGTACCCTTTAAGAGAATTAGGAGAAATAAAAGGACAGTTAAGGGCGGCTGAAGGATACTCAAACCCGGCATACAGCCCTCCACCATATGTGGCTCATGGAAAGATACCAATGGGGGACGGGAGGAGAGAAGAGCAGACTGTAGAGATAGGAAACGATGAGTGGGTAGCTGCACAGATATTGTTGAAATTACGAGGATCACTAACTGGAGAGGAAAGGGAGGCGGTAAAGAGAACAAACGAGGATAGTGAAAGAGAGAGTGAAATGAGGGGAGAGGAGCTGCTACGGCAGAAGGAAGAGATTTTGGAGGAAAGATTAGCTAAACTAAGGGATGAGCAGAATGAACTGATAAAACAACTTGAGGGGGAGGAAAGAGAGAGAGTGAGGAAAAGGAAAGAAGATAAGGACGAATTGGAAAAATTAAGGGAGCAAAGTGAGGAGAGAAAGAGGGAAGCTGTAAGGGTAAAAGCAGCAGCAGAAAGGGTATCAAGAGTAGTGATGAGGGAGAAGAAGAAGGAAGAAGAAGAAAATGAAAAGGAAATGGAAATATGGAGGAGGAGGATAATATCAGAGACAGCTAAAAAATATGAAGAGGGGAAGGTAATAGAGAGTATAGTAGAAAGAGAAAGGGTGAAATGGGAAAGGAGGAGAGAGGATGAAAGGATATTGGAAGAGATGAGCAACGAAGTAATGGAGGAATTAAAAAGGAAAAGAGAGGAAAATAGTAGGGAGATGGAGGAGAGGAGTGAAGGGGAGAGAGAAGAGAGTAAGAGGGAGAGTGAAAGATGGGGAGAAGTATATAAAAATAGAGAGGTAGCAACAACGTCAGCACTAAGGGGAACAGGTGGTAACAACGGAAAGGAAGAGGGAGACCTAATAGACTTAAAAACTGTAACAATAAAAGGAAAAAAGGCAGAGTGGGGGGCGCAATTTATGAATGATTTTTGTAGTGAGGATGGAAGGAAGAGTGAAAGGGAAAGCTTAGATAAGCTATACCTCACTAGAACAAACATAGATTCGCCATGGGTGAGTAGAAGATGGGAGGAGCTGGAGAGAAGTAAGGAGGAAGTGAAAAGAATGGGAGAAACACAAACTAACGAACACACGCCACCGACGCTCACCAACCAACACACGCCACCCACATCACCATCACGCTCTCTAACGCCACACCCCACATGTTCAACAACTGCACGCTCTCTGCACAGAATAAAGCTCGCACCCTTCATGGACGAAGTTACACCTTATGCATGTCGGCTTAGGGACCTCCCTAGTCGCAGGCAAGACAGGCAAACAGACGTGCCAATATTGAACACAGGAAAGGATGAAAAAAGGGGAAAGGAAGAAGAGGGAGGTAGGAGAAGAGGTAGTAAGGAAGGATTTGAAGTAGTAAAAGGAATGGGGGAAGAGGAGGGGTGTGAAGAGTTAACATCATGGAGCATAAAGGATGACACAAGACAGAATGTAATGCCACTGCTGGAGAGAGGAGGGGTTAGACCACAATATGTACCTTGGAAACATACGGATAAGGAAAACATAAAATGTAGGCTCCCATCATTAAGTGGAGGTGCGGGTAAATGGATATATGAAATGGAAAAACACACCGCAGGACAGAAACTAGCAGTGGGAGATGTTAAGGGCCTGTTAATATCAATATTAGGGGATAGAGCGGATGACATTTGGAAAAGAGCGGGATTCCATGGGGTAACAATAACAAACACATCGCATGATGGAGCACCATTTGCAAACTGCAGACATGCGCTATGGCAGGCACTAAGAGTGCAGTACCCAGACACATCAGACATAGGAGCCATTACTTCCCGTAAGATGGGTGAGAACGAGGATCCTGTTGATTATATCCAGGATATTCAAGAGAAGTGGCGCATGGAAACTAGAGAACAATGGGACAAAACACCAGCCATATTTTATCATATACTAGTACAAGGGCTCCCAGAAGGAGTTCAGAGACAATTAAAGAAAGTAGTGGGGATGGAAGCAAAACCATGGCCGGAAATACAACTGACTATAGTACATCACTGTAGAACATGGCAAGGAAAAATGAAACAAAAGGAAGAGGACAGGAAAACAGAAGAGGCCAAATTAGTACAGAAAAAACTTACTAAATATACCATGGAAGGGGCGCTAATAACTGCGCCAACACCAATGGCCCAAAGCCCAACGCAAGTAGTGGCTGCACAAAATCCAGCTCAAATAGCGCCTCCACAAGAGGTAATAGAGCAAGTGCTGCCTCTGCAATCACACGCACAGAACATGGGAGGAGGGTACCCAATGCAAGGAGCTGGGTATTATAATTATAATAGAGGGAGAGGAGGGTTTATGAGGGGAAGAGGATACGGATATAATACCCAACAACAGGCTGGGGGACTCAGAAATAATTACCAGACAGGGCAACCAGTATACCAGGACAACACAGGGAACTTCCCATGGCAAAACAGGGAACCACCCGTGTGTTGGAGCTGCGGACTATTAGGACACATGTCACGTACATGCAGGGTCAGGCCAGGAACACCAGCATGGAACGAACAAGCACAACATAGGACATCACAAGAACAGCAGGGCATACAACCACAGCAGATGTCACCACAAGGGAGTGACCAACACTATTCCCTACCACAACAACAAATAAAACAATACCTGCCACAAGTAACTGGTGCAGCGTTAATACAACCACCACCACAACCTGAACGAACGCAATTGGGTGGGGTGACGGTGTTAGGGCACAACCCTTACACAGGGAATGGCCAGTCATTGTACCCCCAATAGGACAGCCCACAGACGGCCTTGGTGTGTCCCATCCTGTCAGTAACACCTAATAGTGCGGAGGAGCCACGCATAGAGGTAACGATAGGTGACAAAAAATTATCATTCCTTGTTGACACCGGGGCAACCCGGTCTTGCATAAGGGAAGGTAAGTTTAAGATGTCAGGCGAAGCCATGAACACACAAGGGTTTTCTGGGGCTAAAGGGTTGGTTCCATTTACTGATAACGTTCCGCTATCTATTGGAGATTACGATCTGTCAGTACCACTTTTGTATTATAGTGCCTCACCAGTAAACATACTGGGGAGGGACATAATGAACAGATTAAATATGACGATCTCCTTTACAGAGGATGGCATAATTTGCTCTACTCCAGGGATTAACATGCTTGCAGCACGACAGATTTTGCAAGCATACTGTGGACAGATAGCGATCAGGGCGGAGCCGGTAGACGGCGAGCTATTCCAGTACGGAACAGACATGGCATTTGCATGGATGCCAGGGATAGGAGGGAAAATATGGAGGAGACCAGCAGCCTATCTATTCCGACCAGAAACACCAGCTAATGAACTGGAAGGGAAGGTCATTGCAGTGGACATTGAGAGCATTATTGCAACAGCTGATTATGTTGCTGTGCACGCCCAAGATAAAGAAGGGAGAGCATGGAGGGCGGTGATAGCACTAGCAGAAGGATGTAGGCTGACCCAGGTGTCAGATGAAGAGTTGTTTTCAGAAGAAAAGGAGGAAAATGAAATGGTGTTCATGATGAGTGTAGAAATGTGGCTAACAGTGGCTCACAAACAAGTGGCACAGAAAATTGCAATGGCACTTGAGGCACCCGCTGGCACACCAGTCCCATTTTTTAAAGAAGATATGTCAAAGGTGCCAAAATCATTATGGACTATTAGCCCTTATGATGTAGGATGCATTAAAAGCATAGGGGGTGTAAAGATAAAATTAAAAAAGGGTGCCATACTACCAAGAGTGAAACAATACCCATTGTCAAGAGAGGCAGATGAGGGCATATACGAAACCATAACAGCCCTTATAAACAATGGCATATTGGTCCCCTCAGAATCCCCATGCAACACAGCTGTGTACCCGGTGCGCAAGGCTAAAGGAGGGTCTTGGCGGTTCATACAGGACCTCAGACCGTTGAACAACATAGTAGAAGCAGAGTATCCAGTAACAGCAAACCCGGCCACAATTTTGTGTGGCATTCCAGCAGAAGCATCACGGTTTACAGTGATTGACCTTAAAAATGCTTTTTTCTCAATACCATTACACCCAGACTCACAAGACTTGACAAGCTTCACTTACCGAAATAGGAAGTGGAAACATACCAGATTACCACAGGGATATTGTGAATCACCTTCAATTTTCAATAGGGTAATACAGATGGATTTGGGTAACGTTGAGTTGGAAAGCACAGTGTTACAGTATGTGGATGACATAATAATTTGCAGTACAAATGAAGATAAATGTAGAGAGGACTCATTAAAAATGTTGACGATATTGGCTGAAAAGGGGTACAAGGTAGACATGGAAAAGATACAATACTGTCAGGAACAGGTACTTTACATTGGCCAACTGATATCACAATATGGAAGAAGGATTGCACCACAAAGAGCACAGGCAATATCAGGCACTCCCGTGCCACAGACTGTAAGAGAACTGCAGCAATTTCTGGGACTGTGCAACTACTGTAGAGCATGGGTATTTGATTACAGCTCTTACATAGGACCCCTGCTTGAGGGTTTGAAGGAAGCAAATAAAGGGGAGAAAAAGTTGGGATGGACTATGGAAATGAAGGAGGCATTTGATGAATTAAAAGAAGCGATATCAACTGCTCCAGTACTAGCATCCCCAGACTATGAGCGACGATTTTTTATATTTTCACATTGCGACTCAGCAGTAATGAAAGCAGTATTGGCCCAAAAGACTAGCATGGGCTATAAACCAGTAGCATTTTACAGCGGTCACTTAGATCCAATAATGTTAGGACAATTCTCTTGCGAACAAGGTCTTGCTGCAGCTGCATTTGCAGTAGAAAAAGCATCATCAATAACTATGGGGTGTCCAACTACACTATTTGTAGAACATGCACTATTTGCGATATTGAATAAACCTAAGTCCACACTGACGACACAGAGGGCAACAGGTTATGAGATTATTTTGTCCAAAGCTGAACTGGCAATTGTTAGATGTAGCACGGTTAACCCTGCAAGGTTCTTAGCAGAAGTAATTGAAGAGGGAGATTACGCCCACGACTGCACCCAAGTAACTGAGATGTACTAATGTACTAGGAAAGTTGAAGAAAACGCACTAGAGGGAGGTGAGCTTTTGTTTATTGATGGGTCATCAACTATTGATCAAGGAGACGGGATAAGGAGGACTGGGGCAGCAGTAGTACAAATGATGGAAGCGCCAGTGTGTGTGGCTATTAAGTGTGTACAATTACCACAGCATTACTCTGCTCAAGCGGCGGAACTGGTTGCACTCATATTGGCACTAAAGGAAAGTTTTAATAAAAAAGTTACTATATATTCCGACAGTGCATATGTTACATCCACTGTCCACTCAGGGCTATCAAAGTGGAGAAGAAGAGGGTTTAGGAGAGCTGACGGCACTCCAGTACAACATGCCCTCTTGTTGGCTGAACTAATTGAAGTAATAAACGATCCCCAAGAACTAGCCCTAGTAAAATGCACAGCACACACCAATGGAGAAGACTATATATCAAAAGGAAATGCAGCAGCAGACGCACATGCAAAATATGCTGCATATTTTGGTGAGATATGGAACCCCACAGACTCACAGAGAGGGAGAGGGAGGGGAATAGCGAGGGAGATGTTAATAAAAGAAGGGTACACCCATCTCCCAGCCACCCAGATTATGGAGTTACAAGCGGCTGCACCAATGGCCGAAAAAGAAGTATGGGTGAAAAGAGGATGCACAATGTCACCAACCGACGCACTATGGCGCCAGGGCGGCACTGGGAAAGTTGTAATACCATTGGCATTGTTAAATACCGCCTTGAACCAATTACATCACCCTGCCCATACAGGCAAAGAAATAATAGCAGCACGAATTAGAGAAGATTGGTTCTGTCCCGAGTTAACATCCCATGTGTCAAATTTTATCAGCAATTGCCTTACATGTCAACAGTTCACGGCCGGTCATACTTTAAAGGTGATAAGAGGTACCATACCCCGACCAGAAGGACCTTTTCGGCACCTCCACATTGACTATGTTGATATGATCAACATTTGTCAAGGCAATAGATACATGATAGTAGTAGTATGCCCATTTTCTAGGTGGATCGAAGCAGGGCCCTGTTCACACCCTGATGCGTTTAGAGCAGCCAAATTTATAGTAAGGGAGGTATTCCCCAGGTGGGGAGTGTGCGAGGTGTTAAGATCAGACAACGGACCCCATTTCGCAAATGAAATGTTCCAGCATATCACATCCCTACTGAACATTAAACACAAATTTGCATGTGCGTACCACCCACAGGCCAATGGTGTATGTGAACGCCTGAATGGCCTATTGAAGGAGGCAATTGCTAAAATACAGCAAACAACAAAGAAAAGTTGGTTGTATTGCCTTCCGTTAGCACTGTTCGAACTTAGAAACAGGCCAGGGTCCGACCACCACCTCACCCCACACGAGGTGGTTACTGGACGCCAAATGCGCCTTCCCCTAACACCAACGTCAAGGGCATTCACCGACCAAGAAAGTTCTGCGAATGTGTTAGGTGATGAAATGTATCAATATGTGTCTTCTTTGATTACTAGCGTTGTGTTTGTGTCTCAACAGCTCGAGCGCACACGGGGCGGGTCCACCAGCAACCAAGAAATAGACGAAAATACAGAATTGGGAAAGGAGAACTTGTGCCAACTTGCCAAAGGTGACCACGTACTACTTCGAAATTTTAATAGAAGGTGGAACCAGCAGAGGTTCACTGGCCCCCATTTAGTAGAGGACGTATCAACAAGAGCAGTAAAACTAAAGGATAAGCGTGCGTGGAACCACCTGCATGATGTAAAAATCTACAAACTGCAGACCCGCCCCAGCGCCAACGACAGGTCCATTGGAAAAACGCCAACAACATCCCCGGCAGCGGAAGAAAACACAACCACAGACAACGACCCAATTGTCCCCTCGGAGAGAATAACGGACGAAGAAAGGGGTGATCCCCACACTGCCCACCCCATGGTCACACGTTCAAAGAGTAAAACTGCTCCCGCCATCTGAGCAAACCCCCCCCCCATTGACTACTAAATACAATTGTAATAAAAACTAAGGACTTCGCTTGCACCAATACACATGTAAACACGTGAATGTTCTCTTTTTCTCTCGCACATACAGGAGCTGCGTAATATTGTATTGTTAAGAAAAGTTATCTAACAAATTCAGTGTGCAGGCGTAGATGGTGCTGCCAGATGATAGTTACCCAGAAGAATTGTCACACCAATTTGTATACGAAATAAAAAGGCCAACATACTTAAAAAAGAAAAGGGTACGTGTATACTACACGGCCTTCCTCCTGGCCATAGAAAATTACATGCCCCACCTCCGCCCATACTTGCCGGTCTTGAGAGACCGATCACTTAGAGTAGCGTGGGAGCAACTCTTCACCTGGGCACTGAATGACTATTTGATAGGGAGAGCTTAATGAAACAAAACTAACATTTAATAACAAGCACTTTTTGAGAATTTTTAGGCGGGCAACTTTAACGTCGCAAGAATACGCTGCCAGGACTGCAGCAAGGTAAGAGCAAAATGTCGGTGAGGTTAGCATATGTAATAAAAATAATAGGGATTTTTATGATCACCGGAGTTTTGGCTGCCTCTGTATGGCAGTACAGCTATGCTATGAGTTTTTTTGCTGCACCCAAACCTAATGTACCCCACCTCCCTGCTGCAACAGGTGTTACGTCAGGTGGTAACAGTAACAATGAACAAAAGCGAAATAAAGTTAAACGCAGCACATACTCAGACAATAAAGGTATTGATAATTATGTACAAGATTCAGCACACGTCACAAACAACATATGGTACCAGCACATGACCCGCATTGGTAAGCAGACAACTGAGGATAGCTGTTACGTTTGCTCATTAATACCATACGCCATGAGCGCTTCACGAACATTTGTTGCCACAGAAATAGATGAAAAAACAGCACAGTGCATAATATATTTGGCCCTGTTCCAAACGAAAGGAAGATTCCAAGGAACAGTAGTGCACATGACATGGAAAACACGAGACTCATACCCATATGAAAACAACTTCCTCAAGACCTATCTGAGTTATCACAAGACCAGTTTACATGCTGAAGCATTCAGATACATAACAAGTGGCCCTGAAAAAGGAGAAACAAAGAAGGTAACACTGCAGTATCTACCATGTGATTGGTACGCCACGGAAGTTCCGGGTAAACAAGGATGCTGGGAGAGGCCATTACTGACGATAACAGGAAAGGTGTTCCTGGGTACCAGCTGGGAGATAGGAGTGGTTGGCAGCAACATGGTAACAAAAGAAACTATCTCAACCATCGAGACACACAATCATCGATGTTGGACGACATGGATCAAGTACGTACCAATGCTCACGTGGGTAGAAGAAGATGAAGACCCGATAACTATATTACCATTGACTGCGCCCAAAGTATGTTACCAGCATAAAGGAGAGGTGGACGTGGGATATAACACCAATTGTGCAAGTGTGATGGAGTTACCTGAGGGGGGAGCGGGAACAGCAGTAATAATGGACCATTATTGGGCCTGCGGAGAAAAGGCATATCATACACTGCCTCCCCTGTGGAGTGGTGTGTGCACAATGGTACACGTCAATGTACCATCACTAGTGGTACCTAAGAAGCATGTCGATGTGGCGAAATTTCCGAAAATGGATGAAGGAGACAGGAGAAGAAAGAGATCTGCACCACTCCAGAAGGAGCAAGAAAACAGGACCAACAGCAATAATACTGTCCTAAACAGGAGAAAAAGACAAGGAGAGCCATTAACAGGAAATTATCTGTGGGGAAGGTCGGAAACGGAACTAACCTCAATACCGCCAGAACACAGACTATTCAGCAGAGCAGCAATGTTCTTCTCCTCAATAATACATCCGGGACTGCAGGCATACGCAAACGCAAAATGGCTGCAAATAACCAGATGGGAACTAATGATGACCATAAATTCGACAGTAAATGGGTTTAACGCAATTAAAGAGGAGCTGCGAGCTGTAAGGATGGTAGCACTACAGAACAGATATGTATTGGACCTTCTCACAGCAATGGAAGGAGGAGTTTGTGCAAAGATAGGACAATCATGCTGCACGTTCATACCTGCCAACGATGCCGACAATGGTACACTAACAGAAGCAGTTTCACAATTGGCCCAGATGCACTCCAAAATGATGGACGAAAGTAACGGCGTAAACAAGGATAAAAGCTGGTTTTCACTATTATGGTCATGGATGCCATCTTGGCTGTCAGATGGACTGAAAATAATAGTGGGATGTGCTATTTTGGCTGGAGCTGCACTGATAATAATTAGATTTTGGAAAGCCCGGAAGGCGCGCTCAACTGATGAGTTGCTGGAAATGGTGGGAATGCACCCCTTGATGCCAGCGGATGACGGCCAGCACACAGGTGTGATAATACACGAAAGGGAGAAGTTGCGCACCCAAATCATCGCCAATCATCTAGACCCACCATCAGTGAAGATCGAGAACCCAAGGAACCCTAGGAGCTACATAGGAAGATGGGTGTACTGTACTCCTGGAGGAACATGCGAATACATGTATTGGTCATTTGAAGATCACGTAAACCATTATGGACATCTCGGAGGGATAACCAAGATATGGAGAGTAAGAGGAGATAACGAGAAGGATATGTTTGTGGTCGACAAGTCGACCAGAGGGGGGACTGAAGTGGGAGAATGGAAAACCAGACTCCCGTCCTTCACCTCTCGCGCTTGGCCTAGAGGGTCGCGGCCCAGACACCCGCCACGAGAAGAGTTTGCCCATTTACCAGATGACCAAATACCCTGGTACAGAAACATACGGATGTGTCCATCTGCCTGCCCAACAGCCCGCACTGGCCATGCCGACACCTGCGGCACGGACCAACTAGACTGAAATCTACACATCGTTAGAGATGCCATGACGACCTAGATAACGGGAAGCACCGCTGAACTATTATACACGCTGAACATTTCCACACCAATCTACACGAAGAACATACTCAGTGCTCTGACGTAGGCGACAGGCTTATTCACGGACGTGCATCTTTATTATTTTTACATAGGCTTTCAGAATGCAGAAACGCAAGACGCACCATGAGCTCATTTATAACGCTTGCTCACGCTTCTCTTGAAACCCGTTACCATCATGAGAGATATAATGGAAACACGATACTGGCCATGAAACTGTATGCCACTATAACCTAAAGCATCCATGCACTAAATGGATTACTCGTGCACCAGGCCCAAGTAGGCCCCAAGCAAGAGTTCCCGTGGACATTAACAAAGCAAAAGTCAGGTTGCTGAGCCTGCAGAAAGAACCCAGTGGAGCAACCAGCCAAGGTCGTAATGTTGCAAACCCACAGTCAAGAAACAAATCTTCAAAGGCACGATGTTGCAACCTCGCACTCCACGTACCAATGTTAAAATCATATCTGCAAATTAAACCAGACATACAGTGGAAAAACAATATTAATTGTGCAGAATTATGCCTCAAACACGGTCCCTCCCCACGTGACCAAGCCGAACCTGACGAGATGCCAAAACCCAGGAGAGAAAAGGCGTCTGGGTACCTCGCTACGAGACGCAGGCCGACATACTTGAAAGGCTCAATGGACACCTGCTACAGTGGGAACGGTCAGTCTCCCACCTATGAATAAATCCTCACATTGCCTGCACGTACCCATACTGAAACACTGTTGCAACCACAGGTGCACCGTGTGCTGGGAACAACGGTGGTCCCAGGCTGGGGAGCTCACGGATGCACCAATCAGAACATGAGGTTCTTATCTCAGACGTCAGTAACGTTAGCCAATCCTCAGGGGTCTTCATGTAACAATTCTTATGTATCTAATTGTAGGGACAACCCAGATATACCACCTGACTACACCTTAACCACTAATATCATTCTCTATAGGCGTACTATACTAACCCCACCACTCGAGCAACCAATCAAGAGTGGCGATAGGTTCTTTTGGTAACTTTTTGGAATGACGCAAGTAGCGCGTCATAATGTAGTAAAAAGGGCCTGCGAGCCCCACTATTGTGTGTGTGTCAGGACGAACGCGTGCGCTCCTTGACCCATCCCTGCCGTTTGCATAATAAACGACAGAAGTTGCCTTGCTCCTTGTGTGTGCCTCATACTCTGTCTCGATCCGAGATATACACGGGAGGAGTTGGGGCCTCCCTGCCCGGAGGTCTGCGGACGGCCCGGCCGACCCCGGCAGAATCCCCCCCGACACACACCCTGTACCGTCTGGACCGGGACACCATCAACACCATTGTGGGCATGATACACAATGACATTGTCAGCCTCATCGAAATATGCAACGCCATCCCCCCACTACTGAAGGTAGTGTCAGTGCTCCACTTCCTTTCCACAGCCATCCAGCACACAGTGGGTCACATGCATGGCATATCACCACCTTTATCCACTGGCAGCCTGAAGCAAGTGCTGAATGCCTTCCTCAAGCACACAACAGAATACATATCCCTACCACGGACTCCCCAGGAGATTCTTGAAACAAAAGGTGGCCTCCATGCACTGGCAGGCATGCCAAATTGTATTGGTGCCCATGACTGCACCCACGTGGAGTCGATGGCCCCACATGCCATGGAGGTGGTGTACCGCAATCGCAATCAATACCACTGCACCAAGGTGCATATGGTATGCAACGCCAGCAAGATCATCACACATTGTTGTGCCCGATATCTCGGATCAACCACAGGAATGCTGCATGTCACCATGGGAAAAATCAGCACAGAATGCCTAACATTGCAGAGCCTATTGCCAACGCTCCCCATCAGAAAATCCTACAGAACGCTACACATCACTAAATGGACACGGACACAGCTGAATGCGTACACAATGCATGAGCAACAAGATGGCAGAGCACACCATGTATCATCTTTAAGATGCAACCCACACCATAATTACATGGCACAGGACACATTGAGGGCATAAAAATGCATACAACCAGGGAATGTGCATGTGGCCAACGATAATCTGCCGGCATGTGTGACTAGTACAGCTGTCCATCATGAATGGACTGACATGCACCTTTTTTTTGCCTCCCATGCAGATGACAGTGGCTATCCCTTGATGACGTGGCTCCTCGCGCCTGCCTGATAACCTACAGAACAGGCACGAGAAGGACTACTATCGATCCCACGCCCGTACGCGTGTGGTCATTGAGCAGATCTTCTGCCTGTTGAGCGCATGGATTCACTGCCTTAGCCCCTCGGGTGGGGCACTCCTCTAGAGGCATGAGAAGGCGGCCAAAATGATCATGGCATGTGTCATGCTGCACGACATGTGTATCTGACGCAACATGCCCCTGCCCCCTGACATTGAACTGCAACCACCTGGTGATGATGAAGGGGATGAAGAAGAAGTGGCTGCACATCATTGCGGTGCCGATGCATTGGAGGGACGTGCTGTGGGTCAGTCAGTGATTGCACAATATTACTGACACACATGGCTACAGAGGGTGACATGATAGTTTGACAGAGGGCACTGGGGAACTGTATATGAATAAATGACACATGCGCAATGATGAATGTCCACTCAGGTCTTGCTTTTGACGGGTGTATTGAAATTAACAACTCCGTCCTCCTGCCCCCACAAATCCCCCACACACCCAAACCCCTCTCCCCCACCCCCACAACACCCCCACACATGCTCACCCCCCGCCCCCTCACCCCACAACTCCCCCACACATGTCCCAACAAGTCTCTAATGCCTTCATCAGGCTGGCCAGACTATTTGTTTGCACTCCCCAGACCTGGTGGCGGCATGTCTGGCCGGCGCAGGGTGCGCAACGACCTGCGGAATGGGCTGGTCTGGGTAGAGCTTGATGAGGATGGTGTGGCCACCTGCTCTAATTGGGTTGCCGGACGTTCTGACTCCATGGCATCGTCTATGCGGCTGAGTACCTGCCGCAGGGCGGATATCTCCTCGCACAGGCGGATAATATTCTCTGCAAATATCTTGCCCATGGAGGCAGTGTTGTCAGTGATTGTCTTGCCTAGAGAGGCGATGTTCTCCCACCACTCCTGCCTTGCCTGGACGTTGTCCTCCACGAACTGCCGCACAAGGGCAGTCAGCTGCTCATAACGCTGCGGCCCTGCGGTGGACGGTGCCTGGGTCTCATGTTCGGCCTCACTGCTCTCCACTATGGGACTAATGGTCCCTTGCATTAACTCCCCCCCAGACTGATCCGGGGTGGTGCAGTGGTCTGACTCAAGAGATTTGATTTGGGGGGATGGCAGTGGACTGGGTGTGTGGGGCAGTTCTGAGGAATCGTCCTCCACGGGCACCCATACCTATTCCTGTGCCTCCTCCTCAGCCTCGGGTGCTGTGGCTGCCACCTCCCCAGCCAAACTGGACTCTGCCGAGTGTGGAGCCTCGGCTGTGTCCTGTGGCTGTGCAACAGGTGGTGGCGCTTCCGCCTCAACGGCCCTTAGCAGCACCGGTGCCCTGGCAACTTGAGGTTCTTTCAATGGTGGTGCACGACGGCCCTTTGGTTGGCCCTTCGATGTGGAAGGCCGTTTGGCCTCATCCCGGGCCCTCTTCCGGGGTGTGGTTTGCTGTTGGGGTTAGTCCTGGGCATTGCTGTCATGGACCGAGCCTCGGGGGTCGAAGGGAGGGATGGCAAGAGTGATGGTTTGATAGGCATCATACATACATTCGTACAATTGATCATCTACACTATCAAGGGTAATATGCATTTGAGTTTGGATGATCACGTTATTTGATACATGCGTGGGTGTTGCAGGCATACGTCGGGGTCACTCATGTTGGGGAAGACGTATGGTGTGGGACATGCATATTTGTTGGGGCCTTCATGCAGTGTGACTTATGGCATTTACATCTTTGTGTGGTATGTGTCAGGTACGGCATTGCCTTGCTGCAGGCATCTGCATGTGTCTGTGCTGCGTATGACGACTATGCTGGGAATGTGTGTGTGTTGGGCCATGGCTTGCCTCTTTGGACAGACATATTGGCGGACTTTCATCAGACTCTGCATTACAGTTTTTTCTTAGGACACTCACCTCCATCCGCCGATGTTGTGGCGCCACACTCCATGTCTCCCACACCTTCTATGCCCTCCGTTCCTATCAGGCTAGCAGAGATGTCCTCCCATGGGGACAGCTTGATGGGGGAGCTAGCTCCTGCTCCTGTTGCCATCGCCTGGCTCCTGTTGGCAGAGAGTATGTTGCATACTCGTAGCCGCAAGTCGTCCCACCGCTTCCTGCAGTCTTTTATGGTGCGTGGGGTGTTCCCAACTGCACTTACTTTCTGCGCCACAAGTGCCCAGATCTCTTTCTTACAAATAATGGCCTCCCTCTTCATGCTCTGGGCGAACACGATGTCAGCATGTTCCTGCAGGGTCTCAGCGAGCATGGCCAGCTCCTCTTCATTGAAGCGCTCCTTGCGCTGGTAGGCGGCACCCTTATTAATCATTATTATTAATTATTATTATTATTAACAGCCTTTGGCATTGTGGTGTGTTGGATGATGAGTTTCCACGAACATCAGAGTTCCACATGTCCTGTGTGCTGAGGATGGAATTGGATTGTGTTTTTAAAGATGGTGGCTGTGCTCCTTCCCGTTCCTGTGCGATGACGCTACTTCCGGATCCGCTTATTTACAGTGACCGTTATTAGCGGTCGCCACTATTAGCGGTGGCCGCTAATGCCCCATTGGGTCATGCCGGTAGTGCAATCTGCACTATGCATGATGCCCCTAAGGGCCTTTTTTGGGCCTTTTATGGCATGGCAGTAATGCCTTTACCGGCATGGCGCAAAGCTTGTGCCCGCGAAGTCGTAATAGCCCTCTGTTAGCGGGCTCTTGACTACACGGACACGCTATTTGCACCATGCCGGTAAGGACAGTTACTTACCTACAACCTCAGAATGACCCCCATTGTGTATAGGCGCTATATAAATAAACTATCATATCATATATCACATTTATGTTTTGTGTGTATTAGTAGAAATATGTAGTAAGTGATGCATTATTAGCTACTTAGTACATGTTTCACAGTATGGAAAAGTCTGATACAGAACATGCACTGTTTTATTATATAACTTTGGAAAATTACAAATCTAGCACCTCTTTGGTGTTTGCTGCAGCCAATACCTACATTTCTGTATGAGCAGGTTCCTGTACTAGAAAGAACACTGCAATGGAATGTTCTTTAGAAGACTACATTGCGTAATGAAGTATGTAGTTTATTACACATTTCCCGATAATCCCTAATACTTCTTTGCCAACATTACATTCACAGCCCCTTGTATGAAAAGTAAATGCACATGTGATGTCATCAGTGATGTCATCAATGATATTTGTGATGTCATCTTTGATGTCCTGGGTGTTAGTCTTAGCAGTGCACAATGGTGGCATGAGTTATGGTTGCTTAGCTTACGATAAGTGGCGAATTTCAGGGGGCTTTTGATTTTACTTGTAACCATAATGTCCTTTTAACAACGTTTTTTTACTGAATTTCATAGGTTTTTATTAGTGCAACTTAACCATAACGTCCCTTTAACAAAATGTTTTCATTGAATTTCATAGGTTTTCATTAGTGCAACTTAACCATAACGTCCTTTTAACAAAGTTTTTTCATTGAATTTCATAGGTTTTTATTAGTCCAACTTAACCATAACGTCCCCTTAACAACGTTTTTTCAGTGAATTTCATGTATTTTTACCAGAGTATGCAATTTTCCTACAACTTACTAATATCATATCTAACAAATATAACAATATTTGTGTCCAATTTACAAAGTGTCACCTTAAAACTATTTGCAACTATTTCAACTAGTTTTGCATCCGTAGACTTCTACGAACATCTGACTTCATTGTGGACCTTCAGGACAGCGCCACATGACCATGCAATTTGCTAAGATTGGTGTTAGAGATGCCTAGTAGGAGTACATTGCAGAAATCCAACTTGGATTGCACCAGGGCCGTAGCCAGGGTGAGGCAGTTGGATGGTGTCAGATATTGTCTGCTTAGTGAGATTATTTTGGAGGTATATGCAGTGGATGAGGAGAGGGTGCTAATGTGTTCCGAGGTTGCAGTAAAGGGAAAAACGATGCCGGTAAAGGATTACCGGCATCGCTTACCGCTACGGGCCATTCCGACCGGTCAGACCACTGTTTACGGCACCGTAATCTACGATGCTGTAAATACCGATCTTGGGTCGTGTGCGCGCCCCACCATGCCGAAATTAGCGGCATGGCATAAACCGGAGCTGATCACAAGTATTGAGCACACGTAAATAACGGCCTCATCAAGGCCGCAAAGTATCTTACCGGCATGGAGTACACACAGGCATCTCATAGAAGGAGTAAAGAACCCTGAGCAGTGGTCCACAGAGCCAGAGGTGCACACAATCAGCACAGGTGGAGGCAATGGAGTGTGCCACAGCACAAAAGGATCACACCCACACACCACACCCCCTCCCACACCAAGAAAAGACCAATAGTGGTAGCAGCACATGAGGCAGGAGGCCCTGCCAGCAAGGTCACAACCACTAGAACTACACCAAAAACACCAGGCCTCTCAACTGAGGAGACACAGGGGGAAAAGGAGGGGGAGACAGGCCCAGCATGCAGCACCAGTGCAGCCTCCGCCACCACCCCAGCAGCCCCCATTCTCACGCAGCAGGTCCTGTTCCTCAAGGAAACCCCTGAGCAGACACACACCCCCTACCTGCTGGAATGTGACAGCCTCACCACCATAATTTGGTGGCGAAATTACTAGATAAGTGAGCAGCATACAAATACACACCGCTCTCCCGGCACAATTGAAGGTGGTGCCTATGCCCCACACCCATGCCACAGGCACGTATCAGCACACAGTTGGACACATGCATGGCATGTCACAACCGTCCAGTACACGGACGCAGAACAAAGTGCTAGAGCACCTCCTCAGGCACACAAGGGGCTACAAATCCCTAACAAGGACTACCCAGGAGATATACGACACAAAAGGTGGCCCCCATGCATTGGCAGGCATGATCCACGTGGATTAGGTTGACCTGCATGGCATGCATGTGGCGGATCACAACCGCAAGCAATACCATTCCCCCAACGTGCAGACGGAAAGCAAAGCAAGCAAGAACAGTTCTCCTACATGACAATCCAGACACTTACCTAAATTGGCTACACATGCAGGTGTTGGCGGCTGTCCCTTGACACCATGGTACCGGACCCCTATCAGAAACCCACAGACCAGGCCCAGGGAGCCCTATTATAATGGCCATACCCGTGCATGCGTGGAGATGAAGCAGCCACCTGGCTTGCATAAGGCACATATGAGTTGCCGAAGCTGGACTGGTGGGGGACCCATCTACTGCAATGTGGTGTCCAAGACCCCCATGTCATGTGTACAGCTCAACAAATTGTGCATCCCTTGGAATGTGGCTCTGTCCCCTGACATGGGACTGCTAGTACCAGATGAAGATTGAGTGAAGGAGGAGGAGAAAGGGGCAAGGCAGCATCATGGAGGCGGTGCATGGGAGGGACATGTCGTGTGGCTAACAACGTTTGGACATAATAACCAAAACACAAGACAGCAGAAGCCAGCATTATATGGGCACACAGGGCCCTGGGTGTGTGTATACTTTAGACCATGCACTGTCAGACGTCATGATACACATGCTGAATGATGAATGTCCACACAGGTGAAACTTTGCAACTCCAAAGGTGTATTTAAATTTTGAATGGATGAGTATAAACAATCCCTCCACCCGCCCAACCACCTCCCCCCAACTCCACAACAAACCCTCCCCCCCTCTCGCCTCCCCCTGACTCCACACCAAAGCCTCACCCCCCTCGGCCCTCCCCCCCAACTCCACACCAAAGCCTCCCCCTCCTCCCCCCCAACTCCACAACAAACTCTAACCCTCCTCCCCCTCCCCCCCCACCTCCACAACAGTACTCCAATGTAGTACATTAAGGCCACATGTGGCAGCAATGACGATTAATGCTTGCTCCCGGGGCCCAGGGGAGGCATGTACTGGTGCCGCATAGAATGCAGAGTGCGTCGCGGAGGACTTGCCGGTGTGTCACGACTGGATGTGGCCGTGTCCTCCTGCTGATGCTGCGTATTGGAATGTGCAGCCTCAAGGGCATCAGCTATGCATCCTAGGATGTCACACAACCTGTTAGGGCTCTCAGTGACTGCCTGATGCATTTCCCGGAGTTCATTTAGCCATTCCACCCTGGCCTGGCGGTTGTCCTCCATGAACACAGTGATGAGGTCAGTCAGCTGAGTTGCACAACATGTATCAAATGATGGGTGTTCATCACTGGAGTGACTTGGCCCTACGTGCTCTGGCATGGACTGGACTGGTGAACTTGGGCCACGATCATCGTATCCCTGTGTGTCTGTTGGAGCACTACGGCCAAGTGTTTCAGGATCTCCAGAGTCACTGCATGATGCCAGGGGGACATTGCTGGGCTCCGGGGTGTGGACTGTGGGATACAACTCCTCCTCGGACGCCCCACAGATGGATAAAGGGCTGTCCACATTCTCCTGGGGGCCCATAGCTGCCACCTCCCCAGCAATACTAGACTCTGCCGACGTTGGGGTGCCCATTGTGGCAGGCGCCGATGCAGGGAGGGATAGGCGTGGTGCATCCTCCACTGACCTTTCGGGAGCCGGGGTGGGTGTTTTGGTCCGGGCTGGAATGCGGCGGACCCTGGCACTGCCCATGGAGGTGGTTGGATGGCTCGTCTGGGGCTCGCCGCTGTCATGATCAATGCCAGTGGGGGTAGAAGAGAGGGACAACATGAGTGATTGTATGATGCCCTAATAGCATTGATGGCTGCATTCACATTTCAGTCATTTGGGGTTTGTGGCCTTTCGGGTGTAGCAACAGCACTAGTACATGTGCATGAGTATGATATGTACGCAGGTGTCGGAGTGACTCATCCTGCCCTAGTAATGTGCAGTCTGGCTCACACACTGCCGAGCCTGCAACACAGTGTGCATGATGGTATGTGCAAATTAGTGATGTGCGTTATGTACTTGCACTTGGCCCTTGAATGCGTGGCAGTTGGCTCTGCATTATTTGGATTGGGGGAAGGCAGCACGAGAAGGTGCCTTTGACGGGCCTTGGGGGACTATAAATCATGTAAATGCATTTGGCAGTGTTGACTTTGGACACTCACCTCCATCGCCAGACGACGTAGCCCCTCACTCCATATCGCCGATGCCCGCAATTGATTCCCTCCCGATCAGTGAAGCGCATGTCTCCTCCCATGGCTTCAGTCTCAATGGGGAACTTGGGCCCCCTCCAGTCTGCATTGCCTTACTCCGGTTGGCGGAGAGGAGGCTCCGCACCCGCACCCGCAAATCATCCCACCGCTTGCGGCAGTCCTTGGAGGTTCGGGGGGTGGTGCCTACTGCACTCACCCTTTGGGCGGTTTGTGCCCAGATGTTTTTCTTGTGGATTATTGACTCTCGCCGCATGTTGGAGCTGAAAACAACATCTGCATGCTCCGCAAGGTAGTCAACCATTGCCTGCAGCTCTTCCGGGCTGAATCTCCTCTTGCGGAGCCGGTCTCAGACTTCTTTGGGGCTTTAGGCATTGGTCCGGGGTGTGTGGTCCTTTCACGAACTTCGGATTGCTCCCAAGGGTGCTGCCTGTAGAGGATGGCAATGGATTGTGTTTTTAAAGATGACCGCCGTGCTCCTTCCCGTTCCTGTGAGATGACGTAATTTCCGGATCCGTTATTTTACGGTGACCGTAAATTACGGCAACCGTAAATTACTGCTGCTTCCGTGGCGGTGTTGTAAAGTACGTCTCACACCATGCCGATAAGGGGTTTTACGGGTCATTTAGTGGCATGCCGCTAGGTACTTTTCCGGCATGGCGAAAAGCTTGTGCCTGCGAGGTCGTAATGGGCCGCAATTAGCGGTCTGTTACGAGGTCGGTCTCGTAATTTCCGCCACTCCGGAAAGTACCTGTACTTACCTCCAACCTCGGAATGAGGGCCAAGGTGAGGTTGGCGTATAAGTATACGCCAAGGGTTTTAACTTGCTTGAGAACTGGGATCAGTGTGCCATCGATATTGATAAAGAGGTAGTCAGCATGGAGGGAGGCTATTTTGGATTGTGATCCCACAATGAGATGTTCTATCTTCTCATCATTGAGGCAGAGACTATTCAACGCCATCCAATTTTGGATGATGGCGTATATTTTATTTATGGTTAATGTGTCCTGATCATAGTTGTCTGATAGGGGTATAAGGATCTGAGTGTCATCTGCAAAGTTGGTGTAGATGACACCCAAATCGTCTAATGCCGAGAAAAGAAGCTTTGTGTAGGCATTATAGAGAGTAGAGGAAAGGCATGATCCTTGGGGAACCCCTATGGAAATTGGGATAGGATCAGCGGCTTCTTTGTTTATGGTGACTCTAGAGGTACGTTCCGCTAGGAATGATTTCACCAACTTAGTGGCGTCTTTAGAGAAATTGAAGTCATTAGCTAGAGAGTTGCACAGTTTGTCGTGATCCACGAGGTCAAATGCCGCTGATAAGTCTAGCAGCAGGAGTATACAGAGTTTCGCTTGATTTCTGATAGAGTCCATCTGAATTTTAAGATCTAGAAGGGCTGCTTCCGTGCTATGGTTAGGCCTGAAGCCAGATTGTCTTGTTCCAGGTAGGTGGTTTTGTTCGAGGTTTGCTTGGATTTATGTGTGTGCTATTTTGTCAATGATTTTGAGTAAGAAGGGTACAGTTGTTATTGGGTGAGAATTAGTAGACACAGTGGGATCAAATGTTGTTTTCTTTAGAAGTGGGGTGACCCAGGCTTCTTTAATGCTGGCTGGGACTGTGTTGGTGTTGAAAGAAGCATTAACCACGTTTGTGATGGTGGGGGCGAGGGTAGAGGCACATTCTTTGATGGTTTTTGCTGGGACGTTGTCCGCTTTGCAGTAAGAAGCTTAGATATGGTATCCAGTACTAGTTCTTCGGAGACCGGGGCAAAGTGGAATAGCATGTTGGGATTTACATGAGGGGTGGTGTGGGGGTTGGTGATTATTTTATTTTTATCGGCTAAAGCGAGTCTTTTGATGGTGATTTTGTTTTGAAGCAGTGCAATTATGGCAGCTAGGGCATTTTGTATGGTGGTGCACCGTTCTTTACTAGAGTCGGCCAGTGTCGTAGCTGGGGTGGGATTCTCTAATACTCTGAGGATAGAGAAGAGTTCTTTAGAATCCGAAGAGGCATTGCTAATGCGATTGATGTAGGCATTGGCTTGGTGGGATATGATGGCTGATTAGTAGGTTTTGTTAGACTCCTTGTATGCGTTAGCAGAGTCTGACGTGGGATGTTTAGTATGGGCATGTTCAAGGGAGCGTTTGGTTCTTCTAAGTGAAACTAATTCTTCATTGAACCAGAAATGTGTGTTTTTATCAGCTCTGCGTGTTTTAGTTGTTATATTCGCTACTTCCATGATAGTAAGGGTGGGGCATTTATGGTAGTAGTCAGTGATGGTATTAGGGTCCTTGCTGGTAATTGAATTGGTTTTTAGTGTTTTCTCAAGGATGGGGTCAAAGTACTCAGCAGTGAGTTTCCGGGGATTGCTAGCTTCGTAATTGTTGACTGCATTGGTCTTTGGAGGGCTAGGTTCGTCGCCCAAGAGGGTGAATTCTATGTAGTAGTGGTCTGTCCAATCGAGAGGAGTAATAGTGTCAACGGATAGTCTGGTATTGAGTGAGAGAAACCTATCAAGTGTTCTACCCTTGATATGTGTGGGAGCATTCACCAGTTGGGTAAATTTCATATCACTGAGTGCTGAGTGTAGGGTTTCGGCTTTATGGTCTTGGTCGTCCTTGAAGACTAGATTTAGGTCTCCAAGGATAATCCATTTGGTCTTGGGTTTAATAAGAGGAGCAAGAAATAATGGAATGTCTATTTCAGGGTGACTGTTGGAGCTAGGTGTTCTGTAAATCACAACAATATTAATTGTGGTTTTACTATTCATGGCTAGTTTACCTAGCAGAAGTTTGTACCCTGCGATGTCTTGGATAGAGCAGGGTCTTAATTGTAAATTAGTCTTGGCTATGATGGCTACACCACCTCCTGTGGTATGGGTTCTATCGGTCCTGAGGATAGTATAGTTGGGGGGAATGGCAAGCATTAGCAGGGGTGCAGATGCTTGATGAAGCCAGGATTCTGTGACTAGTAGTAGGTCTAGGTTTTGTTCAATAATTAAGTCATGAATTTAGATAGCATGAGCGTGGTGTAGTAGTTTAGTACAAGATCTTAGTCGATGGGTCCTATCGAACCCATCAATGGGGTGGGTTTTGGTGCCTGATGCCGATGTGGAGTGGATCGAGGGGTCTGCTTTGAGATCCGTAGGGATGGACTCTTGAGTATGACTCCTAGAGGTAAGGCTAGGGCTATGGTCGTGAGCAAGGATATAAGGGAAGGGTGGCCTGGGAGGAAGGAATGGTGTAGGGCAAGGTATGGGGTGGTGTCTAGGGCATGCTAATCTGGATAGACCATTTCTGAGTGCAATGAAATGGCTGCCTGTGCATGGCATACTGTCTTGGAGAATATTGAAAGGGAACATCGTGATGAGTAGCCAGCCTAGCATAGCTATGTTCAGTGTAGCTGAAGTTGGGAGAGTGGGGTTAGTCATGTGGTGTGGAGTGTGTTGTACAAGTGGTGAAGACTAGCTAATGTAGGTATAAGAGATTCTGGTGAACTGCACGTGGAGGAAGTGGGCTGTGCTTTTCAATTCTCAGGTTCAAATTCAAATGCTAGTTGCAGTGTGCAACAAGTGCCAGCAGTTTGTCCTCAAGTTCGTTTCAGCAATTGGGCATAGGGCAGTGGGCAGTAGTCAAGTACAAGCTAGTGGATGTGGGCAGCTAAAGCCAACAACTTAATCACCAAGCTAGTTTAATGTAATTAAACAGAGAGCGAAGGGCAGTAGGCAGTAGTCTGGTACAAACTTATGGCAGAGTGCAGCAAGTACAAGTATATAAAACATTAGCAGCTAAGAGGTGCAGTCAAACAGTATATATCAGCAAACATGGATTCATGAGTATATTGCAATGATGTGAGCGATAAGGTAATCGAGTGAGGCAGCTTTTGTCAACGTGCAGTACATAGGCAGGGTTAACCTTATTCAGCGCAGGCTGATAGTTTGTGTGGTGGAATAGTGATAAGATAAACGTGTATGTAATGCGAGCTTCAATAGGCTAGAATCAACAAATGGCATTATTCCATACAATGTGGGGGCAGTGACCATTCAACAATCTGTAACTGGTAATGGAATAGTGGCCGGGAGTTAGCCTTACCACAGAGCAATTATAATGGGCGGAATACAGTCATCTTTTAAACCTACTATAAGGTGTGCAATTCAAGTGGTCATGGTCATGAGATATTGAGGCGCAGGAATCATACAGAGACATATCGCGCAATTGTTTGTAAAGACGTTCTGAGGGCGCATGCCAGGTGAGGGGATGAGCAGAGGTGTCGCAGATGATAGGGGCGCAGACCTGCATGTATACATTGGCAACGTTCCGAATAGTTAATAATAAGCGACAATGCTTTTTAGCACGAGGGCACTGCAGTTACGTCCAGTAGTTCGTAGTACATCAAGGGATGAAAAGGGTGAGCAGATTTACGATATGAATGTTATCTTTGCATCTGGTATCTGGAACCGGAGTCATACTGACCACCATTGTAATCTTTGGATGTGAAAATGTTAGGTAACACCACTTTATGAAAGAAAAAAATGGTTAGTTTGAGTTGATATTGACAGAAATTCTTTGAAGGTGAATTGGAACCTTTTATACTTATATTTTGTTTGATGTTTCTGAACAGAAGTAAACATTATCTTTTATGAAAATCAGAGCTCGGCTGTACTGTGTTTTCGTTTTATATAACAGATGATATCTAATGTGAGAATCTTTATAAATATTGTTTGGAATTGTATATTGCATTGCATAAAAACAGGAGGTTATTGCAACCCCACAAGAGTGCATAGGGGTTGCCCGTTGGCAACGGGTTGTTTGGGTTTATTTGTTCGAGTTGGATCTCCACAGGCCAGGAGACAATACCCCATTGCACCAGAAATGATATAAATTAGTTCTGTACATCTACATGAACACTGCGGCCATCTTAGTAGGCATTTTGTTTACCGCGAGACTAACTTTACTGGTACTTTCATTCTATTGAGTCTATTTTATAGCGCTATAGTACCCATTGCGAAGGTGTAAGATTTTGACTTTAAAGCTAGCATTATTATTATTTACTTTAGGAAATTTAGTTCTACAATAATAATGATACTCGGTTTACTTTGCTGAAGTAGTCCTGGTCCAGATAGTATATAAACGAAAGATGATATAAAACAATAAGAGGATGGGGTTCAATTAAAAATGTGCACAGACCATACAAAATTATGAACAATTTAGAAATAATATGATAAAATAAAAAATGCATGAGAATATCCACTCTTTTGTTTATATACTATCTGGACCAAGACTACTTCAGCAAAGTAAACCGAGTATCATTATTATTGTAGAAATACATTTCCTAAAGTAAATAATAACAATGCCAGCTTTAAAGCCAAAATCTTACACCTTCGCAATGGGTACTATAGCGCTATAAAATAGACTCAATAGAATGAAAGTACCAATAAAGTTAGTCTTGCGGTAAACAAAATGCCTACTAAGATGGCCACAGCCTGTTTTTGGAACCTCTTTAACGTCATCGCGGCACGTGCACGCGATGACGTCATCACGCGCCAAATTCAACTATAAAAGCGGAACCAAGATAGCTTAAAAACAACCGCGGATCCTGGCGAGTATGTTCTAGGCAATCGGACCTGGCAATTGCAAAGAAGATTAAGGTAAAGCTTCACTTTTCTTGTCTTTATTTCAATTTTTACATAAATTACGATACTATAACTCGGCCACGTTGTAGAAAGGAGGAAAAATAAAGGGAAAAAAATAATAATACTCAATAATACTTTGTACTTAGAAAACAGCAAAGAAATGGTAATTGAACAAACAATGCGTTAGGACACTAGAGAAATAACCAGTCCTTCTGAAATTCTTTTCAGAACCCACTCTCGAGTTTTGAAATTAAAAACTACAATTATTTTTCAAAAAGTGAACATCACAAAAGGGTGAGTTAACCTAAATTTTTAATTTAACACAACAGAGTTTCTCTTCTTCAGTCATTCCCACATAGAGATGACACACAAGATTCACTCCCACATAGAGATGACACACAAGGCTCATGAGAATATATAATATATAAGTGGTGAATTTATTACAAACCAGTGTTGGGGTAAGCTTGATTTTAAATATTTTATTTTAAGAAAATTTTAAATTACTGTTATTCTTGTGCAGAATCTCTCCTGAAGAACCACGGCTAAATGCTGTGGTGAAACACGTGTTGGGAGATTATAAGTGTTTTCATGAAAATTCAATAACATGTACAAACGTATGAAGTCAACACATATGAAGTCAATACATGTAAAAAGGAATGAATAATTGCTACAGATTGAGGATTGGAATGTATGAAATTAATACATGAAGAATAAAACCACTTATTAACTAAAACATTAAGAGTCTATCGTATTACATCTGGTGCAGGAGTCGCACAAATTATAAGTGACAACGTATGAGAAAAAACAAAATATTCAGACATTATTGTTTCAGCCACAATAGAGTCACTTGGAGTGCAGATCCGAGCACAAAACACAATACTGGCACAGCAGAATCGCCCTTGAAAGGACTATACGCCAACAAAGGTTGAAGCATTTAAACAAAAACTACATGAACACTATTTAACATCGAATATAAAACTTGATTGCTAAAGCAATAGGAGTGCCCATCGACGTTTTAGAATGTCAATTCCCTTTGTAGGTAATGCAGTCACTCTTAAAGAGAATTCTGGCTGAGCTAGCATTTGCCATGGTAAAATGGTTTTATGTCATCTTTGCACATGATATGTAGTGTCAGCAGGTTTTCATACAAAAGTACCCACAAATATGTTTAGGTTGCTGAGTAAAACATGTTTTCATAGGCTTACTTCCTCTGGGCCCTTGCTCCCTCCACACATATGCACTCCCACACCTGCACACTTGCTCACTCTCATGGACACATGGATCTCTCTCTCTCTCTCTCTCTCTCTCTCTCTCTCTCTCTCTCTCTCTCTCTCTCTCTTTTTCTATCTCTCTCTCACGCACACACAGACATGCACCTGTGCTCACACACATGCACACTCTTCCACACAGAAGGAGCTAACAACAGGCCTGTTAATAATGGGCCCGTTGTTAGCATGCTGGGCTGCTCGCAGGACCCGCTCTGGACGTCTGGTATGACCAGACGTCCAGAGTGGGTCCCGCAAGGGAACCTTGTAATAGGGCGGAATGGGTTTAACGGCGCCGGCACCATTACCGGCACCGTTAAACCCTTTCCGCCCGCCTCGTAATGAGGCCCATAGTACTATGTTGTCACTTGACCAAAGATTGTATGGTTCTAAGTGAATCAATCATCATCTTGTTCTTAAATTGTAAATATGTATATCAAAATGAGTATGTACATCTGTCAAAATCAATATGCAAAGTGTATTGGCTAGTAATGGCATAAGCATTTCAATGTTCCCACTGACTTTCCCCATCACGGCTTGATTTCTGTAACCCGGTTGGTTCCGATCCACAAGCAGCATAATGTTGTATGCACTGCACTCCCTGCTGAGATGTTCCTGGTACAATAAACACAGTGCTTTAAGTAAGACATGACATCGAGGCGGGCTCTGGGAAGGAGTCATGGACAAACCGTGCTGGGCTTGGCCTAAAGGAGGTTCAGGTGGCTTAGGCAACGGCCACCTGCCCCAAACAAACAATATATCATGAGGCCATTCACACATGTACTTTGGGTCACTTAGCTTGTTCTCGGGTAGTCTTGTTTGCATCCAGTCTGCAAACTGAAATTGAAACTCCCTCTGGTTCAGTGTCCAAATAAACAGCTGTCTGTAACTACATCCCTTTCTGAATTGAGATATAAGCAATGCAATTAGTGAATAAATCACCTTAATTCTGTACATAAATGACCCAGACCAGTGTGCTTAATAGCTATTTAGTGCTGATGAAGGGCTCTGGCTCCACTTCTGTCTGCCTGTCCAACGATAATCAGTAGCGCTTAACCCCCTGAAAGGAAGGGCTAATAGTATTCACATATTCCATAGGAAGACACCAGTCTTCTCAAACTAAAGACCATGTCACTTCAAATGTGCTTTTGCTGGCCGAATACAGACCTCAAGGTGTTAACTTACTCCGGACATCTTCAGCTGTCCCTGATGTCACCCAGGAGAGCACCTGGGCGAAAGGAGAGGAGGACAAAAAGCACCAATGTAAACTAGTTGGTGCTTTGCATAAACTCAATTAACATTTTGGCAACATAACAAGGAACGCATGTTTTTATGTATGAAATATGTGTGACAGTGATACAAGCCTGGAATGCTTCAGAACACATAATGCACGATTACCTTTCTCCTTATTTAATTTATGGTAACACCCTGCCAGTAAAGTGACAGCAAACTCCTAGTCATGTATACAAATGTGTGGAGCGTTATGTTTTTGGTGTCAGGTGCTGGCTGTCCTGCTTTAGCATTCACACTATTTCCCTGCACATATTTCTTTCACAGATCCTAGCTGCACTCGCAGGCTCTTGTCTAAAATCATGCCCTGTGCTGCTCATGAGGGAATGAGGTCACCAGAGCAGCGCCCAGGCTCAGGAAGAGTTATTATTAGACTGCCGGGGATGCGTCCTGGCTAGCCCCGGCCCATTTAAAACCCTGAATAAACGGTTCTGTGTAAAAAGCTCAATGACTTCTTGGGACTAAGTCTTTGGTATATCAAATACCAAAAAAGAACACAGTCATCCTTATGTTGTTAAATGCAGAGAATACAATGAAAAGATCCTGACCGCTTCTTCATCCTCAGGCTCTGGTGTTCCAGCTGCTGTGGTGATCTTGGCTCCCATACGGCCCTCTTACCCCTTACCAGGAAAACAATTTATGAGGCCAAATGTGGCTTCACAAATGGTTGTATGGGGTACAGCAACACGTCTGTGGTGGTGCACGTTTATCTAGGAATAACTGCACATTGATGATGGCTCCTTTTTCAGCAGAATCATCATTTAAATGTGTTCTATGCAACCTGCCTCCAATGTCTACCCTACCTTACTCATGGGAACACTGAGCCCTCAAGTTGCCAGTGACATGTGTCAGAAGGCAATCCAGTCTTGTTTTTCCCCATATAGATTCTGGGACTTGTTTTTTCTTTCCCTTTTTGAAATTTAGAAAAGCTGCAGGTCCCAGAATTCCAAGGAAAAATAGGACCTGAAGGCCTTCTCGCGCATGGCCACTGGAAACTTGAGTGCTCAGTGTTCCAGTGGGTAAGGTAGACATTGGTGGTAGGTAGGACTGGACGAAATTGTGAAATTCTGTTCTGCCAGCTGCAGAAGTGAAATCTGTAAGACTACGACCCGTTTTGCCGCAATCCGCTGCTCATCCACCCCTGCGTATGGAAAAGAGCAGTGCAAGGTTTCTTGAGCCACCTGAGGGTTCTCGTGCCGCTGCGCGCCCCTAGCACAGATTGAAAAGAGTGCCAGAAAGTTTCTCATTCCGTTGTGCGAACCTAGCACAAATTCACAAGTGGCACAAAGTTTCTCGTGCCGCTTTGCGAACCTAGCACTAACCGAAAAGAATGGCTCAAAGTTTCTCATGCCACTGCACCAACCTAACATTAAATGAAAAGTGTGGCACAAAGTTTCTCGTGCCGCTGCACCAACCTAACATTAAATGAAAAGTGTGGCACAAAGTTTCTCGTGCCGCTGCACAAACCTAGTATGAATTGAACAAAAAGATGTGCAAAGTTTCTTGTGCTGCTGGTGAACCTAGCACGGTTCGGAAAGAAATGCAAAGTTTCTCCTGCTGCAAAACGAAACTATTACAGATCTAAAATAGGCCCACTCAAAGTTTCTTGTGTCGCCGCATGAAACTAGCATAGATCATGGCAAACCGTGCAAAGTTTCTCGTGCTACTACTCAAAACCGCTGTCATTCGTTTGCCTCTTGTTATGTCCTTAACCTCTGCACAAATGTAACTGGTATGAAACAGCGCCCTGATGCCTGTGGGCTCATGCGCTTCACACATGAAAAATAAAATACATTAATAATACGGACTGAAATGAGAGCTGCATACAGTTTCTTGTCTCGCGAACCTAGCACAAATTGAAAAAAACATGCAAAGTTTCTTGTGTCATGCACAAAATTAACACGAATAAAAAAAGATCTGTGCAAATGTTCTCATCACGCTACATGAAACGAACATGGGAATGAAAGACAACGCTCCATGCGAAACTGCACAAAACTGAGGAGACTTGTCAGTGACAGTGGAACCGTAATGCTGATTTTGTGTAATGGCCGTAAGCGGATTCCGCCCTTTTCACTTGTTGAGCAAACATTTTGCTAACTCCTAGTGGCAGGCTGCAGCATGGGGAAAGACTGTGGGTAGATCTCACACTCAGGAGAATCGGCAGGTGTGGGCGATTTAGAGCCTTTTTGTATTTTATGCTCTCCTCTTCCACTGAGAACGAGAGCCCGAGTATGTACTTTCTGCAAGCTATGCAGACAATCATGTGCATCCTTTGTAACTGGCCTGGTATGCGTATAGCCAGCTACTATGCATATCCATGTACGATGTTAATAGCTAAAGCCCAGAGTTGCCCTTTGGGATTAGGTCAGAACTACATGAATACCAATAAATCACATATTTTACTCTTTTCCCATTCTGGCCAGATGTTCTTCTATGTTTCAAATTGTATTTTCTGATCTGCTGCTATTAGTTTCTTAACAACCAGTATGGGGTGATGAGAGGTGAAGTTTGCATTTCTGAGCACAGTTTGCAGCTAACAGTTCTTGTCTGCTGCCAGCTGCTCTGTGATTTCAGTCATAAAGAATTTTAGGGGTGGACTGGACTACAGCTGCTCTGTGATTTCAATCAGAAAGAATTAATGAGGTGAACTGACCCACAGCTGCTTTGTGATTTCAATAAGAACGAATTCTAGAAGTGGACTGGCCTACAACCACTATGAGAGGTGCACTTGCCTACAGCCTCTCAGTGATTTCAATCAGAAGGAATTCTAGAGGTGGACTGGCCTACAGCCAGTATGAGCGGTGAACTTGCGTACAGCCTCTCAGTGATTTCAATCAGAAGGAATTCTAGAGGTGGACTGGCCCACATAAAATGGGGAGATTCCCTACCAGGCATTGCCCCTTTGGCCCAATTGGTTATATGGAGACACTGGGTTATAGTCAAACCTCTCGATTTTCCTGTATATTCCTTAACTTCTGCTTTTGTAATTATTTGTTCTCTGAGCGCCTTGAACAAACACGCTCTCTTGAGGTCACTTGAGAGACAGTATTTAGTATTGGATGGTAATAAAAAAACCCGGGCAGGGGGGAGAGGGAGACCAGTGAGGCATTGCAAGATAATTAACTTAGTCACATCAACAGTACACATCAAAAATGATAGGTTAGAATGTAGTGAGCGTGCTGTCTGCAAGAAACCCCCACTGTAGGGGAACAGACCGCAGTTGGCAAGAGTGGACGAGGAATTTCTTGGCATTCTTTGCTCGTGATATAAGTAAGACACGCTGGCTGCCGCTGCAGACAGATTTGCTGTGTGAACCCTGTTTTTCGCAGGCAGATCCGGGTGATCTATGGAACAGCACGCAGCGTCTGCTGGGTAAGATGTGAGCGAGTCCGTTCTAGGCAAGGCGAGGGACATGTGGCTGCGTGAGACGTGCATCTGCTGCAATGGATTTGCCGTGAGAGATAGCCCTGCTGTCTGAGGCCTGCGAGTAAAAGACACAAACAGGGTAATTCATAGAATTTCGCAGAAAAGTGTCGCAAGCGGCTGGCGCAGAGTGTCCGCGTGCGATTGTCTGCGCCAGGCACGTGCGCTAAAACCGATTTCCGCTCACAGCGTATTCATGGATTTTAGGCTCCCAAACCAGCCATGGCGCAGAGTATCGCAGCGACCCTGCAGCAGCGCCAGTAACGCCCCCAAGAACGCCCACGAGCAAGGAAAAGCCTTCAAAATCCCCAAATAATCGCGATTGGCCCAGTGCGAGCAGGGTACGTGTATTCCAGGGGTGCGCGGGAAGTTCCACACGCGATTTCAGCAGGGTACATGTATTTCAGGGGTGCGCGGGAAGTTCCACACGCGATTCCATCAGGGTACGTGTATTACAGGGGTGCGCGGGAAGTTCCACACGCGATTGGCCCCGTGCGAGCAGGGTACGTGTATTCCAGGGGTGCGCGGGAAGTTCCACACGCGATTTCAGCAGGGTACGTTTATTTCAGGGGTACGCGGGAAGTTCCACACGCGATTCTATCAGGGTACGTGTATTTCAGGGGTGCGCAGGAAGTTCCACACGCGATTGGCCCCGTGCAAGCAGGGTACGTGTATTTCAGGGGTGCGCGGGAAGTTCCACACGCGATTTCATCAGGGTACGTGTATTTCAGGGGTGCGCGGGAAGTTCCACACGCGATTGGCCCAGTTCGAGCAGGGTACGTGTATTCCATGGGTGCGCGGGAAGTCCCACACGCGATTTCAGCAGGGTACGTGTATTCCAGGGGTTCTGGGGAGTACTACACGTGAATTGGCCGTGTGGGTCCTCCCAGGTGTTCGCTCCACAACCTCCACGGCCCCTGCAGGCAGCCCACACCACGGGGGACTACCCTGCACCCCTGCTCATGTCCCACAGGCAGCCCATCCTCCATTGGCATGCCCCCCAGCCAACCCACATGTCACCTTGCACTACTGATCAACAATGCATGTCTCCCACCACCCCCACCCCCCAGCAGTGCAGGGGCAGCCTCCACCAGGGCCCCACCCATGTCTACCATCACCCCCCAGCCACCAGGGGCAGCCTCCACCATGCCCCCACTCATGTCCCCCTGCAACCTCACCCCCCAGCAGTGCAGGGGCAGCCTCCACCAGGCCCCCACTCATGTCTACCACCACCACCAACCCGCAGCCACCAGGGGCAGCCTCCACCAGGCCTCCACTCATGTCCCCCTGCACCCCCACCCCCCAGCAATGCAGGGGCAGCCTCCACCAGGCCCCCACCCATGTCTCCCACCACCCCCACCCCCCAGTCACCAGGGGCAGCCTCCACCAGGCCCCCACCCATGTCTCCCACCTCCCCCACCCCCCCAGTCACCAGGGGCACCAACCAACAGGCCCCCACCCATGTCTCCCACCACCCCCACCCCCCAGCCACCAGGGGCACCAACCACCAGGCCCCCACCCATGTCTCCCACCACCCCCACCCCCCAGTCACCAGGGGCAGCCTCCACCAGGCCCCCACCCATGTCTCCCACCACCCCCACCCCCCAGCACTGTGGGGCACCTGCCAGCAGGCCCCCACCCATGTCCAACTCATGTTCCCCACCACCCCCACCCCCCAGCACTGTGAGGCACCTGCCAGCAGGCACCCACCCATGTCCAACTCATGTTCCCCAGCACCCCCGCCCCCCAGCACTGTGGGGCACCTGCCAGCAGGCCCCACCCATGTCTCCCACCACCCCCACCCCCAGCAGTGCAGGGGCAGCCTCCACTAGGCTGCCGCCCATGTCTCCCACCACCCCCACCCCCCAGCCACCATGGGCATCCCCCACCAGGCCCCCACTCATGTCTCCCACCACCCCCACCCCCCGGCAGTGTGGGGCAGCCTCCACCAGGCCCCCACCCATGTCTCCCACCACCCCCACCCGCCAGCCACCATGGAGAGCCCCCACCAGGCCCCCACTCATGTCTCCCACCCACCCCCACCCACCAGCCACCATGGGCACCCTCCACCAGGCCCCCACTCATGTCTCCCACCACCCCCACCCCCCAGCAGTGCAGGGGCACCCTCCACCAGGCCCCCACCCATGTCCCCTATCACCCCCAGCCCCCAGCAGTGCAGGGGCACCCTCCACCAGGCCCCCACTCATGTCTGCCACCACCCCCACCCCCCAGCTTCCAGGGGCACCCTCCACCAGGCCCCCACTCATGTCTGCCACCACCCCCACCCCCAGCCACCAGGGACAGCCTCCACCAGGCCCCCACCCATGTCTCCCACCACCCCGCCCCCCAGCAGTGCAGGGGCACCCTCCACCAGGCCCCCACTCATGTCTCCCACCGCCCCCACCCCCCAGCCACCAGGGGCAGCCTCCACCAGGCCCCCACTCATGTCTCCCACCACCCCCACCCCCCAGCAGTGCAGGGGCACCCTCCACCAGGCCCCCACCCATGTCCCCTATCACCCCCACCCCCCAGCAGTGCAGGGGCACCCTCCACCAGGCCCCCACTCATGTCTCCCACCACCCCCACCCCACAGCCACCAGGGGCAGCCTACACCAGGCCCCCACTCATGTCTCCCACCACCCCCACCCGCCAGCAGTGCAGGGGCAGCCTCCACCAGGCCCCCACCCATGTCTCCCACCACCACCACCCCTCAGCATCCAGGGGCACCCTCCACCAGGCCCCCACTCATGTCTCCCACCACCCCCACCCCCCAGCAGTGCAGGGGCAGCCTCCACTAGGCCCCCACTCATGTCTCCCACCACCCCCACCCCCCAGCATCCAGGGGCACCCTCCACCAGGCCCCCACCCATGTCCCTTATTACCCCCACCCCCCAGCAGTGCAGGGGCACCCTCCACCAGGCCCCCACTCATGTCTCCCACCACCCCCACCCCCCAGCCACCAGGGGCAGCCTACACCAGGCCCCCACTCATGTCTCCCACCACCCTCACCCCCCAGCAGTGCAGGGGTAGCCTCCACCAGGCCCCCACCCATGTCTCCCACCACCCCCACCACCCAGCATGCAGGGGCACCCTCCACCAGGCCCCCACCCATGTCTCCCACCACCCCCACCCCCCAGCCACCAGGGGCAGCCTCCACCAGGCCCCCACTCATGTCTCCCACCACCCCCACCCGCCAGCAGTGCAGGGGCAGCCTCCACCAGGCCCCCACCCATGTCTTCCACCACCCCCACCCCTCAGCATCCAGGGGCACCCTCCACCAGGCCCCCACTCATGTCTCCCACCACCCCCACCCCCCAGCAGTGCAGGGGCAGCCTCCACTAGGCCCCCACTCATGTCTCCCACCACCCCCACCCCCCAGCATCCAGGGGCACCCTCCACCAGGCCCCCACCCATGTCCCTTATTACCCCCACCCCCCAGCAGTGCAGGGGCACCCTCCACCAGGCCCCCACTCATGTCTCCCACCACCCCCACCCCCCAGCCACCATGGGCAGCCTACACCAGGCCCCCACTCATGTCTCCCACCACCCCCACCCCCCAGCAGTGCAGGGGTAGCCTCCACCAGGCCCCCACCCATGTCTCCCACCACCCCCACCACCCAGCATCCAGGGGCACCCTCCACCAGGCCCCCACCCATGTCTCCCACCACCCCCACCCCCAGCCACCAGGGGCAGCCTCCACCAGGCCCCCACTCATGTCTCCCACCACCCCCACCCCCCAGCAGTGCAGGGGCATCCTCCACCAGGCCCCCACCCATGTCCCCTATCACCCCCACCCCCCAGCAGTGCAGGGGCACCCTCCACCAGGCCCCCACTCATGTCCCCTATCACCCCCACCCCCCAGCAGTGCAGGGGCACCCTCCACCAGGCCCCCACTCATGTCTCCCACCACCCCCAACCCCCAGCATCCAGGGGCACCCTCCACCAGGCGCCCACTCATGTCTCCCACCACCCCCACCCCCCAGCCACCAGGGGCAGCCTCCACCAGGCCCCCACTCATGTCTCCCACCACCCCCACCCCCCAGCAGTGCAGGGGCACCCTCCACCAGGCCCCCACCCATGTCTCCCACCACCCCCACCCCCCCGGCAGTGTGGGGCACCCTCCCCCCACCCCCCCAGCCACCATGGGCAGCCGCCACCAGGCCCCCACTCATGTCTCCCACCCACCCCCACCCCCCAGCCACCATGGGCACTCTCCACCAGGCCCCCACTCATGTCTCCCACCACCCCCACCCCCCAGCAGTGCAGGGGCACCCTCCACCAGGCCCCCACCCATGTCCCCTATCACCCCACCCCCCAGCAGTGCAGGGGCACCCTCCACCAGGCCCCCACTCATGTCTCCCACCACCCCCACCCCCCAGCATCCAGGGGCACCCTCCACCAGGCCCCCACTCATGTCTCCCACCACCCCCACCCCCCAGCCACCAGGGGCAGCCTCCAGCAGGCCCCCACCCATGTCTCCCACCACCCCCGCCCTCCAGCAGTGCAGGGGCACCCTCCACCAGGCCCCCACTCATGTCTATCACCACCCCCACCCCCCAGCCACCAGGGGCAGCCTCCACCAGGCCCCCACTCATGTCTCCCACCACCCCCACCCCCCAGCAGTGCAGGGGCACCCTCCACCAGGCCCCCACCCATGTCCCCTATCACCCCCACCCCCCAGCAGTGCAGGGGCACCCTCCACCAGGCCCCCACTCATGGCTCCCACCACCCCCACCCCCAGCCACCAGGGGCAGCCTACACCAGGCCCCCACCCATGTCTCCCACCACCCCCACCCCCCAGCATCCAGGAGCACCCTCCACCAGGCCCCCACTCATGTCTCCCACCCCCCCCCAGCAGTGCAGGGACAGCCTCCACCAGGCCCCCACCCATGTCTCCCACCACCCCCACTCCCCAGCATCCAGGGGCACCCTCCACCAGGCCCCCACTCATGTCTACCACCACCCCCACCCCCCAGCAGTGCAGGGGCATCCTCCACCAGGTCCCCACCCATGTCCCCTATCACCCCCACCCCCCAGCAGTGCAGGGGCACCCTCCACCAGGCCCCCACTCATGTCCCCTATCACCCCCACCCCCCAGCAGTGCAGGGGCACCCTCCACCAGGCCCCCACTCATGTCTCCCACCACCCCCAACCCCCAGCATCCAGGGGCACCCTCCACCAGGCCCCCACTCATGTCTCCCACCACCCCCACCCCCCAGCCACCAGGGGCAGCCTACACCAGGCCCCCACTCATGTCTCCCACCTCCCCCACCCCCCAGCAGTGCAGGGGCACCCTCCACCAGGCCCCCACCCATGTCCCCTATCACCCCACCCCCCAGCAGTGCAGGGGCACCCTCCACCAGGCCCCCACTCATGTCTCCCACCACCCCCACCCCCCAGCATCCAGGGGCACCCTCCACCAGGCCCCCACTCATGTCTCCCACCACCCCAACCCCCCAGCCACCAGGGGCAGCCTCCAGCAGGCCCCCAACCATGTCTCCCACCACCCCGCCCTCCAGCAGTGCAGGGGCACCCTCCACCAGGCCCCCACTCATGTCTATCACCACCCCCACCCCCCAGCCACCAGGGGCAGCCTCCACCAGGCCCCCACTCATGTCTCCCACCACCCCCACCCCCCAGCAGTGCAGGGGCACCCTCCACCAGGCCCCCACCCATGTCCCCTATAACCCCCACCCCCCAGCAGTGCAGGGGCACCCTCCACCAGGCCCCCACTCATGGCTCCCACCACCCCCACCCCCAGCCACCAGGGGCAGCCTACACCAGGCCCCCACCCATGTCTCCCACCACCCCCACCCCCCAGCATCCAGGGGCACCCTCCACCAGGCCCCCACTCATGTCTCCCACCCCCCCCAGCAGTGCAGGGACAGCCTCCACCAGGCCCCCACCCATGTCTCCCACCACCCCCACCCCCCAGCATCCAGGGGCACCCTCCACCAGGCCCCCACTCATGTCTCCCACCACCCCCACCCCCCAGCCACCAGGGGCAGCCTCCACCAGGCCCCCACTCATGTCTCCCACCACCCCCACCCCCCAGCATCAAGGGGCACCCTCCACCAGGCCCCCACTCATGTCTCCCACCACCCCCAGCATCCAGGGGCACCCTCCACCAGGCCCCCACCCATGTCTCCCACCACCCCCACCCCCCAGCCACCAGGGGCAGCCTACACCAGGCCCCCACTCATGTCTCCCACCACCCCCACCCCCCAGCCACCAGGGGCAGCCTACACCAGGCCCCCACCCATGTCTCCCACCACCCCCACCCTCCAGCCACCAGGGGCAGCCTCCACCAGGCCCCCACTCACGTCTCCCACCACCCCCACCCCCCAGCAGTGCAGGGGCACCCTCCACCAGGCCCCCACCCATGTCCCCTATCACCCCCACCCCCCAGCAGTGCAGGGGCACGCTCCACCAGGCCCCCACCCATGTCCCCTATCACCCCCACCCCCCAGCAGTGCAGGGGCACCCTCCACCAGGCCCCCACTCATGTCTCCCACCACCCCCAGCCACCAGGGGCAGCCTACACCAGGCCCCCAATCATGTCTCCCACCACCCCCACCCCCCAGCCACCAGGGGAAGCCTACACCAGGCCCCCACTCATGTCTCCCACCACCCCCACCCCCCAGCAGTGCAGGGGCAGCCTCCACCAGGCCCCCACCCATTTCTCCCACCACCCCCACCCCCCAGCATCCAGGGGCACCCTCCACCAGGCCCCCACCCATGTCTCCCACCACCCCCACCCCCCAGAAGTGCAGGGGCACCCTCCACCAGGCCCCCACTCATATCTCCCACCACCCCCACCCCCCAGCAGTGCAGGGGCAGCCTCCACCAGGCCCCCACTCATGTCCCCTATCACCCCCACCCCCCAGCAGTGCAGGGGCACCCTCCACCAGGCCCCACCCATGTCTCCCACCGCCCCCACCCCCCCAGCCACCATGGGCAGCCCCCACCAGGCCCCCACTCATGTCTCCCACCCACCCCCACCCCCCAGCCACCATGGGCACCCTCCACCAGGCCCCCACTCATGTCTCCCACCACCCCCACCACCCAGCCACCAGGGGCACCCTCCACCAGGCCCCCACCCATGTCTCCCACCACCCCCACTCCCCAGCCACCAGGGGCAGCCTCCACCAGGCCCCCACTCATGTCTCCCATCACCCCCACCCCCCAGCCACCAGGGGCAGCCTCCACCAGGCCCCCACTCATGTCTCCCACCACCCCCACCCCCCAGCAGTGCAGGGGCACCCTCCACCAGGCCCCCACTCATGTCTCCCACCACCCCCACTCCCCAGCATCCAGGGGCACCCTCCACCAGGTCCTCACAATCCCCAATCATGTGCGTTATGGTCAGCCTCCACAGCCAAAAAGCCCTACCAAGTAACCCATTCACCCACATGAAAATGGAAATTACATGTTACACCCCCAATGTTCATAAAGCTAATGAACCCATGTCCGTCACACACAATGGGTGCAATTGAATGGGAAAACACCCAACATGACATGCATGAAACCGATGAGATGATACCACACAGTGAAGTATGAAAACAAAATTGTATTAAAAAAAAAAGAAAGCAAAATAAATGAAACAAACTACAATGGCAATGAAAAAAAGATAAGCTGCATGTCCGTTTAAAAAAATAAAAACACCAAATCCTAATCCAAAAAAATGTTGTCCAAAGTCAAATGAAAAATAAAATCAATCCAATGAAGAACTATGTACAAAACATCCAAGGGTCCATGAGCCCAACTGAACAAAGGAAACCTACAAAAAACCCTAACTAAAATGCAACTATGTACAAAAAGTGGAGCAGTGTCCGTCGACTCCAAATCATAAGAACAAACAAAGGAAACCTAAAACTAAAGAACTATATACAAAGGCGGCGGGCAAGTCCAGCGGCTCACTCTGTGGTGTTCCGGGCCAGGGCATCATCGAACTCCTGTTCGATGTCCCGGAGGCGGTCCTGTTCCATGGCCCCGAGGGTCCGCAGGGACGACGCCGTGTCCTCCTCCAACCCCCTGCGGATTGCCTCGAGGCACTCGGCCCGCCTCAGGGCCCACCGCATGGAGTTCTCCGCCCTGACCATTGTGAGCCGCGCCTCTTCCGCCCGCCGCCGCTCCGCCCCTATCTGCTGGCCCAACCGCTGCCACACAGAAGACACACCCCGTCCTGGGTCAACCTGCCCTCTGGCCGATGCCTGCCCCTCCGATGTTGAAGGCCCCAAGCCTTAATGGCTCCCACCATGTTGCTGCTGCTGCTGTGCCTCTGCCCGTGCACTGCCTCCTGCTGCCTGCACATCCTCCGCCGGCTGGGGTGCAGTTGTTGATGTGGCCACCCCTGCTGGACGTCCGACTCCTGACTGTGGCAGGGATGCCTCCTCCACCAGCCTGGCCGCACCGTCAGAGGCAGCTCCACAGGGCACACAGGTGACTGATGGGTGGGAAGATGGCACAGAGGACGACTGGCGCGTAGGGGGTCCAGTTGAGGAGAGGGTCGGAGCAAGCCCCATCAGATGGAGGAATCCGGCCTGGGTGACCTGTCCCAGCAGGCTGACGTGGTCAACGAGCCATTCGAGATGACGTGCAGTCTCTCCATGAAAAGACTGCAGGTCACCTTGCATGGCCTGTTGACGCAACGCCACACCAGCCAGGACAGGCTCAACCCGGACCTGGATAGCCACGTCCGCAGGCAGAGGAAGGCCAGTTGACGTCAGCTCATCCCCTGCCTGAAAACGGGTCTGGACGTAGGCATCCCTGCTGGTGCAAGATGATGCAGGGACAGGATCGGGGACAGGATTGCACACAGGCACCTCCGCGGCTGCCTGTGCTGCCTCCTGTCCCTGGTCCTGTACTGCACCACTAGCACCAGTGGGATCCCCAACTCCAGACCCCGTCTCTGGTGCTTGCACGGCCTCCTCCTCCACCAAACCCCCCACCAACCTGGATGACTCCGTGCCATCTTCCCCTGTTGGGCCCTGTGGGGTCCCAGCTGCCCCTTCTGCTGCCGAGGAGTCCAACTCCAACCTCCGCCTCTTGGACCTCCCCCTGGCAGCTGCGGCCTGGGACGCGGCACCGGACTCCTCACTCCCCGACGAGATGACAACACGGGAGGGGAGCCGGGCCTTGCGTCTCCGGCTGGCGGTGGGATCCCCGCCGCTGTGCTCCACAGCACCTTCTCCGCCCCCTTCATGAGTTGACGCTGCAGACAGGGAGAAACAAAACACAGGCATCAGGGCACTGTACAATGGACACATACACACATGACAGTTGCACATGAGTGGCATTGGCAAACCTCAGACATGTCATCACAATCCCCAACACACATGTCATTACAACTCGCACACATGAGCCATACCACAGCCATATCGCAACTGCCACCACCATCCCTACACATACAACAGCATGAGCAGCCAAAGGTGAGCCAGACATCACATGCAACACAGGAAGTTCACCACACATGTACACACACCACCACACTTGCATGCATGTGTACACCTCTGCCAAGTGTCGCACTGTTCAGACGGGCATCCATGTCACATCTGCCAATCAGGCTTCGACATACCGCTGTCACATGCATCCATGTTGCATCACTGTTGCACCCTTGTCAAATACACACCCATGCACATGTACACAGTGCTGATACATGCAGCCGAAAACAACATACATGCGTGACATCACGGACATGTCTACTTACATACACATTCATCCAAACATGTGTGCCCACACAACTGCATTTGGCATGCAAGCCTACACATACAAGCACCATCCATGTCTCACACATTACAGCCCTCGCATGTGTCAGCCCCACGGCCCTGTACACCCCCACCCATACTCGACCCCATACAAACAGATGTGCAACCTGCACACTACCGAATAATCACCACACGCACTGCTCACAATCAGGATGCATGTACACTCACCGCTCGACTCCAGACGGGTCTGCTTCTCTAGGACCTGGACGTGGAGCGCTGGGGATATGCGTTCCAGGACCCTCATCTGTTCTTCCGACAAGTGGCCCCGGCGGCCCTTGGCATCCGCTGCCTTCAAGAGGCGCCGGCCCTTGTTCAGGGTCCTGGACCTGAAGTCCTCCCAGCGCTTCCTGACATGTTGTAAGTCGCGGACTTCCACCCCCTCCGCGTTGATGGCAGTCACAATGTCAGTCCAGATCCGAGTCCGTCCTTCCTTGTCGGCACGGGAACTTCCGAAGAGGGCATCATACTGCCCCAGGACTTGCTCCACCAGGACACCAACTTCGGTGGCACTGAAGCTGGTGCCCCTCTGCCTCTCTGGCCGGGGGTTGTCAGTGGTCCCAGATGGTGTTTGCCCCGACATGACAACCCCAGAGGCAGGAGTGGGTGGGCAACTGGGTCCTGGGGCTGGGCTGTGGAGCGATGGAATCCCAGTCGCTCCACGTCCAGGTCCTAGAGAAGCAGACCCGTCTGGAGTCGAGCGGTGAGTGTACATGCATCCTGATTGTGAGCAGTGCGTGTGGTGATTATTCGGTAGTGTGCAGGTTGCACATCTGTTTGTATGGGGTCGAGTATGGGTGGGGGTGTACAGGGCCGTGGGGCTGACACATGCGAGGGCTGTAATGTGTGAGACATGGATGGTGCTTGTGTGTGTAGACTTGCATGCCAAATGCAGTTGTGTGGGCACACATGTTTGGATGAATGTGTATGCAAGTAGACATGTCCGTGATGTCATGCATGTATGTTGTTTTTGGCTGCATGTATCAGCACTGTGTACATGTGCATGTGTGTGTATTTGACAAGGGTGCAACAGTGATGCAACATGGATGCATGTGACAGCGGTATGTGGAAGCCTGATTGGCAGATGTGACATGGATGCCCGTCTGAACAGTGCGACACTTGGCAGAGGTGTACACATGCATGCAAGTGTGGTGGTGTGTGTACATGTGTGGTGAACTTCCTGTGTTGCATGTGATGTCTGGCTCACCTTTGGCTGCTCATGCTGTTGTATGTGTAGGGATGGTGGTGGCAGTTGCGATATGGCTGTGGTATGGCTCATGTGTACGAGTTGTAATGACATGTGTGTTGGGGATTGTGATGACATGTCTGAGGTTTGCCAATGCCACCCATGTGCAACTGTCATGTGTGTATGTGTCCATTGTACAGTGCCCTGATGCCTGTGTTTTGTTTCTCCCTGTCTGCAGCGTCAACTGATGAAGAGGGCGGAGAAGGTGCTGTGGAGCACAGCGGCGGGGATCCCACCGCCAGCCGGAGACGCAAGGCCCGGCTCCCCTCCCGTGTTGTCATCTCGTTGGGGAGTGAGGAGTCCGGTGCCGCGTCCCAGGCCGAAGCTGCCGGGGGGAGGTCCAAGAGGCGGAGGTTGGAGTTGGACTCCTCGGCAGCAGAAGGGGCAGCTGGGACCCCACAGGGCCCAACAGGGGAAGATGGCACGGAGTCATCCAGGTTGGTGGGGGGTTTGGTGGAGGAGGAGGCCGTGCAAGCACCAGAGACGGGGTCTGGAGGTGGGGATCCCATTGGTGCTAGTGGTGCAGTGCAGGACCAGGGACAGGAGGCAGCACAGGCCGCTGCGGAGGTGCCTGTGTGCAATCCTGTCCCCGATCCTGTCCCTGCATCATCTTGCACCAGCAGGGATGCCTACGTCCAGACCCGTTTTCAGGCAGGGGATGAGCTGACGTCAACTGGCCTTCCTCTGCCTGCGGACGTGGCTATCCAGGTCCGGGTTGAGCCTGTCCTGGCTGGTGTGGCGTTGCGTCAACGGGCCATGCGAGGTGACCTGCAGTCTTTTCATGGAGAGACTGCACGTCATCTCGAATGGCTAGTTGACCACGTCAGCCTGCTGGGACAGGTCACCCAGGCCGGATTCCTCCGTCTGATGGGGCTTGCTCCGACCCCCTCCTCAACTGGACCCCCTACGCGCAAGTCATCCTCTGTGCCATCTTCCCATCCATCATTCACCTGGGTGCCCTGTGGAGCTGCCTCTGACGGTGCGGCCAGGCTGGTGGAGGAGGCATCCCTGCCACAGTCGGGAGTCGGACGTCCAGCAGGGGTGGCCACATCAACAACTGCACCCCAGCCGGCGGAGGATGTGCAGGCAGCAGGAGGCAGTGCACGGGCAGAGGCACAGCAGCAGCAGCAACGTGGTGGGAGCCATGAAGGCTCGGGGCCTTCAACATCGGAGGGGCAGGCATCGGCCGGAGGGCAGGTTGACCCAGGACGGGGTGTGTCTTCTGTGTGGCAGCGGTTGGGCCAGCAGATAGGTGCGGAGCGGCGGCGGGCGGAAGCGGCGCACCTCACAATGGTCAGGGCGGAGAACTCCATGCGGAGGGCCCTGAGGCGGGCCGAGTGCCTCGAGGCAATCCGCAGGGGGTTGGAGGAGGACACGGCATCGTCCCTGCAGACCCTCGGGGCCATGGAACAGGACCGCCTCCGGGACATCGAACAGGTTTCGATGATGCCCTGGCCCGGAACACCACGGAGTGAGCCGCTGGACTTGCCCGCCGCCTTTGTATATAGTTCTTTAGTTTTAGGTTTCCTTTGTTTGTTCTTATGATTTGGAGTCGACGGACACTGCTCCACTTTTTGTATATAGTTGCATTTTAGTTAGGGTTTTTTGTAGGTTTCCTTTGTTCAGTTGGGCTCATGGACCCTTGGATGTTTTGTACATAGTTCTTCATTGGATTGATTTTATTTTTCATTTTACTTTGGACAACATTTTTTTGGATTAGGATTTGGTGTTTTTATTTTTTTAAACGGACATGCAGCTTATCTTTTTTTCATTGCCATTGTAGTTTGTTTCATTTATTTTGCTTTCTTTTTTTTAATACAATTTTGTTTTCATACTTCACTGTGTGGTATCATCTCATTGGTTTCATGCATGTCATGTTGGGTGTTTTCCCATTCAATTGCAACCATTGTGTGTGACGGACGTGGGTTCATTAGCTTTATGAACATTGGGGGTGTAACATGTAATTTCCATTTTCATGTGGGTGAATGGGTTACTTGGTAGGGCTTTTTGGCTGTGGAGGCTGACCATAAAACACATGATTGGGGATTGTGAGGACCCGGTGGAGGGTGCCCCTGGATGCTGGGGGGTGGGGGTGGTGGGAGACATGAGTGGGGGCCTGTTGGAGGGTGCCCCTGCACTGCTGGGGGGTGGGGGTGGTGGGAGACATGAGTGGGGGCCTGGTGGAGGCTGCCCCTGGTGGCTGGGGGGTGGGGGTGGTGGGAGACATGGGTGGGGGCCTGGTGGAGGGTGCCCCTGGTGGCTGGGGGGTGTGGGTGGTGGGAGACATGAGTGGGGGTCTGGTGGAGGGTGCCCATGGTATCTGGGGGGGTGGGGGTGGTGGGAGACATGGGTGGGGGCCTGGTAGAGGGTGCCCCTGCACTGCTGGGGGGTGGGGGTGATAGGGGACATGAGTGGGGGCCTGGTGGAGGCTGCCCCTGCACTGCTGGAGGGTGGGGGTCCTGGGAGACATGAGTGGGGGCCTGGTGGAGGGTGCCCCTGCACTGCTGGGGGGTGGGGGGTGGTGTGAGACATGGGTGGGGGCCTGGTGGAGGCTGCCCCTGGTGGCTGGGGGGTGGGGGTGGTGGGAGACATGAGTGGGGGCCTGGTGGAGGGTGCCCCTGGATGCTGGGGGGTGGGGGTGGTGGGAGACATGGGTGGGGGCCTGGTGGAGGCTGCCCCTGGTGGCTGGGGGGTGGGGGTGGTGGGAGACATGGGTGGGAGCCTGGTGGAGGGTGCCCCTGCACTGCTGGGGGGTGGGGGTGATAGGGGACATGAGTGGGGGCCTGGTGGAGGCTGCCCCTGCACTGCTGGGGGGTGGGGGTGGTGGGAGACATGAGTGGGGGCCTGGTGGAGGGTGCCCCTGCACTGCTGGGGGGTGGGGGTGGTGGGAGACATGGGTGGGGGCCTGGTGGAGGCTGCCCCTGGTGACTGGGGGGTGGGGGTGGTGGGAGACATGGGTGGGGGCCTGGTGGTTGGTGCCCCTGGTGGCTGGGGGGTGGGGGTGGTGGGAGACATGAGTGGGGGCCTGGTGGAGGGTGTCCCTGCACTGCTGGGGGGTGGGGGTGATAGGCGACATGGGTGGGGGCCTGGTGGAGGGTGCCCCTGCACTGCTGGGGGGTGGGGGTGGTGGGGGACATGAGTGGGGGCCTGGTGGAGGGTGCCCATGGTGGCTGGGGGGTGGGGGTGGGTGGGAGACAGGAGTGGGGGCCTGGTGGGGGCTGCCCATGGTGGCTGGGGGGGTGGGGGTGGTGGGAGACATGGGTGGGGGCCTGGTGGAGGGTGCCCCACACTCCCGGGGGGGGTGGGGGTGGTGGGAGACATGAGTGGGGGCCTGGTGGGGGATGCCCATGGTGGCTGGGGGGTGGGGGTGGTGGGAGACATGGGTGGGGGCCTGGTGGAGGCTGCCCCTGCACTGCTGGGGGGTGGGGGTGGTGGGAGACATGGGTGGGGCCTGCTGGCAGGTGCCGCACAGTGCTGGTGGTGGGGGTGCTGGGGAACATGAGTTGGACATGGGTGGGGGCCTGCTGGCGTGTGCCCCACAGTGCTGGGGGGTGGGGGCCGTGGGGAACATGAGTTGGACATGGGTGGGGGCCTGCTGGCAGGTGCCCCACAGTGCTGGGGGGTGGGGTTGGTGGGAGACATGGGTGGGGGCCTGGTGGTTGGTGCCCCTGGTGGCTGGGGGGTGGGGGTGGTGGGAGACATGGGTGGGGGCCTGTTGGTTGGTGCCCCTGCACTGCTGGGGGGTGGGGGTGGTGGGAGACATGAGTGGGGGCCTGGTGTAGGGTGCCCCACACTGCCGGGGGGTGGGGGTGGTGGGAGACATGAGTGGGGGCCTGGTGGGGGATGCCCATGGTGGCTGGGGGGTGGGGGTGGTGGGAGACATGGGTGGGGGCCTGGTGGAGGCTGCCCCTGCACTGCTGGGGGGTGGGGGTGATAGGGGACATGGGTGGGGGCCTGGTGGAGGGTGCCCCTGCACTGCTGGGGGGTGGGGGTGGTGGGAGACATGAGTGGGGGCCTGGTGGAGGCTGCCCCTGCACTGCTGGGGGGTGGGGGTGATAGGGAACATGGGTGGGGGCCTGGTGGAGGGTGCCCCTGCACTGCTGGGGGGTGGGGGTGATAGGGGACATGGGTGGGGGCCTGGTGGAGGGTGCCCCTGCACTGCTGGGGGGTGGGGGTGGTGGGAGACATGAGTGGGGGCCTGGTGTAGGCTGCCCCTGGTGGCTGGGGCTGGTGGGAGACATGAGTGGGGGCCTGGTGTAGGCTGCCCCTGGTGGCTGGGGGGTTGGGGTGGTGGGAGACATGAGTGGGGGCCTGGTGGAGGGTGCCCCTGCACTGCTGGGGGGTGGGGTGATAGGGGACATGGGTGGGGGCCTGGTGGAGGGTGCCCCTGCACTGCTGGGGGGTGGGGGTGGTGGGAGACATGAGTGGGGGCCTGGTGGAGGCTGCCCCTGGTGACTGGGGGGTGGGGTGGTGGGAGACATGAGTGGGGGCCTGGTGGAGGGTGCCCCTGCACTGCTGGGGGGTGGGGGTGATAGGGGACATGAGTGGGGGCCTGGTGGAGGGTGCCTCTGCACTGCTGGGGGGTGGGGGTGGTGGGAGACATTAGTGGGGGCCTGGTGGAGGCTGCCCCTGGTGGCTGGGGGGTGGGGGTGGTGGGAGACATGGGTGGGGGCCTGGTGGAGGGTGCCCCTGGATGCTGGGGGGTGGGGGTGGTGGGAGACATGGGTGGGGGCCTGGTGGAGGCTGCCCCTGCACTGCTAGGGGGTGGGGGTGGTGGGAGACATGAGTGGGGGCCTGGTGTAGGCTGCCCCTGGTGGCTGCGGGGTGGGGGTGGTGGGAGACATGAGTGGGGGCCTAGTGTAGGCTGCCCCTGGTGGCTGGGGGGTGGGGGTGGTGGGAGACATGAGTGGGGGCCTGGTGGAGGGGGCCCCTGCACTGCTGGGGGGTGGGGGTGATAGGGGACATGGGTGGGGGCCTGGTGGAGGGTGCCACTGCACTGCTGGGGGGTGGGGGTGATAGGGGACATGGGTGGGGGCCTGGTGGAGGGTGCCCCTGCACTGCTGGCGGGTGGGGGTGGTGGGAGACATGAGTGGGGGCCTGGTGGAGGCTGCCCCTGGTGGCTGGGGGGTGGGGGTGGTGGGAGACATGGGTGGGGGCCTGGTGTAGGCTGCCCCTGGTGGCTGGGGGGTGGGGGTGGTGGGAGACATGAGTGGGGGCCTGGTGTAGGCTGCCCCTGGTGGCTGGGGAGTGGGGGTGGTGGGAGACATGGGTGGGGGCCTGGTGGAGGGTGTCCCTGGATGCTGGGGGGTGGTGGGAGACATGAGTGGGGGCCTGGTGGAGGGTGCCCCTGGATGCTGCAGGGTGGGGGTGGTGGGAGACATGAGTGAGGGCCTGGTGGAGGCTGCCCCTGGTGGCTGGGGGGGTGGGGGTGGTGCGAGACATGAGTGGGGGCATGGTGGAGGGTGCCCCTGCACTGCTGGGGGGTGGGGGTGGTGGGAGACATGAGTGGGGGCCTGGTGGAGGCTGCCCCTGGTGGCTGGGGGGTGGGGGTGGTGGGAGACATGAGTGGGGGCCTGGTGGAGGGTGCCCCACACTGCCGGGGGGTGGGGGTGGTGGGAGACATGAGTGGGGGCCTGGTGGGGGATGCCCATGGTGGCTGGGGGGTGGGGGTGGTGGGAGACATGGGTGGGGGCCTGGTGGAGGCTGCCCCTGCACTGCTGGGGGGTGGGGGTGATAGGGGACATGGGTGGGGGCCTGGTGGAGGGTGCCCCTGCACTGCTGGGGGGTGGGGGTGGTGGGAGACATGAGTGGGGGCCTGGTGGAGGCTGCCCCTGCACTGCTGGGGGGTGGGGGTGATAGGGAACATGGGTGGGGGCCTGGTGGAGGGTGCCCCTGCACTGCTGGGGGGTGGGGGTGATAGGGGACATGGGTGGGGGCCTGGTGGAGGGTGCCCCTGCACTGCTGGGGGGTGGGGGTGGTGGGAGACATGAGTGGGGGCCTGGTGTAGGCTGCCCCTGGTGGCTGGGGCTGGTGGGAGACATGAGTGGGGGCCTGGTGTAGGCTGCCCCTGGTGGCTGGGGGGTTGGGGTGGTGGGAGACATGAGTGGGGGCCTGGTGGAGGGTGCCCCTGCACTGCTGGGGGGTGGGGGTGATAGGGGACATGGGTGGGGGCCTGGTGGAGGGTGCCCCTGCACTGCTGGGGGGTGGGGGTGGTGGGAGACATGAGTGGGGGCCTGGTGGAGGCTGCCCCTGGTGACTGGGGGGTGGGGTGGTGGGAGACATGAGTGGGGGCCTGGTGGAGGGTGCCCCTGCACTGCTGGGGGGTGGGGGTGATAGGGGACATGAGTGGGGGCCTGGTGGAGGGTGCCTCTGCACTGCTGGGGGGTGGGGGTGGTGGGAGACATTAGTGGGGGCCTGGTGGAGGCTGCCCCTGGTGGCTGGGGGGTGGGGGTGGTGGGAGACATGGGTGGGGGCCTGGTGGAGGGTGCCCCTGGATGCTGGGGGGTGGGGGTGGTGGGAGACATGGGTGGGGGCCTGGTGGAGGCTGCCCCTGCACTGCTAGGGGGTGGGGGTGGTGGGAGACATGAGTGGGGGCCTGGTGTAGGCTGCCCCTGGTGGCTGCGGGGTGGGGGTGGTGGGAGACATGAGTGGGGGCCTAGTGTAGGCTGCCCCTGGTGGCTGGGGGTGGGGGTGGTGGGAGACATGAGTGGGGGCCTGGTGGAGGGGGCCCCTGCACTGCTGGGGGGTGGGGGTGATAGGGGACATGGGTGGGGGCCTGGTGGAGGGTGCCACTGCACTGCTGGGGGGTGGGGGTGATAGGGGACATGGGTGGGGGCCTGGTGGAGGGTGCCCCTGCACTGCTGGCGGGTGGGGGTGGTGGGAGACATGAGTGGGGGCCTGGTGGAGGCTGCCCCTGGTGGCTGGGGGGTGGGGGTGGTGGGAGACATGGGTGGGGGCCTGGTGTAGGCTGCCCCTGGTGGCTGGGGGGTGGGGGTGGTGGGAGACATGAGTGGGGGCCTGGTGTAGGCTGCCCCTGGTGGCTGGGGGGTGGGGGTGGTGGGAGACATGGGTGGGGGCCTGGTGGAGGGTGTCCCTGGATGCTGGGGGGTGGTGGGAGACATGAGTGGGGGCCTGGTGGAGGGTGCCCCTGGATGCTGCGGGGTGGGGGTGGTGGGAGACATGAGTGGGGGCCTGGTGGAGGCTGCCCCTGGTGGCTGGGGGGTGGGGGTGGTGCGAGACATGAGTGGGGGCATGGTGGAGGGTGCCCCTGCACTGCTGGGGGGTGGGGGTGGTGGGAGACATGAGTGGGGGCCTGGTGGAGGCTGCCCCTGGTGGCTGGGGGGTGGGGGTGGTGGGAGACATGAGTGGGGGCCTGGTGGAGGGTGCCCCTGCACTGCTGGGGGGTGGGGGTGGTGGGAGACATGGGTGGGGGCCTGGTGGAGGCTGCCCCTGGTGGCTGGTGGTTGGGGGTGGTGGGAGACATGAGTGGGGGCCTGGTGGAGGGTGCCCCTGCACTGCTGGGGGGTGGGGGTGATAGGGGACATGGGTGGGGGCCTGGTGGAGGGTGCCCCTGCACTGCTGGGGGGTGGGGGTGGTGGGAGACATTAGTGGGGGCCTGGTGGAGGGTGCCCCTGCACTGCTGGGGGGTGGGGGTGATAGGGGACATGGGTGGGGGCTTGGTGGAGGGTGCCCCTGCACTGCTGGGGGGTGGGGGTGGTGGGAGACATGAGTGGGGGCCTGGTGGAGGCTGCCCCTGGTGGCTGGGGGGTGGTGGTGGTGGGAGACATGGGTGGGGGCCTGGTGGAGGGTGCCCCTGGTGGCTGGGGGGTGGGTGTGGTGGGAGACATGAGTGGGGGCCTGGTGGAGGCTGCCCCTGGTGGCTGGGGGGTGGGGGTGGTGGGAGACATGGGTGGGGGCCTGGTGGAGGATGCCCCTGCACTGCTGGGGGGTGGGGGTGATAGGGGACATGAGTGGGGGCCTGGTGGAGGGTGCCCCTGCACTGCTGGGGGGTGGGGGTGGTGGGAGACATGAGTGGAGGCCTGATGGAGGGTGCCCCTGCACTGCTGGGGGGTGGGGGTAGTGGGAGGCATGGGTGCGGGCCTGGTGGAAGCTGCCCCTGGTGGCTGGGGGGTGGGGGTGTTGGGAGACATGAGTGGGGGCCTGGTGGAGGATGCCCCTGGATGCTGGGGGTGGTGGGAGACATGAGTGGGGGCCTGCTGGTGGGTGCCCCTGGATGCTGGGGGGTGGGGGTGCTGGGTGACATGGGCAGGTGTGCAGGGTAGTCCCCTGTGGTGTGTGCTGCCTGCAGGGGCCGTGGAGGGTGTACAGGGAATACCTGGGAGCACACAGCCAAATCGCGTGTAGAATTTCCCGCGTACCCCTGTCATACACGTGCCCAGCCAAATCGCGTGTGGAACTTCCCGCGCAACCCTGAAATCCATGTACCCTGACAAATCGCGTGTGGTACTTCCCGCGCACCCCTGAAATCCACGTACCCGGCCAAATCGCGTGTGGAACTTCCCACGCACCCCTGAAATCCACGTACCCTGACAAATCGCGTGTGGAACTTCCCGCGCACCCCTGCAATCCACGTACCCTGACAAATCACGTGAGGAACTTCCCGCGCACCCCTGCAATCCACGTACCCTGACAAATCGCATGTGGAACTTCCCGTAAACCCCTGAAATTCACATGCCCTGCCAATTCGCGTGTGAGACTTCCCGCGCACCCCGGTATACACGCATACGTATTTTTTGTCAGCGGGTGTCCGTGTTTGTGGGTACCCCTTTGCACGTCATTTGTCCTGGAGGGCCACAGTATAGGACATTCATCATGGCTGTATATAGGTGCTATTTGTTGGAGCACCTTTTGGCGCACATTTCTTACAGGCGCAGAGACGCTACCGCCTGCTTTCTTGTGGCGGTCGTGTTTGTGCCTGTGCGCTGGTTTGAGCGTGCGCTTTTTTGCCCTATTCTATTCCATGAATACGTGTTGTAGGCGAGCGTGTGGGCGTTCGGCGCACTTGTACCCTGTACTTCCCCCGTGACGCCCACATTTTGGCAAGTTGTTCCCCATTCCGAGTGTTACGCCCCGTGTTCCGCCTACTTTTGTTGCGTGCGCCGCGCTATGTGCGATTTTCGCTGTGGCCTGTGCGATTTTCGCTGTGACCTGGCGCACGCAGTTAGATGGCCTGTGCGCCAACGTGCGCCGCGCACTTTTTTATCGCACATCCGATGGTTTTCTCACGCACGGCCTTCCATGAATCGATGTGCGCTGGTTTTCGTGCGATTTTCGCACTTGCACTGCGATTTCGCTATTCCACTGCGATTCGCCCGTTTTTGGCCACTTGCGCCGCGCTAATTATTCCATGAATCGGCTTCAAAGAGTCAGTGGTCGAAGTGTTCACAAATGAGTGCTGGACCGCAACTATCCCACAAACCCCATTGCCATGCCTCCCCCACGCCCCCCCGCACGCTTAACACACACCCCATACCTGTGTCTTGCTTTTCCTGCATTCCATCCTCACCAATGTGGAAAGGCTAAAAGAAACACAGTGAAAGAAAATGCACAATGCATTTTAAACCACCCCCATTACCTTTATTCATTGTCCCTCCAGAATGCAGCTTTACGCACCATCCCCTTTTTAATCACCCACCATTCTCACCTCTTAAGGGGCATGCTAAAGATTAAAACTCCCCCTACCGCCTACTCATTAAAGGCATGGTCTAGTAAAAAATTGTATTGTCCCTACGGGTCGGCCATGTTTTTTTAAGCCTAAGTGGCTCGATTTTAGAAAACTTTCCTATGGACCTTACCCGAGTTTTCGTCCATTAAACGCACGCGAAAACAGGCACCAGGGAGCTGCCAATTTGGTGATAATCCTATCATTTCCCCCATCGCCCTCGCTGACCTGCTTTTGTGGCACTAAATCATATCCCCCGCCCCTGAGCCTGTCATCAGCAGACTCATACCGCCCATTTCCCAACGCCAAAGCACATCTTGTGTCAACATTCGCTGCGCTTCAGCTAATGACGTGTCGCCATGGAAATGGCAGGACGCCTCTTTCCTCAATAAGTATAAACATACCGTTTCACAACACACAGCAGCAGATTTTCGATTCCATTCCTCTCTCTGTGTTACTTAGAGTATTTTGTGACTCGTTTCTGTGCTCTGGTCAGCTACCTTCGCCGCTTGTAGCCAGTGTGAACACCTGTACCATCTTGGTAAATTATTTTACTTTGTTTACCACACAATGGCTACAATAATGCCCTACATGTACGAGCCCAAGTATACCGAGGAGGAACTACTGGAAAGGGAAGCACGCAAAAACGATGGGGATTCGGACGGCAGTTGGCAGGACGAATCAACAGATGAAGAGCCTGGGCCTAGTCGCATGGACGGCGTCTCCACCTGGTGCACATGCAATCGGTGTGAGCTAATGCCAACCAAGGAGGAGAACTGCTGCTGCCGAGAAAACTTGGGATGCCTGACCTACATTTCGGAAGGCGAGCCTGGACCGCAATGCATCATCGAGCTGCCAGACTTCAGGGCAGCCTGCCTCACACAGGCCGTGTTGAGAATAATGATGGTGCTTATGCACGAACTTCGCGCAACTGTTCGTCCTCGTAACCGAGTAACGAGTAACTATACTCTGCTTGTCATGCCACTCCTATTCCATGTTCTTCTACTATATCCAAAATTACATCTACATATCATTGTAACGCATGTAAGTCGTTCAATAGTGTGCATTGTCTAGATAGCATTTGTCCGTGCAGAATGCCATTAGTTACAAGAATTGTCATTGACAACAAACGTTTATTAAACTTATCTTGGTCATTTAAAAACAGTTTGTTTCATTCCTTTTCACAGGTGGTACAGGCTGGTGGCCTATCGTTCCTTTACATGGTGGCTCCACGGGAGGCTTGGTCACTGCTTTCGAAGAGTGATACCCACCTGTGCCGTTCGTGCCATTAGAGAAACGTTCCCGAGTGACAGCGGTCAGTACAGGGGATTTTCTCTCGCTGTGCTGCAACCGGACCTGTATAATCTTTAAAGTCTTGTATTTTTGTGTCATGAAAATAAGATACAAAATAAAACACCACATATATTTTAACAACGGTTGTTTCGATTTTTTAAATGAATCAAGTGTGTCTCCATTCAAGGATGGACGTCAGACATCTGTGCTCCGAATGGGTGAAGGTCTGGTCGCTGTGAAGCAGGGTGGTCACTATCTATCAAAGCTAACATAACATATTCTCGATAATGCATGCACTAAATAACACTTGTTCAATGTCTTTCAGTAGGTTATGTCTCTATAAAAGTCACACATATATCTATACTAACAATTACCATTGGATTATACAGGCCTTAGGGTCTTGACCACTATAATACACCGGTTGAAGTGTGGGTATGTGCTCACAAGAATCTCCGGTATGTGCCATTTGTTATTGATAAGCAACGATATACTATCAAAGGCGGTTCGCGCCTTGGATGAACGCTGGCATGGGGGCTGTCAGGGGCGCGAAAGGCCAAGGTGCCAAACTGCATGTACACTTCAAAAGGTATCCCACGCCAAGGGGCCATCGGTCACATGGCCTCCTCAGACCCTGTGTCTCCAGCCAGGCCTCCCCTTGAAGAAGGCCGTCCCCCTGCAATCCACATAAGTGTGTCTCCATTCAGCAGTCTTCCTGTGCCTTATCTGTACGCCCCAGGCCCATCCATCCCACCCCCTCTATCAAAGGCGGATCGCACCCGGGGATGCGCACTGTCAGGGGTGCGAAAGGCCAAGGTGCCAAACTGCATGTACACTTCAAAAGGTATCCCATGCCAAGGGGCCATTGCTCACCTGGCCTCCTCAGACCTCGTATCTCCAGCCAGGCCTCCCCTTGAAGCAGGCCGCCCCCCTGCAATCCACATAAGTGTGTCTCCATTCAGCAGTCTTCCTGTGCCTTATCTGCATGCCCCAGGGCCATCCATCCCACCCCCCTCTATCAAAGGCGGTTCGCACTTGGGGATGAGCGCTGGCATGGGGGGCTGTGACGGGCGCAAACGGCCAAGGTGCCAAACAGCATGTACACTTCAAAAGGTATCCCACGCCCACGGGCCATCGCTCACATGGCCTCCTCAGACCCCGTGTCTCCAACCAGGCCTCCCCTGAGGCAGGCCGCCCCCCTGCAATCCACATAAGTGTGTCTCCATTCAGCAGTCTTCCTGTGTCTTATCTGCACGCCCCAGGCCCATCCATCCCACCCCCCCTCTATCAAAGGCGGTTCGCACCCGCTGATGAGCGCTGGCATGGGGGACTGTGACGGGCGCCAAAGGCCAAGGTGCCAAACTGCATGTACACTTCAAAAGGTATCCCACGCCCACGGGCCATCGCTCACATGGCCTCCTCAGACCCCGTGTCTCCAGCCAGGCCTCCCCTTCAAGCAGGCCGCCCCCCTGCAATCCACATAAGTGTGTCTCCATTCAGCAGTCTTCCTGTGCCTTATCTGTACGCCCCAGGCCCATCCATCCCACCCCACTCTATCAAAGGTGGTTCGCACCCGGGGATGAGCGCTGGCATCGGGAGCTGTGACGGGCGCAAACGGCCAAGGTGCAAAACAGCATGTACACTTCAAAAGGTATCCCACGCCCAGGGGCCATCACTCACATGGCCTTCTCAGACCCCGTGTCTCCAGCCAGGCCTCCCCTTCAAGCAGGCCGCCCCCCTAAGACCACGACATACATACGTCATTCATTCCCAAACACACCCCTGTTTCTAATACTTTATAAACCACTTGATATGTCTCATGAGAACATCTTTGTGCTTTGCAAGTCAACTCCTGAACGTGCTACCTGGCAACCATTGAGATCTACGCTAATCTGCTCGTCGTCGTGCTATCCGTGAACTTCTGTGACCGCTTAGAGCAAACCCATCAGTGTGCTACCTGTGGCCACCCACCTATTCTCCTGCAACATACTGCTCTGCTTGCTGAATCCAACTGTTTGTTGGTTAAGGTAAGGCCATGTATCTTAGTCATATTTCGCAGATTTTTAAATTTCTATCTATTTGCGAGTAGAGTACACAATAGTGCTATGTTCATTGGTCTCATTGCTATTGACTTGAGTTTCCATTGCTATGCTATCAATAGATCTATTTATTTTCATCTGTGTCTGTTGTCATCGAATTGCATCCTGCGGGGGTCCAGTCTATAATGTAAGCATGTTTCCTTCTCGTGCAAGACAGAACATCCAAGGGACGAGTCACATGTTCAGATTTTAGTCACATCATTTATACATTTCTGCAACTTATGCAAATACTAAGCCGCACATAATGAACTGGTATAGTTCCTGCGACCAAAACAAACCTTGCATTGATCATTGTATGATTCATTTACTTTTGTATCAAATCTTTATTCTTGAAGATTGTATAATAATGTTGATGTTTACTTTTCAGATTTATCAACAATGCCTGCCTGTTCGATTAGCGGTTGCCCTTCGAAGACCCATGCGAAATCTGAAGGCACTACAATGCATGTATTCCCGAAAACTGTTGATCGAATAAGAGAATGGGTCAGACATTGTGGATATCCACTGAATGAGCTGGAAAGTAGAGTCCAACAAGTCTTACAGGACAAGAGGGGTGATCGATACCGCATCTGCAGCCGGCACTTTTCCTTGGACATGTACACAACATCTTGGGTAACAAAGAAGAATAAACGGCGAACGACACGGAAATTGCTCGAAAACGCTATTCCCACTCTATTCGTCCACATTCCGCCACCGGTGAGTTAAGTGTCCGGATTTAGCTTTAGGCCTTGCGGTAGTGTGTAGGTAGCCGAATGGATTAATTGATATTGTAGGCTTTCTATCCCTTGTAATAATTTTGATATTGATATGAGTGTATAGTTTTTTGAATAATGACATTTATCAATATATTCTTTTTCGATTTCATAACCCACAAACGCAATGTATATATATATGGGAACAGGGAACTGTGCTGTATTGAGCATTTTTCAAGTATTCTGTCGCCTTACATGGCTATTTTTAATATTGGCATTTCATTATCAATCATTAATTTACCTTTACAACTTCTTGACTATCCCTTGAATCTGAAGCAAGAACATTCTACATCCTTGACGTGGTCGCAGTTATCAACCACTTCTAGCGCGTATCAGGTAATCTTACTAGGCTAATCCGCTACAGACTTGTTTTATGCATGTCAAGTAATAGTTTTATTCTATTGTGTAATTATTTTACCGAATGTTTGGTTAGTGCTTTCCAAATGATATACGCCTTAGTTATCGTCCACTGGTGTTTGTTTTCAGTTATAATTAGTGTTATCCATACTAATGCAAGTACTGTCTTTCAGGGAGATGCTGAAGCATCCGCCACATCTACAACATTTCTAGATGTTCTTCACCAGCAGGAGGTATGGATACTGACAGCTCCATCGAGCGTCATCATCAGAGCTGCAATTCTTGTCGTTTGATTGTTCTACACAATGTTTCATTTGTGGTTAGCCGTTGATATGTACCTGTGCTGTCGACCCCAGTTGTGTGTTATGTTTTTACTATTGTAATCCTCACTAATGCAAGTACTATGTTTCAGGCAGTTGATGGCGCGTCAACCCCTGCACTTGATGCAGAGCCTGACATTCAAGTAATTCCAGGGGAAGTGGAAGCGGGACCATGCGTATACGAATCGGCGCAACAGCTTTCGGAAGTGCGCACTACATTTGCAACATCCATAGATATTCTTCAGCAGCATGAGGTATGGATACTGACAGCTCCATCATGCGTGATCATATAACGTGATTCCATTTGCTATACTTTCTTCCCTATTAACGCAAGTGCTGTGTTCAGGGAGACGACAACGCTTCCACTACAATCACAACATCCAATTTAGATGATACAGATGTAAATAAATCGGAGAAATAAGTCGATGAAATGTGATCATATTTAGATTTTCCTTGATTCTTTTAGACAATGCATCATTTGTGGTTATCTCTTTATATGTACCTGTGCGTTCGACCCCAAGTGTGTGTTATGTTTCCAATATTGAAAACCATACTAATGCAGGTACTGTGTTTCAGGGAGACGACGGAGCTTCCACTACAATCACAACATCCCATTTAGATGATGCAGATGTAAAGGAATCGGAGAAATAAGTCGATGAAATCTGCATACTTATATTTTCCTTGATTGTTTTAGACAATGCATCATTTGTGGTTATCTCTTTATATGTACCTGTGCCGTCGACCCCAAGTGTGTGTTATGTTTCCAATATTGAAAAGCATACTACTGCAAGTACTGTGTTTCAGGGAGATGCGGATGCCTCCTCTCCAATACAACAATTCATGGCAGTCCATGCAGAGCCAGAGGTATGGATACTGACAGCTCCATCGAAATAGATCATCACTGGTCGAATACTTGTCATTTGATTGTTGCACACAATGGGCCTCATTACGACCCAGGCGGTAAGTTACCGCCTGGGCCGTGAATTTACCACCATGGCGTAAACTACGTTTACGCCATGGTGGTTGGCGGATTTACCGCCCCATTCCAACCTTGGCGGGGCGGTAAATCCCCATTTTCCCATTTTCCCTTCCCCATTCCCATTTTGCCCCATAGGGCATAATGGGAGTGGGGAAGGCGTTAATTACGCCACCGTAAATTACGGTGGCGTAATTAACTCCATGGTCCCTTAGCGCCATGGATTTTAACACCTGCTAAAAGCAGGTGTTAAAACCTCCATGGCGCTAAGGGACCTCGTACTCAGGCGGTAAGGGTCGGCGCTGTTTATGCCGCCGTAAACCCCTTACCGCCTGAGTTGTAATGAGGCCCAATGTTTAAATCGTGTTTGGCTATTGAGATGTACCCGTGTGTTCGTCCTCACATGTGTTTTATGCTAACAATATTTTGATACATAGTAATGAAAGTACTATGTTTCAGGGAGACGATGGAGCCTCATTCCGTGCTGTCTATGCGGATACAGAAAATATAGTCGTTGCAGCGCAAGAGGAAGGGAGGACATGCAGAAACGAATCAGAGCTACAGCGTGCAGATGTTGAAGGTCGAGTCAAAAAAGTTGCAAAGAAAAAAAAATCAAAAAAAGGTTAGTTACAAACAGTTCATAACTTTAAAAAAATGTTTGTGCTGGGGACTATTTTATGTTTTTTTCCAGTCAATTGGACTACACTTTATCTTGTGTTTAAACTGAACATCCCTTTTCCAATCTCTCCTCCAGTTACCCGTGGGTGTCAGAACTATACATACACAGACAGTGAAGTGAATGAGAGATGTTGCTTGCCAGACCATGTACACTATGGAGGAACTATTAATTGAGGCGAGGCGTGTTCAGGCTCGAGATGCTCATGTCCAATGGCCAGAACATGAATTAACTTCGTTTGGAGACTACAGCAAAGTTGCATTGGACCATAGCTACAGTGCGACCACACCACCACAAGAAGATGTTATTGAATGTATTGAAGATAGCTCTGAAGTAGTTGCAGATCAATTCACACAATCTACACCCGCCAAAAATTTGCCACCCAAAAACCTGTCGACATTGTTGTGTTCTCCCATCAATGTTGAAGTAATAGATGTCGAAATGGTAGACGATGAACCAGCCTCAGCATCCATAGACGCATCAGAACTTGATATCAGCGATATTACTTTCCAATGTGTTGAAATCTCCACAACGTCACAGGCCGAAACAAAGTTGACGCAGGAAGACAGTCTAATGAAAGAGAGCAAATACATTGTATTCAACAGTTGTTTGATGGAATTTATAAGTATGCTGAAATGTGTGCATTCCATTAGAGGGAAAGTATGTGGGAAGCTATTGATTAATGTGACTTGTCAAATAAAAGGCAGTAACATCAAAATAAATGCCGCCTGTAGATTAAATCATAGGTTCTCATGGTCTGCACAACCGATGCTGGGGAAACTGCCAGCAGGCAATCTACTGTGTGCAGCTGCATCACTTTTTAGTGGCTCCAGTTTTCGAAAGTTAGAGGCTTTCTTTCAGTTTGTGGGACTCCATTTCATTTCTAAAGCGCTGTACTACATATACCAACGTGATTATCTGTTTCCGGCCATTAGTGATGCTTGGAAAATTGAACAATTTTCTCTAGCAAGTACATTCGAAGGCAAACGATTCAGGCTAGCCGGCGATGGACAGTGCAACAGCCCTGGATTTTCTGCCAAGTACTGCACCTACCACTTTCAGGACATGGATAGTAAGAAAATTGTGAGTTTGGTGGTCGTGCAGGTAACACAATGTACATCGTCAGTGGCCATGGAGAAACTAGGATTTATAAAATCAGTGGAATATCTACAATCAAGGGGAATGCACATCGACCTCATAGCCACGGACAGACACGTTTCAATTGCCAAGACAATGAGAGAGCAGTTCCCACATATTAATCATCAATTTGACGTATGGCATCTTGCTAAATCAATCAGTAAGAAAATCTCGGCTGCAGGAAAAAAAAGGTTTTGAAAGTATTTTGCAGTGGTCCCATTCTATCACCAAACATCTTTGGTGGAGCTCAAAAACTTGTGAAGGGTCAGTGGAAATACTACTTGAAAAATGGCAGTCACTGATGCACCACTGTACCAACGTTCACCGCTGGACAGCAAATCAACATTTCCACCAATGTGAACATGGCCCTTTGTCCCCAGAGGAGGCAATGAAGAAGAAGTGGTTGATTCCATCTTCACCGACACACAAAGCCATTGAGAAGATTGTTTTCGACAAAACTCTATCAAGAGATTTGAGAGGACCGACAGAATTCTGTCACACGGATTTGGAGGTGTTCCACAATATGTGCCTAAAGTACAGGCCAAAGCGCTTGCATTTTAGCTTTCGGGGCATGAAACATCGCACTCTACTAGCGGTCTTGGCCCATAACAGCAATGTCGGACATGAATAATATAGGACTAAGGGTAAAGTAAGGATGCCTTGCTACACTAAGGTGTTTTCAAAACGAAGTAAGCAATGGGTGATCAAACCAGTCTATGTTGAAATGCAGTTTGACTTTGTGAAAGGCCTTATTGTTGCTGTGTTAGAGAAGCACAGATATGGAATTTTGGACGTTTCTGTGCAGAGCAGTGATCCATTGCCACCAAACATTGCGACTGTGCCATGCCCACCCGAAGCACAGCTGGTTGTGAAGTACAAATCCCGGTTTAAATAATTGCAATACGATTGCCTTTTTGTAAATAAATGTTATTGTACAGTGTACCTGTAACCCTAACCCCTACCTTCACCATCATGGGTGGCGAACAAGCTGGGTGTCATCTTTGAATTCTCTATATTCACCTCATATATGTGTATGTACATATTTTTCTCATGTCTCATCTCATGTAAATGTAAATGCTGTGCACTGTTGCGCACTGTTAACGGAGGGGAGGCTTGCGTATTGAAAATAATAAAACAAACAAACAATAAATCTCACTTTTAACCCAACTCCTGTGGTACTTTATACTTTCCCTAACCTTCTGCCAAAAATTAAATGTCTCAATTTGGGCTGCAAAGCTCGCAGACAATGGGGACAAAGTTGGGGCACTTAGAACGCGCCAAGCGGGCCGTGGCATTTGGGAGAGAAGCCTGTTCGCATTTGCACATTGAGGCGCACTACATAGAGGGATTCTAAACTTCAAGTTCTCACAGATGCCTATACTACTTGATGTTGCAAATAAAGAATGAGAAGGACAGCGGCTTTGATTTTCAGCTCGCGCCCAGATGAGGCCCACAAGTCGCACTGGAAGTATAAGGGTCTATTGTTTTTTGACCTTGAGACAGAGACCATGCCGAAAGAACTACATATGAAGGGGGTGCGCAATAACGTAAGAAACGATAAGGCAGAAAATTCAGAAACTAGACCGAGTTTCATTTTAGTTCAGTATACGAAAAATCGTTGTCAAAGGCACGGTCCGTTTTACAGATTGCATTATGAAGAGACACAATGGAAATTTTAAATATAATGTAAGTAAATCTTTACACGCTTTTATACCGGAATGAAGATTTAATGAATGGATGCATGAATAAATGAATGAATGAAGAGCTAGGAAAAGCAAGGAAAACGTGTTTGTAGTGGGCACATGGGCATGCTGGTCCACTGGTCTCACCGATCTCGGTCCTTGGCCCAGCCACTTTTCCCTGCACTGCCTACCTGTACTACGGGACTGCCTCTGTATCCTTCAGCCCCTTCTCCCTGCATTTACCTTGCACTTGCCACCAGCTGGCCCAATTATTTAATTTGTATTCAACTAACCATGTACACCACTTTTACCCCCCCCTTCCCCATGCGCGATCAGAAAGACACCTGGCCTAGTAGGATCGTTGTCTGTCTGCCCTTGTTCCCCACCTGCCTCGTCGCGCCTTGAAACACTTGAGTATAGGCACGTTACAAATGCCATATCATGTATCATATCATGTATCATATCATTCCTCACGCATGTAGACTAGTGTAGTCGTTTATCATTGTGTGTTGGCCTCGATTTATTTCGTTACGTTTCGCATTAATTTTAGAGCCGAACATACTCCATTGAACTATCCTTGCAAGCAAATAGTTTCTGATCGGCTGTAATAAATAAAACGAGTAATATTAATGAAGATCGGCTGGCGAGACTAATTATAATTTTTTTTGTTTTCATAACAGGTATTTGCTCCCCTTCTGCTACTGCCATCGGTTTGAGACACCAGCAGATGGCTTTTACAGTAGACACCTGCAGCTTTGTGTGAACAACTGGAGCACACTGACAATTTTATGGGACGATCCCCAAGGGCCCACATGCCCTTACACTGTACTAGTGGCTAGAAGCAACAAATCAACCTTTACAATGGACTTGTGCCTAGTTGATGGAACAGCCTTGCGGTTCACCTTGCTTCCAAAGTGCTTCTTTTAACGAAAAGCAACACCCTGTGTACCATGGCGGATACAGATAAAAGAAAATAAATGGCTTTCGGAGTTCATATGGCAATTGCTGAATATTCTCTAAACATTTAATGTCAAATAAATGTACTTTACCAAATGTACCGTGTTGCTGTTTGATTTTAAAGTACAGTTTCATATTCCGAATTGCGGCGCGCTGTGTTGTGAGATGGTCAGTGTTGGTTTCCGGGTTCTGTGTGGAGTCGCGTAGAAGACAACGGGGCGCGTTTGCCTACGCAGCACAGTAACGTCACGGAGAGAGGCGGGGAATATGAATGTTTGGATAATGTCAGGCTCAGGGGCGGGGGAATTGATTTAGTGCCGCAGAAGCAGGTCAGCCAGGGCGATGCGGCAAGTGATAGGATTATCACAAAATGGCGGCTCCCTGGTGCCTGTTTTTGCATGCGTCTAATGCACGAAAACTCGGGTAAGGTCCATAGGAAAGTTTTCTAAAACCGAGCCACTTAGGCTTAAAAAAACATGGCCGACCCGTAGGGACAATAAAAATGTTTACTAGACCATGCCTTTAACTGCACGACCAGCTCGGCCTGAAGTATTTTCACATTAAGTTGCTTAAATGCAAAAGAAACATTCTGATTACTGCAGAAGGACAATCATGGCGCTTTGGAGTGGGCTTTGTCCAAAGAAAGCCACTGAGAAAATAACAGCAACCCAGTTTTACAGTAGCTCACTGTAATGTGAGATTGGGGCTGATCCAGCCATCCCGGGTTCGAATCCCCATTGAGGAGAACAAAACAACAAACATGCCCGCTGTTCAAGGATAAGTCTCTACCAGCGTGACACCCGCCCTCCCCAACGTGGTGTACATTTCAACTTCTTCCTACACTTTTATTTTAAAATGAAGTATAGGGACAGTAAAATGTAATTTTAAAAAAGTAGAGGATCACCGCTGCGGCCGACTTCGACCACTGAGAGGAGTTAATTTCTTGGGACCTGTTATGCTTGCAGTCAGGTGCAAACAGGATCACTCCTTGCAATTGTTTTAATTTGCTCAATAAATGTGTAAAATGAAAGGTGGAAAAGTAGGGCAGTCACCTTCAAGCCTCGAATTGGCACTTGTTAGTGCAAATTGTATGAACACTGCCTGCTATTTATGCACAGCAGACAGCATTTACAATAGATTCCTATGGCATCTGAATGCTTCCAGCAGGTGCAAGAAGCAGGCGGATTTCATAGGGATCTAATGCTTTTGTGCCAGAGTGAATATCATGCTGGCATTAATGCATGCAGATTTATATGCCAGAGAGGATGGTGGGGGTGGAGGAAGCGTTAATTCTGCTCTGGTCTTCCACTCTGCCATTCAAATCTATGAAAATATGGAGTAGGGTAAAAAGCACGTATACACGTTTTACGTCGGCATTTTAGCCATGCTTTTTTACTTCAGAATGAAAATTACCTTGAGAGGCTAAAATTTCTGTATAATTGGAGGAATAACTATGCTGATTACACCACACCTCCTGAACATACTTCGATACTCCTGAGCTGGAAACAGCATGGACCAGCAGACAGTAGGAGTGAAGAGAGGGGCTCATTTTCAAGTTCCCGGGAGTGTAAATGGAAGCACTAAAGACAGGAATAAAAGTGTTACACTCAGGGGGAGTTTAAATGTTTATTAAGGCACAGGTCGTGGGCAGAATGGGAGTTACGCTCCACCTCCTGTTTGCCCTCCTCCTTCAAAAATAACTTGGCTTTACACCAGCATGAGATCTTCATGTTGACGTAAAACCAACGATTTCCCATTGAATGCACCTGCTTTTTGCACAACCAAAAAGTAGGCAGATTCCATAGGAAATCATTGTAAATGCCACCTGCTATGCTTACATGGCAGGCATCGTTTGCTCTATTTGCACTGCAGATGCAAAAGAGAGGTGTAAACAAGTTCTGCCGTCTCTTTATACTTCTCATTTGCACTCCACAGTGCAAATGACAAACACTGTCTGCATGTGAAATATTTGCAAATAAGTGCAAACATAACAGGGCCACTCCGGGCAATTTATGATAGGAAGTAAAATGAGCTCCGAGAGACTCTAACTACTTTCCATTGCGCATATCGGTTCTTGGAACCTGTACAGAAATTTGAACTCTAATGTTCTCCTTGAGTAATTCAATTTCCCCATCACAGCAGGGATGTCATTTCACCAAAATGCCAGGGGTGGCGGAAGTTACATAACGCAGCCGATGACATCACAGGAAGTGATGTCATATGACCTTTGGCCTCAATGCCATCACATGACAGTAACCCAGTTGTTAGCACCTAAATTAACGGATGTGTATAAAACACACAGAAGCTTACATTTCATGAAATACCAAACTGGTACTAAAACATAAGACTTTTTTAGATGCCAACCACATTTTAAGAATGGAGCTACCTTGATATGTCATGGAGGGGGTTATGTTATGACAGTGGTAGACACAGTAGAACCAACATAAGCCGGGGACACTGCCATGCATATGCTACATTAGTCTCATGTGTCATTTTATTGCCAATTTATAGCAATTATTGCTGCACATGTCAGGTCAGGTAGTCATATGCCAAGTAAAGGCCCATATTCCCCTGTGCTACCATAATACAGAGTGGCTATTGTAGCCTTTGAGGATATTCCCACCCCATGTCTGTTATAGCCTTACAGCCTATGTATGGTCAACATATGTAAGTTACAGCTTTATATATCCAGTTGCTTCTTTTATATGCCAAGTGCATCCTTAAATGTCCATTAATGCCTCCCAGTATCAGTTAATGACCCCTGCACCTAGTATGGAAGAAACTCAGAGGAACTGCCAACTAACACAAAACCCCACACACTGGCCCTCATTACGACCCAGGCGGTAAGTTACCGCCTGGGCCGTGACTTTACCACCATGGCGTAAACTACGTTTACGCCATGGTGGTTGGCGGACTTACCGCCCCATTCCGAGGTTGGCGGGGCGGTAAGTCCCCAATCCCCATTTACCCTTCCCCATTCCCATTTTTGCCCCATACGGTGGCGTAATTAACTCCATGGTCCCTTAGCGCCATGGATTTTAACACCTGCTAAAAGCAGGTGTTAAGTCCGCCATGGCGCTAAGGGACCTCGTACTCAGGCGGTAAGGGTCGGCGCTGTTTACGGCGCCGTAAACCCCTTACCGCCTGAGTTGTAATGAGGGCCACTGTATTAAGTAACAAAAAACCCTTTCTTTTTTTTAATCACAAAAAGACTTTCATCATACTATCAAGGACACGTTTGTAGAAGCAATACAATCAATAACATTTTAAATCAACCATTCATACACAAACCGAAAGGGAATACATACATGACTCATCATCAGGCAGACCAAGACGCTGACGCACAGCATTATACTCCTATATGCCGATGGCCTTAGATGTTATTAACTCAGGGTTTGCAAAATCTACTAGCCCACAAGCATTTGCAAGTTGTTTTTATGCAAGGTAAGTACCATCTGCATGATACTCAACCTTGCTGGTGAGTATAGGAATGTTACAAAACCTATTTTTCATTTACTGCAAAGACACTTTGTTTGCAGTAAATGTCAAATACAGGTGTCACTGTGCATGCTTGACAGCATTGCAGCAAATATGAAGTGTGCTTGTGGCAACATGTAACAGTTTATAAAAAGCACTGGTAAATATTTTGTCACCAGTCACATTTGGGCAAGTGCATTTCTCTTAGGTTGAGGATGTAAACTAAGGAACTCGCCCTTCAGGTCTAGTACAATTTTAAAGAATTTGCAAGGCCAGACCATACATGTCTGAGCTATATGGACAGTGGCATGTATGGTGGCATATATGGTTGAGTTGACCTTGCTAGGATTCAAACCTATGACTGACAAAACACATAGACCCCAGCAGTGAGCACTTAACTGACTGAGCTATCTTACCAGCCATTTATCCTTCAATGTGCATACCACAGCATTTGGTAATGTGTTGGCTACGTGGGTTACATTCCTTATTAACATAACACTTATTATTACAGTGCTTAGAAGCAGCAGGGATGTGCCATGCTGCACTAGTAAACATGATAATACTAGTGCTATACTTTTTTTAAAGTGCTTGTGAGGTTGGTGGGTAGATATCCACATAAATGTTTCTATTTAAGTACACAATTGATTCTACAGCATATTGTGTTGCAAATGGATAGCTCAGAGGGTTTATAATCATGTGTCTTGTTTCTATTCTTGCTGTGAAATGTGCTGTTGTTCTGACCTGGCGATGGGTACAGCTCCCTTGCGTGACTCAGTGTGGGAATCTCTTCCCCCCGTTGCAAAAATCAAAAGCTGCCACCCAATAATATATAGTAAGTGAAAATATCTTAAAGAGAAATATACAAATTTAGTTCAATTGACCTTACCCTTTATAAGAAAGTGCACAAGACAAATTAGTATTTACCTTTCAAAAAAGTAATCATCACTGGACAAATAACCAGAGAAAGGAGAATTTCCAGTAACTAAACTGCCAAAGTATTAAAAGTGCCCACCTTTTAAACCCAAAAATGTATAATAAAAAAGTCGAAGGAAAACAAAATACAAACAGGGGACATGTTCTTTGATGACACCTGCCCTCTCATCCTTACACTTCTCACCCTCTTTGGCTTTCAACAATACTTTATTTTTATAAAGAGAACTTGAAAAGTACACAAACCATAGTAAAATATTCACACACACATATATACACCCTGATAGAAATATGCTAGGTAAAACATTTACAATACAGCTATTATTCCCCCCACCTTGCATGGAAGACTACAAATACCAAAGTAAAGAAATGACCTGTGGATTTTGAAAATGTACTTTCAAGATTTAAACACGCATAATAAAAGCAAATGTAACTACATGATAAAAAGTGCCCGAAAAGAGGTAACGTATCACACCATTTAATCTCACACAGGTTGTCATTTTTAAAGGCGAATTATATGAGGAGCCGCGAAATGCACACCTATGGAAAGGAGGGTTGGTAAAGTATTAAAGAACCCCCCTAGAACCCTGCTTAAAAAGTAATTCAGCCTCATGAAGGGGGTACTCTCTCTGGAGTACTTACTTGCAGATAGTTTAAAGGCTGGCTTTGGGTACCAGAAGGGCTCCTCCCACAGCCCTTAGACTTCAGGTCCTGTTCACCTCCATCTGTCGAGGGGGCACAGCCATCATCATACAGTGGGCTGTTATGGGGCTGTGGGGGGTACATCATCTCCCAGCTATGTCGTACAGGGCTTCTTGTCCGAGATCAGGGACTTCACGCTGAAGGAGAACCTGGCTACCTTGGCTCTGCACCCCTGTGCATCCCGCTGCAGGTCTGGTGGACCTTGGCGATCGGGAGGGTGGCCTTTCCTGCTCCTCTCCCGACTCCTGCCACCTGCTTTCTAGGCCGAAGAGAGCTTCGTGAGCAGAATTCATGATGAGGGAAGAGGACACCGATGTTGAACAAGCTCATGGTTGCTAAGCAACCGAGAACCCGATACACAGTGGCGCCGGCATGCGCCTGCCACCCAGGCATGGAGCTTGTGCTTTTTTATAAATAGTTTGTTGTTTTCAACAGGGGTTGCCTGTTGAAAACAACACACTATTTTAAAAAAGCACACACTCCATGCCAGGGGTCGCAAAGGGCATGCCGGGGGTCACAGGGGAGTTACCAGGGGGTTGCAGTTCTGACCTCTAGAAACCTCAAATGACATCCATGCAGCACATACTTTGTGTAATTACTTCCATCATTACAGAAAATGAAAAGTTGAGTCTTCACACACTGAAAATGGCAAACCTCAAATTGGGAACCCAATGGATGGAATCCAATCTGATGTAGAAACTCAAGATTTTACCAATTGAAAAGGCCGAAGAGTGCAGGGTGTGAGGTGCAATTTGCAAGTTGCAGACTGTGCTCACATTTGCTGGTGTAGGTCTGCAGGGGAAGGAAATAGCTGCAGAAGCAATGGTCCCACAGCCAGCCCCTCTGTGCACACCTAAGTGAGGGGCGTATTTCCAGCACCGAGGCATGCACTGGATGGAAGAAGCCCAGAGATGGCCAAAGACTGCTGGCGACTGACAGATAAGGTTGCAAAGGAGAGTGCTGTACACCCTAAAACCTCACGAACTTGAAGGGCCTAAGAAGGGTGTAGGAGAGTGTAAAATCTGATGAATGGAAAGGACTAAAGAGAAGCCGGACTGAATTGATAGAACTAAGGTGTCAAGGAGTGGGTTTGGCCATGTGAGGAAACATTTGTTTGAGATTCTTTGTAAAATAATAATATAATCTGTAACACTATTTATTCCAGTGCCATCCTTTTGTGAATTCTACTCTGCTATATGATAAAAGGTAAACTCTTCAATGAAGGGGATGGATTCAGCTATAATTATCACCACCCCTGTTTCCTCTGCTGCATATAGGCCATGACAATATTTCCACATCCATGTTCTTAATGTATTTGTGGGAGTCTCTTGAAGGAAAGCTTAACCCACTTTTTAACCACTGCGATATCCAAGAATCATATGCCATTTAAGCCTACTCACATGCCTTCAACATTCCACATAACTAGCGTGAATTCTGCCAGCAGTCGCAATGTGGGCTCGGCTCTACTTTCCATACTACCATCTGGGGGTTGCATGTGCATTGTCCTACAGTTGGGGAGACAACAGTTATTGCTTTTGGGAGGTGGCATGACATATGGCATACAATATCACTCAACGCATTGTGAAATCTTAAACAGAACAAACAATATATGACTGGTCAAACTTAAATAGTGCTGTCCACCAACTGACTATGCTGCCAGTCCACCCCCATTACCCACCAGAAGCATCATTCCCACCAATGAGGAGAATAGACTGAGGACCAAGAGGTAGACTCTCTGTAAAGGTGTGCCTTTCTCGGGGCAATGAGGTCTTACCCCATTATTAGATCATGAAACAAACCACAAAGTGACAGAAAGTCAAGGTCAATATGTGCCTCGTTGTGAATTGCATGGGAAATTGTAGTCCTCAAATTTGTTCATGCTCATGTGATCAGCCACTCTATTTCTTGAGTCCATCCCTCTACTCACCTCCGAGTTCCATCATTATCTCTCGACAGAATAGTGTCGATTGACTATTCAATGTGAACCAAATGTGTAGATGATGCTTGCGCCCTGTGCTACAATTTTAGCCAGCCCCAGCATTGCTGTGCTGCAAGGATGAGAATGCTTAGTGCACTATCAGCACCTGAGTTACTAAGGGTGAGGGCTGATGTGCTCTTCTCCTTCATCTTTCCTTTACTGGATTAGGAGGCGACTATGTGGGGCAGCTCTCTCAGAAATAGCTGAGCTAGGTTGTGCTGGTAAACAGAGGGATTGCCTCCATGACTCCTTGTTTCCTGAAGACACCAGGTTTCAATATGCAAGAGCTTTGTCAGGATCTTCAAAGCTGTGCCAGGTATCTCCTTTCTGTATGAAAAAGAGCAGTGGGAACCTAAAGTTATATTGGAGAGAGTATATCTTCTGAGTGACCACTACTTCATTTAAGTTTCGGCTGCGCAAGGAATTTCAGATGATAAATCATTGAAAATCTGCAGATTGCTCGTCCCATTTTTCCTCAGGGAGTACCTGGATGGCTCTCATTATGGTGACCTTGTGATGCTAGTTCAGTATTCACATTATAATTGCACAGATGTTGATACCGGGCCTGATGTCCCCTTTCTGTTTTGTCCACATCTGCTAAAGCAAATCTTCAAAGAGAACCTTCATGAAGGTCATCGTGCCTTGACCCGCCTCTCACTGCAGCAGGACTATAAGATGCAGGTTGTTGCACCTCACCCAGTTTTCCTGGTCTTCCACATTGGACAACAGTCTCTGGATTTCTCTGACCACCATATCGAATGCACTTTCTAGCTTGTCATGGCTGTTCTCTGTCACTCTTATACAGAGTTCATTATCTTCTACCAATTCCCCCATTTTTAGATCTTCACATGAATGGTTTTAATTTTGTGGGACATTTCAAGCGTGGGCTCTCAGACTGTTGCTCGTCCTCCCTATTTCTTTTATGAGTTCCTTCATTTGGTCTTTCTGGTCGGCCATTTCTGGGACTGGTGGAGGATTCTTCTGTCGCAAATATACTTCCAGGGTTGCCCCTGCAAGAACTACGTGCTCTCCCCTTGCCCAAGAAATGAACTGAAAGTAATTTTAACTGTTAATATGTACAAAATGACTTGTTCAATAATTGCTTCTTCACATTTGAAACAACATCAGATCAGATATATAACACATTTTGTTTTAATGAAACATTGAGGCAGTGTTGACACATGGCTATGCATTTCGGATATGATCCATCTTCAGGGCTGAACCCTTAAGTTACACTACATGTCAACATTAGGAGAAATAAAAGAAAATTAAAACAAAAACATGCATGGACACACTACAAAACATGTTAAAATAAAGAGAATTATGTTAGTAAATCACTGTAGAGTTCACATCATTACAGCAATCACCAAAGTATGTACCACCATACCTTAACAAACACTCCCTCTTCAAATTAAATGTGAGACGAAGAAGAAAAAAAAGAGAACTAAAAACCTCTAGTTAGATCTACATACTTGCCCCTCCACTGGAACTCGCTTCCTCTCTCTATCCGTTCCATCCCCAACCATTCCTCCTTTCGTGACTCCTTGAAATCTCTTCTTCTCCACCCCCCGATACTCTTATCCCCTCCTTTCACCTTCCACTCCCCCCTTTTTTACCCTCCTCTTCTTACCTCTCTCTCCCTGCTCTGTTCCTCTTTAGTCCCCTCGCCTCCTCTATCGCCCGCAGCGTATTCCACTTCCTGTTTCCCACTTCCTTCCCCTCTCCACCCACTCTTCCCTCATTTATCTTCACTGGAAAGTTATTCTACTTGCTGTATTACTGGGTTGATTCATATTTTGTAATTGCTTCTACTGTTTTTATTGTATCCTTGTTGTTTTAATGTAAAGCGCTTTGGCGTAAAGTGCTATATAAACACAAAAAACATAAACATAAACATAAAACATAAACATACTGAGTAATAATGCAAGAGCACTCAATCAAAGTATACGCATCATGTGTATTCACCTGTGCCTTTAGTAGGTCGTGCTTGGTAGTCAGGATATGATTTACATCATAACAACAATAGCGGCGTTCTAGATGGGGTCATCACAGCGCCGCCCCAAACCGCACCAAAATCGATCCAAATTTAAAGAAACATAACAGCCCAATGCCAAAAATCTGTAACTATGAAAGCTTAAAACGGGTGGTGCCCGTCTTCACATGGACACTGAGAAAGCGTCTGCCACCTACATGTGCCCACTATAACGTGAGCCTTGGGTCCTCTGATGTCACCTACATGCATGTGTGTGTGCTGACGTCAAAGGACCTCAGGTGTGTGACGCTACAGTGCGCATGAGCTTGTGATGAATGTCAACAAACCCGACTCGCCAGTGGATGCATCAAATGTAAATGTTTATGTTTGAACGTAGCTTAATATGCATTTATAGCGTGAGACACAACTCAAACACTGCATAGGATCCCAAAAGGGAATGTTTATGGCTCAACATTCTCTACAATAGTGACACCAACACAAATGAATATGAATATGGAGATAAAAATAAAAACACAAATATTATGCCACCATGGTTAAACTCTCTATAGGGCCCTATCTACACTGGGGCCACTGAGGTGGGCACCCAGATGCGGGTCTCCAGTTTGGCTATGGATGATCATTTCCAGTAGTACACAGTGTCATCAAAGTTTGTATATGGCACGCATCATGGAGTCATTTCAAATAGTGATGCAGAATTGTAATGGAGAACCTGTGTCACCTTTCCAAATGTGCGCGTTCTTTAACAGACCAGTTTCATGGCTCAAAATAATGTTAGTAACAAATCAAATGTGCAGAGGTAAAGCAAGTCAACAAACTGGACTAGATGTTACATCTCCTGGTCTCCATAGGGCATTAGTGGACATATAAATGTTCAGAATAAGCATAATTTGGAAACCCCTGGTTAGGAGGTAAACCCTATTTACAAAAAGCACAAAAAGTCTATCTCTTCGTTTATCCCATTTGGGGCCATGGAATCCAGTCTTTCAATCAAATATGTTTCTCTTTGGTTGAGTCTTTTAGCCAAGTCTTCATGTGGACCCCTTCCCATCACCACTTCCACTACTTGAAAACGTATCTGTGAGATGTTTTTTCTCCACCCAATGTCGTGCCACCGCTGAGATCTTGTTCTTTGCTCCCATGCATGACCGATGCTCATTCCAACATTGTTTACATTGTCTTTTTGATTGTCCCACATAATGAATAATTCCACACGGGCATCTTATTGTGTAGATCAAATTACTCGTGTTGCAAGTTGCAAAGCAGTTCATTTTAATGTTTTCACCTGATCTTGGGTGATGTATAGTGTTGCCCTTGGTTACAAACCCGCAGTTCATACAATGCAGACATGGAAACGTGCCTGCCCTTTTGGTCTGGGGTAATTTCTTCATTCTACCAGTTTTTCCCAGACAATCTTAAAGATGATGCTTCTTTTGTAAGCAAATGTGGGTGGCTCCTGAAAGAGATGCTCAACCTGTGAGTCACATGTGAGTGTTCTCCAGTTTTTCTGCACAATAGATTTGATCTGTCTGCTCTGGATGGAGTATTTAGAAACATATACTAAAGCTGGAGCCTTTTTCACTTTCTGTTCTTTGGCGAGTTCATCAGCCTGTGAAATGTTGGTGAGTACACGTTCCTTAGACGCATTGATTTCCTCTGGATTGCACCCTCTGGACAAAAATGTGTTACCCGTTTTCTCAATCTGGTTGTCATATTCTTTAGGACCCCTAACTATTCTTCGTAATCTCAACATCTGACAGCAAGGAAGATTCTTAATCAAACTTGGCTGATGGAAGCATAAGCAATGCAATAGGTTGTTTCTGCCTGTCTCCTGCCTACGGATGTTTGGTAGCATAGCCCCATCCTTAAGTGTTATCACTACATCTAAAGAGTGAATTTGATTCTCAGATGTTTCGCTGGTAAATTCTATGTGTGGATAAATGATGTTAAAATACATAAAGAATCCTTGCAGACACTTTGCAGTACCTATCTACATTCCAAAAACCTAAACCAAAACTTCAGGTAATTTCACCAAACTGGGTGTTCCAACACATGTTCTCTTTCAAACTTGTGCATGAAGCAGATTGCGTATGTGGGTGCCATAGTGGCATCCATAGATGTGCCTGATGTCTGCAAGTAAATATGATCTTTACACTGAAAGTAAGAGTTTTCTGCAACAGATCGCAACAGAATCAGAATTAACTCTCGTGAGGCTTTAATGTGCTCCTCGTGGAGGAGAAACCACTTGACAGCTTCCATTCCTCAATCATAGGGAATTGAATTGTATAGACTTTTAACATCTATGGTAAATATAATATATCTTGGAGAAAGTCTTATTGGACTGAACAACTTCAAAAATGTGTGGTGTCTCAGATATATTTGTTGGTCTTTTGAATAATCGACTGTAAAAAAAAATCTATGTATTTTCCCAGAGTTTGGAGCACACTGTCCAATCCTGCCACTATAGGTCTCCCTAGTGTGTTGGTAGGGTGCTTATGAATCTTGGGGAGTGTATACAAATTGGGTACCCTAGGATTGGTAATATGAAGAAATGTCTAGTTATTATGATTTATCCATTCCATTTCTGCGTGTCTGTGAAGAATTCCTGTGAGATTGGACATAATATCAACAGTAGGATCCACATTGAATGGGGCATACACAGTATTGTCTCAAAGCTGTTTCATACATTCATTTTTATAGTCTAAGGTGTTCATAATGACAAGGTGATATTTTCATCACAATACAAATTCCTGAGCAGTCCAAGTTTGTGGGGTTTAAAGCTGTTATGTTTCAGCTGTTTATAACGTATTTATTCTAGATCTCTCAAAACCTGTCTATGAAAAATATCAACAGAGGGGACATTTCATGGGTGGCATAAATGTGCTTTTTGCCTTGAATCACTGTATCTCATATTCACAACCTGTATCCAACCTGTCACCCATATTCTAAATTTCGTCAAAATCAATTTTGGTATCAAATATGTTTGTGCTATATGCGGGTACACATCCTTGGCCCTTCTGTACAGATGGGACTTCAGCTGGGGAAAGCTCTCTGTTAGATAAATTGATTACTACATTTTCTTTTGTTGTCTCGTTACTCTTCCTTCCCCTCTTTGGCTTCCTCTTCCTCCTCCTCATTCTCTTACTCCTCTTGTGTTATCTAAAATAAAAGTAGATGTTAATGTTGTGGCTAATACTGTATTATCAGCCCCTGTTCCTCCAATTGATGCTCCTCCTCATCTCTCTATTATTTATACTGTGTTTGTTGATTCTGAAATCTGAGCTTAAGGCATTTGTTGAACATCCTTGTCTAACAGGTCGTTGTACTGAGTTATATTTATCCAACCATGTGTAGACTTCTTGATTCAGTCATATCTTTTTTCGCTTCCATTTCCCCCTTATATCTTTGCAGTCACTGGTTGATGACGTGCAATATAATATCTCATTCTTCCTGGTCTAGTACCTCATTAAGTTCCTTTTCAATTTCCTGGATCTCTGTCTTGATTACCCCTAGATTATTTGATAACTCTTGTGTGGTGAGTAGAATCAAATCAAGTGAACATTTAGTCACTATTGCCACCCCATTGCTTCACAAACTCCCTACTCTCTTTGTATAATGTCGGTCTTACTAGAATCCTCAAACCTCAGGGTATACGCCAGTTCTTATAGTATCTGCCCAAGGTGATGTAGTGTAATTTTATGTTAATTTCTTTTCATATTAAATATTCCAGTTAGATGTGTCTACGGCAGTCGCTAATGGTGTCATTGTTGTGTTGCTACTGAGATTTAAAATAGCTACTGCCTCATCAGTGGAGAAACCCAAGGTCTCTGCCCAAATGTCAGTCAATGATTCAATGTCTTCAAACTACATCTTACAGTGTGCCTCCACCCAAGAGTGTGACTCTAGTAAAGTGTATAGAAAACCAAATGAAGGTGGGCACTGCTAACTTCGTAATACTATTGGTTAGTCTTCTTATTTTCATTGTCAATATTAGTTAATCCTAATCGCTAGGTCTTTGGGGAGCTAATTAATGGTTTTAATTTTGTGAGACATTTCCTAGGCATTTCAAGTGGGGGGTCCCAGACTGTTGTTCGTCCTTCATATTTCTTTTACGAGTTCCTGCATTTGGTTTTTCTGGTCGGCCGTTTCTTTGCCATTTTGATTTCCCAACATAGCTACAAACTTAATGATCCCCTGACAGATGATTTGCTGGCCTCGGAATCCAAAGAAGTCAATGCCATGAAACCACCAGAAACCACCACCAAATGACATTATGCATAAGCCTTGTACTCCTTGAGGCAGTGTGCCTCCAGTGTTAACACATCTCTCTGCAGCAAGCCCTCTCTTCAAAGGTGACCATTGGAATGACATACTTTAAGTGATGCATGGAGCTGCATGAGTGCCTCTGGACTAGATCTACACATTGGATAATGGGGGGAAATGTTGCATCGTTGGTTCAGGGCCCATTGGAGTATCCTCTCATGGCCAGATTGCATAGATGACAAGTACAAGATCCCAGTCCCAGGTAGATGCCACAGATATGGAAATGGACAGATAAGTTCTGGTGGCAAAATGGATGGAGAGGAAGACAGCTGAGTATTTCAAGAATGAGTACAAGTTATGGAGTAGTTCATGTCCTCCCTACCCATTCCCTTGCAGAGATGGGTGAGAAATCCTCAAACCCATCTTAGAGTTAGCCATTCAGCATGCCACTGGGGTACAACGAGCACAACAGTGGAGAAATATCAAACCAGACACGACAGCCCAAAGGCCAGGTCTGGTAACACCCAGAAGAGACAAATAGTTTGTTGGGAGACCCTGGCCTAAATTTGATGACAAACTCTGGGATGTGGCCTCATTGAGAACACCAGTGAAACCCAGGAACTGCAGTGACCCACAACATCCGGATCCACTGAGAGTACACGTGAAGGCAAGAGGTGTTGCTGATGTCCGGAAGACAGCTCTATGAACACCAGAGCATCCCACCACCTGGTGTTATGCCTTTGCCCAATTGGGGCAAGTAGCTCATGTCTGTTCTACCACGTCAGCATCCTCTGTTGTGTGCCAGAAGACACAGATGATATCTGGTCGTTAGAAGCAGAATACCAGACCCTGGAGAAAGCTGAAGAGGGTGAAATCCTCATGCAAGGATGACCATGGCAATCTACTATACTTCCTTCAACCTCGAAGGCCAGTCAGTATGCGCGATGCTGGACCCAGGAAGCCAACAGACTTGGACGAAATGCTCTCCTAGCAGGTCAGCCCACTCCACCTGGTGCCAGTTACCTGTGTCCATGTTGATCTTGACCTTCACCTGAAGGCCCTACTGAATTTCAAGTGGGACAAGAACAGGGTGAAGCAGAAATGGGGGTAATTCACTGTCTGCATGACAAGGTGATCCTGGATGTAGATTTGCCACAATATAACTGGTGTCTCAAGATGACCCAATTGCAGTAAGTGACTGGCCTGGAGAAGATCAGATTGATTGGTTAGGTGAACGACCGGAGGCTATGGAGTGGCCCCAGGATTTCCATCAAGGAAATGATAAGGCCACTTCCAAAGCCTGTCGTTTGCTAAATGTTAAAATAGAGAGGCGCATGTGGGATAGGTTAGATATGTGATGAAGTCTCGTGCCAACAACACCCATATCATAGTGTCACTGCAGACCAAAGAAGAATGCATATTAGAAATGTTTCCTCTACGCTAGTGAACAGCTGGAGATGCAAAGATTCAGTACCAACACCTTATAGTCCTTTTAAGTGTGCCACAAGTGCTGCCTCCAACCAAGAAGACTACGTGCAGACAGGTATTCTTACATGGTGCATTTAGACTTTCCTCTAAACCTAGATGAGTGGTTGTGATCTAAAGTGCACCACACACCTTAAATTTTCTAAAACGCGTCTATTGTTCTGTTGCTTTTTTCGATCAGGAGAACCATTCCTGGGCAGCGGGAGAAGATCATTTTTTTTTTATTTGCCAGCCCCTTATGGTGATTCGGGCCTATGAACTGCAGGCAATATGAATGGTGTTATAACTCACTGAGCTACCTTGCTGAGAAACCTTTGCTTCAGTTTGTTTCTATTGTTTGGTACAAAAAAGCCCATGCCTGAGACATCGCACACCACTGCACCCACAGTGATCAGCGTTTCTCTTCTGAATTTAAACATGATCAACTTTAGATTGTTGCATGCACAGGTGTGTGTGTAGATAATGAGAGTGCATATGGTGTATGGCATGTCCCTCAAGAGGTGCAAGTGGAGGGGTGCATAAAACTGCATGCTGTGGGGAACACTGACTGAACGTATTGGTGATCGTAATGTGCATTTTTTGTCCTTGTGTTTCCTTCGATCTTGATAGCTGTAAAACACTGTGTTGGGCAAGTAGGTTGGGAGTGGGCAGAATGCCAACTGAGGGCTTTGTTTTTGGACGAAAGTGGGCAGGCGCATGGGAGACTGAGAGGGGTGCAACTACTTTCTTTTAACACTGACTTAGATATATATATGGTGACTATTCTATGAAATGTATTATTTTGAGATTTCCTTTAATGTATACATGTGTTAAAGACGTGTTACAAATGGGAAACAGATCGTAAAACATGGTAATGAAACTAAGAATCATCTTAAACAGTCCCAAAAAGGTGATACACAACTAACCATCTTTTGCATCAAAGTGCTACCTCAGGGCACTAGCGTAGCAGAACATGACGACCCTTTATCACCCATGCACCCATTTTCTACTCCTGGACTTCAGTTTTAACAATCTTAAGTAGCAAGTGGTCAATTAGTGTCGACTGAAACTACAATTCCCAGAATGCATATGTTTGTTAAATTAAAAGCTCAGGCCTGTAAAATAAGGATTCAATAACATGGAGCCATCTGGTCCCTCCGCTCTATCACTGCCTGCCTTCCGTAGACACCCTGAAGTGTTTTTTTTAAACTTTAAATACTATTTATTCTGAACAAAGGATTACTAGTGCAACTAATTTTCAGAATGAGCTGCAGTTGGAAAATGATCACAGGCACGCAAGAAATGAGTTTATAAAATTATAGCATGTCTTTTTCATTAAACACAATTAAGTGCAATTATAACTTGGAGTGTGTTATTGTAACATAAATACTTTCCAAAATTAGAACACGCAAGGGAAGGAAATGGGAGGAAACATTTTAGGAAACAGTAACATTTATCTCACAAGCTAGGTAAATGAGTGGCGATTATTGCATTAAGTAAGATTAGGGTTTTCACCGCAAGCTTCCAAAAATATTGCAAAGGATTTGCTAGTAAATGTGAATGTTATCATAGCAGTTATGCAGAAACCTTCTTTTCTCTATCAGATATAGCAACTGAAGAAAGAATGTATACAAGCAACACACGTGTCATAGCCTTCCTGGGTTGACAGTCATGCGACATACAGTGTCCTCTGTAAAGGAGCCACGAGCTAACTGAGCGCTGCTTGCCCTCTGAGATGATATATTACAGAACATTATCAGAATACTACCAACCTACAGTGTAAATACATGTAAGTATGGCACTCTGACGGACGTCCCACACACCTGATTTCTCTTCCTCTCTGAATCCACCTTATTTGCAGTGAACACTGTCCACTCTGGGCTCCGTCACTTCAGCCAATCAGCTGGACAATCCCAGATTCTTCTCTGTGGGGTCTGTTATGTGCGTCCATGCCTTCAGTTCAATTACAGCTTGCACAGAGGAATCTCTAGGATTGGGGCAAAGTGTCCAAGAACAGTTTAAGAATGCGTATTATATTCATTTTGCAAAGATGTTTTGTAAACTGTACAGGAAATCCTAGCCAAAGTTTCATTCATATCCATTCTGTATAAGTGGAGATGGGCAGTTTCTAATGCATCAGAAAACACGGTAAGAGCGGTTTCGTTATTTTAATAAGGTCATTCTGATGTTCCACGCCCCGGGGCATGTTCCACAGTATATGGCTGAAAAAGCCATACAAGTAGACGCGTACATACCTGTCGAGGTTCATGTGAAGTGAAGAGAGGCAGGTGTACACGTCATCTCTAGTGTCCGCCCTCTCACCACCATCATATTGGAAGAACAAGAAAGCACTGTGTGTTTACCACCATTTATCATTCCAATACCGCACTGAAAATATGAAAGATGTTATGCACTTCGACAACCATATCAAATGTACCCTCGCACTGATGAGGTGGAAGGATGTCTGCATACACTACTGAATGTAGAAAAGCTATAAGTGAAATCAGGCTCGACAAAAAGGACGTCATGAAGAGAAGACTCTAGGACACATTGAAACGATAGACAAACACTTAGAGAATGAAGATGTAACTGAAGTAACAAGAGAAACTTGCATGCAAATATGAGGAAATCATATACACTAAGAAGATAAGTAAGAAGAGAATCAGCAAATGTGTATACGCAGAAACACAAGGAAGATGAGACATATAGAAGCTTGCTGCTGGAGAAAATATAATACGAGTAAAGCAGCCATGATGGAAATATAGATGTTGGTTTTGTATCATAGTAAGCTAAGAAACCTAAAGGAGAGAGACCAAGGCCGCAGAGCTGACAAACACTGGAAAACAGCTTCATGCGAGGAAAAAAGAATATCTGTTCGGTTTGGGATCAAGGATGCTATATCAAGAGGTAACTGCAAGGCACAAGGGGAGTTAAAGAGGATAAGCTACATACGCATGACATATTTCTCTTAGATTAAGTAAAGAAGAAAACCTTTGCAAGTATCAAGTATTGGAAAATTAAAGATGCAGAAATACAGAATGAGCAACCAAGTCTCCAGAGGCCAAGAGGAGTAATAGCGCCCAGCTTAATTGAATTAAATAGCACTAAATAAAAGATTGAAATTGACAAATTCGTGGTCTCCTCACTCGTGGTGCAAGACTCACATCAAGGACTATTTATTAAGTTCCAACAGAAGATAGCCATATACCTACACTCCCTTAGAAGTCCCAAGGAAGAGAACAGTCAGCAAGGTCAACTGCAGAGAAGAAGCTTTGGCTTAGGGCCTAGCTGATGAGAGATGGTAGGCTAATTGACCAAGTGGGCAGTGGTGTTAGAGCTCTTTTTGGGCTATATTTAGTATCTCGTGGTATTTTGTGGTATTTTGGTATTGTGGTATTTTGTTAGATGTTGGTAATATATTGTGGCAAATTTATTGGGGTATTATTGGGGTATTTTATTTAGTGGTGAGACTAACTTCAGAACACTGCCTAATAATTATTTTACCAGGGTTACTAACGTAAACAACTACTGGACTTAATACACTCTAAATAATTAACTCATACCCTCCTGTGGTATCATATCTACAATACCACTTTATGCTGTAGCTTGCATCCCAGAATACATTGATCATGCAAAAGAAATACAGAACATTCATTCAGCCTCTCAGAGTGAAATAAATTATAGTGACTACCTTTACTTTGATATTTTTCTTACTGCACGTTTTGCATCTCTATGCATGCCAACCTAATGAGACTGAGCACAGAATAAATACACTGAGACTAAATCACCTTTTTGAATCGTTATTCTTTATCAGAAACATAAAATATGCAAGCTAACCAAAATGGCATGCATACCCACATTGTAATTCAAACTTAAGCGAAGTCTTTCCTGCAATGGGTTTCAGCAATGTATTTGCAATAATGCCCAGAATTCTGCCTGTCATTAGCCTTACCATTCACAACAGAACTGGCAGAACCTCTGTCACTCTGAATTTTCTTGTAGCACAACTTGGGGAAATATGAACACAGTTTTACATACACATTTCAAATGTTATCATGCAGTGCACTACCTAGTATCAAAAATCCACTGTAACATGCTCCTCAATGACTGCATAATTACCTGGATTCAGCTGGCAATATTCCCAGACTCAGCTTGTAAGTAACCCACAAAGTCCTTCAAGTCCTTCCCCAGCCTTTCAGCCTGCCGTGCTCTTGGTCAACCACAGATAAGGGTGCTCGAAACTGCAGCTCTTCTGATGACTGCCAATCCAGGAGAGAGACAAACAGCCCACAAGAAAGTCAGACTGAAACACTGCCGGTAAGAACACAGGTGACTCAGCCTGCTGTTGTGTGTCCTGACCCACGTTTGAGCTATCATGCTGCAACATTTGGTGCTGTGGGCTTAGAAAATCCAAGATGGCCAAAAAGCCCACAAGTGCGCCAGAATCCAGGAGAACCACGCAGTTTGTGCGCACACCAAAATGGTTACCTCACTTGCCACCCACCAGTGTAAAGAAAGATCTTTGTTAACAAAATCCACTGTTACTGATGTCAAAAAGTTGCTGAAATCGTGGCTCACCGGACCACTTTAAAGATTCAACCCTTTTGTGGGGTTCCACATAACCATTTTACTGTAAGGAGCCCCATCAAAACAATGTTAAGCAAGGATTTACTACAATGTAAGAACCATTCCAAGAACCATTCCTGTTTGGAATGCATTCATCCAAGAAAAATCCCCAAAATGGTTGCATTACCAGTACTCACCACTATCAGAAAGCCGGCGTTTTAAAACAACACCAGACTTTTTTTTGTGTAAAACTGAATAAATGAACCTAAAGCAGGCCAAAGAAAGACTTACTGAGAGGTGGATCCAATGTAAAGTTATATTCTGAAGTGACTTGAAGGTTTATAACAAGACTGGCTGAGCTGTGGATTTCAGCAGTTTAAGTAAATTTGGACTGAAAGACACTAAAAATCTAAATGTTTAAAAGAAATGAGTGACCTACTTTTGAGTGTCACATAGGTTTCAATTGTTTAAATGTCATAGTTTTAAACTTAGAATCAGCATTCTAGCTGCATATGTAAAAATGGTTAGTTTTATTTGAATGCAGAAAACTGGGTAACTAAAAGTGACATTAGCTGGGGCCTGGTTTAAGGAACTGAATTCTGCCCACCAGCTACCCCCAACAGGAGTTGAGACTTGCACAACAGCTGTGTTCCTAGACCTAGCTGCCTTTTGCTGTTCCCACCAAAAGGGATATGACACTTCTCTGATTGAATTACCTGGGCTCTGCAGGAAATTGAACAAAGCCCTGTCCTGACTCAGGCAAATGTTTTATTGGTGGGAGTCGTAAATGTGGCTTCCTCCTGGAAGGAAAGGGGAGGAGCACTGCCTGTGAGAGCAAGCTGGCTTGGCAGAACTGGAAAAACAGAAATTCAACCTTGTGCTGGGGGGAAACCACACCCCTTTGGGGCCAGAACATAACTCTAAAAAGATGGATCATTCATAGAGCGGACTTGTGAAAATTTTATAAGTGATATCATTATTCTTGTGATTTTTCTGTGCACATTTGAAGACGTGGTAGGACCCGGTGGTATGTTCAGGGGGGTTTTAGCAGTTAAGAGGGTATTACTTAAAATGTATGCATGTTAAAAATCTGACACTTCATCAATTAATGTCCATACTCCTTGCACACATTTGGGTAAATGCGGGGAAAAATCCAATATTGGTAACCCGCCTAAAAGTGAAATATGTTGCCATTTTTGAACCCAAGCTCCTAGGAAGAGCAGATTTCAGACAGAGACTACCTCATGTGATAGGTAATATGTACATGCAATGACAAACCACTATGTATTTGAGAAGTCTGCATTTGAATCAAATATAGATTTGTGGGCAAACTGACCAGGGCAGGATCCTCTGACCCATAAAACCTACAGCATCACTCTGACTCACAGTTCTTTCCCAATCATGGGAGAGGGGAGAATTGGGCCAATGGGCAGTTGAGAGAGGGACTGGCTAGTGATGCTGCACACACACCCACTTTCAAAACACATAAAAGCAGACAGTCAGGACAGATAGGGACATTCAATTCCATTTGCTGCAACGCGCTCTGCCGGACCACACAACATCCAGAAGATACTAGATTCCACACTTAGGGCCTCATTACGACCCTGGCGGTAAGGGGTTAGCGCCAGCGTTAGCTGCGCCGACCCCTTACCGCCAATTACGAGTTCCCTTTCCGCCATGGCGGTTTTTACACCTGCTTTTAGCGGGTGTAAAAAACCATGGCGGTAAGGGAACTTGGTGTTAATTACGCCACCGTAATTTACGGTGGCGTAATTAACGCCTTCCCCACTCCCATTATGCCCTATGGGGCAAAAATGGGAATGGGGAAGGGTAAATGGGGATTGGGGATTTACCGCCCCGCCAAGGTCGGAATGGGGCGGTAAATCCCCTTACCGCCATGGCGTTAACGTAGTTAGCACCATGGCGGTAAAGTCACGGCCCTGGCGGTAACTTACCGCCAGGGTCGTAATGAGGCCCTTAGACTTTAAAACTCCAAAGAACTTGATTCAGAACTCAAAGCAAGGGCCTAAACCCACAAACTGAGAACTCTTCTCAGCGGGCCTCAGCATCCAGCAAACCTAACAGCGATAGCAGCATCCAGGAGCCGTGCAGATCAGCGCTGGGTCCAGAGAAAGCTGTGCAGAAAGATCCAGAAGCAGTGCTGTACCCAGAGAAAGCAGAGCAGTATCCAGAACCAGAGGCAGAGCAGAGCTGACCCAGACCGCTGTTTGCAGAACCAGAGAGCTGACCCAGACGCTGTGCGCAGAGACCGTCCGTGGCGAGTGAAGAAAACCTGACCAGATCCGTGGCGAGGCCCATTCTATTTCTAAATATATTGTGAGTACCTAGCAGAACTGTGCAGAACCAATCTGTTAGTTAAAATAATATAATTCAATCTATTTTAATCTAACCAGAACTGTCTCCTAACTGTCACCTGTCATTTGCAAAGCTATCACCTGTCATTTCTAGTTGCTAGCTGTAACTTGTCACTTTGAACTTTTAAAATTTCAAATCTGAAAAACGACCTTTACCATATCGCTCATATCTCCATAACCGTTTGTCTTAGAGACTTGCAGTAACTTTCCTCTGGAAGCTGGGAATCTTGGCTTTTCAACGAATCTAGAAGCGCATTCCTATTCCCTATACTTTTGCCGCAATCGCAAAAAACGCACTCGCGAATTTTACCGCGATTTGCAAATTTCTCCACATGTGAAAACAGCAGCTTCCTTGCTTTCATTTGCCAAAAATTTGTTTAACCTGCCAATCATTCCTAGAACATTGCTAAAGTAAGCCTGAACTAATTTAAACCAACTAATCCTCAACCTGAACCTCCTGAAGGGAATTAAAAGCATTTTCAGCATATTTCTCACTGCATTGTCACCATATTAAAAGCATTTTGGGCCTGTGTTTCAAACTTCTGTAGTCTAAGCTTGCTGGGGTGAACTGAATTACATTTGATTGCATTTCTGAGAACTGTGTGCTTTCCTTCCATTTCCTTGCATTGCATAAAGGGGGGAGGGGATTGCCAGAGAAAAGTGATTACATTGTTTTGTTGAAATCATATTGAGTATTTTCTGTATTGCATTTTCATTCAACATTGCATCCATCTGAACTTATATAAAGCATTCTCTACCACCTTATTCTTCTGTTCCTATTCACAAGTGTGCTAGTGCCAGACTATCCATTATTGATTACTGCTCAGATTAAGTGTGATAGTCAATTATTAATTTATTATAAAGTGTCATATATATATATTGTTTAAATTCTCAAATAAACATTTTAACTTGCAAAACAGAACTACTTCTTGGCTCAGTGGGGTCAGGGGGATTCCAAGAGAGGGGTGTTATATAGGGGTAGTCATCCAGAACGCATGAACTGGACATAAAGATATATTAATAAGGGTTTCCATTCAGTATCCCAGACTAGGCATTGACTTAGCTGTAGTGTTGAATTGAATCCTCTTACACTGCCCAGGAACTAACTCTCTTTTTAAAACGCATCTGTCATTCAAAGAACCTCCCCTTGACAAACCAGCCCATTAAATAGCATATTCCTTTGTGCCTATAACCAAAATTCAAACTGCAGAGCTGAAGTGAAAATATTACATTTATACGGCGCTCTTCCTCCTTTTTCATAAATGAGAAATGGAGTCAGTTTGAATAAATCAACTTGCATCTCAACCCTGTCATGTATTGACTGCAAAACACATCTAATTCCATATTTCCTACATTTCCAGTTGGCTTTGTGCAGTTAACATATCTTTACATTTTATGAAATGGGCCACTTTGCCCCTATGCACACATGTTTTGCACTCATAAGCAATGGTCTAAATTGCATTGAATATTAGTAGGGGAGTAGGTTGTTGGGTCCTGGAATGTGGGATATTTTTACCAACTCCAGTGCGCGCCCCGCTACACCCCTTTGCCAATGGGGGAAAGGAAACTGCCAAAAATTGATGTGCTAAACCCTGTGCGCGCCAAATCTGAAAAACTGCATGGTTCATAAATCACAAAAGGCTGCACATCCTGCCACACACAGTCAAAGTTGGTGTAAAAACAGGACTCACTGAATGTCAGTGGATGCTGTCACCTGTCATATGAAGCAAGGCCACAGAATTGGGCTAAAAATCCGACAATGCCTTAAAATGCAGCTTTCCTAATCAATTGCAACCTTCAAAGTGCTGTTTTGGTGCTAAATTCCGTCATTTTCCCAGTGAACTATTGAACTGAAAAGTGTGCTGAAATCACAGATTCTCCAGATGGCTCAGAAATAAAGCGGTCCTCGCTGACTGACAGCTGCATAAGAAAATTAAATGTCAAACCCAGTTTAAAAGTGTTTCTTTTTCCATAAGGAATTGCAAAATTCACCTATTTAAAGCATGTTTGTGAAGCGCTTAATTCTTTTAAATGGTCAAATCCCTTATAAACTGTGCTTATTTTATATGTGTGAAATAAGAAAACTGTAAAGTGAATTTAAAGCAACCAGTGCTGGAATTAAGAGAACACTTAATTCTGACCTGACAGTGCAATGTAGGTGTCCGATATTATTAGGGGACACAATTTTAGAAATGTACATTTGTTCAAAAGTTAAGTTTTGGTCAAAATCAATGTGTGAGTTCCTTAATTCCATCATAAAGATGACAGCTCTTTTTCTGACTGCCAACCAGAACAAGGAAAGTGCATGTGGCCACTCACAGCCAGGGGGGTGGAGGGTGTGTTTTGAAATTCTGCCCACACCTTAAACTTTGTGATGTCACTTGGTATGATAAATATAGGAACTTCACTACACATAGGACACACTGCTTCCTGAACACATCCAGATTTCTGTGCCGCGCTTTGTTCCTGAATTCTTCATCCTATCCAGAACTCTTCACCTTGCAGCTGACTCCAGATTGTTTTTGCAGAATCCAGTCTTTAGCATTGCTGAACTCTTTCTCGCTAGACCCAAATTCAACCATCCCAAACTGGAGGGGATTTAATTCTGATTCAGTCTGGCTTGCTAGCATTAAGGCTTGCCCGCTGAAACTTGCATCCTGCTATTTACCGTTTCCAGTGACCAGAAGGGCCCATCCAAATCCAGTCTGAGGTGCAGTCCAAAATTGACCAGAACTGCATTGCTGATTGAATCCCGCCAGAGGTGCCTTGCTACCGGTAGACCTGACCCGATCCAATGACCAGAACCCTGACGGTTCCATTTTAATCACAAGGGACTGTAAGTATCAATAGGAAGAACAGTGACCCATAGTATATTTGCATTGTCTTATCCCAATCTCAACCCATCCTATTTTTAAATTCAGAACATTAGTATTGTCAGAACCATTCTTGCACTGATTTTCTCTCATCTGTTTTGCAAAACCCTAAAGTTATTAGTGATTTGAGTAACTAAAGTAAAGCCCAGAAAGAAATAGAGTATCCACCACGTGAAGAGTTACGGTGGCCATGTAACTGTGGAGATTACCGGGTGGCATTCTCTTTTTCATAGTCATTAATAGTGTAATAAAACCGATCTGTCATTTTTAAAACCGAATTTCTGTTTTCATTTTCGCGCCTATTTTTCAAAAATGCTTCTCACTAAAACCTCCATAACTTCTTCAATTTTATAGATATAAACGAGATCTCAACTCTCACTGATACCTAAGAACCTTAGCTACATCCACAACCAAAAATGGAACAGATGCATCAGCATCTTGTATCTGTTGTCCCTTCCTGTATGTTAATGCTACTGTAAATTGTCTGGTAAATGCCGGAAAGGTAACAACCCTTCTCACTTGAAGTTCAATTGCTTATGGCGTCATTTGGGCAGAATGGTAAGGTCGTCTTTTGTCTTCAAATTCAGGTGCAGCTTCACCCAACCTGTACCAAATCTTTTGATTTAGAAAGTCTAATACCATACACATTCTGTGCATGATGTAATTTCCCAAATAACATTTGTTTCATGTCTTGCTCATAATCCACACATAGTTATGAATGCTCTTAGAGCCAATTGTAATCTTTAATATGCATTTTTCTACAATTCCTTGTCCCAACTTGGGGTCATCTAGGCCAAAGATGTGTTGGTTCTTTATTTTAAACTTTGGGATCGCCTCTCGGTCAAGTATTTGCCACAGTACCTTTTCACTAATGAAACTCCTTTCTTGCTGAAGCGCCAAAGTGGCTTCATTCATTTCAGAATGCCCATTCACATGGATAGGGATCCATAGCTGTCCTTCTCCCATGTATATTTATGAGACTGTTGAAATGCGTTTTTCCTGATTTAACCCTGGAGTAAAATTTGGTTTGTATTTTTCTTCATTTAGATAAAAAAGCAACGTGTTTTCATCTATTTCTGATAGCCAGTTTTTCTTGGGGTCCAAACAAATCTCCAAGGACTGCTTCTCTTTTTCTCCCAGCATTTCATTCTGACACATAAGAATGGCAGTGACACTAGGCACACAGCCATTCTGAAGATATACTTCCACTGCACTTTATGATTTAGCAATGGTGTGGCATTCTTTTACACTGTTGCTTTGGGTCATTATTTTCTTAGGTCTCAATGGGTTCTTCGCTAAGGACCACAATACCCCATTTACCCCATCAAGAAGGGGCGATAATCTCTTCAGGCAATTTGTCCCTATGAGGAAAGGTATTTCATTAATGGGTGTGACCAACACTTCCTGCCTCATCCGATGCTTCCCTATCTTTATGTCATCACCAGAAATACCTTTGAAATTGTGCACGGGGCCTTCATGTTGCCTAACCTTTACATGATTTAGTGGGGATCTCCCTTCATTGATACTTTTCACCAGTTCTTTTGACATTATTGTTGCTTGGGTACCAGTGTCAATCATTGCAAATGAATTATATTTCTCTTCACTAGTCATAGGAGCTCAGTACCTATCCTCAACCTTTTCTAGTACGCATAAAAAATGTGAATTTTTAGCAATTTCAGGACATACTTTTCTTTGCTCTTTTTCACTTTTTGCTAGGAAAATGGGCTTATGCCCACTTCATTTGGAATTTCTTTGTCTGTTCGCGTGGGCTCAGAACCCATTTGGAGTGTAGCCACCGACTGCCCTTCTGACTTGGGACCACTAGTGTTCATACCCCAATTTCACATTGTGCCATTCCCACTGTCTGGGTCCTCTCTGCTTACTTCCATATTGCAACCTATTGGCTGGGTATTTCCACAAGTGTCATGTGACAGCATGTCAGTTTTGGGTGCTTAACATTTCTGTTCCCTAAAACATCTGTGGTTCAAAATACTCTTCATGTGACTGACCTGCACCCGCCTTTTGGGTAATTATTCCCTCTGCATGGTTACCAACAGTATTTTGATTATCAAGGTAGGATAATTTATCTGTTGAACCTAATACTTCATTTTGTGTTTCATTTTCACATTGGATATTCTTTTTAAATCTGATTCTCTGTTCTTTGGGATTTTCTTGTTCATTTCCCCCTTTTTGTTTTCATCTTCACAGACCTGAATGGTCTGGTTCAACTCCAAATTGTACCACACTCCCTTTGTGTGTGTGTTATAATTCCCTGTCTCTCTTTCATTTGCTTGTTTTCTCATTTTTAAATCAGCAAGAAATTCAGTATTTTTATTCAAAGGCGATTCATTGGCATCTGTGTTTTCATCAGGGCAGAGGTGATTAACTAGTCACTTGTTGTCGCTATGCACAAGATCACTCCTATGGCCTTCTGCACCTTCACTTGGTTGTTGCTTTTGGACTGCAAATCATTTTCCTATCTGTTCAGACAACATTTTGATTTAGGCCTCTAAGCATTGAAACTTGGCCACGTCTCTGAATTCCTCTCTTTGGGGTCTGGGCCAATAATGATTAAACTCACCCTGGTTAGGCCTGTTCTGATATCTTTCAGGAGATTGATTTCTGTTTGTATTACCGCTAAATTCACGTGACACAGGAGGTGGAGAACGTGGAGTGACCATCCTTTGACCATGGTTGACCAGTGGTGGGGACTGATTATATTGGCGAGGTACATAATTCATATTTTGTCTTTCATTTGGTCGGAACTGTTCCCTATCCTGGTTTCCATTTTCAATTAATCTATCCACATATCTTGGTCTTTCTTGGTGGCCATACACCATTGTGCTAGGGTCAAATCTACTCTGGGCCTCTAGTGTTTGCCGTTGTACATTTGATTTTGATTGTTATTTAGGCCTGGCATATCATGGCAAAACCCCACTCTGGGAGAAATACGAAGCTATCTAGGCCTAATGTAAGAACTTCTATCACTGGGATCAATGGATTGGAACATAGGAGTTTGGGGTGATGTCCTCTGTGGAGGAATGCCCCTTTGATTAGGTGTCATGTCGTTCTTTGCCTGGGTTTGGGCCGATTCTAATGTCACCTCAACAGACTTTACCTCCAAAATCGCTTGTGTGGATTTCTTAGACTTTGGATTTGCCTCTTCCTTCTTAGGCCCCTCCTCTTTCTGACCAAATATCCCCTGTTCTTTTATCTATTCAAGTGTTTTTTCCCTGTCAAATTCAGGGATTAATCGGGAGGCAATTTCTTTTTGGAGCCCATAAAAGTATGAAGTTTAAAATTCGACAGCGTTAGGGTTAAAGGTCACATCAAAAAATGCTCTTTGTAAGTTTGGAAAGAACTGGCGAGCTCACTCATTTTGCTTGCTGTCAGCGTATAAGCTGCTTTCTTGGTTTCCTGTATAAACTGTAAGGTGACAATTGGTGTCTAATCTCCTTCTAAAAGTCTGCCAATGACAAAGTTTCCTATTCATTGAGACCACAAATGATACTAGCAGATGCTGCATCTAGAGTGAGGTGAAAGTACCGTCTATATTGTTCCCTAGGAATCTGAAGGTCTTTGAATATATAGTGAATGGCCTCTAAATGGTCTTCCATACAACACTCAGCTTCCCTTTTGAAGGGTTTTATCAAAGTCTTGATAGATGTCATAATTTTTAAAGGACTGCCAGGTGCATTCTGGTATGTGTCCTTTTGTCGCTCATTCCTGTTCTCTTGTGGGCAAGAATGTGTGTGACTATTTGCAGGTGATTCAGAACCCACCATTGGGTTATAACCAGGTCTAGCCATGTGGACATCTGCTGACACATTTCCTTGGCTAAGGCTGTGATCGAGTTCAACTCCAGTGAAATTAGTACCATGTCGCTTTTCCTGAGACTTGAGATTAATTATTTGCTGTTCCAGGTTCTTGCACTGTCCATGAAGCTGTTCTGCTTCATGACAAAGCAGATTTCTCATCCCTGTCCTTATGGATTATTGCATGTAATTCTGTGATTTGTGTCTGACAAGGATGAAGTGCTTTGGCTTTTTTTTCATTTTCATTCAGTAATTTAAATATCTCCTGTTCCATAGCATGGGATTCCTTATCTTTCTCCCTGTTATCTTCTCTAAGGGTTTGTATTGCGGAAACTACAACGTCGTTAGCTTGCCTTGTATCATCCAATATCGTTTTTAAATGGGTTAATTCTTACTCACTCTCATTAAGTTGTTTTTCTCTCTGAGCCAATTGGGTAGCAAGGTCTCTACATTTGGCTTTCAGTTCCGTGTCTAGCTCTCTCTGCTTTAATTCTGCTTTCAATTGCTGCACCTGATCACATTCATTGTCTAAATTGCAATTTAATTTGCTGATGACTTGACTGTGTCTTTCCCTTGTATCTTTATGGATCTGTGTAGCAGAAACCATTGTTTTGCGCACAGTCTGATGATGCAATTCTTCTCCTCTGTGCGTTCTGGTGTTCAGAATAGTCTAAGGAGAGACACCTGCACAATACTTCCTTCATCAAAAATACCTTCAAAGGCCTCTTTTTCTACTTCTGTACTAATCCTTCTTTTCCATGTTGTCACATTTTCTGAGGACCAGTGTGCATGAGCATAAAGCTACACCTCGAGGTAATCTGACAATTTAGAAAATTCAGCCTGAATCTGGCACACAGCGGTACTATTGCCAATAACACTATAACAAGAGTCGAGTGAGCGCACAGCACTGTACTCCTTCACAGCCCTAATTCAGAGAATGAGTGCACAATATGGCTATGCTTTATGATGCAAGGCCACGGCCAGTAATTATCTTTCACTTCCCAGCCAAACACACTAAAATGTTAGACAGTTTTGGGCTATAGTTAGTATATCATGGTATTTTGTGGTATTTTGGTTCTGTGTTATTTTGTTAGCTCTTAATGATATATTGTGGTAAACTTATTGGGGTATTTTTTTAGTGGTGAGACTGACTTGAGAGCACTGCCTAATAATTATGTTCCCAGGGACACTAAATAAAGAATTTAGCACGCGCTGAATAATTAACTCATGCCCTCCTGTCTACAATACCACTTTATGCTCTTGTGACTTGCATCCCAGAATACTTCGATCATACAAATGAAATACAAAACATTCATTCAGCTTCTCAGAGTAAACCAAATTATATTGACTAACTTTACTTTGATATTTTTCTCACTGCACGTTTTGCACCTCTATGCGTGCCACCCAATGAGACTGAGTGCAAAATAAATACACCTTTTCAAATCATTATTCTTTCTCAGAAACTAAAACTATGCAAATTACACACAATGGCGCGTGCACCCACAATGCAATTCAAACATAAGCAAAGTCTTTCCTGAAATGGCTTTCAACACTGTATTTGTGAAAATGCTCAGAGTTCTGCCGGTCATTGGCCTTGAACTTCGCAACAAAACTGCCAGAACCTCTGTCACTGTGAATTTTATTGCAGCACAACTTGGAGAAATATGAACACAGTTTTACATACACATTTCAAATGTTATTATGCAGTGACTACAAATGAAATGACTTATTTAACCTACGCTACCTAATATCAAACAGTGCTACCTAGTATCAAACATCCACTTTAACAGACTCCTCAATTAATGAATAATGACCTAGATTCAGCTTGCGATATTCCCCAACTCAGCCTGGATGTAACCCATGAAGTCCTTCCCCAGCCTTCTGCTTGCCGCGCTCAGGGTCAACCACAGATATGGGTCCTCAAGACTGCAGCTCTTCTGACGACTGCCAACCCAAGGAGCGAGACAAACAGCCCACAAGAGAGTTAGCCTGAAACACTGCCGGCAAGAAAACAGGTGACTCAGCCTGCCCAGGAAATAACTCTCTCCCAATCTTTCTGCTCCCTTTGCCAGTGAGTGAGTGACCCAGCCCTTTCTGCTTCAACTCTTTTTCTAAATCTCATTTGTCATTCAAAGAACCTCCCCTTGACAAACTGGCACATTAAATAGCACATGATTTCCTTTGTGCCTTTGACCAAGATTCAAACTGCAGCGCTGAAGAGAAAATGTTACAATCATCTGGTGCTCTTCTCCCTTTTTCATAAATGAACAATCGAGCCAGTTTGAATAAATTAACTTGCACCCAAAACCTGTCATGTATTCACTGCAAAAAAATCTGATTCTACATTTCCTACATTTCCAGTTAGCTTTGCACCATTCAAATATCTTGACATTTTACGAAATGGCCCACTTTGCCCCTACACAGCAAATTTTTGCACTCATAAGTAATGGCCTCAATATTAGTAGGGGAGTAGGTTATTGGGTCTTGGAATATTAGTAGAATTAGTATGTTAATTTTGTTTCATTGCATTTAGTCCATTTCTGTGGTGTAAATGATAAAACCTGTTAGGCAGGGTCAAATTCAAATTGGCTGGCATGTCCTTTTTGTGACACAATATTAGGCACTGCTTGAAGCTCGCTCATGAGTCTCACACCCTTGTCCCTAGTTTAAACTGAGATCTTTGCTAAAATGTGGATGATGAAATGTGGAGGTACCCTTGTTGAAATTTAGAATAGGGAAAAGTATTTCCCAACAGTGGTCTGACGTTGTTCCTCACACCTGGCTTTTGTTTTGCCTACGTGCTGCTAACAAGCTGAATGTCCAAGTTTGGGAGAGGATGCCAACCAATCATGAGGGCCTATGTAGCAGTGTACCATACATTGTTGCAGAAGCCAATCTGTTGCTGTTATTCTGCTATTAATCTGTATTATACGCAGTAAGAGGAAGTTCAAGTCGGGTCTACCTGATTAGGAGTAGCCAATTATGTTAAGGGAACATAGAGTTTAAGTACATATGTTCCCTTAACCAATCTCTCCTTTCGATAGATTTTTACAGTTTGCCGCCTAGGATGACGTCATAGCTGATGTACATCGAGGTATAAAACCTTTTTGTAATCGAAATGTAGATGAGTGCAATCTGTTTGTTCACCAGGTTTCACTACTTTTTTTGAGCTGATAATAAAGTAGAATTTTGCCATATTGTCTGAGCCTGTCTGGGTATTTGGGACTGAGATCGTTTATTGGTAATTACAACACTTGGAACGCTCCATGTGCGACTGCCTATTTTGGTAGCAGTGCGGATGGTTCTGATCAAGTCTCCTGGGCCCAGATCCATATTCTTGGTTTTTGATGTCTTCCACCATTAGCCAGACAATTGCAGAGTTTCCCGTGGAGAATGAAGAAAAGGCACATGTGTGAAAAAGAGTCGGTCGGCAGGTGCCCCTTTGATTAAATTCCTGTCCGGTCCCTGCAAGCACCCCACAGACAGAAGGCAAAGCTGTTGATTGGGGAACAGTCGATACCGAGGGGCTCGAGCTGAGCAACGTAAAGCATTGAAAGTGGCAAAGAAAGGGGAGGGATTGTATTATAAGTGTAAATATATATAGTAGTAACATAGGGTATTTTTAGGGATTCCAAAGGAAGGCCGAGATGAAGAATGCGTGCCAAACTCCAAAATGGGGTAAGTTTGAGATGAGATACATTTACAGTAAAGGAAGGCAATTGCATAAAATAAAAAAGTGTACAGTTGTTTGGGGTTATTAATATGTCAGCATAAAACCTTTATGGTGTTTAAACTAGGAAGCATAACACCAATATTAAATATCTAATTGGTTATGAGACTCTATAATCAAGTGATTGATGTCAACCAGGGAGGGGTAAAAGTTGAGAATAAAAGCAGATTCTTAGAGTGTTAATAATAGAATAGCTGGACAACAAGAGTCAATAGGACTATTAAAGGAATACAGAGAGCACTGTTATTTTTAAAATTGGTTAAACAATTGTGTTTTGGAAATGGGCGGCCATTGATGGTGCTTGCCCAAATTGATTATTGTGGTGTATTTGATTAAAGTAATAAAAGAATAAAACGTCTGGTAAGTACTGACAGTCAAAAACGACTTGTCACCATGGAGGACACACCACTGCAACACCTGTGTAAGACATTACTGCACTACACACCCAAGATTAGGAAGTACCATTCTGAGTGGGTAAAAGGCACGGCTGACAAAATGTATATGCCTTGGCCTCAAAAAGGTTAATTATCAAGAACGTATTGTAACACATGACAACATACTTACATACAGGATATATGGGGAAGAAGTTACAGAAAAGGGTAGCCATTTTATAGCTACAGAAAACGTATCAGAGCGAGAAGGAAGACCCGCTCGAAAAGGAGTGGATGCTTAATCAGCATGAAGTGCACGACGAAATACCCTCAGCTCCTCTTTCTCCATTTGAAAATAAGAGCACAGGTACCAAAAAACAGGGATTCTATACTTTAAAGGAGTTAAAGGCAGTGGCAGGGTATGTTAATCCGACATATGAGCCCCCTGCTTATAACAGTGAAGACAACATGGAAGAAAGCAAGATTAAAGAACGTAAATATATGTCAACACACAATGAATATAAAGAGCATGATGAAAGAAGGGACAGACAGACAGAGATAGAGGAAGAAGCTAGGAGACACAAAGAAGGGAAGAATATAGCCAAGGATTTAACAATAGTGTAGAAGGAGTTCATCAGAGGATAGATATTACGCAAGTTAGACGGAAAGGGCATTGATCGCATTAGAAAAAGAGAAGAAAGAGAGGAACGTGACAAGAAGGAAAAGGAACAAAAATATAGCATACAAAGAGGAGAAGGAGAGAGAGAGGAAGCAAAAGGAAGAATGAAGAAGGTATGAGGAACAAAAGAAAAAGAAAGAGAGATTAGAGAAGAAAAAACAGGATGAAATTGAAACACAGAGATGGAAAGAATACAGGTTGCAAAGAAGGCGAAAGGATGAAGAGAAAAGGGAGCTGAGAAGAAGGGAAGAAGAAATTAGAAGTAGAGGACAAAGGGATGAAGAAATAGATCACTTGGTTAATAGATGTATAGTGCCAATCGATGCACAAGAATAATGGAAAGAAGATGGAGGGTCACAACAGCCCTGCAGTGAGTTGCAAGGGATACCAAGAATACAGACATGGGCTGATGAGCATGGGGCAGAAGACATAGGGAAAATGATTGGGGATTTATTGAAGCAAATGAGGAATAAAGATGGTTATAAAACCAAATGGAGAATCATAGGATCTCCACCAAAAGAAAGAGAAGGTAGATTGTATGACATAAAAATGAGACAAGAAGGAAAAGGAACAAGAGAGAGCATACACAGAGGAGAAGGAGAGAGAGAGGAAGCACAAGGAAGAACGAAGAAGGCATGAGGAACAAAAGAAAGAGAAAGACAGATTAGAGGAGAAGAAACAGAATGAAATAGAATCACAGAGATTATAAGAATACAGGTAGCAAAGAAGGCGAGAGGGAGAAGAGAAAAGGGAGATGAGAAGAAGGGAAGAAGAAATGAGAAGTAGTGGACAAAGGGGTGAAGAAATAGATCACTTGGTTAATAGATGTATAGTGCCAATCGAAGCACGAGAACGATGGGAAGAAGAGGGAGGGTCACAACAGCCCTCCAGGGAGCTGCAAGGGATACCAAGAATACAGACATGGGCTCATGAGCATGAGGCAGAAGACATAGGGAAAAGGATTGGGGATTTATTGATGCACATGAGGGATTGAGATGGTTATAAAACCAAATGGAGCATCGCAGGATCTCCACCAAAAGAAAGAGAAGGTAGATTGTATGACATAATAACGGACAAGCATAGAACGCTGTCCTTAAGTAGACTCAATCTTGTTGAGATAAGGGATGACAGCCATACAAGCAGGGGTATAATGATGTCAGGCAAAGAAAAGGAGGACAATGAAAAAGCACAAAGAGAAGGTGCATGTGGTGTTTTCAATAGACCAAAGCACAGAAACAGGGGTAAAGTGGTCAGATTTAGAAGATCCTAAAGAAAAAACACCAGAACCGACACCATATACTGAACGACTACAAGCATGGCTGCGCAGTGCAGGCGATATATCCCTGCCATATGTAAGTAGATTAAGGTCATTGCAAGGACAGAGATGCACAGACAAATCAAGCCCCACCTGCAAGAAGTGTAGGTGGGTACGAAATTGTGGACTAGGATTTACACAATTCCCATTATTAGAAAAAAGAGGAGAACAACCACAATATATTCTGTGGCCTCAAATGGATAAAGACAATTTGAAATGTAAATTACCTAGTTTGACTGCAGGTGCAGAAAAATAGTTTTATGAATTAGAAAGAATGACGTTAGTAGTCGGTGACATAAAAGACCTGCTAGCAGCCCTTCTAGGTGAGAGAGCCCACGCCATTTGGATATGCGCAGGGTATGCAAGTGTCGCAACACAAAACACAACACACAATGGAGTGCCATTTAATAATTGCAGAGCCGTTGTATGGAGGGCACTTAAAGTACAATATCCTGAAATGTAAGACATGGATGTCATTATGACAAGGAAAATGGGGGAGGATGAAGATCCTGCTGCCTTTTCTCAAGAGATTCAAGGACATTGACGTCTTGAGATGAGAGACATATTTTATGTCAGGAACTGACCCAACCAGTGCAGTAGCAAACAAAGAAACAGGTAGGGATGGAAGTGAAGCCATGGCCATACATATAGTTGACTATTGTACATCATTGTTAATTGTTACAAGAAAAAAAATAAAAAGAAGGCATAGAGCAAAAAGCAGGAGGGGGCAAAGTTGATTCAGAAAAAAATATCAAATTCACCATGGAAGCAGCAGTGTTGACAAGCAGTGAAGTTGTGGTAACACGAGCGGCACCGTCAGAGCAGCCAAGCAATATAGGGCATCCTATAGATCAAAGTGGGTATACTATTTGGCCATGAGCTAGGGGGAATGAACCTAGAGGAGAATGAGGTGGATTTCAAAACCCTCGAGGAGGAGGATTTAATGAAAGACAGCCACAGCAATACTGGAATTGTGGGAGGATAGGTCAGAGGGCTCGATCGCGTAGAATCAGAGGTGGCATGCAGCATAACTGGCAAGCTCCAAGAGGGGGGATGTGCTATTCTCCACAGTGCAATACAGAGCCACAAGAATATGATGCCCAAGATGCCCACGCAGAATCCGACATGTGCGCAGAAAATACATCAAGCACAGCAAGTTCCATTTCTAGGGCAGTCACCACTAGGGCAACCACAGCAAGCGCCTATGCACACATAAACCCAGTAAGCACAGATACAACAAGCAATAGTGCCACCGTGGAATGTGAATACAGGAGTCCCACAAACATCCCATCCACACCCAGGATAGGGAGTGTGACCGTGATAGGAGGAAATCCTTTCACATGTACAGAGATGAACTTATATCCACAATAGGAAAGCCCACAGAGTGACCTGATGTGTTCAGTACTATCATTGACACAAGAATCCCCAAGAGGAGCCAAGTGTTAGGGTAAAAATAGGAGGCAAGACATTTTCATTTATTGTAGACACTGGAGTGACTTGTTCCTGTGTTCAAGAGAGGAAGTATCCCATGTCTGGCATTGCCATGAATAGGCAGGGATTCTGCGGGGCTATGAGCTTAGTTCCTTTCACTGATGAACTTCTAATCTCTATAGAACATGACGTGTCTATGCCACTATTGTATTTTCGGCAAAGACCAGTTAATATATTAGGACGTAACTTTACTGACAAAGGGATAGTGTGTTACACTCCAGGGATACATTATTTGAATGTAAGAGAGTTCATATTCGCATTTACAGGACAAAAGGTATTACAAGGTGTCCCTTTAGATCCAGAAGTATTTTTGTATGGAGTGAATATTTTGTTGACATGGCCACCTAGACTGATAGGTAGAGTATTGCAAATACTTGATGAATTATTGTTTAGGCCAGACATACCTATGGATGATGAAGAAGAACAGGTTATTGCTTTAGAACTATAAGCAGAAGTGGTAGGAAAGGAAAGTGTGGTTGTCAATGGGGCAGATGATGAGTGAAGAGGATGGGGAGCAGTATAGCTCTTGGTGAAGGATACAGAGTAACAGATTTGACAGATGAAGAATTGCTTAGAGATGATTATTCAGCTGATGAGTCTCATGTATTGGATTAAAGTTGAGAATAGGCAAATGCTGCAGAGAATAGCACTGATGAAAAAGAAAATGTCATTTTTCAAGGAAGATTTGAAAAAGGTGCCAAGCATCTTATGGACTAGCAGTCCATATGACGTGAGCCTATTGAGTAGAGCAGGAGCAGTTAAAATAAAGCTCAAGCCATGAGCAATTCTACCACAAGCAAAGCGGCATCCCATGTCTAGAGAAGCAGATGAAGGTTTATTTGAAATCATTTTCACTTTAGTACATCAGACAATATTGGCACCATCAGAATCCTTATGTAACACAGCTGTGTACCTCCATCTCCTAAACAATATAGTCAAAGCAGAGTGTCCTCTGGTTCTGAATCCAGCTATGATATGCCACTGCCAAGTATTTTACAGTAATAGATTTAAAGCACACATTTTTCTCAATTCCTCTTCATGGTGACTCACAGGATTTGAACTCATTTCTGTATAGAAGCCAGTGCTGGAAACACTCAAGATTGCCTCAAGGGTACTGTGAGTCCCCCATGATCTTTTATAGTGTCCTACAGATGGACCTGGGAACTTACAACTCAAGAGCACAATAATTCAGTATGTAGATTATATATTAGAGTGCAGAGAAACAGATGAAAAGTGCAGGAACGAGTCTGTTGAACCAATGATCATATTAGCTGAGAAAGGATATAAAGTACACAAAGAAAAATTCCAATATTGTCAGGCAGAAGTCCTGTATATAGGACAGCTAATCTCTCAAGAAGGGATAAAAGTGACTCCTGAGAGAGCAGAAGCAATCATGAAAACTCCAACACCAGAGACAGTGAGGGAAATGCAACAATTTCTAGGCCTATGTAATTATTGCAAGGCCTGGGTTTTGATAACAGTACATATATTCAATCACTTTTAAAATGACTTAAGGAAGCACAGGTAGACAAAAGTAAGATATCATGGACAGCTGAGATGACTGAAGGATTTGAAGAATTAAACAGGGTGATTTGGACAGCCCATGTGTTAGGAATTCCAGACTATAATGTAGAGTTCTAGCTATTCTCACACTCAAGAAGTTAGTACTGCTTAGATTCTGTCTTATAAGAATCATCATTGTACAATGGAAGAGGACAGCAAAGAAAGCTATTGGGATGAAGATAATGATAAATGTGAATGCTGAGACTGAGAACCACATACAGACTGAAAGCACCCCATGAGGACCTGAAAGGAAGTCCCCTGGAACCCCCGAGAATGAGGTTGTATTACCCTAAGGATCATAAGAACTGTGTAAGACATTGGGCATTCTGTCAACCAAATAGTGAGTGTTGTCATATGACCTGGAGTGCGGCTGAGCACATAAAGAATACAGGTGACCTGAGTGGGGTGACAAAGATATGGATTCCGAAGAAAGCAAAGTGTGAAGAAAAGGTGAAGAAGATTGTGGAGGTGGCTGAGGACTCGACCAGAGGGGAGAATGTAGAGAGGCAGATGTATACGTCATCTCTAGTGCCTGCCCCTCACATCCGTTATTTTGGAAGAACAAGAAAGCACTGTGTGTGACTCCAGGTAATATCTCAATACTGTACCAAAAATATGACAGACATTATACACTTAGACAATCATCAAATGTACCCTCACCTGATGAGGTGGAAGGATGTCTGACATACTCCACTGAACATAGAAGAGTTATAAGTGAAATCAGGCCCGAGTAAAATGACGTCATGAAGAAAGGACACTAGGAGGCATTGAAACGATATACAAATACTTAAAGAATGAAGATGTAACTGAAGTAACAAGAGAAACATGCATGCTGATACGAGGAAATCATATCCACTAAGAAGATAAGTAAGAAGAGAATAGGCAAATGTATATACGCAGAAACACGAGGTAGATGACACATATAGAAGCTTGTTGTAGGAGAAAATATAAAGCGAGTAAAATGGCCATGATGGAATGATGGATGACAGTTTTGTATAATACTAAGCTAAGAAGCCTAAAGGCGGGAGACCAAAGCAGCAGAATTTACAGGCACTGTAAAAAAGCTTCATGCGAGGAACATAGAATATCTGTTTGGCTTGGGATCAAGGATGCCACATCAAGAGGTAACTGCAAGGCACAAGGGGAGTAAAAAAGGATAAACTACATGCGCATTACATATTTCTCTTAGATTAAGTAAAGGAGAAAACATTTGCAAGTGGCAAGTATTGAACAATTAACAACGCAGAAAACATATGCAAGATGGGCAAACAAGTCTCCAGAGGCCCAGAGGAGTAATAACACCCAGCTTAATTGAATTAAATAGCATCAAAAAAAGGTCGAAATGGACAAAATTGTGGTATCCACACACGTGGTGCAAGACTCGAAAACAAGGCCTATTCAATAAGCTCCAACTAAAGATAGCAATGTACCTAAACTCCCTTAAAGGTACCAAGGAAGAGAGCAGTCAGCAAGGTCAACTACAGAGAAGAAGCCTTGGCTTAGGGCCTAAATGATGAGAGATGGTAGGCCAATTGACCAGGTGGACAGTGGTCTGATGCTGTTCCCTGCACCTGGTTTAATCTATCTTATGTGCTGCTAACGAGCCGAATGTCCAAGGTCTGCCAACCAATCATGACGACCTATGTAGCAGTGTATCATACATTGTTGCAGAAGCCAATCCGTTGCTGTTATTCTGCTATTAATCTGTATTATACGTAGTAAGAGGTAGTTCAAGGTATGGCTACCTGACAGGTAGTAGCCAAATATGTTAGTAACACCTAAATAAAATATAAGTATATATGTTCCCTTAACCAATCCCTCCTTTCTATAGGTTTTTACTGTATGCCAGGTAGGATGAGATCAGAAGCACCTCATGGATCTTCCGGACAAACCGGTCAGCTTTGTGCTAAAAGAAAATTATCATGGAAAATGTCATAGGGTACACCACTGCTAAGACAATGTCACATAAGACGAAACTCATTTCTATGATGACACTGCGAAGGAGACCCAGTTGAGAATATTCCAATATCTTTTATTTTGGTAGAGAAAGTTTGGAGGTGGGCGTTCAGTAGCCAAAAATGGAGCCTTTTAATCTCCAACAGGCAAATCTACATTAGCGGAACGATTGTTTACTAAGGCATGATTCTCTTTTCTATTTAATTTCTACATTTTCCATTTCGATGTTTCTGTTTCTAAAGGTGGTCTGCTGGCAGCCTTAGAAATGCCAATCAGCAGCACTGGCTTCCTCACCACCAGTGCACCTGAGAAAACTGATTGACTCCCACCAGCATTATATTGTGGTCTCATTAATACCCTGAGTACTTATAACCCAAAACTAAAAATGATAAATTGGACTTTCCATCAACTAATACAGTCTAAAAAATAAATAAACCACCAGGAAGAATGCACACATCAGAAATTATCTCTCCAAATTCCAATAGCCAAGAAGCTACAAAACAATTGATAAAGACTACATAGACACATTAGTAGCCATCCTATATATCACAAATCGGAAATTGCAGTTGTGGGTGCAAAAACAACAATTACATGCATAAAGCTCCAACAGTGACTAAAACCACCAAATGTACATATAGCTTTGCAAGGAATGGGCTGCCTTCTCTATTTTACCTAATTGCCCTATCGGTAACAACAGCGTTGTGCTCTACGGTTCATAATGAATGCATAAAAACTTCATAATAATGAAAAAATGACAATTTTCCCTCGCAAAATAAGAGGGATTTAAACCCTTTGCAAAGGAATAAAATGACACTCGGAAATTGACAAATAAATAATTAATGTGTGGTTAAAGGTATGAGGCACATATGATTTCTCACAAAGTCAGTAAGGCATAAACACTAGTAATCACAAGACAATGGATCAGCAAAAGACATACAATTCTAAAACAAGTGGAAAGCTAGACCATGCTGGAGCCGAATTCACACGTTAGAAAATTGCATTTTTTTCAATTCCCGTTTAAAATGACACAAATGAATTTCATGAAAAGTGGGTGAAATGCTTGGATTTCGAATGCGGTTTTTGGGCTGGGGATAGATGTATATCACAGGGACAATATAGAGGTGAATGGATGTCTCTAGTTACAAAACTGGGTAATATATGCAAGATAGAAAGAGGTTTGATTTGGGTAAAAGGAAGCTGTTTAAGAGAAAGGATAATCTGCTGAGAAAAGTACAGGTTTGACCTAATCTACATTATCAAGACTATATTAATAAAGATGGACACAGTAAGATCCAAGGTTGATTCGTGACTTCAACCCTGTCACTCCAGTGTTCAACCTTATGCGGAAATTACTTTAATTATTCCAAATATGACTGAGGGTTTATGATTGAGGCAGGACAAAAAGGAATAGGAAAGTCGCACTTATGTGTGGAGATAGATGACAAGATGCATAGAGACTTCTAATAGTTTTAACAAGTTACCAGGGTATGGATAGGATTGCTTAGAAAGTGGAATAAAGACAAAATTGTCAAGATGGGGAGACTATGGGCCTCATTACACGGATGGCGGAGAACCATGGCGCTATTAGCGCCATGGTTCATGCCGGTAAAATACCGGCACCGCCTTGGCAGAAAGGGGAATCACCGCCCCATTCCAAGGTTGGCGGGGCGGTAATTCCCCCTTCCACCATTGTCCTTCCCCATTCCCATTTTTGCCCCACAGGGCTGAATGGGAATGGGGATGGCGCTAATTACGGTACTGCAAATTGCGGTACCGTAATTAGCTCCCTGGGTCCATTTGCGGATTGGTTTTTAACACCTGCAAAAAGCAGGCGTTAAATCCTCCAACCCGCAAAGGGACCTCGTAGTAAGGCGGTAAGGATTTACCGGTACCAGTATTTTACCGGAACCGGTAAATCCTTACCGCCATCCGTGTAATGAGGCCCTATGTGTTTCTGTGGGATGGGCATTATACTCACAGTCCACTTTTGAATCTGGGATTTTTGAACAGTCAACAGGTTCTGGTCACAAAAAATTCTGGTCACCGGATAGCGGACTCTCCTGGCAAAAGACATCTGGGCAAGGTCTGGTCACCGGATACTAAAGGTCAGCGGGCATGCAGATAGTGGCAAGAAGCTGGTCTGGTTTCAGGATGCTTCCCAGAAAGGGTACCACAGCTTTTCCAATTTTTAATGGAATTTTAGGGGGATTTTCTGAATATAGGCCTTTGCTGGAGTAGAGTCTGCTATGCTTTGGCCTGGCAGTGAAATCTGGAATCAGCTATGCTTTGGCTTTGCAGTGGGCTCTGGAGTCTGGCAGGATGAATGGAAGATCAGGAATGCAGCACAGGAAATTAAGGAGAGAGTGTCTAGAGTCTTGTCAGGGACTCTTATTTATAATGCATTGTGACATCATAAACTATATGGTGGGTCAGGTTTTGCTGATCAGGCCTCTAAACAACTGGATAGGACAATCAATGTTGGTTACCTCCTCTAGGAGGTAACTCAGTTTATGAAGTTGCAATTTATGAGATGAAAAGACTTCCCACAGACCTTTTTGCCCTCAATTGTAAAAATCAAACTGAACATAATTTACACATCTGTACAGTTGTGGCATTTTAACCAATTACATAAGCAGATTACATATTTTGTGTAGAGCATAGCTGCCCAATCCTCCAGTTTTTGAGACATTGTTTCGCCCTTTTAATATTTTGTAGTCATTTTGAGTATGAAATATTCGGTCTAAAATTCTATAACATTATACATCAGTGTGGATTATCATAAGGTGAAGTCTATGACGTCTTAAATGAAAACCCATAAAATCACATTTAAACTGTTAACTTTTCACATTTTTGTGGCAAAGATAAAAGTCTTACAAGTTATATTTACTAATATAGTCTTTGGAAGCAAATGTTCAGTATTGTTCCCCATATACGGGCATAGCTCCAAGCTACCCCCCTCAATCAAGGGGTGTCATGAGTTTTTTCCTTGAAGCTTCTTGTAGAAGTCACGGGAGGTGTGATTTTTCACTTCGCACATCCATGTCCCAGAAATCCAATTGTAAGAGTCTGGAGCACAGACCGAAGTCTGTAAAGGTAGCAAATATCACTTGTGTGTCCTGGATCTACTGTGGGGCCCTTTTGTTGGTAGCATCCTCCCAGCAGAAACCTATTTTGGGCTGATTTTTCCCCACATAGCCACTGCAGTTTGATTTATTTTATTTACTTTTGGTCTGAATTAGAAGAAACCCTGCTGAATAAAACTATCTCATAGATGTATTTCACGGCACAATCCCCTTTCACATCGCTAGGCAAGGATACGTTTTTGTTTAACATAGTACTTTTAAAACAGGCATTTTCTTCATTGGTTTGCAAACACCCATTTTGACACATGAGGTGAAAGCTAGCATTTTCCTTTCAAATTCAGTTTTTCTATCTGGATTCCCACATTGTTCTGTATCCATAGTTAGTTCCTTGTATACAACAGTCTGTAGAAGGCAAAGGTCTCCTGAAATTGTCATGTGCACAGAAAGCTAATATTTGTTTTCAACCAGTGATTTTTAACATTTTGTAGCAAAAGTTTAAGTGCTTTTCCGTGCAGCTGAAGTAAAGCTTTTGTTGATTTTCTCATATTTGGCTGGCACAGCCTGCCATTCAGGAATAATGCTCTTTTCTGATGGAGCACAATGTGACTATGGCTGGGCATGACAGGGTCTTTTTGATAAAGGTAGTGTGATGAACCGGGAAAATTAGCATTAGAGCGGCATCATTTTAAAGGTGAAATATTCCCTTTTTCAATAGGAACTTTGGGCTTGCAGCTAAGCAGCGCTGATCTTTCACTCCATTTCTTTAAGACAAACAAGAACACACCCTAGTAGCTTTTCTCAGGTGCTTTCTGTTCCATCTTGCCGAATGGTGCTTGGCAAACAGTGCAGCCCTCCTTTTTTCACTGCAAAACGCAGTTTTGGTGCGAGTCAGTGGTGCTCAAAGGAGACAGCGCAGCCATTTTGCTGTTTCTGCTGAAATGCAACTTTGTTGATGTGGGGAAGTACTGCTGAATGGGTAAATATATCCCACAATACATTGGATCTTCTGTTACTTTGATGCCACAGCCCTGAATCCACTTTTATGGATATTCTGACAGTATACCAACCCGCAAAAGACCTTTCCTGATGAAGACAAGAACTTGATAACTCACCGCCTTGCTTAAATCCTTTGGTTAGTGGGAACATATGTTTTAATATTCTGTACAAAACCCTTCTTCAGACTCAGTCATTGGCAATCGTACAGTTCTGGGCTGGGCTGTATTCTACATGAGCCCACCCACACTGGCGGCCACATCTTGTCTATTTCTTATTGATACAGCGCTCTGACCCTTTGGTATCTAAGTGCTCTGCTAATCCAAATTAAATCACAGATAGTCCTTAAAAACAACAGGGTTGTTAATCTATTGCAGAATGTCAATGAATCTGCTATGCCACAGACCTCTAGGGGCATCTTGGACCACTATTTTTCTCCCTTAAACTCTGGCATTTATTGGATCCAGATTTGTCAGTTTGGAGGGATAGATTACAGTGAAGGTTTTTTTTTTTATAATCCTTCTTAGACAATTCCCATTCCATTTTGTGCATCTTATCCTCCACTCAAGACACAAATACGACCGTAGAAGAAAGCCAAGTTTGAGTATTTGTCCCCTAACTCGACAAATGGCCCCTACTGGGCTCTATGAAGCATTGCTGAATTCTTTTCACCGATCTACACTTTCACAGAATTTTGTGTACCTCTTTGACCACTTTTCTTTGGTGCAAAATGCGGTGGGAGACCCCTTGAAACTCCCATTATACTCAAACCCACCCCTGCAATACATCTGACTCTAACTTGCCATCTGCATTTTGTGGCTAAAGTGGTAAAGAAGTTGGCAAAAATGCCTTTGGTGAAAGTGTAGGTCGGCAAAAGTGGGAAAGTGCCCCCTACGACTGTGTGCAATCTTGACTCCACTCTTTCTGTATAGTGCACTAACCTAAATACTGCCATTGATATTTGAGCTCCCAAAAACTATTAGACCCAAGGGTGAAATCCAACAAACATATTAACTAGTTTTCTGAAGCTCTTCCCACATTCTTCTTATATGTTTTCTTTCTTGAATGAAAATGGCGATCCACCTATAATTACATTCTAGTGAATAAGTGGCCCATCTACCCAGCAAATGGGGTTATAAATGTATGATTTTGAATCCTAAGAACCTTGTTGAGATCTCGCATGATGCTCAGTCTCGCGAGACCTCGCACGGAACCCAGAAGAGCCGGGTAACGAGAGCGCAAAGTAGCGCATGAAGGAGCAGAGGACATGGAGCAGGTCTAGCTCCCAGTGCTCCCATCCTGAGAGACTTTACAGCACTGCACCACCCAGAACAGTTGAGGGCCAGTTGCCCATGGACTTAATGCCATACATGTCTGTATGCCCTGCATTGCTGGTACCAGTTCAACAATAAATAGTTAAGCTTGTTACACAGGAACTTCCTGCCTATTATTTCACTATATATTTGGCGACGAGGATCAGGACTTGAACCCACGCAGCGCCATGCAAGGAGCAACTTCACCCCACCTTTTCTACAAACACCAGGTAGGCCTACCATCCATGGCCACAATGGCAACCCCTGTTTACTACATACCTGGAAGCACTGGAAGGTGTGGGGCACACGGCGGCAAGGCGCATAGCCATGTTATTGAATGCGCTAGGCATGGAAGGCCAGAGGGTGTTTGCAAGCCTTACGTCTGAAGTGGTGACTGGTGATAACGGTATAACGAGGCTGACAGGAGAATAATAAAACGATTTGCCAACAAGGAAAATACTGTTTTGCACAGGATGCGGTTCTACGGTCTCAAAGGATAAGGCAATGATTGGTCGAGAATGAATGGCACATAAAATAGATTCCAGAAATGTCTTTCAAATTTTCACATGCAATTCGGATTCTGAAGCATCTCAATTGGATCAAAACGGAGACATGGATTTAGTTTAAAACCAATCCAGCCAATCCTAAAAGTAAACAAGAACAAATTTACCAACTACAGCCTTTCCATAAACACTGGCAATGCATTAGTCTTGGTTACTGTTTTCTCCCTATCAGTTTTCCAAGCGTTGAATGCTTAAGTGCCCTGGGCAATCCTATCATTCCAATTGAAGAGGCAAATAAATTAGGGATTGTTTTTTTGTCAATAACCTTTTCATCAGCCCACAGATACATACATTGACCAGAAGCACCTACTGCTGACTTCATCTCCTCAGAACAAATTCTTCAAAAGAGGACACATTGAATTAAGGCAAACCCTAGTGCTCTCTACAATGGCCTATTGAAAGGGTGTCTACTTGAGCCTTGTAAATAAATTGCTTTCAAATGATAAATGAAGGGTGCCCTTGTTGCATTAGAGGGGTGTTATGTGTCACATCCCACACAGCTGCCCGCAGCATGTGCGATTGTTATTCCAGAAGTTGCCCAGGTTTCTCAGTGGCTTGGGGTTGGAAGTGCTAGAGGTAGAGTGTCCAAAGAATATACTTTTGCATTATCATTGAACCGGTTCACCTGCTTTAGCCAGCCAGGCCTAAGCTCTAGCCACACCCAATGGGTCCGCATAGTCAATATAAAAAAACTGTTTACAAGTCCTTGCTTCTGCACTGGAGAATTATATCCCCCAGATCACTTTTAAAAATCTGTGTCTGGTATTGGGAGGAGACTTTAGTGCGAAGTTGTGTGGAGAACCGGGCAATATGTTGTATGACGAGATGGAATATGTGGTGGCAGGGATTCCACCTCCAGTCATGATGGACCCTGGATTATGTGCAGAGGGGCAGAGGTTATGGCACTATCTCTATGATTGAGGATTGCATACTGTAAATGGCTGACTCAGTGGTGACATTCTAGGCAGGTCAACTTTCTCCCCTGCATGAAGTATCTCCACCATTGATTATTGCTGTGTCCCAGTGAAGATTTGGGGTGTTCTGATGGGGTTAAAAGTTGTGGATAACATCCATAGTGACCACATTACAAGTCAAGCTTGATATTGGACTGGGCCACAGAGATGTCTCTCTTGGACAGACCGATTTTCCAGATGTATTTCTGACTTGTCTTCGGATGTGGGCTCAGGTGGAACAATGATTGGGGAACTACTGAGAAAGGCTGTTCTATCTAGCTCACATGAACTGGAGGCTATACTATCGAGAACTGGTCTCATTCACTCTTACCAAAGACTCTGTTATTTGTGCAAGGTCCCCTTTTAAGAAGGTTTTGCCCAAGAGAAAAAGGTTAATTTGAGATCAGGCATAGGACAAATGGGTCAGAGCTTCCCAGGTTAGTGACATCAAATATCTTGGGGAAATTGGGAATTATGACCCATTTTACTAATTGAATCAGAAGGTCCTGGTCTCTAATGTATCAGACCTGACCTGATTGGATCACTTCTCATCTTTATATAGCACACTTTGAGGGGAAAAATATCATAGCCCTGTTACCCTAGGGATAACAGTGAATGTGTGGGGGGGGGGGGTCATCGCTGCAAGGATTGTTTCTCAGTGGAGGAAATTACATTGATTGACTGTTGACAAAAAAACAGGAACGACCTAAGCCAGAATTGGTTTTCGTTACCAAGTACTCGATCCAGAGTCGGCAAATCAGAGATAGTGTTCTAAAAAGATGGACCATTTTACAGAATGATCAAAGAACCAAATAACTTTTTGCACAACCACTAGTGTTTGCGTATCAAAAAAGTAACAAGTTATGATATTTACTGGTTGATACACACAACAGAAAATTGAAACAAAAAACAGTTGACAAATTTCCTGGAAGACATCCATGCATGAGTTGCGGCAACTGCAACAATATCATTAAAGGGCCTTACATATCACACCCGAGGACAGGAGAGAAAATCCAGTTAAAACAACATGCTACGTGACTGTCAGAAAATGTAATTTACGCAATTAAATGCCCATGTGCTAAGTATTACGTGGAGGAGTGTTAATGACTTCAATCAAGCACTCCAACTAAGTCAATGCCTGGTCTGGGATGCGTAAGGGAAGTCCTTATTTATATATTTTTATGACAAGTTATAATCTGGATGATAAACCCTTATATAATGCCCCTCTCTTTGAATCCCCCTGACCTCACTGAGATAGGAAGTAGGTTTGTTTTGCAAATGAACAGATTTATTGAAATATTAAACAAGATATATATATCACACTTTTATAATAATTAATATTTGATAGCACACTTATGAATTTGACAGTGATCAACAATGGATACTATTACAATGGTACGCCCTTTTAATCACTTAGGAGTTGGTATAGAAAGGATAAGGTAGCAGAGAATGCTTTTATGGTTTCAAGGAAAAACAATGATGGAAAAGAATTCAACACAGGAATAACCTTGATATGATTTCAACAAAAGACAATGTAATCACTTTTCCCCTTGTGGCAATTCACTCCCCCTCCCATGCAATATAAAGAGATGTAAGGAAAGCACACAGTTTTCAGGAATACAATCAAATGCAATACCAATTCAGTTCCCCCCTAGCAAGCTTAGAGCAACTGGTATGCTTTGAAAACATGCAGAAATATTTTGAATGGGATTTGCAAAGAAGTGAAAACTATGCTAAAATGATTTTAATTCCCTATAGGAGATTCAGGGTAGGTGACAGCTACTTGAATTAGTTCAGGTCAACACTAGCAATGATTCATGAGGGATTATCAGGTTGAAAACGAATTTCAGCAATGCAAGCAAGAGCAGCTATATTTTTACAGGTGTAGAAATGAGTCAAATTGCAATTTGCAGCACTTTTTCCGAGTGCGTCGAGCGCGATTATGGAAAAATTATAAGGAGTAGAAAGTCGGTTTTAGGCTTATTGGAAAGCTTAGATTCTTAGCTTTAAAATGAATATCGTTCCTAGCACATGCGGTTCCAAAGATACGAATGATTTAGTGGAGGTAGATTTTCAGAAGTAAAATTAAAGTTTCAGAATGACAGATGCGCTGTGGAAGGTTTTGGATCAACAGGATGGACACACAATTCTATGATGCAGTTCTAGACAGGTTAAAATGGTTTGAATTAGATTATTTTAAACTAAGAGATTGGTTTGCACAGCTCTGGCTGGATACTCACTCCTAATCTTGGAAGGAATGGGCCTCCGTCACAGATCTGGTCAACAGGTTTAGCTGGGGTTCTCATGCCATGGACGTCTCTGGTACTGGTTCTGAATACAGCAGTCTGGATCAGCTCTGCTCTGCTGGTCTGGCACTCGTCACTGCATTGCGGTATGGATCTCTGGTTCTGCTGGTCTGGACCAAGTGGATTCTGGATACAGCACTGCTTTCTGGGTACTGGCACAGGGTTCTAGCCAGAATCAAACAGCAGAGCCCGGCTGTTGAAGAGTGGAGTTAGGTTGCAAAAGATTTTGAGGCCTGCTGAAAAAGGATTCAGCTTTTGGACTAGACCTCTCTGCTGCAAGTTCTGAAGTCTGGGTTCTAAGTTCTGGTTCTGGAGTCTTCTGGATATTGTCTGGTCTGGCAAAATGCTTCGCAAGAAATCAGTTTGAAGTGGAAAGTGAATGTCCCTTCCTGGGTCTTAGTGGCTCTTTTTATGTCTTTTGAAAGTGGGTGGGGAGGCTGACTTTCTATGCCCCACCCTCTCATGATCCTGATAGGCTAGAGAATTATCTGTGCTCTCACTGGGGAGCTAAGTAGTGAGTCAGGATGCATCAGAGTGATGCTATTTTTATGGCTGGCTGAAGTCCCTCCCCTTTGCATTTACTTAGAAAAACAATTTTTCATAACCACACATGCGTCTCAGATACACAAGTTGTTGAAATTACATGTACACATTGAAGATGAATTAAGGTACATTCTTGCCCAACTCTGATCTTCCTAAGAGCTCGGGTTCAGAAATGACAACTTATTTTCATTTTTAGTGGGTTTTGCCATATTGGACTTTTACCCGAATTCACACAGAGGTGCACCCCCCTTCTGGGCATATTACAGTAATTTACTTGTTCTCTAGCATAAGCACAGTGTCTGCAATATTAATAAATAGTGGGGTTCAGTCCCAAAACATCGTGCGGAATTGAGTTTAGACTCAAATTGTAGGTACATTTTTCATATTAAGGATCTCCAAATTGTACATTTCTGTCATCTGGTTACAGTTAGTTATCAGTATTCTTATAAAACATATATTTGCCTTCAATTCAATTCACAAAAGTGTCTGGATCCGCCCCCAGAAACTTGGTGAGTCAGAGATCACATGTCCTTCCTTCCAGGCAGAGCACTGTTTACAGATACACATCAAATCAGCATATTCTATTCAATTGAAAGAGTCTATTGTGTTTTTTCCTGCAGGCTGCAGGGAAGTCCCCTCCTTCCCAATCAACAGGGCCATGTGATATCCTAGGCTGTTGCTGGGAATGCTAGGTGTTAAGACTTCTCATGAACAGAAGGCCTCTTGAACTGTTAATTGAATCAGGCTGCCTTTTTGTGAGGGCCTGGGAACAGCAGGGGTTGAGAATGTTTGGTGGTTTCGTGCCCATAATCTTAGCAATTTTTGACATTAATAAAAACAGATATTGAACAGAACCATCTTTCTTTGCACTGATGGGTGGCAGGTCAGGCGACCATTTTTGTGTGCGCAAAATTGTGCGGTTTTCCTGGATTCTGGTGCAAATGTGGGCTTTTCAGCCATCTTGGATTTTCTAAGCCCACAGCACCATATGTTGCAGCATAATAACTTGAACGTGGGTCAAGACACCCAACAGGAGACCGCCCGCAAAATAGGTGTACGTATTAATGAACATAAATCTTGCATTCGAATGAATAATCAAACGTCAGCAGTAGCAAGACATTTTCATCAGAATGGTCACACAGTGGCACAACTTCGATTCACAGTACTTGAGGTGATCTCTACCAAAGGACAGAATATAAACATGAAGAAGTTGAGAGACCAAACAGAAGCATTATGGATTGAGAGGATTGGGTCCCTGACACCTGAAGGGATGAATGAAGAGTTAGATTTAAGTTGTTTTCTATAAAAAAATCTATTTTTCTTTTTCCATTTCATTTTTTGCACTAATGTTTAACTATTTTGCATTTTTTTAAATGTTTCTATTAACAGAACATTCCACCACTTAGTTTGTATAGTTTTTTGTTCTATAGCCCACCAGATGGCAGGCTTCAAGTGCATCTGCTTACAAATGTTATCAGTCTCAAGAACATTGATAGCATTATCTGTTTTCATTACGTTAATAATTACGGCTTACGATCCTTATCGAATATGATGGTTTTATTTATATTATTCTTTTACGCCATTTACAATTATTTTTTATTTTTATTTATTTTTTAAATTTCCATTGTTTGTACCATTAGTCTTCTCACAGTTTATTTTTTCCTTTTCTATTCTATCATACACACAAAACGCACTTAGTTTGTCAGTACGTTGCTATGCAATACTCCGCTCTTTCTAACATTAATATAGGTCAGTCACATCTTTCCAAGATGTGGGCTCTATTCCACACACACGCAGTACAGCACACACTACATCATGTAGATATTACCGTTTCCAGGGCAACCTACCACAACAGAGTAAGCCCGAGCCCAGACGCGAGCCGCACAGTATTGTGCTCATATATTTCAGCAACGACCTGCCGCCTCGATGTTTAACATTTCAGGTAACTGACTAGGCATGCATTATGATATCCTTTGCCCACTTATACAAGAGCGTCACTTAATGAAGCTCTATTTTTTTCACAGATCCATGATTCTATGAATGCGTTTTTGCTTCCTAGGCAACCCCACATTACTCTGTAAGCCTGAGCTTACACGCGAGCTGCAACAGCACTCTGCTCGGCAATTTCAGCAGCGGCTAGCCACCCCAACGCTTTGCATTTTTTCAGGTAACAATGTCAACTCCACTATACAGTATCTTCACGAACTCACGTAAAGGTCAACGCATAATTAAGTTTTATCATCTTTTCAGACCAGCAATCACGACCATATAATCAGGCACTATTGATTGATTTGTCTCCGTGAGACTGCTTTATGGAGATCCACATATGTGCATAGCAGGTCAGTCTCTTAAGTTCAGCCACGCTAATAACAAACATTTTCCATTTCTAAAAATGTGCTCATTCGCCTTTTATTATTATTTTTTGGGAAATCTTTCTGACATCGTTCTGATCCACCATAATTGATGAACATTTTAGATGATGACCAAACCTATTACCCACTTTGCGATATAATATTGGTAATGTATGTGAAACTCACTACTGCAATTTGAATGTCCAATCATGCTTCTGTTTAATGTTCTTTCTGATGATTATTATGCTGTAACTCAATGTATGGTTTCTCAGATTCTAATTGTGGACACTATGGTTGTCTTGTTAATTGTTATAATTATTTAAGAGATTTAACCAGAAGGCAGATTTAAACACACATGTTCACAGGCCCTGAGGGCATTTCAGCCTCAAAAATTCTAATTCCCCTGGAGGAATTACAGCTCATGAAAATAATAAGCAGATCAAGATTAAATAAACACGTATTTGTTTTATAAACCACACATGTTTTTGTTGAACTTTAAGTACTGTATGAAACCACACCAGAGTGGTACATAGGAGTGCAGCCCTTACCGCTGGCTTCACAGTTAAGGTCTTTCTTTTGTGGGAAATGACATTGATTGTCAGCGCTGCAATCGGGCACCTGGACCCGACAATGTCCTGGCTGATTTGTTTTGCCATGGCCCCAGAATTGTGGGCCCTGGTTTTGATCCAGGGGTTCAATGCTATCTGTGCAGGGTGTGCTGTACCCCCATCATGGTCCTGTGCAACCATTCACCCATTATACAAAAAGGAACTGCGGGATGTTCCCACCTCATATAGGCCCATTTCATTGTTAGATTATCTCTTTAAAACCTTTGGCCGCGCTATTCTTGCAAGGCTACAGGAGTGGGTTGTGGACAGTGGGGTCCTTTCGTTTGTGCAGCTGGGATTCCGGCCAGACCTGGGTATGGCTGAGCAGCCTCTTAATCTCTATATGGTGATCTCTCATTCCGTTTATATAAGGGAGGAGCCAATTCTCATGAGGATAGCTCAGGGGCAACGTGCTCGCCTTGGATGTAAGATGACTTGGAGCACCACAGGTTCGATCCCCAGGTCCACGCTCAGAAACCTCTTGGTATTAAGCACATTATAAATAACCTATCATATATCATATCATATAATTTACCTGACGTTCGTGTATCACAGCACAGCTTTTGACAAGGTCAATCGAGCCAGGTTATGGGCCATGCTTTGATCCATGAATTGCCATCCAGCTTTGGTGAGTTTCTTGGTACGATTCATGACTCGACACAGGCTTGTGTTAGGAGTGGTCCCAATGGGAGATGTACAGGGTCCTTCAAAGTGGAGTTAGGGGTCTGCCAGGGCTGTTTCCTGGCCCCATCCTCTTCTGTCTGTGTGATCATCTGTTGAGATCCTCACCCGATGTCCCCCGGATGAGAGGCCGGCCTTTGCCGGTTTGGGTGTACGTGGATGACACAGTCTTGATGGGGTGTACCCCTGAAAGGCCCTACAGCGGCTTATTCTCAATTATGCTTGCTTCATGGACAGCCTGGATTGGTAGTCAATGCCCTGAAGTCAGCAGTGATGGCCTGCCGTAGAGGGAGGGGTACTGTGAAATTCAAGGCAATGTATTGCAGGGGCGCTCTGATCCCCAGGGTCGATAATTTAGACTTACTGGGAGTCAGGTTCTCCTCCAATTCTGGCCTGAATTTGCAGTTGATCAAACAGGCAGCTCATTTTAAGCAGGCAATGCGAGGTGTCATCAGGTGAATCGGTATGTTTAGAGCTAAACCAATTAACCTGATGTTGAAATTGTATAATGGCAAAGCGGCTTCTGTCGCTAGATTTTGGATGGTGTTGTGGGGATATTCTAATATCAATTCCATCCAAGTAGTGGAGAACCATTCTTTTAAAAAATATCCTGGGCTTGCTGTGCTCTGTCTTGAATTTTGGGATACATTTAGAATTGGGCTGTAAAATAATTGGGGGTGTTTTTTTTCCTGCAGCCCGTCTTTCGTTGGCTCAGGTCATGGGAAAAAGGGAAAAGCAGTTCTTACCCATGAGCTGATCAACTTTATGATTGCCAAAGATATTGGTGGAAAGTTTCTGTGGTTGAGCCACATTAAAAAACGAATGTTGGAAATCAACATCATACATTTTTTCGACCTCTTAAGGTTATGTCGCGAGTGGAGATACGATTGTTGATCAGTCGTTTTCATGATCATGTACAGTCAATGAGAGAGAGCTTGGAGCTGTTGAAATCCAAGAACAGAGGGCTAATGACCATCATGTCTTTTGGCATACAGAAGCACTTACTGTGGGCTGAGTCACCAGCAGATTGAGTCATCATAACAAGGGCAAGGTTTCATTCTGTTTTGTTATGGGCGGTGGTGGCAGCATGGTCTGGGCAGATTGGTAATCAGTCCTGTCCTTTGTGGGATGCCTAGTATGAGGATCTCGACCCAATTGATATTTTTCTGTCTGCCCTATGAGAGAGTGAGAAGCTCTTTGTTATTCCCTTTGTTGCGTGTACTAGGTTTTGTGCAATATCGACCTGCCCTGGCTTTCTTATTGTGGGTCGATTCCCCATGTGTTGGCTGGACTCTCTTATCTTATCTAAAAACAGCACTTTATATTAGAAAGTGTCATTTTAGGAATATGTCATGAATTGTGGTCTTGTATGGTTGTTACAGATTTTATGATACAGTGATTGTATATTATATAAAATAATTTATTTTGTGGAATCTGCATTGTTATGTATTTTATTTGATCTTTCTGCACTGTTTTTACGGAAGGTTTCGTACATTTCCTAAATAAACATTATGATGATGATGATAAACGAAAGAGCTGCAAAAATGAGCCATGGTCTTTAGTTTCCCTCTTCTAGCTTCTGATGACTCAGAGTAAAAAGCTCAAAGCCATTGTGCAAAAAATCAGAAGACTTTTTAGAGAAAGGGCCTGTAGATAAATATATACCAAAGAAGTATGTAATTAAAGAAAAGCGCCAACTTAAAAACAAACGTGAGCTGCAGCCTGCACACAGCATCAGATAAATGACACGTGCAAGTGACTCTGCAATGTTTGCAGCCCATATATAGTAAGTGTATATCTTTAAAGTAACTTTTAAAGCCAAGAAGAAAAGTCCTTCCAGTTACCAGAAAGTACCCAGCAACTTTTATTAAAAGAGAACTGCCAAATCTCAGATGAAAAGTACAGCATGTCACAGGAGAGACACAATCCTAATTTGGGTTTACATTTTATAATATCTCCCTTTACAGGACTGAAAATCAGCTTTACATCAAGAAATATACAGAGATATCAAACATAAGTTGGGAAAGAAGTTTGATTGCCGAGAACATTTTATTGTGTTGTTCTGTTTTAGGTGACAATTGCAATATGGAAAACATCTCTTTTAAGGGTGATTGTAAATGAAACCCAAGCTAGGCTTGAACTGCCAAATTGTATTCCTTCCTTCCATCCCCAAACAAGCTAAAGGAAGGGGGATGACTTGCTTTCCAGAGAGAAAGGTAAAAACACTTGCCTTAGAAACTCACCATGAAATCGTATGACTATGCTTGGGTCCTGGTTCACCGAGACATGCCTAGGAAATACAAACAAAGGCTGCCCATTTACAACTTCCATTCGCCACAGGGCCTGTGCTAAAGACCTTCAATATACAATTAATAGACACCCTGCAGTGGTGCCCTCTCAAGAAGTCAACTCGCCCATCTTTCAGGGGAAAGGAGCTTAACAGTTTTGGAGACCATGGGCATGATTCACAGAGCGTCTTTCAATGGGGTTGCACCATTAAAAAAGACTTCTGTGAATCAGGCCCTATATGTCTGATAAAAAGGATGGCCAGATCTTGGGATCCCTCAAGGGGGCGTGACAGAAGTTGTAAATGTCCCTGCCAGCCTAACTTCAATGATCATTGCACTATGGCAACATGCATTCCCAGCAGTGGTAAATCCCTCCAGCCCTGAGCACAAAGAAACGAACAGTAGAGGACACCATATGTTCAGTTACCATGCAGAGGGAATGGAGATGACACTAACTATTGTGGAAAGAAAAAAAAGGCCTTTTGAATTTTGCATTGCGAATCACATTTTCACTTGTAATTATTGACGGAAGGTCGTAGAGAGTTAATGTATTTTAATAAAATGTTCAGGGTGAACATTAAGCCAGATTAAAACATCCTACAGGCCTGACATAGCTCACAAATAAATACCTTCCACCGAGATCTGTGAGATTTGAATCTGCAAAAACGATCAAACAAAAAAAAACCGATAATAGTGACAAAGCTTCTCCCCAACCAAGCAATATCATGAACATCTGTTCAGGTTTAAAAGGTCATTGATAGGCCTTCCTCTGGACAATTGATCAGTGAAGGATTTTTACATCAAACATGGAGACTACCATCTCCACAGGTACTGTTTAATATTGGCATGTACTCTCAATGAGCCGAGAGTCAAGAAATGTACCTCTGTCCTGCCGTGAATCATCTCCCAATCCCCGCTGTCCTTCTGATTCCCCAATATCATCCTTTATCGGTTGGCACCTGAAAGCAACCTGTTTACAAAAAGAACATTATATATCACAGTAAATAAATACATACATAGAAAGTGGGACCACACATTTGGGGCTCATTCTGATTTGGCTGATAAAACAGTGAAAATACTGGCATGTCGGTATTACCATTACCAGCAGGGAGATCACAGGAATTCCCCCTTCTGGCAACGGTAATACAGGCCCACCAGTGTTACTGGCGACAAAAGTGCTGGAATTAGTGGCAGAGACGTGCCGGTAATACTGATGGTGTTGCCAGTAATACCGACACCAGAAAAAACGTCATTGCCAGAATGGGTAAGCCTGCGGTGGCCATTTTAAAAACACAATCCACTGTGAATCCCCTTGTTCCTACTGCCATTCAGGTCCAGAAGTAAGATGTGAAAGGAAAAGAATTCCAGGCACCCGATCCCCAGCTCCGCAAGCCTAGGTTATCTGAAGCGGAGCTCACCGAATTGACAGATGTGGTAGTCCAACATGCCAATGAAATGTTCGGGAGCAGACACCGAAAGACTAGCGTGTGGCGGAAGAATGCCATATGGGCTGAAGTTGTGGCAAGGGTGACGGCTATTGGAACTGTGCCCCGCACAAACAAGGATTGCGGGAAAAGGTGGGATGACCTGAAGCTAAGGGTCAGTAGCCTCATTTCCAAGCACAGGAGGGAGTGTGCTGTCACCGGAGGAGGCACAGTGAACCCGCTCCGCCTCATGCCCTGGGAGGAGACAGCGGGCAGAATTATGCATATGGAGGGCGCTGAGGGGATAGGAAGTGCTGAGGCTATAGGAGGGACTCAAGGTGATGGTGGTAAGTACAACTGCATGTGCATGTACTTGCCAATTGCATGCATCCACCAGAATAGCTGCACATAATGGGCATGGAACACGGTTTGACACATGGCAGACACAGCAAATGGGCTGTGGACATATAATGCAGCTGAAACATGCATTACTGCACATGGATACCTGACAAGCACCCATGTGTGTCAGGATCGTCCACATCAGAAAGTGATGACCCACGACAGCCACAACAAAAACCCACCTTGGCAGGCCAAAAGTCATGTGCACATGCACGAACAGTGTACACACTGAGCAGGCACCACACCCATATAAATGCATGGGCACCCATCAGAACAATAGCACCCAAGCGACCCACATGAAATGTTTAACTCTGCGACACACACAATGTGACATGAGTGTAATGCAGGCCTACTGACATGTCCGCTAGATGACTAACAAAATGTTATTACATTTCCAACAGGTCCACAGTCCACAGACAGAGAAGAGGCCAGGCCCTTGACCGCAGCAACATCAACTGCCCCCTCCCACCCCTGCATAGGTCGAACTACCTGCCAGAAGGAGCAAGCAGCAGGGAAGGCCTGCCGGGACAATACCAGTACCAACCCCACATCCACCTCCACTTCAGCCTCCCAGCGCCCAAGTCCTCAAGGGGACACAACACCCATGCCAGTGGACATTCCCCCCCCCCCCCCTACCAGCCAGGCAAGTGATGCAGCTGTCACTACTGTTCCCAGTGCTATGGCACAGATACCACCTGCAGTGGCACACACTGTGACTGTGACAGCAGTGGTGCACAGATCACAGGGAGCCAGCACGCCAGCATACCCATCATGGCCATGCCCCCGTCCACTGAAGGGCAAGAGGAGGAGAAGGAGGAGGATTATGATGGTGACACAACACCATGTTTCAGCCCAGCCCATCCAACAAGTCTGCACAACCCACCAGCACTGCCTGAGTGCAACTTGCGCACAATACGTGCAAGGCTGAATACCATCTAGAGGCAGCAGGCCGACATACACACACTTTCGGGGCAGCAGCTGCAGGATTTGCAGGCAAAACTACATGGATGCCACTGTGGCCATGGTGATACTGGGCCAAAGGGTGCATGAGCACACAGATTCTTCCTCAGCCACAGCAGAGTTGCTGAACCGGGCAATGCAGCTGACCCTCCAATACATCCGTGCCCAGGGGTCTGAGACATCCACTTCCACGACACCCACTGAGAGCTCACTAAGACGCACCCCAAGGTGCTGTTCACTGCACCACCTCACCACTACGGAGAAGGAGCAGGCCCCCAAGTCCAAGAGGTCAAGGAAATTATACTTTGACACTGTGGTGGTTATTTTGAGGGTGGGTGTGTGGGGATGGTGTTCTGAGGGTGTGTGTGTGGGGAGTGTCTTCTGAGGATGGGTGTGTGGGGAGGGTGTACTTAGGGTGGGGTGTGAGAGGAGGGCCAATGCTGTTGTGGGGATGTTAGTTTCATGTTGCACGTTGCTAGATTAAAAAAATTATTCCACTTGAAGCAATGAGGGGACATTATTTATTGAGTGAAAGTGTTTAAGATGTGCAGTCAATATTCACTTCACAAAGGTGCAAGGGTGGTGAAATTTGGTGAACTCATCCAAAGAAGTTGTCAATGAGTTCCTGGTGAGCGAGTCACCTGAGCCTGGCCTCTACATGCTCAGTGTGTACCTGTGTGCCACCTGCAGCCACTGTGTCATACCCCTCAGGGGCGGCATGTAGACTTCTAGGGGTAGTACAGGGTGATGGTTTGCATGTCAGTGAGGGTCCATGGTATATCCCTTACACGGGGTATGGGCACGAGCCTTGTCTGGCGTCTTCTCGTCTCAATCATCCTCCTCCTCTTCCTACTCCTCTCCGCTGCCTCTTGTTCCCTCTGGTGTTCCTCAACCCCTGAACCTCTATGTTGGCCTGGAGCAGCTGCATGTTAATGCTGACAGCGACCAGTGGCAGCAAGGTGGCTTAGAGAAGTGTGTTTGGGGAAGCTGTGGCCCTTTTGTAGTCTTTCAGTGTAAATTGGGTACACGGTACACCTGGGTGCATTGGGTGCACCTGTGGCCTCATTTCCCACACCTGAATGCATTTTCTGCCTGCTTTCAGGTGGAGGTATCTCTGCCTTACTTTTGTCGGTAATACTGGCAAATAGCCGGCATTACTGGCAAATCCAAGCTCGTGACTTCCCAGTGATATCATTGGGCTGTTATTACCGCAGCAGGTTTTAGGACCATCGAGTATTTTCAGTGGCAGTAATTTCCGGATGCGTTGATACCGGCGCTGGTAATTCCTGCAACTGTGTTCTGGCATACTCGTACTTAGTTGGTCCAGAAAAGGTGCTGGTAAATGTTATTACTGGCACATTTACCATATGCCGGTCAGCTCGGATTGGGCCCCATTATACCTTACCTACAAACATCCTTCACACCCTAATGAAAAATGTACATATACTGATGTGTAGTTTGTACTTACTATCTACCACACTGACAGCTTCCAAACCAGAACAGGTGGTGCCCGTAGTGACAGGCACTCCCGTCCTCTGCACACCTTTTTGCTGCATAAATCAGTCAAAATACTTCAAATACATGTACAGTACATATAAATACACGTTACGTATTAGAATTCTTAGTGTTGTAGAAAATGACGATTTAAGAAGCTTGGATTTTCAAATTCTTCCTTTATGTTCCAATATTTGTCGCACACCGCGTTTCGGGAATCAATCCCTTCATCTGGTGCAAATCAGATCAATACAATAAGATATAAATAAACTGTTGTACAATTTTTTTAAACAATTATTTTGTTGCAGATGCTAATATATAGTCTATACAGTAATCAATGGTTAAGCCTTATTGTTACATAATCCTAGATTAGTCAACATAAAATATACACTCCGCTAGGGAGATGTGCATTTGTTTTAACAGAGTATGGTATTTACTTAATTATTGAACGTAGAATCTCAATAATAGTGTTACAGAAGTCAATAGCCATTAGAGTGTACGGCAAGTATACAGAGAATTGAGTGCAATAACCCGAATGTGTTGTGTAGAGGCACATGTATGGGGTGTATATGCAAAAGGTTCCTAGTTTGAACTAACTTATTTAGACTCATCCAGATAAAATCACCACGTTTAACGTGCCAGCAGAGGTAAGAGTTCAAGTGAGAGAAAACAAGAAAAACAGAAAAGTACCTATAGGTATGTGGGGAACAGCTCCCTGTGCCGCTGTGGAACTGTGTACTGCTCGATCATTGAGCGGGTTTAAGTAACATCTCTTAGGTACTCAGTAAAGATGAAAAGGCCTGACTTTAGTTCCTACATGTATCATGTGTAGACACCATATTCATCTAACAAGGAGAAGAAATGTACCTCGCGATTAAACGCACTGAGCATCCAAAGTCGTTATGAAAAGGCGGTTCCAAGTCCAGTCAGAGTGTAGTGCGGCGTGCACAGCACACGTCTCAGATCTCTGCGATGTGGCTGCAAAAAGACATGTATGCGTGTAAAGAGGACGGAAATATCTGATACTTAAAACCAGCCAAATGTCCATAAACAGGATTGTTATCAGGACTACAATGTATGTTGCAATTGACCATTAGAAATGAAAATTATACAGTTTCAAAAAGAGGCACTTCACAATGTGAGTAGAGTAAATCATTTCCTGTTTTGAGAATAAACACCACTTTGTCTGGTATAATGTCCTTCTTTCTCGAAGAGGGCTGCACTCAGATTATTATGCTATGTATACATTTCTGTAGAAAAATCCCAAATAACAGTTATTGATGATGATGATAAACCCTCTGGAGAGGTGGCAGCCAATCAACTGTCTAGGAATTCTGGCTTTTTTCCCCTGATGGAGCTTCTCCCACTTGCAGCCTTGCCTCACCAGCGATGTGCCTTCTCTGCCTACCCCTCTATCCCAGCTCTGGCTTGCCATTTGCTTCACTGTTACATGGATGAACAAGGACGTGGAAAAGGGACTCTGTAAGACCCCTTTGGCTTTCTGGGGCGCCCATATTTATTGCAGTTTTTGCTGTTCTAACACATGAAATTGCTACCACTCTCTAGGAGACATTTTTTTGCCAAAAAAGAAAAGGCCTTTAGTTATCCGAATGTTATGCTGGGATGCTAATTGCAAAATACTTTCTGTGGCTGACTGAGCCTGTTTGCAATGGTCCAGAGCCCTTTGTCCGGGCTGTTAACTTGGGGTGTGGGACATTATCACTCGGTACAGCACGCTCAAGCATGGATTATGGGACCATCACCATCCCTGTCAATCAGGCTGCACAAAGTGTGGGCATTATTCATTGGCAAAATAGCTTAATTCCCCACCTGGACTGCCTTCAGGGCGCTTACGTGACACGGTCTTCCTCTTACCACTTCCTTTGACCTTCCAACCCGTGGATTGCACAGCACTTTCTTCTGCCTTTCTCCTCCTCTCTGGAATTGCACCTTCCTTGACATGGCAGCCATCTTTGTTTATCTAAAATGTCCCTCCTGACGGACGCTCAAATCTGGGCATCATTTCACGAAAGGGCATTTTTTAAACTACTAGCATCAGCATATTTATACTTCTAGGTGAAAATAGCAATATTTACCCTAGGGCAGGCCGGGCCTATTGTTTTTCTAGTGTCCTTAACTTAAAGAGCTGACCATTACTGCCAGGCTTTATGGGATTATATTGTCACATGTTAACATTGTAAGGTAAGCAGGGATATTGCCGATATGTGGGTGTGAGGAGCCGCTAACAGCAGCTGCAGCATCCACCTTGCGGCTCTGTGCCAACATTTAAAATTCTGCCTTTGCCCTGTATGCCAGGTTTAAAGGCACTGTGATCTGGTTGCCCTTTCTCATGTTCATTACAGTTATGTGTTCACCTGAAATTTCGCACTCGTCCGGCAGGCCCTTAAATGCTATATAGTCCCTTATACCTTACAGTTAAACCTGACGACCCAAAGCAAAAGGTTCGCTTCAGCAGAGTTTCCCTCGAGCGCACTGCATTTCGCCTACCTCGCGTATTTCCTACGTTTCTCTTTTCGCACACATGCATCGGTCCATTTGGCTGTTGCCCATGATGCGGAAACGCACGTTTCGTGATTGTGCGCATGCCCTTAGCACCACGTTTGGGCACCGCGAGAGTGAAACGGTTCATCGTGCCCCATGCAATGGCGCACGATACCCACCAGAACCTGCGTGAAAGCGTGACGGATGGCATATTCCGCTTGGTGTGCGAAATTCCATTGGCAGCTGAACCATAATGGTGATGCCGCGGAAGGGGGACCCCGGGGGAACGCGAAGCGTTTCCCCCCGGGGAGGTTTTTGGCGCTGCACACGGCCAGCGAGTGGCCGTGGGGGGCAGAGCGCCTTCCGAGGGTATTTAAGGGTCCAGGGAAGGTTCGGGAGGCAGGCGACGGTTAGACTTGATGATTGTATCAGTCCTGTCGCCTGCTCCCGAGCCTTCCCTGTAGCTGGGCCTTCTTTGCTGGAGGTAGTGTAGGTGAGGTGGGGTTAGAGTGTTTTCATTTGGGGAGGTTAGGCATAGATATAATTATAATTATATAGCACAATTTTATTAAAACATTTTTTTTTTTTTTTTTAAAAGAAGAATTTTCCTCATAGCACGTGGTGCTAAGGGCATGCGCACAATCACGAAACGTAGATAAGGTACCCCCTCTTACCGCATACATCCTTCCTGAGGTAGGGGCCGTGGTCGTGGGTGTGGGGCCTTTCATGTCAGATTAGAAGTGTTGCATCCGCCTGGGTTGGGAGAACGTTCGGGAACGTGGGTTTTTGTTGGGAGAGGATCGCGTTCATTTGTATCCACAGCCCGCATTTCCCTGTCCCGGGTCCTCGTTGTGCCGGTGGGTGAGGGAGCTATTTCAGCCTCTGTATAGAGCCCGTGGGGAGTTTCTGTGGGCTTCTTGGTTCCGGCGCGGTAGCGGGAGAAGGACAGAGGTGGCAGTGTGATCCTTAAAGGGACCGCGGCAGTTATCAATGCCTGTCAGTGAGGTCGGCCCTTTTCGTTAGGGGGCAATGCGTTGCGGCCGTTGGATTGGCCTAGAGTGATATTGGGTTTCTATTTTTGGGGTTTTCTGGCGCCTGGGGAAGTCTAGGAGAGAGGGCAGGGTTTTTTTTACAGGGCAAGGCACGGTGGTTGGGGGTAATTAGAAAAAAAAATAATAATAAATAAATAAATAAATGAAAATAATAATATAGTGGAATTTAATTAATTTCCTTTTGGTAACCGGCGTGTGGTAGAAGGGGCATTGCAGTTTCCTTAAAGGGACAGCTGCATTTCTTTACTAGTGCAGTGTGGCCGGCGAGCCTCTAGGCGGCAGTGTGAAAATTTTGTTTTTTGGCCCCATGTGAATCCAGGTTTTTGGTTTTTAGTGTTTATTCTCTGGGGGGCAGGTCGAAAGCAAAGGGGGGGGCTGTTTGAAGACAGGGGTAATTTTGGCAGGTGGGTAAATAAATAAATAAATATATAAAAAATATCCATTTAGGTTTAGAATTGTTAATATTTCCTTAACTCAGGAATTATAGAGTTTATTTACTCTTATCTAGGAGATTATCTTTTAGAGTTCAACTTTCTTGTCTGGGTGTCACATCGTTAGGGGTATTTGTCCACGGGTAGGTACTGGCTCGGGGGCTTAGTTAGCTAGTTGAGGGGCAAGGGGCATATTTTTGTAGTGCACATTCAGAGTATTAGTGCACGTTGGTGGGCCAAGGTGCGAGTAAGATGGGTTTGGTGGATGCTAGGGCTCTGAGGGAGGCCCTGGAAATCATCAGCAGGGCGTCAAAGGCCCTGCTGGAAGGGGCGGTGGTGGAGGTCACGGGTGAGGTGGAGTTAGGTGGTGGTAGGCTGCAGCGTAGAGCTGCGGCAGATGGGGCTCTCGCGGCAGTGGTGGATTGCACCTCCGCGGCGGGGAGAGGGGAGGTTTGGGAATCCAGGGGCAGGAAGATGAGGAGGGAGATAGACAGGAGAGCATCCAGGGGAGAAATGATTTCGGGTGGGGAGCCAGTGAGGGAGGGAGTGAATGATAGCCCTAGGGAAGCTAGGAATGCTCAAAAAGAGGTGGGTCAAGGGAACCACGGCGGGGGCGGTGATGGAGCACAGAAGGGGGTGACAGGGCAGAAGGAAAAGGGGGTAGATACCTGCAGAAGAATGCAGGTGGGAGAAGGAGGGAGAGGTCCCCATCATTTGAGGAGGTTAGAGTGGGGTGCGGAACGGCCCCACCGGGTAGGAGGAGTGAGGGCGGAGGGCGCTGCGCAGCCCCCGCTGTTCAGGTGGAGGTAGAGGGTTTTAGAACGGCCCCTCCTCGGTCAGCGCAAGGAAAGCCTAGAGGGTGCAGCACAGCCCCTAGCGATGAGGATTCCAGGGTGGAGGACGGCACGCCTCGCCCGAGAGAAGAGGACCAGGCAGGGGTTTCTGCGGCCCCGCCGAGAAGACGTCAAAGGAGTGGCGGGGCGGACGCCCCGGGCTCGCACGAAGAAGATCAACTCAACTCGGGCATGAGCTCGCATCCACAATGGTATTTAAGGGGTGATGAAGTTGGATGGGAGGATTATGTGGGGCAATGGGAGGTAGAAGGTTACAGGGCTGTAAGGGGAAGGGGGGAGGAGAGAAGAAGTTTGAGGTGGGATCTGGAAAGGCAGGTGCAGGGTGGTCAGGGGCAAGAGGTCGGGGGAACTGTTGGCGGGGTGAGTCTGCTGACACGTTTTGTCCCCGCAGTAGGAGCGCTCTAAGAAAAGAGATGAGGAGCATCGGTGTGGATGCCAGACCACAGACGGCCTGTGTTGAAAGAGGTGAGCGGAAAAGGGAATGGTCATCTGCATGGCAGAGAGGGGACACGAGAAGGGGGATGGGAAATGAAGGGTCTGGACTGCAAGGGGTAAGGAAAGAAGTGGTGTACAGGCCATTAGAGCCTTGGGGGATGAGAAGGGCATTTGCTCAGTGGAGGTCCAAACGGACAAGGTGGTGGAGCCAGTGGTGCTCGAGGTGCAAGTGGGAAAAGAAAAGGAGGTTGAAGTGAAAGGCAATGGGAAAAAACTGCCATACATGGGTATAACAAAACCGTTGGGGGCGCACTTGATGGCAGCGACCAGGGAGAAGATTCAGGCTGGGGAATTTGTAGATGTTTTTAAGTTGCTCCATAGGGAAGTGAGAGCAAAGGAGGGGTCTAAAGAAGAGGAGAGGGAACTGACTTCGCGCCCAAGGGTCCCGGTGACTACTGAGAATTGGACGTCGGCATTTATCATTTATGCCAGTGTTTATTGTGAAAAATTCCCGGAGCGTTGCGTGGCCTTGCTTAAATATATGGACGTAATTAGGAAGGCTTTCACGAGTTTTGGGGGTTTTGCCTGGGTATGTTATGATGAGGAATTCAGAGCGAGAATGGCGGAGGACACTCGGGCGGTCTGGGGGGAGATAGACATGGATCTTTGGCTGCAATGGATGGCTCCAACGAGGCCTGCCCCGACATTGCACACATAAAGTGGGCGGCCTGTGCCTTACCGGCCCTTTCTTGGTCTCCCTGCCCATGAGGGGGCGGGGGAAGGAGGCAGAGGACAGCCCTCGATAGCATGTTGGGCGTTCAATAAAGAAGGGTGCACGAGGTGGATGTGCAAATTTAAACACGAGTGCAGCAGGTGCGCGGGTCGGCATCCGGTTACGGATTGTTTTCAGGCAGGGGACAGTGGGTCAGGGCGAGGAGCGGGGCAAGGAGGTGTGGGGGAAGGACCGCATGCCAGGTAAATTGGGGTGTGCTGGTAGGTCGGGCTCAGTTTATCGTAAAAGGAGGGGGGGCACAAGGTTAGATGAAAGGTTTTGGGGGCAATTTAAAGGGGGTAAGAGAGAGGTGAGGAGGAAGAATCGTAGTTAGGGGAGGGCCACAAGGGGGATGTAACTGTGGAAATTGTTAAGGGGTGGTGGCCGTCGTTTGGAGGGCATGGTCGACGGTGGCGAAGCCCTCACGCTTGCCGCACAACAAGGTGAGTAAGCTTCAGGCTGCATGGACGGAGGTGCGGGAGCGCCTCTCGTGCAGCAGAGGGAAGTGATGAGATGGGTCTGCATGGACGGGGGTGCACTAGGGCCCCTGGTGCAGCTGGGGGGGAAAAAAGTGGAGCAACAAAGCAAGGTGCTGGAAGAGGAATTTATGTGGAATGGTCTGCATGGACGGGGGTGCAGGTTTCGCCCCTGGTGCAGGTGGGAAACAGGTGGTAATGGAAGCAAGGAGCTTGAAGATTAGTTATATGGAAGGGACTGCATGGACGGGGGTGCAGGTTTGGCCTCTGGTGCAGTGACGAGAAGATTAATAAAGTAAAGGGCCTGCATGGACAGGGCCAAATTAATAAGGTGATGGAAGGTGGGGGGGGGCAAGGGTGAACAGGAGGGTAATAGTTAGGGGAAAAAGGGGGGCTAAGTGGGTTTAGGTGTATTGTTTAAAGGCTAGGTGAAAGGGGTGAAATATAGGGGGACAGGTAGGAGAGGACCTTGGGGGTTTCCGGAGAGGGTTAAGGAGATGGCCAGAAAGGATAGGGTACTGAGGAAGGTGTTACTAGTGGTGTGGGAAAGGTTAGGAGGTTGGAACTCATTCATTTAGGAGGGGTGCAGCATCTGAAGGTAGCAGGCTGGGCATCTGAAGGTAGCAGGCTGGGCTTCCACTTTTAAATGAGTCTGGGTTTTTGTGCAGTAAGCCAAAACATGCAGCATTGTACATCAGTGAGAATTCTGCCGGTTTCGCTTGGCGGGCAGAATCTTTACCCGCCACTATCCAAGACGGCAGTCTATAATGATGCCTAATGGACCAACCGAGGGATAATTGTGCTGTGATAAATTATTGCCATAGGCAAATCTAAGGCCTGTAAGTTGGGGAAGGGTCATGACCCCTACTATCAAAGACACCTCCTAAGATTTATATGACTATTAGTACTCTAGCGCATCTAGAAAATAACGTATTTTTACTGTGCAGACCAATAACACACAACTAACTTGTAATGTTACTTGAATTACAATGAAAGTAATAACAAACAACTCTGCTGATTTTGCGCTTCACTGCTGCTTGTTAGTTTGGGGAATTGGCCTGCACACGCTGCTCTTTTCATTGACAGCTGCAGATTCGTGTTTCTGTGCTGCCTGTCACACTTCTGCTCAAGTCCAAATGTCTGGAATAAGATCTATACCAGAGATCATTGCCTGCATTCCCAGGGCTCTGATTCACAGAGAGGAGGACTATAATGAAATCCATGTGAAGATGGGTGTTATCAATTTGCAACTCCTGATTAAGCAACCTCGGCTTTGCCTCTGGCCCTCAACCGCAGAGCGGGCCCGATATCATCTGTCACACCACCGCATTATCAATGTGTGCTATCACCTTTGCTACCACCAAAAACTTCCGCATGCCAGGGTAGACCGACGGCTAGGGTGCAGATACAAGTGTCTCTGTGTATTGACTACTATGTGTATACTGACCACTTGCACATGTTGCTGGCAGCAAGGATTTACCAAACAGTGAGGATTATTACTATGACATGGACTTGGTGTTTGCTGTGTGCTTCTGTTCTGCACCAAGTCCTGAGAAAATTATGAAACACCTGACAAGGAATTATTGTATGTTGGGCAGGACTGAGACACTGCACTTAAAAACAAACCCAACGATTTTGAATGCAACACTTGCTGCATGTGGCGGACCTCGAGCCAATTCCACTGACTCATGTGTGAAGCCCAGTATGGTCGTCCGAGCGCTCAAGCTCATGAAGTTGTGAAGTCATGAACTGCCTAAAAAGGTCCCTCTCGATCAGGGACGTAATTTCACCAAAGTTCCAGGGGTAGCGGAAGTGACATCACACGACCCTTGACTTCTGATGGCATCACAGGAAGTGGTGTCATTTGACCCCACCTCCAACTGGCATCATGGGAAGTGATGGCACACAACCTACAACCTTTCACCCCTTGACAAAACAGGAAGTAATAGGAAGTGGCATTGCATAGCATTGTTCCTCAGTAAACTAAGAAAAACATGGTTATGATATCACTGTAATATGATATACATTTCCTAAAAGAATGGATCGCGGCATGTAGCATTAATATCAGTGTATAGGCCCATATTACCTAATCCATATTACCTAATTACTGTGAATGTAAGCAAACGTCCAAGGACAAATGATGCCATGCAATGGAAAGAAAATACATGTGGCTGTTGCGTGAAATGAAAGAAGGTGTGCCACCAACTTAAGAATCGGGGTACGAGTTTCTGCTGCCACCCTGTCCTCCACCCACCACCGAATGACAGTCAGAAGTAAACCTTCATTTGCATGAATAATGTGCAGTTCAGGAGCATGACTTGCTCAACATAAGTAAACGATTCGGAAGGGCGAATTCACGTTTCCCAACAAACAATCCCTAGAAAATTAAGGCTTCAAGCAGCCAACTTCTACCTGTAAGTAAAAAAAAGAGCTCTGACACAGTTCAGGCCTAGGCTTTGCATTATAAAAAGTATGAAGGCCACTGAAAACATGCAGCCCCCACGCAGTCCACTCCACTGGCTATTGCCCAGGTGATTGTTTTCTAGCAGTGCTGCACTTCTCTGGAAAGGGGTCTGCAACCTTTGGCTCTTCAGATGTTTTGTCCTACATAATTCCTCAGCCGTAGAAAGCACAAGCTATGGTGAGGGAACTTGGGAGTCGTAGTCCAAAACATCTGAAGAGGCCCAGGTTGCAGACCCGCTTTACACAGGATGCTACTCAGGGAACGAAATAAAGATGTCATTATTGGGAGTTAAAAGCAGCACTTGACTAGCATGAACCAATGAGCAGGAGCTGCAACTGCATTTCTCCTTGGAATCCAGTCCAGCGCACACAAATAAAGATTTCAGCACCCCGAAAACCATAGCAAATAATAACGCATGTCCTTTGGAGGGCAGAGCCTGTCTCTCAGCGACTCACTGGAACTTTACTGGCCTCAAAGCGAAGGAAATAAATACATCTGCTTTTTCTTAGTTTCCACATTGCTGAAATGGATCTCTAGCATCCCTGGCGTATGTGGGGATGTCTGATATTTTTGTATCTAGAGGGTCTCTCTCTCTCTCTCTCCACCAGCCCTCTCCTGTGTAGCTGGGTGTATACAGCCCGGCCATGTGCAGCGGCTGCTGTCAGGTGCTTAGTAAACACTGGCACATGGGCAGCTCCAACCTAGCAACAGACAGCCACAGCAGTCTGGCTCATGCCTCCATCAGAGCGCTGCCGGACTGGGAGCGCCATCTCGGCATACTCTCCGTGACCCAAGCAGGCTTGGGCTTCATGCTGCCACCGCACTTAGGGCCTCATTACGAGTTTGCCGGTAAAAATTCAACAATACCGGAATGCCAATACTACCGTGTCCTTGTAGCACTGCTGCCGGAATCTACGGTAGATTCCGAGTCAGCGTGCATGCGCATTCCGGAATGCCGGTTATGGTAGCACCGGCATGCCGCTAATGCCCCCCAAACCCTCGATACCGGCATCCACAATGCTGCAGGCACCGGCACTGACACCGACGATGCTGGTATTATTGGTATGCCGATGCCAGTAACACTGGCACCGGAAGCAACGTCATCATGCTGGAACGGGAAATACACCGGTGGCCATCTTTAAAAACGTAATCCATTGCAATCTTCAGTCCATAGCAGTTGAACAGGAGAACATAGTAGGCAGGAAGAAACCTGAGCAACATGACAAGCAGGCAAGGCACCGCCCGTCGCCGTAAACCCAGATTCAGTGACGTTGAGCTGAACATGTTGGCAGACACTCTTGTCAAACATGAAGACATTGTGTTCTGACCTGTGGCGGGCAGCCCAACTACGGAAGAAAGCCATGTGGGAGGAGGTTGCCCGCAAGGTCTTAGCTGTGAGTACAACAGCCCGGAGCGTCCGTGATTGCCGCAAGCAGTGGTATGATCTCCGTCTGCGGGTCCGTAACCTCCTGTCTGTCGAGCGCAGCCAGGGGATGGCCACATGAGGCAGTCCTCCATCCCCCATCAAACTTGCCACATGGGAGGAGACCTGCAGCACCGTCATGAACATGGAGGGCATTGAGGGTGTTGGACATGCAGAGACGGGAGCTGGAACAACGGATGATGATGGTGAGTCTCCCTTACTGTAATTCCAAAGTCACACCACACACCTTCCTCCCCAACCCCAACGGAGAAGTCCAAATGCCAAGTAGGTGACACTGAATTCCTGCTGCATTAGCTCCCACCTAAAGCCACCTCCCACACAACTACAATGTACATGCCACAAACACATCCAACAAACCCCACTGGCACACCACACATGACCCCATAATTGCCAACACAAGCACCATCTGCCTGCGTGCACACACACACACACACACACACACATACACATCACTCTGCCACCTCAAGGCAAGTTGCACACCTGACACACCCACCATGCACATACACACAGTGTAAACATCAATTCATCAATGTACAGAATGGGTGCTCATCAGTTCCTCAATCAAACACCACATGGCATACAGCCCCTGTGGCATGGCCACCACACGCAAACCACTACACACCTGTAGGCCACCCAACAGACATCATGCACAACATGTCCGCACCAGAAGGATGCTCCGACACTGCATCCCCCCCAGTCCTGTGTGCACCATGCCAGGCCCTCCAAGATGTCCATGAGAATGCGCATGACTCCGAATGTACTATCATCGATGTATGTCGGATGTATGAACACCCATGACTAAATGACTAATGTCATCCCTCACTGCCCCACACAGGCACAGGAACAGACAGCGACGGTAAACACGCCTCAACACCCCTGAGAACCTCTGCACATCTGCGCTGCGGCAAAGACAATGCATCCGGCCAGGAGCCGTCCACCTCCACAGTGACACCAAAGCGTGCCACACCTTGCATGCCACAACCCCACCGCCAAGAGGACACACAGGCTGGCCAGCAGCCAGAACAGCCACCATATACCTCTAGCAAGACCCCCTGCAAACTTTGACTTCTGGCAGCAAAGCCCTCTGGCCTACATCCACTCCTGGCAGCAAAACCCCCAAACCAACATCTAATCCTGCCACAAAGGCCCCACGGCAAACATCCACATCAGGGGAGGAGCCAGAATCCCCCGTGGCCAGCGAGCACGAGGAGGCACATTCAGTAGTTCAGAGTGAGCAAGGTGAGGCGGCTCAATCCACACTTCACAGTGAGTAGGAGGAGGCAGACTCACCAAACCACAGCTAGCAAGGGGAGGGTGAATCAACACCACGCAGGCAGGGAAGCACACCTAGGGCACCTGCACATGGTTCAGGTGTGCACTGCGCAGTGGAGGACATTGCCCCTGAAACCTACAGCAAAGAAGTTGTCTTCAGCTACGCAAGCCCTCACAGCCCGCCTCCACTGACAGCACATAGTCCACAGCAGATCAGGAACATTGAGGGGAGACTGACATGCATGGAAGGCCGGCAGCAGGCAATGCAGGCCCTGGTGACACAGTTTGTGTCAGACATTGAAGAAACACGGCAGGCCATGCAGGAAGGCCTGCAAGAGAATGCAAGGATGGTCAGCAGGGCAGTGTACTGCGTCGCAAGGCGCATCTGTGAAAGCAATGCAGCAATGACTGCCTTGGCGCAGTCCATCACACAATTAGCAACCGCCATTGCCGAGCAGCGTAATGTAACCACAACCCCACAACCCCCCAGCCTGGTCCATTGTCGAGCAGCACACCAGCCAGTTCGACGCAAATGAGCCCTGTGCGTCGCTCGCAGCGACTTGTGCACCACACAGAGGCTCACCTCCCCTCCAAAAAGGGGTGTAAATAGGGGAACTCAGAACTGCATGTTGGGTTGCAGTAGTTGTGAAGTTGCTATGTTGGTATTGGGGGAGGGGGTGTTGGGGTATTGGGTGTGGCGGTAGTGAGGTATGGGGTGTTGGGGTATTGGGTGTGGGGGTAGTGGAGGATGGGGTGTTGGGGTATTAGGTGTGGGGTATTGGGGGATGGGGTGTTGGGGTATTGGGTGTGGGGGTAGTGGGGGATGGGGTGTTGTGGTATTGGGTGTGGGGGTAGTGGGAGAGGGGGTATTGGGGTATTTGGTGTAGGGATAGTGGTAGAGGGGGTATTGGGTGTGGGGGTTGTGGGGGATGGGGTCTTGGGGTCACTTCAAGGGGATAGTACTGGTAGTTCTGCAATGGCAAATGTACATAGTTATTCAATGATCAACACAGCAGTTATGAGAAAGAGAAGCACATGACTGGACATTGCTTCTTGAGTGTGTGTCAATTTAATTATGTACAGTGCCCAGTGCCCAGTGTGACCCATCCCTAGTGCCCTTGTCTTCTCCAGTCCATCAGAAGTAGTGATCAATTATATCCTGCAGTGTCGCACGTCCCTCATTCACATTGTGCAGATGAGGAATTACACCATCTCCCCCATCACTATCCTCAGGTGGCACCATGTCCATGTCTGGGGGCAGGGGTGCATTGGGCCGGATGCATATGTTGTGTAGCATGGCACATACTAACACAATTGGCCCCACCTTCTCCAGCCGATAAATGAGTGCCCTCTCCCCCCCGACCTGCTGAGGCAGTGAAACCAGGCCTTCAACAGCCTGAATGTCTGTCCAATGCTGACACGAGTGCTTGCATGTGCACGGTTGTAGTCCTCTTCGTACCTGTTGACTGGTTGCCTGATGGGGGTCAGGAGCCGCGGTTTCAGGGGATACCTGGCATCACCTGCATGGAAGCAATTGGAAGGGTACTTGTGAATCATATGTGAATTTCATGTTACCACTGGCTGTACAGTGTTCATGATTACATGCAACTAAGGATTCATTACTGCACATGACTTCTTCATTTTCAAAGACCTGGTGAAGTATACTTAGGGATCTTCCAATGTTGGGGACGGAGGGTGCTGTTGACATCCCAAGGACCTTTTAATGTGTACCTGCACTCTCACAAATCAAGTCCTAACGTACATGATGTGCTCAGATTTCATTGATGTGTCACCGATGGGAATGGCCTGTGCATGTACAGTGCAATCACGCATCTGCCTAATGTGCATCATGTAACACAGTGGTGTCCACCATATGCAATCTACTCATACATGTCAGCATGTACATGTCCATTGACACCTTCACCTATATGAATTGGTCAGATTCACATTGGTGGTATGGGCCACAGGTGAAGGGTTACGTTTCTGTGATATGGCTGGGTGGAGGTTGGCATGGTGGTAGTAAGGTACTTTGGAATGGACCTGCTCCTCTCAATCATTTCTTGGTGGTACTACATGTCTTAGGATTTTATTCATTTCCATGCTTGACCCATTATACTTGGAAGTGTCCCTTAAGGTGACATGACTGCCATACTGATCTTTGGTGTACATGTGGACTGCGTGCAGTGACTGTGATTTTGCTGTGTGGCTGATGGATTTAGCTCTGGCAGGGCATCATGACTCATGATTTCCTTTGCTGAGATCATGTATTTCATGCATTGTGACTGCAGGCTGGTGTATTGTGGTGCCTGTGGTTCATGTTTTCTGATGTTCTGGGTGCATGTACTGGTGTGCGCACTATGTTTGTTGATTGCATGTACACACAGCTGTGTGGGCCTGGCACATATGCAAGTATTGCATGTGTTGCACATTCTGTTGCATTTACCAAGGTCACAGATTTAGCCACCCAGGACACTGTGTGTGCTCTGGTTCCATTCTGTGTGTGTGATTTGATGTCATGCAGGTTGGGGATGTAGAGGTTGGTAGGTCTGATCCCTCATCCAACTTTGACTTCTATTGCCAGACAAGCGTCTTTGCACTTCATTGCATGCCTGTTGATGCTTACGGCTGTTTGCTGGAGTGCTGATGGAATCATGCCTGCGGCGTCCACTTGTGCTCCTCATGCATGCAATCTTGTGGTATGTTCCAACCCCCCTCATGGGCCAGCCAGCAGGCAAGTTGTCTATGCTTGTGATCCCCCACCCAATCAACATCCCTCATTGGCCAGCCATCAGGCACGTTGTCTATGCTTGTGATCCCCCCAATCAACACCCGTCATGGGCCAGCCAGCAGGCACATTGTCTATGCCTATGATCCCCCCTATCAACACCCCTCATGGGCCAGCCAGCAGGGACGTTGTTTATGCTTGTGATCCCCGCCCAAAATCAACACCCCTCATGGGCCAGCCAGCAGGTACGTTGTCTATGATTGTGATACCCCCCCCCCAATCAACACCCCTCAGGGGCATGTGGTTACACTCACCCAGTAGCCAGGTACGTTTTGCAGAATGTCGTGCCATGTAGACGGGAAGCGTGGTGTTGCACAGCACCATGGCATCATGTGTGGAGCCAGGGAATCGTGCACAGCAATCTGTGATGATTTTGCGTGCATCGCACACCATCTGTTCATTCAGGGAATGCTACAGCTTCCTGTTCCGGTAAACTACCTCCACAGCATGCTGGACAACCAGCTCCACATGTGTACAGTCGAGGGCACAAATTACATTTGGCATGCCTGCCACTGCATGGAATGCTATTTTGGTTGCATTCACCTCCTCTGCAGTCCGTGGTAACTTGATGTGGTTTCTTGCAGGTTTCAGGAGTGCATCTAGCACCTGGTTGAGCACACGGGAGAAACAGGGTTGTGAGATTCCATGCAGCTGCCCCACTGTGTGCTGATAAGTGCCTGTGGCAAAGAAGTGTAGCACAGCCATTACCTTCAGCAAGGGGGGGATGGCTGTCTGGATATTGATCAGGTTCACCAGTTTATCACGGATGAGGACCACTATTGTGGTGATGGTGTCCATGTCCAGGTGGTACAGGGTGTGGATCTGTGCAGGGGTTAGGTTAAATGGACTGGCCCTTAGGCGAGGGATTGGTGGCTGCCTGCGGGTACAACTGCCTGCACAATGGGTATGTGCTGGCCCAATCTCGCCCACCTTCTCCTCCTGCGCCTCTGCTGCATTCTCTGCCTCACTGCCTCCTCAAGGAGTAGCAGTGCAAGCATGTCCTCCAGCTCCAGTAGTGCAAGTGCTATTTGTAGCATTGTGGATTTGGGTGGGGTGTGGTGTGTGGGAGTGCTCCTTTTGGGCTGTGCCAGACTCCATTGCCTCCACCTGTGCTGATTGTGTGCACCTGTGGCAGGCTTCTACACAGCAGATTACTATTAATGCCTGCGCTGCGATGCTGGTGTTAACGACATCATGGTAACCGTTATTACCGGCATGTATATGCCAGTGATTGCATGTCCGTGCACCTCCTAATTTGCACTTAACTGCATCATTCTGGCGTCACTGGCACAGCTGAAGCAGGTGTCTCAGCTCATACCTGCAGCAGCGAGGCTAGTCACGGCGTGTGCCTGCCGATGCCAGTGACACTGGCATTGCAGCTCCTAATACTCCGGTCCAGTAAACGATGCCGGTACAGTTATACCGGCATCGCTTTTACCGGACCAGCAACCTCTACTGTCACTAGATATGTAAGACTTTGCAGAGAGCAATGCGTCAAGGCAAGCAAAATGTAACACAACTTGCCACCCCTTGTCCAGCATCATCACAGAATTCAGTAAAAGCACCTGCCAACTATCGCAGAATGGGCTGCAAACTCCCACCCATCATCACCACAGAACACAGTGCAAACCATTGCCCAGAATCACATAATACAGTGACACCTTCTGCCCACGCCTGCAGAATGCTGTGTCAGACACTGTCTATGCCTACCACTTCTGCAAAGAGTCCCAGTACCGTCGGGTCATCGCAAAATGTGTCTGTTTAAAACCATTACCCAATGCAGTTTCAGGCCCTGCCTGCCCTCTACCACAGGATGTAGTACCACATCATCCCTTCACCACCAGTATATTGCCAGAACCATCACTGTATGTACAACTAACCTATATTCATCACCACCTTAAAATGCAATATCAAGACACATACCCTGCACCAAAGAATACTTTGCTAGACTCAGATAAGCACGATCATACAATGCAGGGCAAGCCCATGCGTGCCACCCCGTAATGCAGTGCCAATGCCTACAAAATTTCTCCAGAAAGGGGTTTGAAAGTCAATAAACAATGCAATGACAAAATACAATGTCATCTTCTGCGTTGCACCCACCGTGAATTTAGTGGCAGTCATCACACGGAATATAATTCCAGTACATCAGAAATAAAGAACATTATAACACATGATACGATACTCGTGTAGTACAGGCTGCACTAAACAAGAATGCAATTCCGTTCAAATATTACTTACACCCTATCTCGCCTGACTGTTGGCATACACTGTCTCCGGCACTGCCTGCCCACTTCTCAGATCAAGCCCAAAAAATCACACTTCTGCCCAAAATCAAAGTAGCCCAGCGCCTTCAACTCTGGCAATGAACCTCTGCCACAATCTGTGATCTGACAACCAGACCAAGCTCCAGGCCACACACACACACCGAAGCCTGTGCAGCACAAGCCCCCTCGTCTAGCCAGTCAGCACCTCAATCCACCTCCGAACTCACTGTGAGCCCTGCACTTCAACTGGTGCCAGTTCGTATGTCTCCATGTCTCCCCGTAGGGTAGGTTTCGGCCAAAAAGACTGAATCCAAATGTCCGACCCACTAAAAGTTCTAAAATAGATACAAGTAATTGTTCTACTTTTGGTAAGTAGAACATAAAAAGGACTACGGGAGCTGTGGGGGTGGCTGCGGGGGTGTCCCCCACAACCCCTGCTCACTATACTATACAGTAAAAATAAATAAAAAAAATAAAAAAGGGAAGGACCCTGCGGGGCCAGTTTAAGGGAAGGACCCTGCGGCGCCGGTTCCTGATAACGGAAGTGAAAGGGAACAGGCGTCGCAGGGGCGCGGCGAGACGGAATGCAAGGTAAGTAAGGGGGTGGGATGTGGGGGTGTGGCAGAGGTGTGCTGGGGGGGTGGGTAGGGGTGTGGGTAGGGGATTTTGCACATCAGAAATGTTCAGGGGAGAAAAGACCGAAGACTATTTCGAAAAAATAATCTTCAGTCTTTTCTCCCTCGAACATTTTTGCTTCAGGCATTCAACCTCAAATCTCTCCATAGGCCTGGAAACCATATCCAGTTCTACTGCTTCTATTCCCGTGCCCACCAGCTGGAGCCCCTTGTGGGCAATCTCCACCAAATGCTTTTCTTCGCCCCCCACGAGCCCTTACGGCATGCCGGTAGTAGTCCGCTCTGCTTACTGGCACCAGGCCATCCGGACACCCTATCATCGCACAGAGCGACTCACAGAATTTTGGAATCCCTGGCAGTGTGCAGAGACGTTGCCGGAAGAGCAATGCAGACACAGTGGTGCCGGGCACCCGCTCCCCGGTCCACCTTGCGCTTATGTGCTTTAAAAAAATGAGTTTACACTGTTTTCAACAGGGGACGGGATGGTCCGTCTATCCCCCGTTGAAAACTCATACTCAGATCTGGGGTCGCAGAGTAGATTGTATGAGGCGCAAATACGACTACAGGGGTTGCATTTGAGACCCCTGGCAACCACATAAAGACGTCCATGCTCTCGGTGCTTGAGGAGAGTCTTGTGTCTGCCTGTGCACAGTATCTATGTGGAAGAGATCCATGCAGGTATCACTGATGTTCCAAAGGCTGGGCCTGTTGCTCAGTGGCCTAGTGGCCACTACAGGGGCCGGTGTTTAAGTTCATGGTCACAGGTTCAAATCCCGGCTGGTCCACTTAGCCCTTAATCTTTTTGAGTCAATGAGTACCATTAAGTTGGCTAACAATAAACATATGTTATCTGTCAATAGCGCCAAGACACCCCTGTGGGACTGAACGTGCGCTATGCCAATACAACGGTTACGTTATATTAAAGGCCCCAGCATGCCAGTAAACCTCTGGTGGGTTTCCATGTACCATCTTATCCACTCTTAATAACATTTCGTATTTAGAAAAAAAACTGCACTGACGGTTGATTCCTGCCGGTCTCCTGAGCAACAAAATCGCATCCAAAGCTTAATGGATGAAAGAATGAAGCGGTTATGTTTTTACTCATAGCTTTAAACGCCGGTCAATACTGCGGTTTTGTAGCACTTACTGAAGCACTGTGTGATGTGCCAACAGCTGGCATGAGCACTCTGCCTGCTTTCATCACTTTAACCAGCTTCAAGTAAAACGCTTCAAATGCGCCTTCCCCCAAACCCAAATGTGATTTGTTCTCACTGTTCATTCCCCGTCTCATCTACAGCGTTCTCCCTCTGACCCAGTTTCTGTGTCTCTTTGTCTTTCACTCTCTCACTCTTCTACCACAGGGAGAATAACAGGGAGGCTCTCCTACGAAAATAAACAGCTCCCCCACTCAATCAATGAGTGATCACAGCTTTAGGCTGCTGGAGCCGTCAGCGGATATCACGACGTCATTAACCTTTGGTGACATCACAACTGCCTTACAATTAAGCAATAATCCCGGATTCTAAGGGACGGATCTAAATAACGGACCTTTGCCCAATTTAATTTGCCTGGAGCGTGGTGAGGGCATTTAATGAGTTGCCTTCGTCATCCATGCTTTTACCACCATGTACTCATCATATATTTTAGCCAAATAGGCGTCCATTTTTGTTTGCTTCGGCAAAACAACGCGGAAACAAACTCGGGACAATCGAATCCACAACTTTTTCAAATGGTGGTAAGATTTCAATGCTTTCTGCATCTCTGCTTTCATCACTTTATTTTATTTCACCTTTTTTGAACACTGACTACACCTTTAGGAATATTGAGAGTATTAGCACGTAGTTGTCCTTTGATCAACAGGGAACTATGTGTAATGTCAAGAATCTGCTCAAAATAAGCCTGCATAAATTAAGCAAGTGCATTAGCCTTTCAGAACCCCAATACTTGAGTGAGTAAAACTTTCTTTTTCTTTTTCCTTTTATCAGTGACAAATGTATCAAGTCAATTTCATTTATAACATTAATGTTAGCAATATGGAAACAGCCATTTATTTCATTTTCTTTCATCTAGATATAGATTCATGATATTGCATGATTAACCCTCCTGACGAACCACTGTGATATAAGTGGGAAAACACGTGTCGAGGACTTAATGATCAAGAATTAGCGTGCAATGAAAAATAATGAGGTTTCTAGCACAACAACCCAGTGTGCATTGTACAAATAATTAATTAAAAATCAAAATTCAAAAATACAACTATAGCTATGAATCTTTTTTGATTTGGCACAATTTGGAGCATCCAATTTTCAATTCATACGTTCTTTCATTATTGGGTAGTCTCAATATTTGGATACTTCATTTTGCAGACAACTGGACGAAATCCCTTCAAGCTGATTTCTATGACTCGACAATGGTTGACTTAAGACTGCGTACCTTCTATATAGACTGCTGGTCAGTACCTGGGAAGGAGGGTCGAAATTGCTATTTGCTCAAGGCAAATCAGGTTTTCACACTGAATAAATAAGCCATGTGTATCATTGAAATTACTTCATCCATAGGCCTTAGAAGATGAGATAGCGGTGAGCATTGGCAAGAGGTTGATGGATGCCCTCTCAGAGACTGTTCAAGTAGGGGACTGGAAACCCTGGAAGAGACATGCTATTGACAGAAGTAATTTAGACCCTCTCACACAGGCATGTCAGATATTTGGTCTTTGGCTTACTAACTGATGGACTGCAGGTGTTCAAGGACTCAGATAAAGGAGACACTACATACATCCCTAACATGGTTTCTCTCCTATTCGGGACCCTAAGGGCCACCTCTGGTAGTGCTGAGATGGGATCCCTTTTACACAGTGAACAAAAAGTGAGAGCATTCAATCAGACCTTTAACTATGGCCCTTGACCGATAACAACCAATCCGGCTAGCCGGATCGGTTTGTATTGCTTAAGTATTGTAGTATGAGATGTAGAAAAGTAGCACAGAACAAAATCAGTGTATATCTCTTTATCCCACACAGTACCGACAATGTCGGCTCCTGTGGGCTTACCAGGGCCAAGGCCTTCCTATCAACGTTGGCACCAATGAATGAGGCCTCATAATATTTTTGATGTTAAAGATGAAAAAAACCTGATCAATATTCATTTTTATATTCCCCACCTTATATTCTCCTACATACTTGCATATAAAAAAAAAGTACAAATGTGTTCTGCTGCAGTGTGCAGCGTTGCTTGAAGTACTGAATGTAACCCGGAAGCTCCCAACAATCTAAGAGAGAGACCGAGAAATAAAGGCAAATTCAAATAAGTACACTTCTCTTTGGCTTGGACCCTCGGGTGTTTCTGAGCGCTGATCTAAGAAGCTATAATATCAGGGGAGTTGTAGTGTACATTTCCTGCGTATCTCTTGTCCCATCCCGAGCAACAAGTAAAGGCACTGTGCCCTAATTCAAGGTAAGGCCTTCTTGGGTGGTAACATGTGGGTGAATGGAAAGGAATGATCCTTGGTTTTGGGTGGTGGCATTCTCCTGTTAAATACTATAGGTAGTGCTTTGACCATGGGATAAAAAGGGTTACACTTATAATACGTTAAAGATATTTTTGAAAATATAACAAATCATTTTTGCATGAGGCATCAGTTTATGCGATGTAATGTAAACTGTTCTTGTTTAGCACATATATGACATTTTAGCAGCCTTTCTGCATGAGGCCGTGCAAGGAAAAAGGCAGCAGAATTGTTCTTGAGATAGAGGGAGAGGCAAATGTGAATCCTCTGGTGTTGATGCATGCACGCCGGAAGTACGCAAGCCCAGAGTGTGGGTGTGATGCCCGGTGGCTAGAGGCAGAGAGAACTTTGAGTGTGTTCTCCATTCACACGGGAGAGCCCGATGTTGATCCGTTGGAATCAGCCTTACGATGATCCATTTAGCCACCTGCATGGGGAAGCGGTGTGATAGTGTTAGATCATTGGCGTTGCACACTAAGTGTGATATTTTTGCAGGCAGTTGCTTGCATGTGCAGGGGTTTGATTGTGTGAATAATGTAAAGTTGGGGGTAGAGGGGAATGGTTAAGCGAGAGGAAGTCCTTACTGAGAGCCCAATTTCTTGTGCTTCATGGTTGGCACCTTGACTGCTGGCCTGATGCATGTTTGCACAAGTCTCAATCCAATCCTATTAAGAAGAAATTGGGGCACAAACCGATAGAGTCTGATCTGCCATGGCCATTGATTGAATGGGTTTTGTCTAGGTTTGTAGCATATTTGTGTAATTTTAGGAAGAAGAATTCTGTTTGATCAATGTTACAGAGAATGAACTTCTGTTGATTGAGGATTTTGTGCTGTTCTTGTATTGGGGTTAGTTGTAAAGCCATGTTTTCAGTGATTTTCTGAAGGCTAGGTGATGATTAGTCTCTGTGTGTAGATATCTGGCAAGGAGAAGTAAGATCCTCTGTGGTGTTTCCAGTTGAATATTGGCACCGTGAATAGTGCCACATTGCTGGATTGAAGTGATCTTGATGGCTTGCAGTTCCTGAATTTCCCTGTGGTGGATTATGGGCCTGTGCCATTCTAGTTGCAGTGGGTTATGCATAGAGTTTTATAGAGAATCCTTCCTTTGATCAGGAGCCAGTGGAGTTTTTGGAGCGCTGGGGTAATATGATTATGTCTTTGAAATCTCAGAAGAAGTCTAGCTGTCACGTTTTGCACTCTTGGTAGCGTGTGGAGTAGGATACCCGGCATCCCCAAGTATTGGCTGTTGGCATAGTCTAGTCCTGTGTAGAATATTTCATTTATTTATTTATTGTTTGCTTGTTAGGCACTTAAACAGCAAACAAATTCTGTTTCAGAGTGCCCCCAGAGCAACAGGGTGGGAACATGGGATTGCAGTACAATTAAAATATACCAAAATACAGTGGGGGAGGGGACGGCCGAACCTACCATGCCTTGTGAGTATTCAGAACGTGCAAGTGCCGCAAGGAAGAGGGCAGTGTGGTAGGTGATGGGGTGTCCTTGCTCGAGGGTGAGCCACAGATGAAATGCAAGGTATGGTAAGTGCTCTGCATCCAGGAGCCGCATTGGGTGGAAAGGTGTAAGTCTCCAGTGCAGAGGGTGTGCCGAGGCAAGTGCTGCAGGAGGTAGACAGAAGCTGGGGAGATTGGATGTGAGTGGTTAGGGGGCGCAAGGATGTATAAGGGTCAAATACACCAATCACATCAACTGTGAGATTAGCAGAGGAGGAAAGAATGGAAGGGGAGAACAAGAGGAAAGTCTTGAGGTGCTTTTGGAAGTTAAGAAGGTCCTGCTCAAGATGGACAGGTAGGGGGGGGTTGTTCCAGCAGAGGAAAGCGAACAACCTCCCGCTCTCTGTTTAGAGAAACGGTTTCACAATGGAGTTGGTTCCAGAGGAATGTAGAGGACTAGCAGGAGCGTATTTTTCAAGAGAGAGTTGCAGATAGTGTGAAGTAGAGAGATGTGAATTTGATCCGTGCAGCAACTGGGAGCCAGTGGAGACTTTTTAAGGCAGGAGAGTTGTGGTCCCTGGGCTTAAGGCCAAGGATAAGTCGTGTTGCCCTATTCTGGATTAGCTCACGGGGTCACAGAGTCGAAGTAGGTAGATTGAGGAGGCTGTTGAAATAGTAAAGCATAGAGAGAACCACGGATTGGGAAACATTTAGCTTCTGGGGGAAAGTGAGAAAAAGGAGAATTCCTTTGAGAAGGAAGAGTTGAAATTGGGACTTCTTAGCAATATCCTGAGTGTGAGGGAGGATGGAGAGCGAGGAGTAAAATATGACACAAAGATTTCTGGCTTCAGAAGAAGGAGCAGGGGGAGAACCAAGGGTGGGAGACCAGAGAGAAGGGAAGGAGGAGGGAGCAGGGGTCAGAATCGGAAGGATCTCAGTTTTGTTGGCATTGAGGCAGAGATCATTGGAAGTGCACCAGGCCTGGGTGGCAGATAGGCAGACAGCGATGAAGGAAGGTGCCTGTGAGTCAGCAGGAAGTCTGAAAAAGAGTTGAGTGTCATCAGCATAACCTGGAAGTTGGGAGAAAAGGAGGAGATGGGGAGTGCCAGCTGAGCAAGGTAGATGTTAAAGAGCCAGGGGAGAGGATAAATCCCTGGGAGACACCACAGGTAGAGAAGGAAGTCGGAGAAGATAAGGTGCCCGAGATGACTTGGGAAGAGCGGTCAATTAGGAAAGAGGTCAGCCATTCCAGTGCCCATTCCGAGGTACCAAAGGTATCGGGGAGTCTTTGTATGAGGATGAATGGTTGACAGTGTCAACGGCAGAGGAGAGATCAAGTATGATGAGGACAGCTGGGGAGCTGGAGCACAGGGAAGCAAGCAGCTCTTCATGGGTGTTCAGAAGAGCAGTTTCTTTGCCTCTGGATGCTCGGAATCCAGATTGATGTTGGTGGAGACCACCGACAAGTTCAGTGGCAAGTTGAGTTGTGGCAAGGCCAGCTTCTCCAGCAGTTTCCCCAGGAAGGGGATGATTGAAATAGGGCAGTAGATGGATGGGCAGGTAGGGTCTGCTGAAGGTTTTTTCATGTGTGATCGCACAAGGGAGTGCTTGAGAGAGGAGGTGAAAGAACCAGCAGCAAAAGAGTGGTTGCTGAAATCAGCGAGTGCGGGGTCAAGGGAGACAATGTTGTCCTTGATTGTTCTGGGTGAGCAGGGGGGAACCTGTTTGGAATAAGCCTTCATAGAGAGCGGACAACTCTGTTAACTTCCTCAGGTGTGATAGGAGTGAAGGAGGAGAAGGAGGAAGGAGGAGGGTGAGTGGCCAAGGGAGGCAAGTGTGTGTGGGATGGGTTTGGTGGGTGAGTAAAAAGGGTGTGCAGGATGTCCTGAGTTTTGGTGGAAAAGTGGGTGACCAGTGTGTTTCAGAGGGCCTGGGAAGGAAGAGGGGAGGAGGAGACTGCGGAAGGGTTGGCTAGCGCCATGCAGATTTTGAAAAGTGCAGCCGTGTTATTGGATGTACCAGATACCCGTGCCTGAATGTGTGCCCTTTTCTTGGCATGGATCGGGAGTCTGTATTGCCTTTGGAGCAGGCAGCAGGCCAGTTTGTCAGAGGGTGAACTTGAGGTTTGCCACTTCCATTCTGCTGCTCTTCACTTTCATTTCAGGGCTGCAAGTTCAGAGTTACACCAGGTGTTAGATTTATAGGCGGGTTACAGATGGATCCTTGCCAAGAGTATTGGTGATGGCTGAGTGAAGGTTGCTGAGAGCAGAGACAGCGGTAGAGTCTGAGGTAGGAGGAGTGGGGGATGAAGGTAGAAGCAAAGGCAGAAGCTGACACTCGTTTCATCGGACGGATGTTTGAGAACGAGGTTGGCAGGGCTTTTGAGGGTGAGGCAAGGGGGCCAAAGGGACCCAGGCGGGAGGAGAGGAGAAAATGGTCTGATCAAGAGAGAGTGGTGACTAGCGGGGGAGCAAGAGAGAGGTCTGAGTGGATGATGGCATCCAGTGTGTGTCCAGCTGAGTGGGTTGGACCGGAGGGGAGAATGGAGAGGGAAAGAGAGATCAATGAAAAGAGTGGATGCTGAGGCAGGGGAGTCCAATTGGATGTTGAAGTCACCCAAGAGGAGGAGGCTGGAGGTGGTTGAAAGTAAGGTGGAGCAGAAATCAGCCCATTCAGAGGGGAACAGTGTGGTAGCACCTGGAAGCCAGTAAATTGTAGCAATGGTCAGAATGGATGAGGGAGAGATGTCCAACTTGCAAACCAGACCCTCAAAGGAAGTATAGAGTTGGGTGGGTGTGATGGAAGAAGCAACTCACTCAGGATAGATTAAGGTGACCTCACCGCCAACACAGTGAGGTAGAGGCTTGGAAATGATCCTGAAGACGCCAGGGAGGAGGGTGTCAAAAGCAGTGACAGATCTGGCATTGAACCAAATCTTGCTGAGAGCTAGAATGTTGAGGTCAGTGTCTTCAAGAAGGAGGCCGATGTCAGCAAAGTGTTTGTTGGCTGACCGGGTGTTAAGAGTCACCAGATGGAGGAGGGCTCTCCCTTTTATGGTTTTCTGAGGAGGAATACAGGGTGTGGTACTCTGGTCAGAGTGGGAGGCAGCAGAAAGAAGGAAGGGTTTGGAGGATCCAGTCAAAGAGAAAGAGGTTGAGTTGAGGACCCTGAATCAGGACACTGCCAGTGTGGTGGACATTAACGATGCAACGTGAGGATGAGAAGCTAGCCAAGAGGACTTTCCACTTGGTGCCACCGTTAATGGGAGAGGAAGTGAAAGGGGAGAGAGTAGAGATGAGATGAGGAGCCCATAGATCTGGAGAGGCAACAGAGAAAAGGAAATCTGTGAAGACCTCTCTTGAGGTTGCGCTGGCATAGGTGTCTGCAATGGGAAGGCCAGAGTTTGCAGGCAGAATGTTCATTCCAGACATAGTGAGAGAGGTGAGATAGGAAATAGAGTAGCAATTAGAGAATATAGGTGAGATGTGAGTGCCATTAGGGTGGTGGAGGGAAGTTGAAAGGGAAAGGGTGACTGCACTGCACGGTTCTGGCCTAATCTCACAGGTGGCCTAGTAGTAACAAAGGAAGAACAAGCAATCACATTTGAGCACAGGATGGAAAAGGCACAAATGCAGAGACATTAGGGTGCAGGATGTAACATACACACAGCTGAATTTGGTTTTCAAGCAAAATGCACAAATCCAGTGACATTCTGGTGCAGGATGTAACATACACACAGCTCAATTTGGTTTTCAAAGTAAAAGGCACAAATACAGGGGTTGAAACTGGTGTTGAGTCATGGTGGGTCATAGTACAAAGCTAGCACTATTTCCTGTGATGATATCATACAGTTAATGCCACCAGCGAGGACCATAGTTATTTGTGCGACACAATGCATGTTGAAACATTTTATTCTATTTATTAAGAACTGTGTGAAGTACAAACTGCCTGCATTCCCCTATCTGTCAATGCCTAGGCAGAGTCAGCTGTAGTGTGGGAAGGATGAAATTCTCAACTAAGGGCCTCATCACGAGTTGGCTGGTATCCCAGCTGTAATACCGCCCAACTGTTAGTGCCCAACAGTCCGGCAATGTTACCGCCGGATCACAGTTTGGGCATTAACGGTAAATCCCTATTCTCCATTGGGGGAATTATTGCTGCTAATACCACATGCTAATACAGCCAGAGGTAAAACAGGATGCTAAATGGGATTTTCACCTTCAGAAAAAAGCTGGAGGCAAAACAGCCCATTTAGCAACCAACTCGTGATAGGGCCAGACCTTCAATGCAGCAGTAATACCGTTACCGCTGCATTTGAGGGCTACAGCCCAACTGGTGATGAGGCCCAGTATCTGTTACTGGAGAATGGACCATCTCCAGCCCAGATGGAGAACATACCCACAAACCCATCCACAAAAATGCTTTGATTTTAAATCACACATTACCTATGAATTCACACGTACACGAGCCAATGCAAACAAGTTTCTTTATATACGTAAATGGCTTAACACATTGTTCTATGTTAGCCTATATGTCACATGGTCTTTACATGGGTTTATAGTGAGTATTTTGAATGACATTTTTTCGAATGTCAAAATGTCAAAAGACTTTGACCGCAAAAAAATATTTCAAATGTCTTTTTTTTGTTATTTTCTGTTTGAAATGGGGGGCTTACCCCCTAACCCCCCCTTTTTTAACCCTTTTTTTTACTCACGAAACAAACAAAAAACATGTAAATTAAAAAAGAATACATTCGGCAAAAAAACATTTGGTAAAATGTACTGGGGAGGTGGTGCATATCTATATTTTGTTTATTGATGTAATTTTCTCCAGTGTGTACTTGCCTTGTTGCTGGAGAAAATCAAACGTTTAACCATATTTGGATTGTGTAGAATATTTTAGTCAGACCTTCATGATGTTCAGAAAAGAGATCAATGCTAAGCAGAATTGTCAGTATGTCTAGTATTTATTAACATGCACCAGGATCACATGAAGATCATTGAGAATGAAAGTGGACGCCTTTGTGGACTTGTAATTGTGAAATTCATATTGGCAGGCATAATTTCATTTGTGAGATTATGCATACAACATACTGTAGTGAGATTAAGAATTTGGAGCCCCATTTGTCTAAAATTGATGTAATTCCTTTAAATACATTTCAATTTTGAATACCTCTCTGTTCATTGCCCTGGACTGTGGGATGGGATTGTATAAACGGGGGCGTTACATTGGCCTGTCTGTGACGAATCAACTTCTAGGTCACCAGTGGTCCAGCGATGAATATCAGTTTCTAAACCAACAATCAGCCCCACACCTCTAGTACACCAGAAGGGATCCAAACAGATTGGAAACACAAGCAAATTATAAATCTCCTTGTGCAATTTTGGTAACGTGGATGGAATGGCAGGCTTATCTCCGAAAGGTTGTGGATCGTTGGTTAGTTGCAACACAGCGAAAATACTGTTATTACTCAATGATAAAAGGGACTGTCCAGTCAAGGTGGTATACAAATATCTACTTAATTATTATCACAAAAGACAGTTCTAGCACACTACAAAATATAACCCATCCTATAAGGGAATGCAGAGGACAGACAGTTTCAAAAAAGGAAAAGGGATGCATTCTGGATTCTGACAGGAGGGTAGACAGTAAAGTAAGTAATTGCAATAGTTCAAGGATACGTGGTTCCAACACAAAGGAAGCAATGGGTCATAGAAAGTCACGAGGGGACTTTGGAGAAGTGCCAGGGGCAGAGAACCACAATGTACCTTTTGCTGTAGGAGTTCTTGGTTCTCATCAGGGTCGAGTCAGTTTCAGAGCGCTTTGGAGCTTCTGTTGCAGAGTTCAATATGGGAGAGAGCCGCGGGTAACAGCCAGCAGGCAGTTCGGTGTGCGAAACTGGATGGACGGCTGCTGACTGGCCTACACAATAGCTCTGGGTCAGGAAAAGTCTCAGTGCTGGTTGGCGGTTCTGAAGCGCTGGTCGAGGCATCTCGGACAGCTTTAGCGACTGCAGCGTAGCAACAGCAGCAGTGAAGTAGGTTGCAGCATTAGGGGCTTGACTGGCTCGAAAATGTCCTTTAAGGCAGACATCAGTAGATGCTTGTTGATGCACTCCTCCTACCTTCTTCGCTGGGCTCATGTCATCATTTAAGGCAGACGGCCCAAAGCTAAGGAGAGTTTTGCAGGCAGTTGCTTTGTCCTTGGTTTGGTTTAGAAACTCTTTGGCACTTTCCACCTAGGAAGCTTGCTACAGAGCCTAGCAGGGCATGCTGTGTGCTGGCTGGGCACCGGTTCTGGAGCTGCTGGAGGGTCCTCTGGATTCAGTATCTCCCTCTGTTTCCTGGGAGAGGAATCTTGCTTCCCTCTTGGAGATCCTGGCCTTTCTTTATTGGCTGAAGATGTAAGTCAGACCCTACATTCAGCCAGGGTCCAATGATGAGTTATTCCTTCTGCTGCTAGTGAAGCTTTCAGATGATCTCCTCAAAAAAGGGGCTCAGCCTTCTTGTAAAGCCAAATTGACCATATGCATTGGTGTAGGCTAAGCCTTCCTTAATGAACCAATCCTAGGTCCCCACCAACCATCTCTTGTATATGTGAGGTCATAACCAGAGTGCTTTACAACAGAAAAGGTAAAGGGGTAAAAACATGGAATACTAAGTCCTACCCATTTCCTTGCCTGTTGTGGATCGAAGTGTCTCTCTGGTTAATGTAGCTCTCTATGGGTCATGATTAAAGTGGCATGTCTCTCTTGAAGCTGTGGCGAGACCAGACTCTCTGGCTCCCCCAAACCACTTTCTCATACCTTCTCAATGGGGTCCCCCTGCAGATTCATTAGATTCTGTTCATAACTAAACATAGTCAGTACCTGTTTCAAACGATTCCTAACCTGGTACACCTCTCCCGCCACTGAGAGATTTAGACAGCCTACATGCGATTTAGAGTATAATGATAAGATAGCACCCATAGTCCCTATGATGTTGCATCTGGGCAGCCCCAAAAAAGCATGTAAAAAATTGACCATAATTGTACATTGTGTAATACTCGCAAATGTTTGTAACACATTACAACTCTAACTATAAAGTTGTGGCATATTCCATTTAGCTCAAAGTCTAAATACAAGAACTCAAAAGACAAGCCTTGAGGCGTTCGGAACAGTTTGTGAAGCATAGTTGCCTTGAAGCATTTTATATCAGCTGGATTGTGATGGCCCCATACCTCAATACTATAATACAGTACTGAGAGAACTTTTGAAGTATATAATAGCAAAGTTGTTGAGATAGAAAATCTCCTTGGTGCCCTATGAAGGAGCTAATGGTGCTTATAGAGTTCGTACATTTAGCTTTTGTTTCTGACCAGTGCATAGACCATTTGAGGTTATTTTAAACAGATATCCCTAAGTATTTGTATGAGTTAACACACTCGAATATCGAGCCATTTAGCTTACACATGATGTTTTTATGTGGTAGATGTTTACGAGAGAAAACCATAGTTTTACTTTTTTCAATATTAACAGAAAGGCCATTTAAACCTGCATACTCCCCCACAGCAATGATCAAACATTGAAGCCCTTTGGGGGTGTGATTCATTAAAAGAAGATCGTTGGCATAGGCAAGCCAACTAGTCTGATGCGAACCAACTTTCAATGGGCAAATTTGTAAGTTACTGAAAGCATCCCATAAATCAGCTAGATACAAATTAAAGAGTGTTGCTGCGGCAATGCACCCTTGTTTCATGCCGCGATACGTAGGCATGGAGCCGGATAGTTTACCCTCTGCATCTTGTCGTATCCTGACACTGGTGTCCGTATGTAACAAAATAAGCATTTTTAAGAGAACTAAAGGTATTTTCCAAGAGGCCAACTTTTGCACATTCTATTCGGCACAAGAGAATCAAAGGCCGCGGTGAAATCAATGGACGCACAGTAGAAAGCCCTCTCTCTTCGCGCCGATGCATATTCCACTGAGGACACAAGGAATAGCAAATTATGGGAGGTGGTAGCTTTTTTAATAAAACCCATCTGATTCAGGAGGAGGATATCATTTTCGCTAATCCTTTGGTTCAGCTCAAAAGATCTTTGCCGGTATGTCGAGGGTGGCCAACTTTCTGTAGTTGGCAGGCACATTCTATGGACCCTTTTTTCCTTTTTTATAAATTGGTAATATGTGACTTTAACGCCACGTGTTAGGAAGAATACTAAAAGTACAAATTTGTACAAATAGTAAATGTAGCGTGCAAGCCGACATTCCCGGAGATAGTTTGAGGAGACAATTACAGATGCCATCTGGACCAGCTGCACAGGAATTATTTAGATGCTCAATTATGATGATGATGTCGATAATGGAAGCCTTACAAGCCCACGTAGTATCAGGGAGGGAAATATTAACATCATTCAGGAGAATAGTGTCAAGAGTGGAGGCAATATGGACAACCCATGTTGGTTCAGACACACAGTTTATGGGTAAAGCCCGCTTTTCATTGCCTCTAAATACATTCCATATAGCCTTACTATTTTTTTTGTCACTAAGTGGGCAATTTCTTTCCACTTGTTAAGTTCACATTTTAATTTATACTCCTTAATCATTTCCGGTAATTTAATTTGGTGAATTTGACATACAGGTTTTATCTCACTCGAGATATAAATACGCAAGCAGGGACATAGAACAGCAGAGATTTCGGCACACAGTTTCTTCTTAGCTGCCACAATGTTGACGCCAAAGTTCATGCGCTTTTTAGCACCCACAAACACTTTTGTATTGTCTGCGTTTGTTGGTAATATCCTTAATCTGAGCAATCAAGTTCGAAAGGTTGTGACGATAAATGAAGAAACAGAGGAACTAGAGACATGAAATTGGGCTATAAAGATTGGTAACAAGCTCTCTGAGGCAGCATTTTTTTTCGCCAAACCTGGCGCGTTCCACCAAATGCGGTTTTACGTTGAGTTATAAAATATGTTGCCATTTAAGTCATAAGGTCTAGTTACGTGGGGTTGCACCTAAATGCTTTGGAAGTACACAGAGAGGTAAGTGGCCCCTTTCATCGTGCGGTACGATACCCATATCTTCAACTAAAGACATACATCGCTGATTCAAAAAAACATAATCAATTGTAGTGGCACTCTTTCCGCATACACGTGTATATGCCATCTGTGTATCACCTGCACATAAACCATTGAGATGTAAAAATCCATACTCCTCGAAGAGCTCAACCCAAGCTTTACCTGAGTGCTTGGTGGTAACTGCTACAGAAATAGGCATAGATACTTGGGTCTCAAGCTGTTCATTGGGTGATAGTTCTATACAAGTGTTAAATCACCGACTATACATATCGGTATAAAAGTGTTAAATCACCGACTATACATATCGGTAGCTCCTGATGATGAACATGTAAATGTGTTCACTGTTGACGCATTATTGATAATAGCAACTCGATTCAGAGGGTCGTATAGATTAATAAGGATAATACTCTGCTTAACATGCAGGAGTTTAACTACCTGCACCATATGGGTGGATCCCTCCATTTCTTTTCGCCGACCAATGGGGCCTTTTGAGGCTAGCCTCTGTAAGGTGGAACGTCCACCAAGTTCGAATAATTCAGTGATCCAGGTCTCCTGTAGGGCCATAATGGACAACAGATCTATGTTGGACAAGAGACCGTCTTCACTAAATAGGTGGGACAAGCCATGCGTATTCCATGAACACAATATATTTGTGTCATCGTGACAATGTGGAAAAGTGAGTTTTAAAGATGGACGGAAGCCACTGCCAGTAACCATCATTTGGCCCATTGGCTACACTGGAAGACAGTTGAGCCTGGGATATGCAATGGGAGAGACATCAAGACAGGGAAGAAGGATGGGGAGAAGGAATTCATTTCAGCATCGAGGTATTCAATCTCAAGCATCACATTGGCCATGTCTAGACGACTTGATAGATCAGGGGAGGAATTGAAACTGACAATCCCCGGGGGTTGGATTATGGCTGTGGTGACAGCAGGGGTGTTATCAGCGAATGAAGGATTTGACAGAATTAAGTATTTGACATGACTACAGGGTCAGACAGACACAGACGAAAATGCAGATAGGACGGTTAATCAGGCAGAGATCACCAATAGGATGATGGTGGCGAACACTCAGTGTCTAGAACACAAATGCTCCTAGCCAGATTTGAAGCTACAGGTTTACTAGGGATTGAAATTATCGGCGTAATTCATAGATTTCAGCACAGAGAGGGATCGTGCGCCAGCGTGTGCCAGCCGTGTGCGCTAAATAGCATTCCGGCGCACCGCGTATTCATGGAATTCCCAAGGAAAAAAGAGCCCTGGCGCAGAGAACATCCCGCAGGGCCAGTTACGCCCCCAAGAACGCCCCTCGCGCAAGGAAAAGCCATCAAAATCCCCAATTCAGCGCAAAGGGCTGCGCTAACCCTGGACCAGTTTACAGGGCCGCTACACAGCAAACGCTGAGCGGGGAACGTGTATTCCTGTGGTGGCCTGAATTATCACATGTGGTAGGGCCTGTGCGAACGGGGTACGTGTATTACTTGGGTTCGCGGGGAGTTTCACACGCGATTGGGCCTGTGCGAGCAGGCTACGTGTATTACTGGGGTACGCAGGGAGTTTCACACGCGGTGGGGCCTGTGCGAGTGGGGAACATGTATTCCTGGGGTGTGCTGGAATTATCACATGCGGTAGGGCCTGTGCCAGCGGGGTACGTGTATTACTGGGGTTCGTGGGGAGTTTCACACACGGTAGGGCCTGTGCGAGCGGGGTACATGTATTTCGGGGGTGCACGGGGAGTTTCACACGCGAATGGGCCTGTGCGAGCAGGCTATGTGTATTACTGGGTTTCGCGTGGAGTTTCACACGCGATTTGGCCTGTGCGAGCAGGCTATGTGTATTTGGGGGTTCCGCAGGGAGTTTCACACGCGGTAGGGCCTGTGCGAGTGGGGTACGTGTATTACTGGGGTTTGTGGGGACTTTCACACGCGATTGCCCTGTGCGAGTGGGGTACGTGTATTTCGGGGGTGCGCGGGGAGTTTCACACGCGAATTGGCCTGCGCAAGCAGGCTACGTGTATTTGGGGGGTGCGCACAGAGTTTCACATGCGGTACGGCCTGTGCGAGCGGGGTACGTGTATTACTGGGGTTCGCTGGGAGTTTTACACGCGATTGGGCCTGTGCGAGCAGTCTACGTGTATTTGGGGGTTACGCGGGGAGTTTCACACGCGGTAGGCCCTGTGCAAGCGTGGTACGCTGGATTTTGGGGGTGCGCGGGAAGTGTCACATGTGAATTGGCAGTGTGGGTCCTCCCAGGCGTGCCCTCTACCCCCTCCATGGGCCCTGCAGGCAGCCCACACCACAGGGGACTACCCTGCACCCCTGGACATGTCCCGCAGGCAGCCCATCCACCATGGGCATGCTCCCCAGCCAGGCAACATGTCACCTTGCACTAGTGATCACCAACTCATGTCCCCCTGAACCCCCACCCTCCAGCAGTGAGGGGCACCTGCCAGCAGGCCCCCATTCATGTCCCACTCATGTCCCCCTGCACCCCCACCACCCATCAGTGAGGGGCACCTGCCAGCAGGCCCCCATTCATGTCCCACTCATTGCCCACTGCACCCCGACCCCCCAGCAGTGAGGGGCACCTGCCAGCAGGCCCCCACTCATGTCCCCCCCTACATGACATAAAGATGTACAATCATGGCCCACATCTACACCAAAATACCACAGCACGCCACCCCAGTCTTGAGACGCAATGATTTCCCAATCCACCCCACACTGACATGCCTATCTCAAGACACAAACCAAAAGTCAACTATGTACATTAACACATTTCCGTCATACACACACACTGGTTGGCATTGATTGTGTAAACCCAAATTTTCACATGCATGCACCCAATGAGCGAATCACAAACATGGAAGTAAAACATCAAAATGTATTATGGACAAAAATGAAGCAATGAAATGAAAGCATAAAAAAATAGCAAACATGAAATGAAAAGCATGTCCAAAAGATGAGGAAATGAAACGTATAACCAATCCAAAGAAATCCAAAAGAAAAATAGTTCAAATTCTCCCTCCACCAAAGCAAATCCAAAGGAAACGTAAAAAGAAAAATCCATTAATCCATGTTCAAATCCAAATGAAAAGTTCAAATAAATCCATTGTCCAACTATGTACAATCCAATGTCAAGGGTCCATGAGCCCAACAAAAGAAATGAAACCTACCTAAGAAACTACCTAAGAAAAAACTATATACAAATGTGTGGGGCATAGTGCAATCACCCCAAATCAAAGGAAAACGAAAATGAAACCTAACACTAAAAACTATTTACAATGGTGGCGGGCTAGTCCGGCGGCTCACTTTTCGATATCCCGGGCCAGGGCATCATCGAACTCCGGCTCAATGTCCTGGAGGTGGTCCTCTTTGATGGCCCAGAGGGTTCGCAGGGATGATGACATGTCGACCTCCAACTCCCTGCGAATTGCCTCGAGGCAATCGGCCCGCCTCAGTGCCTTCCGCATGGAGTTCTCCGCCCTGACGATTGTGAGCCGTGCCTCTTCCACCCGCTGCCGCTCCGCATCTATGGCGTGTGCCAACTACTGCCACACAGAAGACACTTGTAATCCTGGGTCCTCCTGCCCTCTGCCCGATGCCTGCCCCTCCGATGTCGATGTCCCCGAGCCAACATGGCTCCCACCTTGTTGCTGCTGCTGCTGTGCCTGTGCCCCTGCTCTTGCTGCCTGCATGTCCTCCTCTGGCTGGGGTACAGTTGTCGTGGTGGCCACCCCTGCTGGACGTACGACTCCCGACTGTGGCAGGGATGTGTCCCCCACCAGCCTAGCCACTGAGTCTGAGGCAGCTCCACAGGGTACCCAGGTGATACATGGGTGGGAAGATGGCATGGAGGACGACTGGCGCGTAGGGTGTTCAGGTGAGGTAGGGGTCGGAACAAGGTCCAGCAAACGGAGGAATCCAGCCCTGGTGACCAGTCCCAGTAGGTCAACGCGGTCAATGAGGCATTCGAGATGACGTGCAGTGTCTTCACGAAAACACTGCAGGTCACCTCGCATGCCCCGTTGACGCAACGCCATCCCACTCAGGACAGGCTCAACCCGGTCCCAGATAGCCACGTCCGCAGGGAGAGGAAGGCCAGTTGTTGTAAGCGGATCCCCTCCCTGAAAACGGGTCTGGACGTAGGCATCGCTGCTGGTGCGGGATGATGCAGTCACAGGATCAGGGACAGGATTACACACAGGCACCTCCACGGCGGCCTGTGCTGCCTCCTGTCCCTGCACTGCACCACTAGCACCAGTCGAATCCCCACCTCCAGACCCCGTGTGTGTCCCTTCCACGGCCTCCTCTTCCACCAAACCCCCACCAACCTGGATGACTCCGTGCCATCTTCCTCCGTCGGACCCTGTGGGGTCTCAGCTGCCCCTTCTGCTGCCGAGGAGTCCACCTCCAACCTCCGCCTCTTGGACTTACCCTCTGCAGCTGCGGCCTGGGATGCGGCACCAGACACCTCACTCCCCAACAAGATGGCAACCTGGGAGGGAAGCCAGGGCTTGCATCTCCGGCTGGTGGTGCGATCCCTGCCGCTTTGCTCCACAGCACCCTCTCCGCCCTCTTTATCAGTTGATGCTGCAGACAGGGAGAGATAGAACACAGGCATCAGGGCACTGGACAATGTACTGATACACACATGACAGTTGTACATGAGTGTCAGTGTCAACCTTCAGACATGGCATTACACTCCCCAACACACACGTCATTTCAACTCACACACATGAGCAATCCAACAGCATAATTGCACCAGGCAGCACCATCCATTCACAAACAACAGCACGAGCAGCCGAAGGTGAGCCTGATGTCATATGAAACACGGGGAGTGCACAACACATGCACACAGGCCACCACACTTACATGCATGTGTACATCTCCACCAACTGTCGCAGTGATGAGATCACCATCCATTTCACATCTGCCATTCAGCCTTCTACATGTCAGTGTCACATGCATCCATGTTGCATCACAGTTGCACACTTGTCAAATACACACACATGCACATGTACACAGTGCAGATACATGCAGCTGGAACCACCATCCATGTGTGACACCACAACCATGCCAACGTACATACACAGTAATTCAAACATGTGTGCTCCCACACCTGCATTTGGCCTGCATGCTTACCAACACATACACCATTCATGTGTCTCACACATGAGAGGACTCACATGTGTCAGCCTCACGCCCCTGTACATACACATCCATACATGGCCCTACAAAAACACATGTACAACCTGCACACTACTGGCACACCACAGCATGCACAGCGTCCAATCAGTATGCATGTACACTTACTGCTCGACTCCAGATGGGTCTGCCTCTCAAGGACCTGGACATGGAGCGCTGGGCGTGTGCGTTCCAGGACCCTCATTTGGTGGTCCGACAGGTGGCCCTGGTGCCCCTTGGCATCCGCTGCCTTCAAGAGGCGCTGGGCCTTGTTGAGAGTCCTGGACGTGAAGTCCTCCCAGCGCTTCCGGACATGCTTGATGTCGCGGACTGCCACCCCCTCCTCGTTGATGGCAGTCACGATGTCCATCCAGATCCTGGTCCATCCTTCATAGTTGGCGCGTGAACTTCCAAAGAGGGCATCATACTGCCCCAGGACTTGCTCCACCAGGACACCAACTTCCCTGGCACTGAAGCTGGTGGCCCTCTGCCTCTCTGGCTGGGGGTTGCCAGTGGTGTCAGATGGTGTTGTGCCCGACATGGCAACCCCAGAGGCAGGTGTGGGTGGGCAACTGGGTCCTGGGGCTGCGCTGTGGAGCGATGGTATCCCAGTCGGGAGTCTTCAGTTCCAGCAGGGGTGGTCACAGCAACTGCACCCATGGCTGATGTGCAGGCAGCAAATAGCAGGGCACGTGGGCAGCAGGCAGTCAGTCAGCAGCAGATGGCAGGTGGGAGCATGCTTGGGGCTCTGGTGGGCAGGAAAATGGCTTTTTGGGCAGGAGCGTGGTCTTGCGTGTGTATTCGCGTGGTCAGCTTGATACGGAGTGATTTGGCACGTGAAAAAATTGCACGTCAGTGTGTAATTCAAGGAAAGTCCCTTAGCGTGTAAGCGCGTCAGTGACGTTAGGCGCGCAGGCGTTGCCCACAACACAGGTGCATAGTGAATCAGCATGTGAGAAAACTGCATGTCACCGTGCTATTGGAGGAAAGGGCCTTAGCGCATAAGCGCGTAAGTGACGTTTCACGTGTGGGCTGGCTTAAAAGGTATGAGTATCACGCTATTTCCTTGTACGTGCATTTTGTGGAGAGCGAGCGGGTGTATCTTGTACTTCTTGTCGGTTCACACGCGATTACTTCACAACGTTTCCAGTTCGTACTCCCTGTTTCCTCAGACTGCGTTCTTTTCTTCTTTTGGCGGGGGTGTTGCTGTTTCACGTTCTTTTCCAAGGCAGACGGTGAGTCGCGCAAGTATTTTCCAACTGTGGTTGCCCCCGTGTGTCGTGTACCCCTTCAGAGGTCAATGTAGGCTGCGTGTAACACGTGTATGCTTTTGTTTCTGGGTGCCACAGCGTAGTGCGGGTTTATTTTTCCACGCACGTGGTCTACCAGGGGTTGCGTGCACGTGTGCTTTTGTTTTTGGGGTGCCTGTGCATTGCGTGACCCGTCATCTTCCCCAAGGGGTCACATACAGCCTTGCTAGAGCACTAGAGTACAAATTCCATCTAGTGCCCTACCCCTTTCACCCCAATTGCCCAGGACAATTGTTTACTGCAACTCCCATACGCACAACATCAGTGCCATGGTTGGGAGGCAACCAAGCAGTAGGGGAGGCAAAGGTGGCCGACTTCCAAAAGGTGGGCGTGGTGGGCACGGTAGGGGACATGGCCAGGATTTGCAGGGTGCCTCTAGACCCCCGTGTGTAGAGGACCAATCTGGGACACCCATGCCCCCCCCATGGTTGTGTGAAACGTAGCTGGCACCATCCCAGCTCAGCCCTTGTTGGACTGGCCCATTTTGGCACCTGAATCGGCACGGGATGACTCCCAGGCTGACTTCCAGGTCAGCAAGTCTAAGCCACGTTTGGCGGTGCAAGTTACTGTCACCAGGCCACTTGGATCTGGGGCAGCAATGTCATCTTCTGCCCCAAGTAGGCAGGGTGGGGAGGCTGCAGGGGCAGCTGCAGCTCTATCCACCTCAGCTCTGAGTCTCCAGCCGGGACAGTGTCGGTCCAGGTGCATCAAACCGACGTTGGCCCTGCCAACGTCACCCTGCAGCCAATGCCTGCACCAAGACATATAGTCATTGTGCATTCGCACACTTCTAGTACCCAGTCCACCTGCGCTTCTGCCCCTACTGACCAGAGTGGCATAAGCCACTCAGGATCTGCACCACCTTTGAAAAAGAAGAAGAAGGGTGCTCTGGCACTACAGCCTGAGACCCCAGACATGGCTACACACTCCGGCACGTCAAGGAAGCCTAGCTTTAATGACGCCGAACTTGATGCACTTGTGGCCTATGTGTCGGCACATAGCCGCAAAATGGTGGTGACTGCAGGGTGCAAGACCACACCTGGTCAACGTAGGGCACACTGGCAGACCATCGCGGACCACATTAGTGCCCTTGAATTTGTGAGACGCACAGCTGATGATTGCGGTGGAATGACCTGAAACGCAGAGCAAAGAACAAGCTGGCCCCAAATCATGCCTCTACTCTGGTGACTGGCGGTGGGTCTCCACCAGAGGACAACCAACTCACTGAACATGAGTCTGTTGCTGGAACCTTCATCACAGAGGAACAGATCCAAGGCGTGGGAGACCTACCAGATTACAAAGCATTGTCCGGTGAGTGCCCATGCATGTGTGTGTAATCCATGTGTATGTTGTTTGGGTGACGGGTTCTGATTGAGTGCCAGGTGAGGGTGTGTACTCCTGAGTGGTATGGGTCATCCATGTGCTTCCTCCAAAACATTCACCGGCCTTGGATTTGGGTATGACAGTATCCCTTCTGCCCACAGTAGCCAATTAGCGCCACATTAGTGCAGTTGCCCTTGAACTGTCATCTTGCAACAACATTGTTCTGAATTTGTCAGTGTTCATTCAGGCTGATTGTTTCAATTCTCCCATTTTTGCAATGCATTTTTCAGCCCTAATGCCACATATGTGACATGCTTCTGTCAATGATTTCACCCCACATTGGCACACACTAGTTACCTTGTTAAGTGAATGATTAGACCATTCAGGCTGATTGAGTATTGGCCTGCTCACATTAATTTTTGGGGCCTGTTTGAATGTGGAACATGATAGTTGTGTCCTGTCATGTTGAAGTGACCAACCATTGATGTGTACATCTGCCTGTGATCACTGTATTATTGTACACTGGATGTGTTGCAGTGTAAGGCACATGCGTATTTTGTCACACTATTTAGCATTTTTCATCTCATCATGTCCATCTCATATGGATGGGTGACAGTACTCATTCACTGACATATGGCTGTACTTGTCAAATGTACCATGGCTAGGCTACATGCCATCTGTGTGCTGGCATGTGTCATGTATGTGTATTGGACGTGCCACTCACAGGCTAGAGTGTGATGGCAGTGCTACCCAGCATGCAGCAAATGTGTTGCTTTTCCATCTTGGTGTCCTCAGTGTCTGCTTTTTGCCTCCCCTTCTGACTCATTGACAGTGCATGCATGCCAGGGTTATTGTCATGTGGGACATGTGTAATTCATGTACTGGATCTCCGGCTTGTCAGGCCTATGTGTGTGCTATGATACTCATGCCTGTATCCATTTGTAGTCTTTCATGTTTTTGCAGGTGATGACGCACTCGATGCTGTTGAGGTTGAGGAGATGGTGCAGACCCAGGAGGAATCTCAGGCACGACCGGGCACCAGTGGAGGACGTGGTGTGGTGGTGGGTGAAAACCCAATCTTACTACAGGCCATACTGTCCAGGGGTGTCTCTGGGTGCACCTCCCCAGACCTCTATTCAGGCGCTGAATCGGATGATGAGACTTATTTGCTGTCGCAGGTGAGTGTTTCTGGCAGGGATTCTGTTCTGTCCAACCCACCTGCACCAGGGGCAGAACCCTCTATTGGGATGTCAGTGTTGGTAAGTCCGCTTTTGGCGGTTACAGATGCAGGGTCACACTCCACATCTGATCCTGTTCCTGGGCCAGCAGATCAGAGGGGGAATGCAGTCTTGTAGCCTCAGGCAGTGCCAGCACAGCAAGGTGCAGATCGCCTTGCCCTGAACAGGTGTGGTACCCGCCGACGCGGTGGCCGTATGCCACCAGGCAATACTGTATGGGAAAACTCCATGTACTGTATAGCAGCCCAACAGGGAGCATCGGTTGAAATGATGGCTCAGGCAATGGAGAGGGTGGCCACTTCCATTCTCCCCCCTGAAAGGCAGATGGAGCAACAACAGCAGGCAACAGACTCCATTTGCCAATCACACAGGGAAGACATGTTGGCATCCAACAGGGACCGACAGGTGGCACTGGAGACTCTGCGGGAAGCCATTTATGTAGAGTCACAGGGCCACAGGGAAGCCTTGAAGTTAGAACTCTAGTTGCTCAGGCAGACTCTAAGTGAACTTGAGGCTTCCCGAAATTTGAGGTCAGAACAGCAGCTGAAGCAGCTCACACATTTGCTCTCAGCTGAGCTGCAGGCAACTCGGGAGGAGATCCGGGCATCACGCGAGGCCATGCTTGCAGAAATGCAGGCAACCCGTGAGATGCTGCATGGGGATCATCCTCCAGAATCAGACCTTCAACACCCGCATGCTTGATGCCATGGAGGACCATACCAGGGCTTTGCGTGGGCTGCCTCCCATAGCACCACCACCTCCTGATGCAGAAGCAGAGGGTGAAGAGAGCGACAGTAGTAGTTCTCCCACAATAGCGTAGCCGTGCAGGCCATGAGCCCATGGAGGTATTTTGTTTTCTCGCAACATCCACGCAACATGTCCTCAAACCTCCTGGGTGCCCCCCGAGCCCCCACATGGCCATTTTTGATTTTTATTATTATTTTTTTTTACAGTGTGTTGCCTTGTGTGGCTCACGTGGGCAGCCACTGTGTATTCCAGCTGGGCACATGCTTGTCCTGTATTTGGGTTAGATGCTTGGGTTCCTGACACACACACCCCTCCTGCTTCCCTTTCCATGGGCTTGCAAAGGGTGTGACCAAGTGACAGTGACTTACACAGTGACATTGGGCTCCCATGAGCTGTGTGGGCAGTCTGTAGTCATGACTGTGTGTACATCCCTAGTGGGGATTGTTGTTGTATTGAGCACTGCATGGCGTATTGATATGTGCTTGTGCATCCATGTCTTCCTCCTTATTCACAGGTACCTTCTTCATGTCTTCACAAGGCCGTCTCCTTTGCGGATGCAGTTCATGTTGTATGCAGTACACAGACACATTTGCCTGACGTCAACACTCTGCAGTTGGAAGGCTTGGATGTGCTGGCTTATTTAGGTTGTAAAACTTGCACTACTTTGATTTGGTACTGTCATAGTTTGGCAATGTTTCATCCTGTGTTGCTGTATTGTGTTGCTGGTAAGTATTTGGTCATGTGTGCTGTTTGTTATTGATTACTGGGAGCATATTGTCTGTGGCCATTTGGGACAGTGCACTTTGTGACACTTGTGTCATGTGTTGTGAATTCCTTTGTTTGCTTTCACATTGCATGACATGCCATGGTGTGTTGGGTAGCAGAGATGGGGAGGGGTTGGGTGACATGGCGCTGTTTTCATGTTCTAGTTTGCAAGGGGGTAGTCATTCATGCAGCATAAATGTGTCTTTTTGTGACACAGCATTGGTTGTCTTTCGGTAGGTAGGGATGCACACAATGTAACACTTCCAGGTGACCAATCTCAGGATGGTGTGGTTGTGACAGTTGACTGCCCCTTATGTCATCATCATTGATTGTCAGCTGGTATATGCCAGGGCTGTGAGCACTCCACAGGGATGCGATTTTAGGTGAAGTGATTAGCCACCATCTGCGTACGGGCTGCCTCACAACGTGCCCTTTCCCCTCCCATGCGCACCGGCTGTGCATGTGGTTGCGGATTTGGGGGCACCACCTTGTCCACCGGCAGACCCCGGCGGGTTGCAACATTGTGCAGGACACATGCTGCCACTATGATCCTGCACACTACTGGGGGCGCGTATAGCAGCTGCCCACCAGAGCGGTCAAGGGAGTGAAAGCGTAACTCTAGCACTCCGAATGTGCGCTCCACTATGCCCCGGATTGCAATATGGGCTGTGTTGTATCTTACCTCGTGTGGTGTGGTGGGGTTCCGAATTGGCCTCATCATGTGGGTGCTCAGAGGGTAGGCACTGTCCCCTGGGGAGGTGATGATGGGTATCATTAGTGGGGTTGTGACATTACTCAGTATCTGACATGCATGCATGTGCAGAGGCATTTCTACTCACCAAGCAGCCATGTGTCACCATGCCGCCCAGCTTCTAGGTCCCGGTTTAGGGTTGACAATCTGTAAATGAAACTGTCATGGGTGGACCCTGGATAGTTGGCATATACTGAGGTGATGATTCCCTTGGCATTACATACTACCTGCACGTTGATGGAATGCCAGTGCTTGCGCTTTCTATAGATGTGCTCAGTTGCCCTGGGAGAACATAGAGCCACATGGGTGCAATCAATGGCACCTAGCAATTTGGGGAAGTGTGCCACTCTGTAAAAATCCTGGACGGCAGCCTGCCTTTCTGCAGGTGTTCTGGGCAGGTATATGTGCCTGCGGACTGATGGGCGTGCAGTCATGATGGCCAACACCTGGTGTAGGCAGCGTGACTGCGTGGCCTGTGACACTCCCCCCCCCACTATGGCACTTGTCCGCTGAAATGAACCAGTGGCCAAGAAGTGCAGTACATTGAGCACCTTTTCCAAAGGGCTCAGTGCTTGGGGGCACAGGGTGGGTGATGTGAGGTCATCCTCCCACTCACTCACCATGTCGAGTATTATGTAAGGTGGAAACCTGCACCTCACATACACCTGGTCATCAGGCATCCCAAAAAGGCTGGTCCTGGGTGTAAACATTCTGGCCCTGACTATCCTCCTCCTCCTGCGGTGTCCCACGACCACTGCTGCAAGAAAAGGTATATTCATCGTAGCGTCTGAGCTTGTTGTTTGTTTGCGCGCACTTTAATGCTGCGCGGGTCCACGTACGCCTGCTTCCTGCTGGCGTACGTGTTTCCGGATTAGCGCATCTTTTTTGGCACACGCGTTTTCCCTGTTCGATTCCATGAATACGTGTTGTAGGCGCGCGTGTGGGTGTTCCGCACATTTGCCTCCTGCACTTCCCCCGTAATGCGCACATTTTCACTCGTTCCCCATTCCGCGTGTTACGCCCCGTGTTACGCCTACTTTTGTTGTGTGCACTTTCGCTGTGCACGTAGCGCATGCCGTTTGATGAAGTGTGCGCCCGCGTGCGCCACGCAGGATTTTAGCACACATCCCAGTATTTACACGCGCACGGACTTCCATGAATCGATGTGCGTGACTTTCGCACGCTTGCACTGCGATTTTCGCACTTGCGCTGCGATTCAGGGGCCAAAAAAAAAGTCAGTCCCTATGGGAGGCAGAGAAGACCAGGGCGGGGGCAGGCGGGAAGGCAAGGGGAGACACAACATTGTATGCCCCAGTTGTTAACAAGGGAACAATGTTCTGAGAGCTTCAGCTGTAAAAACCAGCTGAGACAAGATATGATGTATATATTCAGAGGTTACCTTCTGAGTGCTTGGTGCTTGTGCTGATGTTGCCGCGAGCCAGCGAACAACTAACAGCACTTTCCCTAATCACTTCCGCTGAAGCGCGCGTGATGATGCACGTGCGGCCAAACCTTTGTAGGGGTACGGGATTAGAGGGGGCTGGGCTTAGGCTAACTGCAGCCGTATGCTAAACAAAATTGCAAAATCAGAATTAAAAGGACTGTATAAGTATGATGGTAGTAGTTAAACAAAAGGCAATGTCCAGTTAAGATGGAATTCGAGTCCACCGAGGGTTGACAGCAGGTTCACCTTTGAGCTACAGTGAAGGTGCACATAGAGCATCTGGCCAGCTAACAGCATTTTCCTGTAGCACTTCCGCAGATGCGCGTGCGCCATTGGGCACGCGCCCAAACCTTTGTAGGGGTACGAGGTTAGAGGGGGCTAGGGCTTAGGCTAACTGCAGCCATATGCTGAACAAATCTGTAAAATCTTTGAGTTTAAGTGAAGGTGCTAGCTAACAGCCCTTTCCCGAAGCACTTCTGCATTGTTACAAAGCATGGAGACTTGGAGATCAAATGGCAAACAGCTAAAGTACTCCTACAAAATATACAATTGCAAAGATCTTCAAGGTGAAAGGGGTCTCAGATGGGGAGAGTGGCTCCCACTGTCGTTTGAAATGTTCCTGAACAACCCAAGTCAGATCTATTGATAACACATCACATGGTTCTGCAAACATTGGCTCTCCAGTTACTTTGGACTACACCTCCCATCAGCAGTAGCCGGCATAGTCAACAGTGAGGGCTCATGGGAGTCATAGTACAAAACCTGTAGAAAGATTATAATTGGTTTCGAAGCCCGGACCCAGGGATCGGACCTGTTTGCTCCGTGTCATCTTGCATCCAAGGCCAGCTCATTGTCCCTGATCTATCCTCCCGAGACTATGCAGGTTTCAGGCCACTGATATAAGAGAAGAGAATTGAAATTAGATAACACTAGCAGAGCAGATAAAGTTGATAGAGAAAAAACTGAAGGACAGAAGGCACAGTGGACCAGTCATAAGGACAGAAGGGCACAGCTGTTTCAAGTGGAGAATTGATTGGTAAAAGATGTCTGTAGCAGTAGCCATTGCTTGCAAAGAAATCAACTGGAACATAATGTGATTTTGTGAGTCGGAAGGAAAAGGCTGTGCTGAAACATTAAGACAGAACATTTAATAAGCCAGCATGCGTTCAGAAATTCAGAATGTATCTATCGTTCTATCGATCTAAAAGGCGGGCCATATTTGATGGTGTTTATGTGGGTAGTAAATAGTTTGTAAAAATAATAACTGTGGGGACAGAACATTTCGGTGTGTTTTTTTCTCAGAGCACATATATCTCTAGGAGATGAAGATGTCAGTACTAAAAATCCTGGCCATTTGGAGGTTTCAACGTTAAAAACAATGCATTAGAAATGTGTGCAACCTGAGGTCAAGAGTGGAAAGCCTTGTCTGCAGAAAAGGGAGTCCAGAAATGAAAGAGGTATAGGGCCATGGCAACTTTAAATTAATGTAATGTGGTAGACATTAATTGGAGACAGGATAGACCATGAATTGAACAAGGCATGTAGGAGGACACAGGGAGCTCTGTTAGGCCAGTCGAGCTTAGTTTTGTGCGCTGACAATTAGAGAACACCGTATATAATGTGCACATAGTTGGTACTCCAAAATACAGCAATGGACCGGATAAGGCAAAAAGAGAGCCTGGGGGAGGCATCTGTTTGATTTGCAAGTTGAAACAGCTGCACTGTGATCAAGAGATTCATCACACATTAATGCTTCTTTGATTCCTTCCACATTTTTGCATCACCTTCAGAATATTCATCACAGTAGGACGCCCTCTGAACTGCCCATTGTGATGCTGGAAATGCATTGGAGGGACAGGGCATCCCTGTCCTTGTCCTGTAGTCCTTTTTCATAAGTTCTGTATTGTTTTCTGCCCAGGAGTCCATATGGGACTCCTGGCAGTGCAGCTCTTCCTGTTTTTGGTTTGGTGTACAGACCCATGGGATGCCCTTATGGCACCCATGGGTGGGGGTGCAACCCTGCGCCCCTAGTGTATGTTTTGGGGACCTGTGTGTGGCACACAGAGCAGGGTATGGGCTGGTGGCAGCTCCATGCTGAATTTGACAGGTGCTCTGAGTATCCTCCATTTTGGGCTATCCAGGCTGTGCCATTGGAATCAGTTGATTCCTAATAGGAAACAAGATGGCCCCTGTGGCCGCTTGCTTTCTATTGCCTGTTACCTTGTTTTCCCAAAGTCCTCTGAAGCCCTTACTCTGTCCCTTCCCCCTGACTGGCTGTTGGGTGGAAGTTCCATATATGGTGTTTTGTGAAGTCCAGGCCAGACTGGCTGGGGCCTTCCCAGTGACTGTATGTTGTGAGTACATCCTGAGGGTGGGACCTGGGTGAATGGAGTGTGTGACGAATACGCATTCTGTGTTGTGGATGACTAGTATCTGGTGTTTGACACAATGACTGAGACAGCCCTGCCTGAAACTGCTATGAATGCAGTGTGGAGTGTTGAATGGCTGGGCACTTGTCCCAATACACATAAATTGTTGTGAGTGTCTGGAGAGAAGTGAATGGTCTGAATGCAGTATGCACCTGATTGGATGCCTCCCTGCATGAATGCCCTTCTGACCGATTGGTTGCCTGAGTGTGACCCAGCAGAATGAATGATAGATCAACTAGTTTATCTTGGGGCCTCTCACTGCTAGAAGCCATGTTCAGAAGCTGAGGAGAAACTGGAGTTAAAACTGAAGCTTACCCTTGAAGCCTGCTGGAAGAGAAGTCTTTCTGCAGCTCTACTTCACCAATATGAAAGCTGCTATGTCTCCAAGGACTGACTCAGAGAGGACCTGGTTAGGCGCCCTCTTCCCGAGCTACGAGGGACCATCGTGCACTGCTTATCTTTGCCAGCGCTCCCTGGTAGACAGACCTACAACAAGTTGCTGACCGGAGACGGTGACTGTCCATCACCTTCGATGACTGCCGTCGCAGACCGGAGCCGCCGTGCTCCCTTTGCCTAAGTAATATTTGATCCAAGGACGCACTCGCCTGCACCGTCGACCGCTTTGTCCCACCGGAGAAAGCCAAGGATGCCAACGCCCTGAGGAGCATCCGCCGGTCGGTTTCCTGCCACCTAAAGACCACAGAGACGCCGACGACTCGACTCCCTTGCTGGCCCACAGTTCTTGAAACTCTTTGCGGTCCTGAACTATAATCACCAAGGTGCCCCGCACGCCTCTTCCTTGCAGGACGCCAACGCTCCGTCGTCGACGAGCACCGCTAGGAATGAAGCTGCCACCTCAGCGTCATCGTTCAACCCTTTTCCTCGTGGGATCTCGACGATCCGTGGCTCCTGCCTTAAAGGGAGCCGCTCAAGAAGGATCCGTCGATGACCCGACAATGAACTCTGCTATTCTGTGTACATTGGGGTGGTAGAGCTATTTTAAAAGTAAATAAGACTCATGTGAACAATATATGGACTGTGCTTGTATGATATCTTTATTTACAGGTTGCCCAGGTGGGGGGATCTCCACACAGAATTGTGTCTAGGAAACGGGGCCAATATTCTGCCAATTGTTCTAACCAATTGCTTTCCTCCTATATCTATTGGTGGTTACTTTTATTCCTTGATCTGTGTGACATTTGAGCAGAGTATAGTTGATGCACTTTAATGAGATCTGATAATAATTGTCGTACCACTTTAGAACTGTATATATTTGCCTTTGTAGATTTTCTGAGCACAAAGTGAGTTATTATGATAGTGTACATAATCTTGAATATTAATTATATAAAGACTGTGTTTATACTAATACAGTGTGTGGACATTCCTTTGTGGGGCTTGGGGACTACACTGTACTTAAGAACCAGCCTGCATCACCTCCTGAGAAGCTAGGCCTTGATTGCTCGTCCATTGCTACCTTATAGAGAATCTTGGCTGGGGTCCTCTGGGCCTTCCTCTACCACATAGGGAGCAGAAGTACAGCCCCCCCCTCCAGTCTTTACAGCCATGTCCCCTTGTCCCACATTTTGGGGCCCTAGAGACTGGCTGAGTCCAGTTTGCAACTTTTTCCACTGAAAGAGAAATCCTTTAGATTTATTGTGGTTGCTTACTACCTATTCACCTTGTTTCATTACCCAGACAGGTGCAACCTATTATCTATTGCATATTCTCTTGGAGAGGTGGGTTTCTATAGTGTTTTGTTGTTGTAAGTGAATTGGCGGGTTTAATTAAAGTGCCCATATTTTCATAGAACTTTCATTGGACATTCCTTTTTATTTTGGACTGTTTTTACTTCGCTGTTTGGTTTGGTAGTGGATTACATTGAAACCTCTTCTGAGAGTGTAGCCTTGCCTCATCCCACGTTACCACAAAAGACGAAGCAGGTATATCTCATAGCTTTGCCTTTTTTTACTTTTGTTGGAAGCACTGGTGGTTTGTAGACGTGTCGGGAATGAGTAGGCGGTTTAGCTACTACCCATCCTTATACTTCTGCAAAGAAGAAGTAATTTTTTCACAGTGTTATTATACATGATCTAAACTAGAAAAGGTATAGTGGCCTAAAGAATAACCCTCCTCTGATGCTTCTGGTGTTTGTGGATGAATTCAAATTAAACAGTCATCTTAAAGAATAGCTCCAAATTTAAAAATGCTGCAATGATGAATCAGCAGAAGTCTGTTCTACCATTTGAAAAAATATAGAAGAATGAATCAGTGGAAAAAAGCCGTACATCTTCATGATCGCAGTGTGATTTGTCCAATCTGTAAAGGACCTATAGTTGAACGTTTTAGATTTAGAGTGTAGTGTGTGTATATGTGTATATATATATATATTACATCGCCACGGTAGTGGCCATGTAGTTATGGTTAAGTTGCTGTTTCCATAGGAAGAGCACTTTTTGGGTGGCTTATAACTTCGCTCTCCCTGGACGGATCCTCACCAAACTTTGCAAAAAAAGTATTTGGGTCACTCTGAATTTTTTTGCAAAGTTTGGTGAGGATTCGTCCAGGGGGGGGGCAAAGTTATAGGGGGGGTCCCAAAACTATTTTTTTCCCATAGACTGAATGGGAAAAAAAATTTGCTCGCGCCTACAGCCCAAACCGCTGGACGGATTTCCACCAAATTTGGACCAGGAGCAGCGGCTTGGTCCCGAAAGCGTGCTTTTGCAAATTTGGTGAAAATCCGTCCAGTAGTTTTTTTTAAAATGACCAAAAAGTAGGTAAAAAAAAATTAGTGATATCTGTGTTCGGTTCGTGGACACACTTCCCTGTCCCTCCGCGGACAGTGTCCTGATTGGCCAATCGTCTTGCGTGATGTTCACGGACATGCAACGTGTTCGCTGATTGGACAGCGTGGAGCGTGAAGCGCGTCAGATTTTTTGGTAGCGCCCACCATCTTGGATTCGCGGACGTCCGCGGACAGCGCGGTGAAACTTTGTTCAAAATGTGTATTTTGTAGAGTGTGTTGGTGTGTAGGAGTGTTTGGGGAGGGTGGGAGTGTATGAGATAGGATGAAAGTTGTGTTCTTTATGACGTTCTTTTTGTGTTCGATTTGTTTGCGGACATCACGGGTGTTCTGAAATGTTCTAAATAAACTGACTGGGGGTGTTCTAAGTACTCAATATGTGTCCGTTTTGTTCGCAAGCAAAGTGAAACTGTTCTAAGAACACTCGCGGTGTCCGGGGAGCGTTCGTAGGGGGTGTCCTGAGGATGCTGTCCGTATTGTTCTCTGTCAAGTTGAATGTGTTCTAAGAACACCCGCGGTGTCCTGAAATGTTCGCAAATAAACAAAATGGGGGTGTTCTGAAGACGTTTTTGTGAACACTCCCGGTGTCCTGAAATGTTCGTAGGGGGTGTCCTGAGGACGCTGTCCGTATTGTTCTCTGTCAAGTTGAATGTGTTCTAAGAACACCCGCGGTGTCCTGAAATGTTCGCAAATAAACAAAATGGGGGTGTTCTGAAGACATTTTTGAGAACACTCCCGGTGTCCTGAAATGTTCGTAGGGAGTGTCCTGAGGACGCTGTCCGTATTGTTCTCTGTCAAGTTGAATGTGTTCTAAGAACACCCGCGGTGTCCTGAAATGTTCGCAAATAAACAAAATGGGGGTGTTCTGAAGACGCTTCTAAGAACACTCGTGGTGTCCGGGGAGTGTTCGTAGGGGGTGTCCTGAGGACGCTGTCCGTATTGTTCTCTCTCAAGTTGAATGTGTCTTAAGAACACTCGCGGTGTCCTGAAATGTTCGCAAATAAACAAGATGGTGGTGTTCTGAAGACGCTTCTAAGAACACTCCCGGTGTCCTGGAATGTTCGTAGGGTGTGTCCTGAGGACGCTGTCCGTATTGTTCTCTGTCAAGTTGAATGTGTTCTAAGAACACCCGCGGTGTCCTGAAATGTTCGCAAATAAACAAAATGGGGGTGTTCTGAAGACGCTTCTAAGAACACTCGCGGTGTCCGGGGAGTGTTCGTAGGGGGTGTCCTGAGGACGCTGTCCGTATTGTTCTCTGTCAAGTTGAATGTGTCCTAAGAACACTCGCGGTGTCCTGAAATGTTCGCAAATAAACAAAATGGGGGTGTTCTGAAGACGCTTCTAAGAACACTCGCGGTGTCCGGGGAGTGTTCGTAGGGGGTGTCCTGAGGACGCTGTCCGTATTGTTCTCTGTCAAGTTGAATGTGTCCTAAGAACACTTGCGGTGTCCTGAAATGTTCGCAAATAAACAAGATGGTAGTGTTCTGAAGACGCTTCTAAGAACACTCGCGGTGTCCGGGGAGTGTTCGTAGGGGGTGTCCTGAGGACGCTGTCCGTATTGTTCTCTGTCAAGTTGAATGTGTCCTAAGAACACTTGCGGTGTCCTGAAATGTTCGCAAATAAACAAGATGGTGGTGTTCTGAAGAACTTCTAAGAACACTCCCGGTGTACTGGAATGTTCGTAGGGGGTGTCCTGAGGACGCTGTCATATTGTTCTCTGTCAAGTTGAATTTGTCCTAAGAACACTCGCGGTGTCCTGAAATGTTCGCAAATAAACAAGATGGTGGTGTTCTGAAGACGCTTCTAAGAACACTCGTGGTGTCCGGGGAGTGTTCGTAGGGGGTGTCCTGAGGACGCTGTCCGTATTGTTCTCTGTCAAGTTGAATGTGTTCTAAGAACACCCGCGGTGTCCTGAAATGTTCGCAAATAAACAAAATGGGGGTGTTCTGAAGACGTTTTTGAGAACACTCCCGGTGTCCTGGAATGTTCGTAGGGGGTGTCCTTAGGACGCTGTCCGTATTGTTCGTTGTTAAGTTGAAAGTGTTCTAAGAACTATCGCGTTGTTCTGAAATGTTCGTAGGGGGTGTCCTGAAAACGGTGTCCGTATTGTTCGCTGGCAAGTTCAAAGTGTTCTAAGAACACTCACATTGTTCGCAGAGATTAAAAGTTTCCCATAGATCATAGTTGAAATGTTTGACTCTATGGATGTGATATGCTGCAGTGGTTGTTGCCAGGGCATAGAGTCTTAGGTGCATGGTCATTTGGCCATTTGGCCATGCACCCTAGACTCTATGCCCTGGCAACAACCACCGCAGCATATCACATTCATATTTGCTTATAACTTTGGGTGAAAAACAAATGTATAAGGAACAAAGGTATGAGATACTATGGATGTGATATGCTGCTATGGTTGTCATTATTGTATACTTACTGTTTGGTCTAGTAATGGGAGTCCATGTTTTTCTTCTTCATTTCTGTGATAAAAGAAAATAGCATGTTAATATTAGTATTTTGTAATGACTTATTTCATTGTATAAGCAATATACTTTTTTTTTTTTCGACCCTCATATTTAGTAGAGTACAAATCAGAGTACTGTGCAATTTGCTCAGTTTCTGTATTTGTTGCTAAAATCATTGGGTCTGTGGGAGAAAAAAAAAATCCATGTTGGATTAAAAAAAAAACTTTTTCTGTTATGCTACAGTTTATTTGTTTGTTTGTTTTCAATGTTCACTTTTTGTTTCTGGCTAATGCTTTATACTTTGCTTTGTTGTATTTTTTTTGGAGCAGTAACAGATTCTTCATTTGTTTTGATATTATAAAATTTTGGAGCAGTTAGATACCAATTGGCGTATTCTAACTGTCTATTTATTTAATATATTTTAGTGGTTTTGATTTATCTATTTGGATATTGTTAAATTTTGGGACATTTAGATACCAATTGGCGTATTCTAACTGTGTATTTTTTGGCCTAATTTAATGGTATTCATTTATCTGATTAGTTGTTGTAGAATCTTTGAGCTGTTAGATAGCTTTTGGAGTATTCTAACAGTTTATATTATTTTAACACAAATTTATAATTTTGGGACAGTTAGATACCAATTGGCGTATTCTAACTGTGTATTTTTTGGTCTAATTTAGTGGTATTCATTTATCTGATTACTTGTTGAATCTTTGAGCAGTTAGATAGCTTTTGGAGTATTCTAACAGTTTATATTTTTTTAACACAAATTTACTTAAAGGTTTAAATACAGTGGGCCTCATTACGACCCAGGCGTTAAGGGTTAACGCCGTCGTTAACCCTTAACGCCTATTCTGATTTTAACGGCTGCTCTTAGCAGCCGTTAAAATCCATGGCGCTAACCTGCCATGATGCTAATTACGCCACCGTAATTTACGGTGGCGTAATTAGCGCCTTCCCCACTCCCATTATGCCCTATGGGGCAAAAATGGGAATGGGGAAGGGAAAATGGGAAATGGGGATTTACCGCCCCATTCACCTTGGAATGGGGCGGTAAATCCGCCATCCACCATGGTGTAAACTTAGTTTACACCATGGTGGTAAAGTTGGCGCAATTAGCGCCTGGGTCGTAATGACCCCCAGTTTATTTATCAAATTTTGGTTTTAAGAACATCAAATAAGCGTTTGTAAGATTTGCTGGTAATCTCTGCTTTAGAGAAATGGTACTATCATTACATTCAAACCATCCACATTTCTTTTTTATATATGCCGTGTAGTGCCCTGAATTGGTTGTGGCTCCTGCGTGGTAGATTATACCTATTGTTGTGAAGGTTTTCTTACCAAGTGATATTTGACTATGTGTGAATCCAGTCAGCTTGCAGTTGTTTTTGGTACCATCTGCATTGTAACGTAGAAGCATTAGTATTACGTATTTACTATGTGTTTGTATTACTAACGTGGAGCGATTATCTGAATTGCAGGTAGAGCATAATCTACCATGGTTTGCATTTTGTACAAGTTGCTGAAATGGAATGGATTCACAATTTGGTATTGATATATATACGAAGCGTTCATTGGGAATTTCTTCTTGTGTCACATTGTTGCATCTGGAATATTTCATTTATAGGTATGTTTTTGTTTTCCAGTACTAATAGTAAGTACATTGGAAATTCTTGTGGATCTTCCTGTGAGTTTATAGTGAATTTCACCATTCCAGCACAGTAGTCCAATTGTCGTCTTATTCCAAAAACACTATATGTGTTGTCAGGATTGTTTGCTGCATTTCTGTGAAGTACTGTAGGGTATTTTGTGGAGATTTGGGGCCTGACGGTATTTTATTACCGCCGAAAAATAACTTAGCAATAATCACTCTTTGTATTCAGATTTGGCCATGTGCAACAATAATACAATGGACATGCATTATTTCAGCACCCAGACCTGCATATTTGGTATACGTGGTTGGTGGTATTTTGGTGAGCATAATTCCCTTGTTTTATTTGTGGCCCCAATGTCCAGAATCCCTTATCTTTGCTTAGATTTTTCGTGTGATCACTAGAGAGACCTCAGACCTGCATTCTAGGAATACCACATTTCCAGTGATAGTGTTGGTGTGCCACCATGGGCGAACTCACTGACTTATTTACGACAGAGAGCTATATGTTGTAGTCTTGTGGTAATTTCCACTACCTTATATACGGTAGGGAGCTATGTTCAGAGAGTCTCTCTTCCCGTTGGCTCATGTACCTCCAACAAGCTATGCTACAGTCACTCACAATTATTCATACTGATTCTGACATGCACACATCTGTCTTAAAATGACCATTGCACTGTTTAAAAATCTCCCCACATCATCGGCATTGTAATGGTAAATAGAAAATAAAACACCCGTCTGTTTTCAAATATTTTCTGTATTATAAAAGCTGCATTTAGACACGATCTCATTCTTTACAGAAATAAATAAAATGGTACAGTCAAAGCATTGTCTATGACACACTGCAAAGAGCGTGGCGGAGAACAGAACTCAAATTGCAACATTGGCATTTGATTAAGACACGCACAGGAATCCTACACTGACTGCATATTACCGTACACACTCAGCTCCCACACTTCTCATTACCTTATCTTTTTAGTTGTTCTCTTTGTGAATGTGGCTCTCTTGGATTAACTCCAGCAAAAAGGAACGCTTGCCTTCTCAAGCCGGGGTCATTGCCTGGAATTCTCAGCTTTTTCAGATAGGAATGCCTCAGCCAGTGGAAAGGTTTTTCTTTCAGCTCTCCCCAATCTCGACTGCAGCAGGACACAGGAATCTGCATTCAGTCAGGACCCCACAGCCAGGTCTTCTCCCCAGTAGTGCAGAAAGATGTCTGCCTGTCTTTTTCCCTGATACTGCCCACTAAAACTTTCCTCTCAGCCCTCTGTATGACGTGTCCCAATGAAATCCATCATCTCTCATCCTCCTACTCTTCAACAATAGCTTCGCTTATACATTTGCAATTGTTGCAAATCTGACTTCCTTCTTCCTGCAGTTACTGTGCACTGTTTAAAAACACGGAGAATCAGGCAGAGAAGAGAAGAAAAAAATCTGCACACGCATTTAAATGGTTTTCAGAGTATGCCTAATTCTGCAGTGGAGAACACATTTTATTAGTGGGTTATGTTAAATAAGGTTTTATTAGTCAGGTTAATTGTTAATAGGTTAGCTGTTAATTTTCAAATGTGTCTCTAGCAATATAGGCATTTCAGGAGAAAAATAGTGTGCATTTTTAAATGAGCACGTGTGCTTTTAACTGTAAAAATAGATTTGCATCTTATATGTTAAAATCGTTTTTGACTGAATAGCCTGTCTTTCCTTGTTAATCTGGTAACCCATATAGCAATGCACCACACCCTTGTGGTGGTGCTGCAAAAAAAAATGTGCTACTTGTGCAGTATTGCTGTACTCTGTACTGTAACACGCCAAATATCCTTACATATACCCTCCTTTTGTTTTTAGAACTTGGCTATAATCCAAGCCAATTCCTAAAAACAACTTGTTCTATTTTTTTTTACAATATAGCAATCCAACAAAATGAATATTCATGTGCATCAATGAAAATTTGCAATCAACATTTCATCTGGGTCCATCAGTTCATAAAATGTTCCACATTTGCCTTCTCAGTGGAAGTGGCATTACTTCAAGTTTAAATTTTCCAAGTCAATTAAAAACAATGAAATAAAACAACTAACTAAAACAAATAAGTAATATAACAAGTTAAAATAAATAATTAAAATAATAAATACGTGGAACTTCATATGCCGGAACTTTTGTTTTGTCTCTTTTGGTATGTCCCGACCAGCGATGTTATTCGGTTCATTCGAGTACTCTTTCATCTTGGCAATCTTGAATCCACAGTAGTCATCTCTTTTGGCATTCCGGTTATTTTGTCTTCACCTCCACCTGGAGGCAGGCATCTTTTGGTCTTCATCCAGGGGATTCCAGGACTCCATCGTCTCCCGTGGCCTCTGATCCCGGAACCTCCGACCAAATAATGTTAATTGTCTAAATCAAAATAGAAAATAAACAGATTAAGTACATAGCACAATACTAACTTCATCCTTTTGCCAAAAATAAAACATGCTTGGTAAAAATACTTCGTTTTTTTTTTCTTTTTTCTGAAATTAAACACAAGTTAAAAGAAAACAAACACATATAAAACAGCATTCAATATTTAACACACTTTCTCTCTGCACACCAACCACGAGCTTCCGTTATAAGTGCATTTATTTATTTATTTATTTATTTATTTATTTATTTATTTATATTATATATTTTTACATATATTACAGTGTTTATGTGCCATCATAACAATCAACTTTTTTTAACTTCTTTGTCACTGCCTCCTGATTACACCCATTTATTTTCTCAAGGGACTCTATCCGTTTCCACATGCTCAAGCTGCCTGATCTCATGTCTGGGATGGCATGGTTTGATTTGATTTACATGGACAAACTGCTCTATTGCTGTTTCACCTTCATTTTTCAAAATTTTATACACTACAGGAGAGACTTTATCTATAATTCGAAATGGCCCCTGCCAGGCTGCTAGAAATTTAGAATTTTTCTGTTTACTTTTTCCAAAATGAAACTTGTACACCTGATCCCCTACATTGTATTCCTTTACTGATGTCTTTTTGTCATAATATGACTTAGCACTGTCAGCAGCTCTTTCCAGATTTCTCTGCACAAAAGCAAATGCATGTTGCAAATGCCTCCTCAGTTCATCAATATATTCATGAACTGTGGATGCACTCACTAGAGTTTGCTCATGTGTTCTGTATAGTAGGTGTTGTGGTAACACCATTTTCCTACCTGTCAAGACCTCATGGGGGCTAACACCTGTTGCTTTGGCAGGATTCGACCTGATTGCCATCAGAACCAACGGTAAACGTAAATCCCAGCTGGAACCTGCTTCTGCCACAAATTTCTTTAAAATATCCACAACAGACCTATTGCTTCTTTCAACTGTACCTGAAGACGCCGCCCGATATGCGATATGTAGTTTCCTTTTCACACCTAGTATTTGCCATACCTTACTCATTAGAGTACTTGTGAAATGACTTCCTCTGTCTGACTCAATTCTTTGTGGCAACCCAAACCTTGAGAACACATGGTTCACCAGCAATGTGGCTGCTGTTTGCGCACTACAATCTGGTGCAGGAATGCACTCAATCCACTTCGACATCAAACATACCACACTCAAAATATAACGGTGTCCCCTGCTCGACCTTTTTAAAGGACCTACATAGTCTATTTGCAAATCTGACCATGGGAGAGTTAGGCCTCTTTTCATCAATGGTGCTCTATGCATTGGTGAAGCAGGTTTAAATTGGGCGCATACTAGACATCCTCTAGTATATAATTCCACATCTTGGGACATATGAGGCCAGTAAGCATAATCTTTTAGTATTTCTAATGTTTTTTGTGAACCTCTATGGCCTGCAGTTATGGCATCATGTGCATGGTGTAGCATTAGTCCTCTGAATGAAAGGGGTACTACCCACTGTATTTGCCCTGTTATGGACTCTCTAATCATGAGCCCATCCTGTAATCTAATTCGTGTTTTGTTCTTTAATAACACCCTCAACTCTTCTTTTCCCATACAATCTTTTTCTGTTACAGGATTTTGTTCAGGATCTATCAAATGATTATAATAGATTCCCAAAATTTGATCATTCTTTTGTGCCTCAATCAAATCTTGGTCTGGCGTGTCATGACTCCACTGCACCACCGGTTGATCTACCTCCTTTGGTGCTTTAGAACGTGTGACTGCATCAATTTGTATTTCACCCATTAAATAATCAACAGGTAGCAATTCTCCCATCACAGCCCCAATCTTAGCCAGATGGTCTGCCTTATCATTTCCCTCCTTATCCTCTCCTGGTGTTTTTAAATGCCCACAAATTTTTCTCCAGTATATTGTTAAATTATTTTCTGACACCAATTTGTCTATGGCTTGTATCATTTTTCCATGTTTAAGTGGCTTTTTGTTGTATGTAACCATGCCTCTTGCTTTCCAACCAGGCAAATACTCCACAAAGCTATTCCGTGCATAGTCAGAATCAGTCACCAGGACAATTTCACTGAACTTTTTATCAACTGCAGTAGCAATTGCTTTATAGATGGCTGCCAATTCCGCCACCTGACTGCTCCTATCTCCAATCCTCATCCCTATACTAGGAACGCCTTCACATTTCAACCAGACATTTCCTATTCCTGCCACTAATTGTTTATTACTGTCATTTTCAATGTGAAAAGCACAACCATCCACATATACAATTGGCAAATCCTTGCATGTTTTTTCATCAAAAGCTTTGTGTGGTGATTGTTCAAATTCCTGTAAACTAGCTTCCACTTCCATTTCATTTGGTATTTGTTCAGCTGCACAGTCATGTAAGTCAGCTAACCCTTGAGCAATTGGGCTCTTTTTATTTTGTCCATATCTTACTTCTACGGGAAAACCTTGTAATGCCAGCGTCCATGAAGTGATTCTGGATTGCGCTAGATTGCCTGATCTAATTCTTTTACTCTCTAAAAATTGCAAAGGTTGATGATTTGTTTCAATAATCACCTTTTCTCCCTGAACAATGGGGCGAAAATGTTGTAGCGCCCACACAGTGGTTAATAGGGCCTTCTCACATTCATTAAATTTCATTTCAACTTGGGAAAATGCCTTACTTGCATATGCAATGGTTTTGGGATTCAAATCGTGTTTTTGTGATAACACTGCTGACATACAATGTTCAGAAAAGCCTATTTCTATAAAGAAATCCCTGTCCTTTATGGGGTATGCTAAACATGGTGCCTTTACAAGACATTCCTTCAATCTAGCCACTGCATCAGACTGCTCTCTTTCCCATCTCCAGGGAGTATTTAGTTTAAGCAGTTTAGTCAATGGTTGAGTGATTTCTGCATAATTCTCAATGAACTTTCTGTTATAGCCTGTCATCCCTAATAAACTTTTTACTCCTTTCACATTTTTAGGATCTTTTAATCTTTGTATGGCCTCTATTTTCTTCCTTTGTGGATTCAGCCCATGTTCAGTCACTTCATGCCCTAGAAAGTTCACTTTTTTCTTGCACCATTGTGCTTTTTGCAAAGATACTTTGGCGCCTGCTTTCTGCAATTGGCCAAGCACATGTCTTATTTCATCAAAATGGCTTTTAAGGTTTTCATTTTTTATCAGGACATCATCCACATAAACTATTGTTCCTCTTTCCGCTGCATCCGGCATGGCCTTTCTCAAAAATATGCCAAATTCACTCCCACTATTGATGTACCCGAACGGAGCTCTAAGCCAGGCATATTGAGTCCTGTCAAATGTAAAGGAAAATAGGTGTTGTATCTCCTCTGCCAATGGCACACACCAATATCCAGATGTGAGATCTAATGTGGTAAATACATTTGAACCATGTATCTGAGCTAGGCCCTGATCAATGAATGGTAGTGGCCATCTAGATACTGGTACTCTTTTATTTAACTCTCTTAAGTCTGCACACAGCCGCCATTGACCATTTGGCTTTAACACACCTAAAATAGGCGTATTGGATGTGCTATGAATGGGCCTAATTATTCCCCGTGATTCCAAATTTTTAATAATCTCTGCCAATGATTCTAAACATGCCAGCGGTAGTCTATACTGGCGTACAAACACTGGATTTCTGCTACAACCTTCTGGTAGTGTGGCCACATGTAAATCAGTTAAACCACAATCATAAGCATCTTTTGCAAATACATCCTTAAACTCCATAAATATTTCCCTCAGGTCGTTTCGATCCCCATCGCTGTCACATGCATCCGCTAAGGAGATCTGCTCTTCTACCATTCTGGAAAATTCTGGAAACTCTTCTGGTAAAGGAATCTCAGCGCTTTCCTCTAACTGTGTGGCTGTGTCTTTTTGTAGAGCTGCCACTTTTAAATATTTTGGCATATCAGCTTCCACTTCAATGGGCTGATTTCCTGTTTCATTTTCATTTAAATTAAATATTATGCAATCCTCTTGATGGCAGCACACTGTCTCATTTGAATCATAAGGATACACAGAATGAATTTTAAATATTCCTTTGGGCTGAGAGTCCAGGTGTTCTGGCAACTCGCCCTTGGCATCTACATATTTTTCAGGAATATTCCCAATCACCATGTTATTTAAATCTGCCGTATAATGTCATTTTTGTATGGCCATTCCTAATGGGGAGTTTTCCTCTAAATGAATATCCTGACAACCTTTATTATTTACCATGATTTTTACAGATCCCTCACCAATGTCTACCAATGGAATGTATTCATAATCCAGGCCTTGCTGTTTTATGGATTCATTCAGGCATACAAATGCATCAGAGCCTTTCATCTGCTGTCCATTTTTGCATTTCAGTGTTATTGCAAACTGTTTTGTAAATGCAGGAACAATAGTATTTTTCCTCATTTGTAATTCGACTGCATAAGGAACTAGTTGTGCACAATGATAAGCCCTTCTTTTGTCTTCAAATTCAGGTGCCGGACCACCTAGGCGTGACCATATTTTTTGATTAAGGAAATCTAACACCATACACATTCTGTGCATGATGTCATTGCCCATGTAAAATTCATTTTGTGCTCCACTCACTATCCATACATTATGGTAAATTATTTTCTGCCCAATGCTAATTTTAAGCATGCATCTGCCTGCAATTCGGTTTTCAAAGTCTGGACTGTCCAACCCAGAAACATATTGGTTTTTAATCCTAAATTTCGGGATTTCTTCCCTCTCCATAATTTTTTGCAACAATTTCTCATTAATGAAACTCCTTTCATGTTCAAGCGCTAAAGTGGCTTTTATTGTTTTAAGATAATCATTTATACCAACGTGAACCCATGGTTGCTCATCTTCCATGTGTATTTCTGCCAGAGTGGTAATGTGTTTTTCTGAATCTGTTTTAGGAACAATATTCTGTTTGCATGTATTCTCTTTTAAGTAAAAACGTAATGTGTGCTCATCTATAGCAGTCTGCCAATCTTTCCTTGGGTCCAAGTATATTTGTACAGGTAGTTTTTCATTGTCGCTCTGATCTTTGTCTTGACACATTAATATAACAGTGACACTAGGTATGCAGCTATTCTGGAGATATACCTCCACAGCATCATTTGTTTTGGCAACGGTGTGACATTCTTTTATATTGCTGTTTTGTGATTTTAGTTTCTTAGGCCTCAATGGTTTTTTGGTTAAGGACCACAGCACTCCATTCACCCCATCTATGAGAGGAGACAATCTTTTCAGGCAATCTGTCCCCATCAGAAATGGAATTTCACAAATAGATGTGACCAATACCTCTTGTTTCATTCTGTGCTTTCCTATTTTTATGTCAACCTCAGTTACACCTATGATGGGCACCTCCTCCCCATTAAAGTTATGCACTGGGCCTTGATTTTCCTTCACTGTGATCTGACTCTGTGGAGGCCTCCCTTCATTGATACTCTTTACCAGCTCCTTGGACATAATTGTGGCCTGTGCGCCAGTGTCAATCATAGCGAAGGTGTGGCATTTTTCTTCTACAGTGATGGGTGCATAATATCTGTCCTCAACTTCCTCTAATACACATAAGAAATGTGAATTCTTACTGATTTCAGGGCTCACCTTTCTCAGGTCTTTTTCACTTTTGGCTAAGCACATTGGTAAATGAAAAGACATTTTTCCCTCCTTTTTACCCATTTCTGTGCGAGATATTTTATTCATTTCTCCATGATCAGAAGTTTTTTGGAGTGTGGCCACTGTTCGCCCATCCATCTGGGTAACATCAGAGACCACATTACAACCTTCCAACTGAACATGTGTAACAACATCATTCAGCAATTTGTCATTTTTTAATTCTGTGCATTTGTGATCATTTAGTGTAATACCAGCCCTTTCAGCCTCTTCAAAAATATGTGGCTCAAAGAATTCTTCAGGTGATTGACTTGTACCCTCCTTGTGAGTATTTCCTTTTTCTGTCTGTGTTTGGTCATTGTTTTGCTTGCCCAGGGAAGGAGCTATGGCATCCCCACTTGCTCCCTGTTCACTGGTATTCCCCATGCATGAGCCATTTTTCTTAAATCTGTTCCTTTGTTCTTTTGGAATTCCTAATGTTTCTTTTTCATTTGTGCAAATCTTTACTGTTTTATTTAGCTCTAAGTTAAACCGTACCTCTTTTTTAGAAGTATTTGCACTTTCTGTCACAATTTCATTTACTGGTACTTTCATTTTTAATCCATTAGGCATCTCAGAGTCGTTATGCAAAATTATATCAGAGCAATCTGTCATTTTGGCACTGCAGTTATCATGAGTACTTAGTCACTTTTCGGAAGCCCCCCGGTCATTGCTATGGCCATCAGCCCCCTCTTTGGAAGGTTGTTTTTGCGCTGTATAGAGCTTTCCTATTTGCTCAGCTAACATTTTCACTTGGGCCTCAAGGCACTGGAACCTTTCCATCTCTCTAGGATCCTCTTTCTGTGGCCTAGGTCGATATTGGTTGTTTTCCCCCTGATTGGATCTATTCTGATACCTCTCAGGTGATTGATACCGGTTGGGATGGTTTCTGAACTCTTGATTCATTTGTGGAGGGGAGCGGGTTGCACCCATCCTTTGATTATAGTCCCCTGGTGGGGAATCATTGTACTGGCGTGGACTGTAGTTCACGTTTTGCCTCATGTCCTGTCTCTCAGATTGTGGGTACTGGCCCCTATGTTGATTTCCATTATCAGTAAATCGATCCACATATCGGGGCCTATCCTGATTACCATATATCATGGTGTTGGGATCAAACCTACTCTGTGTCCCCAATGACTGGTAGGGACCATCATTTCTTTGATCTTGATTTTGTCTCTGGTTATTGTTCATACCTGCCATATCAGGCCGATATCTTACCCGGGGTCTATCCCCTAAATATCTAGGGCTGATGTAGCTCTCTCTATTACTAGGATCATGTGTTTGGAACATTGGTACAGGAAATGGCGATCTTTGTTGATTACCCCTTTGTTCAGGTGTCACATTATTTTTACCTTGGCTTTGAGCAGACTCAAGGGACATTTTGGCTGACCTGATTTCCATTACTGTGGCTGAGGGTTCTTTAGATTTAGGCCTAGTATCTTTCATTTTATCACTTTCTCTACCCTGACAATAGAGTACCTCATATAGCTTAGTGCTTTGATGTACAATCCATTCAAGGGACTTGTCACGGTCAAATTCACGGACCAATTGGGATATGATGTCTTTCTGTAGCCCATAGAAGTATGCGGTTTTAAACTCATTGGAATTTGAGTCAAAAGATACATCAAAGCGAGAGAATGCTCTTTTTAAGTCTTGTAAAAATTGGCGAGGGGATGTATTAGGTCCAGCAGTAATAGTGTACGCGACTTTCTTTGCCTCCTGCAATGACTGAAAAGGAGAAAAATGACACCTAATTTCTTTTTCAAACTCCAGCCATGTCATATTCTGCTGTTCATTTAATCCCCTTATGATGCTGGCCGTCGGGGCATCTAAAGTTAAATGAAAATATTGTCTGTACTGTTCCTTAGGTATCTGGAGTGCTTTAAAAATGTCATGTACCGCTTCTAAGTGATCCTCAATGCAGCATTCACCTCCCTTTTTAAATGGTTTGATCAGGGCTTTAATGGATTTCATTATTTTTATGGGGCTACTTGTTGCAATGCATGGAATTGCACTATTTTGTGATTCAATCCTGTTTTCAGGTGTATGAGATTGGTGGCTGCCCCCAATGGGAGTATCAAATCCCCCAAGGGCGCTGCAACCAAGTTCAGTCACCGGCCCAGTCACTGGGGCACTAGCTCTTTGGGCAGAGCTAGAATTCACCTCCACTCAATTGAATGTGGTACCCTGCCGCCTCTCCTGGGACCTGGGAATGCACATTTGCTGTTCTAAGTCCTTACACTTTTTAAGGAGTCTAGTTGCTTCATTCTGCAAATAATTATTTTCATCGCTCATTTTATTAATCGCCTCCTGCATGTCGCACATTTGCATTTGGCATTCATTGAACTCTTTATTTCTTTTGTCTCTTTCTTGAATCATTTTAATCATTTCTTGTTCTGCACTCTGGAGATCACCTTCTTTTTCACAATGTTCTTTTTGTAAAATCTGCATTTCTGAAACAACCTCATCTTTATCCTGCCTAATGTGATCCACTAAGGCTTTTAAGTGTGTCAATTCTTGCTCACTATCTTCAAATTGTTTCTTGCTTTTGGATAACTGAGTATCAAAGTCTCTGCATTTTAATTGCATGTCTTTTTGGCATACATCCAATTCTGCTCTCAACATTTCCTGATTTCTACTTGCCCCATCTAATTCAGTCTTTAACCTGTTAATTAGCTGAGTATCATTCTCTTGCATTCGCAGGGACTTGTTTAAAATAAACCATATTTTGCCGCATAGCCGTATTAAACAGTCTTTCTCTGCACTTTTATCGGCTGCATTCAATAATCTTGTAAGGCAGACCTGAATTATGCTGCCTTCTGCAAAAATATTGTCTAGTTTTTCTTTCTGCACCTCACCCTGAATGCGGTTACTCCATTCTAACGTGCTATTCGAAGACCAATTCCCATGTGCAAATAACTTTGCCTCTAAATATTGCACTAGATCTGAGAATGTGGTTTCCCTTTGTGACATTCTGAAATTCGTTTTTAGTGGCACACTGTTATTATAAAATGGGTTCCCTTTAATGTGCAAATGGCAGTGTGAGACACGCTTGCCACGCCCAGTAGGTACTCTGTGATCACTTTCCCGGCCTGCAACGCACCATAAATATGTAGGGTATTTTGTGGAGATTTGGGGCCTGACGGTATTTTATTACCGCCGAAAAATAACTTAGCAATAATCACTCTTTGTATTCAGATTTGGCCATGTGCAACAATAATACAATGGACATGCATTATTTCAGCACCCAGACCTGCATATTTGGTATACGTGGTTGGTGGTATTTTGGTGAGCATAATTCCCTTGTTTTATTTGTGGCCCCAATGTCCAGAATCCCTTATCTTTGCTTAGATTTTTCGTGTGATCACTAGAGAGACCTCAGACCTGCATTCTAGGAATACCACATTTCCAGTGATAGTGTTGGTGTGCCACCATGGGCGAACTCACTGACTTATTTACGACAGAGAGCTATATGTTGTAGTCTTGTGGTAATTTCCACTACCTTATATACGGTAGGGAGCTATGTTCAGAGAGTCTCTCTTCCCGTTGGCTCATGTACCTCCAACAAGCTATGCTACAGTCACTCACAATTATTCATACTGATTCTGACATGCACACATCTGTCTTAAAATGACCATTGCACTGTTTAAAAATCTCCCCACATCATCGGCATTGTAATGGTAAATAGAAAATAAAACACCCGTCTGTTTTCAAATATTTTCTGTATTATAAAAGCTGCATTTAGACACGATCTCATTCTTTACAGAAATAAATAAAATGGTACAGTCAAAGCATTGTCTATGACACACTGCAAAGAGCGTGGCGGAGAACAGAACTCAAATTGCAACATTGGTATTTGATTAAGACACGCACAGGAATCCTACACTGACTGCATATTACCGTACACACTCAGCTCCCACACTTCTCATTACCTTATCTTTTTAGTTGTTCTCTTTGTGAATGTGGCTCTCTTGGATTAACTCCAGCAAAAAGGAACGCTTGCCTTCTCAAGCCGGGGTCATTGCCTGGAATTCTCAGCTTTTTCAGATAGGAATGCCTCAGCCAGTGGAAAGGTTTTTCTTTCAGCTCTCCCCAATCTCGACTGCAGCAGGACACAGGAATCTGCATTCAGTCAGGACCCCACAGCCAGGTCTTCTCCCCAGTAGTGCAGAAAGATGTCTGCCTGTCTTTTTCCCTGATACTGCCCACTAAAACTTTCCTCTCAGCCCTCTGTATGACGTGTCCCAATGAAATCCATCATCTCTCATCCTCCTACTCTTCAACAATAGCTTCGCTTATACATTTGCAATTGTTGCAAATCTGACTTCCTTCTTCCTGCAGTTACTGTGCACTGTTTAAAAACACGGAGAATCAGGCAGAGAAGAGAAGAAAAAAATCTGCACACGCATTTAAATGGTTTTCAGAGTATGCCTAATTCTGCAGTGGAGAACACATTTTATTAGTGGGTTATGTTAAATAAGGTTTTATTAGTCAGGTTAATTGTTAATAGGTTAGCTGTTAATTTTTAAATGTGTCTCTAGCAATATAGGAATTTCAGGTGAAAAATAGTGTGCATTTTTAAATGAGCATGTGTGCTTTTAACTGTAAAAATAGATTTGCATCTTATATGTTAAAATCGTTTTTGACTGAATAGCCTGTCTTTCCTTGTTAATCTGGTAACCCATATAGCAATGCACCACACCCTTGTGGTGGTGCTGCAAAAAAAAATGTGCTACTTGTGCAGTATTGCTGTACTCTGTACTGTAACACGCCAAATATCCTTACAGTACTAACATTAGCAAACACAAAGGGTCTGTACTGTGTAAGTAAATGTTGTCAAAAATTGGTGGTAATTGAAATAGAATATTCATTGCCACATTTGCATAACAACTTACACCAACTATATTTGAGAATTTAAATGGTCCAGGTAGTTCTGTATCTAACTGCTTTTTTTGGAGTGTGTCTTCCATCTTTAAAGAAGTACCTGGTTTACTTTCTCTAATTGATTCTTTTTTGTTTGTGGTACTTGATGAAGTATTAGTTTCCTTTACTCTCTTTGGAGGATTTGCAGTGACGTCCTGTTGCATTTCTGTTTGATTTAGTTTTCTTTTACAACGTTTTAGGTTTTGTGGAACAGAATATGTGTTTAGATGGGGAGTGTATAGTGAGCGAAGTCTATTATATTTTAAAATGCAAGGAATATCAGCGTTTACTTTACTTGCATCAAAGTTGATTAGAAATAGACCGTCAAGTGTACGTAAGCGTGATAGTGCTACGTAGCTCATGCCTTCTTTAAAGACTGTGTTACCAATATCTATCATTGCTTTGTCTAGGGTAAGACCTTGTGATTTATGAATCGTGACTGCGTATGCAAGAGTTAGAGAAAATTGTTCTCTGCTTACATACATATCTTTGAAGAGAAGGAATCTAGCTGTTGAGCGTCCTTTCCGTTTTACTTCTGAAAGTTTGTCAAAGAGTATATTGACAAACTGAATTTTGTTGTCACGTGGGTATGTTTGAAAGCCAACAACTGTACCCAGTGCTCCATTAACTAGTCCTTGGTCCACGTCAAGGTTACGTTTAAGCATTACTCTGCAATTTAAGGATAATTTTAACATCTTTTCTAAGCTTGCTGTGTTTGAGATTGATTTTTCTAAATTATTTAGTCTTGTTGTGGCTTGGTCACACATGGGTAGTGTCATACCATATACATCTAGTTTGTCTGTGGCGCTAATTTCCATTATTGGTTGCATTTCTTTACTTAACATTATTTCATTGAATTTGAGACAGCTTGCAAGAGTTGTCATTAAGGCCATACAATTGACATTTTTGTGGGCTAATTGTTCCATAACATCTGTAGCACATGCATTATCGCCATAAAGTGCATTAATGTGCCGGGTTTTCAATGTTGCTTCTGCTTCTTTAGAAAGTATACCAACTCTCAAACTTTTTAAAATGTTGGCATAAGTTAGATCTGCAGATTGGCGCATGTTTTCTGTTAATTCTCTGCATTGGAAATGTTGCCAAAGGTTGACATTTCCAATGCTGCCAACAGTTTTACGGCAGAGTTTGTGCCCTAATGTTTTAAAAATAGGTTCACCTTTTATTGGTGTTAATTGAAGCAGATCTCCAAAAACAATAATGTGTTTTCCTGCAAAGAGCTCTTCATAGTCTGTTTTGAGTACTTCTTGTAATCTGAGGTGAATCAAAGCTAACATCAGGTTGGAGACCATGCTCACTTCATCTATTAGTAGCATTTTCATTTGTTTCAATACTCTGCGTAATTCCATTGCAGCTTCTGCAGAAAGGTTGTAATAGTCTAATTTGTTCTGGTGTTCTACTGGTAATAGTAGTAATCGGTGTAATGTAACACCACCTATGTTGTAGGCAGCTAAACCTGTGGGGGCAGTGACAACAGCTGACAGTTTGTTGTTTGTCAATTGTTGAAGGAAATTACTAATGATTTTGATTAGGAATGTTTTGCCAGAACCAGCTTCACCACTGACGTACAGTAGTATAGGTTAATAATTATGGCAGGAACATTCTTTATTTTCATGTTTTACACCATGTGCAATTTGTTTTGTTACTTCTTGAAAAATGCTACTTTGCTCATTGTTTAGTTTTGATTGTAGTATATTTAAGTCTTCTTTATCTTCATACTGACGCATGGTGTTTTCTACTTCTATCATAGCTAATTCTGCCTCATTTGTTATTAGTGGTTCTCCCAGTGATTCTTGGCTTCCTGTTACAGAAGGTTGACTACTGTCAGGAGTATCATTATCTAGTTTGGCTTGGAGTTCCCCTTCATGTTGCTGTTCATTGTGCAAAATTGTTTTGTACTGTGTAAAGTTTACATCAGTTATAGTGCTTTCATTTGCTTTGAAAGCATCCTCATATGAGTCATAGTTATCTAGTAATTGTTCTTCTTTTCTCCATGGTTTGAAGAGTTGTAGCAGGGACATGTAATATACTTCTTTATGTTGAGGAGTTTTCAATGACAATTTGATATGATTAATTAAATGTGGTTTAGTGAGTTTAACTAAGCTGCCTTCACAGTCTGTCACTCTATATTTACCTTTTTTTCATCAGATTTCATATTATTTTTGTATGTGTAGTTTTGGGCTATTTGGTATAGACACATGTTTTCCAAAGTATTACTTCTGTTTGGGTAGTATGTGTCCAATAAATTGTTTTTTAAAATGTCTTGGCTGTTGGGATCATGTTTGGCTATTGTTTCTATATCTTCATATGATTTTAGAACTCTTTTTCTAGATTTAGCTGGACCAAGACTTAGCCATACTATATTTTCAGATTTACCATACAATGAAGTACCAGTTAAACGATCCGCTGCTTCATAAGATCCACATTCTCTATGGGTGAGCATTTTTATACCCAAGCTGTATAATTTCTGAGATACTGTTTTATCTGATGACAGGTCATTCCAGAGGTCTTGGAGCTCTGTCTTTTCTGCTTTAGTTAAGTATGCTGTGACATATCATGCAACTGCAGTAGAATTGTCTGCAATGTACTGCACATCTATGTTTGCATTCCATAAGTGGGCAATGATTGCATTATAATCATTGATATATTTTTCTTCTTCTTTTCTTTTTATGTAATATGTATTTTTAGGTGACTTACCTTTAACACTATGTCTAACTGAAGACATGAGGTTGTTTACTTGACCTGTATTTGTAACTGGTCTAGGGAAACCAAATCGGCATTTGGTGTAGTATTTGCCTTTGTTTTTGTATTTGCGACGACAACATTTTTTCCACATTTGTGTCTTTGAAATTGTAAAATTTGTGCATGAAGATCACTATTTGTGGCTTCTGATGGAATTTCACAAGTGACATATTTTTCAATAAACTGTAAAACAGTGGCATCACTGTCTTGACCAAATTTAGGAGCATCTTTAATCCATAAAAGCATGTGGATATGTGGTGCTCCTCTGGCTTGGTATTCTTTTCTCCAAAAGAAGTGTTGCACTTCTCCAAGGGGAGGAACAGTTTTATTACAAATAAAATGTAGCATAGCAATGAAGCGATGGTGAAAATATCTTGAAACATTAACAGGATCCAAAGAACAAAGTTCTCCAGGTGTTAGAATATCTATGTTTGTTTTGTTTTTATTTGATATGCGTAGGAAATCATGTAAATCTTCCCATGCATATTCTGCACAACTTAATGTAACAAACCAAGTGGGTGGGCCAAGGTTTCTGATCATACAACGTACATCTCCATGACGTCGAAACCAGTACTCTTTAGTACCACGCATATTTGCTAATAGATTTGTAATATTTGATTGTAAAACCTCATCCTTTTGTTGCACTTTCTCTAATAATTGTGTAGCTGTCATATTTTGAAAGTGTGACTCTGATTTTAATATGTGTGCAACTCCGTAACATAAAGTTGCTAGTTCACTTTCAAAGAGTAGGTGGAATATGTATTCCACATTTTGTCTAAATCTGGGATCTTCAGAATACATCCGTAATGAGCGGTATTTTGAAGCTGATATTTGAATAGGTCTATCATCATACCTTCCTCCTTTGCCAGTAGGAAAGAGTAGAGGAAAAGCACGTGCTTCTATACTTTTTTCCCATATACTGATTGGCGATCCGTTTGTTTGGCGCATTTGGTAAGTTTCCAGTACATCTTGTACGGTGTCATTACAGTGCAAAGGATGAATTGTATAATGGTCTAAAGTATTTGATATTGTAGCAGGATCTAGTAGCTCAAATTGACCAGCTTCTTGTGTTTCTTGAATTATTTCAGTTGTATCTTTCAAGTTTTCTTCATTATTCATTTCTTTGTTATATTCATTTTTCTCTTTAAGATATTGGAAGGCTTGTCTAAATTTATATAAATCTGCCAGCTGTTGCCATATTTTTTTTGTCTTTTGTAGGTACTCCATTTACTAATATAATTAAAGATTGCTGCATTGGACGTTGCACTCCTAGAGTATGCACATTTTCTTTTAGATTTAATGGTAAATAAACTACTTTTCCACGAATGCCTTTTACCAATTCAGAGGGAGGTAATTTTGCTGTTTTTGGTTGAAGGCGTATTATTGCTTGAACTGGGTGTACTGTTTGAATTATGATGCTCTCATATAAATTAAGTTGTTGTAGAGGTTTTGGTACTGGGTATAATTCCAAATTATTTGTGATAGAACGTGAAGGAGTTTGGTTGTTGTCAAGTTTTGTAGTGCAATAACTGCAAAGTATTAAGGGCTCAGTTATTTCATATTTGTTTTCTGCTACAAGGTAGAGAGCTAATTCAAACCATTTAGAATCTTCATTGTCTTATTTTGTATGATAGGTCCACAGTTTTTGTGTTACTTTTATAAACATTTCTACGGCAACATACACATACATGGTTTGGTACTTCAGCTGATGTACTTTTAAATTTTAGTATTTCTTTTTTGTATGTGTTTAGCAAAAGGTTGCCATGTGTAGAATTGTTGCTTAATTGGTTTAAAGCTATTTCATTCTGTAAATGGCTTTCACTTCCAAAATATTTTTTCTGGATATAGTGAATTTCTTCAAGTAGGTCTTTTGCTGTACCATGTAGAAGGATGTTATTTAACTTTGCTAGTGCTAAAGCAGGACTTTTAGCATAGTACAGTTTATAGACTAGATTTCTTATAGTTGAATGATGTGTTGATATCCTTTTGATATCATGGAAAGTGGTTTTACAAGTAGGTCCTGTAATGCAGGCCAATGAATGTCCTTGTAGTCCTGTGTACTTGCGCACTGGACTGGTATCTATATTTTGCAGTAATTTAATTTTGATTTTGTCTTTGCTTTTTACATATTTATTGAGGAATTGGCGTAAAGATTTGAAACATTGTTTGGGAATGTTACACATTGACGCGCATGGCCTTTTGTACACTAGACGTTCTGATTCAGTTGAATGGAGGGGTCATTCTAAGTTCTCAGGGCATATTTTTGTAAGGAGTACTTCTTGTTCCATTATGGTATTATTCACTTTTTCATAACCTCGACCACTGCTATTTATGGCAATTGTATTTGTTTGCTTTTGTTTGTACGCTTCTTCATTAAAATATGGTTCTGTGCTCGTAGTGTGATTCCATTCACCTCCGCAGATACTTAAGAAGTTCTTTCTGTTGACATTTCGCTTATTGAGAAGTCTTTTTTGTAATTTAGTTATTAGTTTTGTTAGTGGTTTCATTTTCATTTTGTTTAACAGTAAAATAAATAAATTTCTTTTGAGAAGAATTGCACTGTCCATCAATGCTTCTAAGATTAATTTCCTACGATAGGTTTTAAGCTTTGAACCTGATTTCTCTCCTGTTTTTATAAGATTTTGAAGGACTTTGTGATGGTATATTTTGGCTAAAATACTTTTCTTGGTATGCTTACTTTGCACTATATTAAAATTTGAAGAAGTAGTTTTATCTGTACTGATAGCTGGTTTTCTGTTAATTGTTTTTTGGTTTGTTTTACATTTTGATAGTTTCTTGTGTTTCACTAAATGATTGTATTAGCTGTTTTGTTTCAACTTTTTTTTACAAATTCTGCTAGAGATGGATGCTTATGTTGGACACCTTTATTTTCATTTGCTCTACTTTTGCGTTGCTTTCTACGGACTTGACTTTTGGTAGGCATTCTTTAGGGTCTGTTGAAAAAAATAAAGAAGATATGGGTTGGGGTGTTCTGGAATGTATGTGTGCTGTGTGCATGAGTGTTTGAGTAAGATGATAAAGATGTATGTAATGGTGTGTGATTGTGCATTGGGAACTAAAACTAGTAGGGATAGGTATTCTTGAATTTATGTGTTACTAAACTGGGGTTCAGATGACAAAAAAAAGTAAGCTAGTGGTGTGGAAAAGTACAAATAGTAAATCTAATGTATACAATTAAAACAGTTGTTTGTTCTATAATATGAAAATTGTAGTGGTTCAGTTGGGTAATTTGTGTGTCCAAAAATAGAAATTTGTGGGCCATTCTGGCTGTAAATCGCTGTTTAAGACATGGACATTTTTGGACAAAATGGTACAGAATCTCTATTTTTAGAAACCAAAATAGCTTGTATTAATGTTATAGTATATTTGATTAAAAATACAAATATTATGGTGATATTTTACTTACTTTTTTTTAAAATTAACAGGTAACTTCTTAGTTTTTCTTTCTTCTTCGAATTCGGCTGCTTCTTTTCAGGAAACTGGTCTTCACTGCAATTGTAAAAGCTTCAAATTAGTAACTTTGTTTGTATATAGCACTGTTTTTAATTTAGATATTGATTTTTTTAATTGAAATCCTCAGTGCCTTCTGTAAAACAATCAAACTAATTTATTTACATAAGATACATTGCATCAGTTCAGTACATATGATATGTTCTTAATGAACAAATTGTATTGAATGACTAACTGTAGCAAAAAAAAAATATCTTTACTATGTCTTGTGAAATTTATAATATATTAGTGAATACCACTATTTCTGTAAGTAAACTGTTCTAGGTAATAGCGCCACAGTGTCATGTCTAATTTAAAGTAATTAAGTAAATAAATAAATTAAAACAAAAAATATGAAATTGTATAAGTATTTTTATAAAGGTTTAAACATAGATTGTGTTTGCATGCAATTTTGTTTGAATATATGTAGTCTATATATTTCATTTAAAAAATGTTAGTTTAACATGATTTGAGTGTGTGTTTATAAAGAAAGTAAATAGTATAAAGGTTTATAAGTGATAGTTGATTTTAGGAAATTGAAAAAAGTACAGTAAATTCATTTTACAGATTTTACAAGGTAAAAGTCTGTTTGAAAATGTGTTCATCTACTATACAGAAAATATGAATACCTGAAGTTTGTGTTCATGTATATGGGTATGCATGGAGCTGCAAGTAGAAATCTTGAAGACTTGTACAGTATTTCTGGTAGATGGTGCTTGCCAATGATATGAGACTTCTACTCAGAGAGATTCAGAGTACATTTGCAGTGCTGATCTATGATGATGCAGTTAGATGTAGAGGTCTTGAATGTGATTGGTGCATGGTCATGTGATTTTTGAGGTACATCCAATGAGGGAATGGCAGAGAGAGTGTAGTGGAAATGGTAGAAGGGCTGTTCATGTTACGATATGTCCGCGGACATGGCGGTAGTTCGCGGACATCGGGAGTTACATCCGGGGATTTTTGGGTTCAGAAGTCATGCAAATTAGAATAAGCACTGAAAGGGATTGGTCAGGAAAGTTTGGTGGGTGTGTTGTGCCAGGAGAGATTTTCTCAGATACTCTTTTTGCTGAGAGAACAAAAGATAGCTATGGCTGTGTGTTTCAGAAAACAGATTGTTTGGATTTTAGGAGATTCGTGGATACATTGCTTGAAGGTGCATGCAGAAAGCTGTGGAGTAGCTGTAGATCTTGGATTCCCACATGTGGAAGTACACTGGCATGGAGTATGTGGAATGAAGTGGTTGGACTTGCTACCTCTCTGTGCTACTTTGGAGACAGAGCAACATCCAGACATAATTGTAATTCATTGTGGAGGGAACAGTTTAGGACATGTGACTGGAATTTTTTTGCAATTTGCTATGAAAGAAGGACTTAGGAAGGTTATCGACATGTTTCCTAATTCTCAAGTGATATTTTCACGGATTGAGCAGAGACAAATGTGGCTTCGTTCTTCTTCGTTTGGTCCACAAATGGAAAAAGCAAGGCACCATGTTAATAAGGCTCTTTGTGCCTTTCTAAGAGATTTTGGCATGTCTTCTTTTCACAATGAAAATATTATGTTTTGTAGTACATACATTTTTCGCAGAGATGGAGTCCATCTTACTTATGCTGGCAATCAGATTTTTCTGAGAAATGTACAAAATGCATTTCGACCTTTTTTGGAATTACAACAACGATTTTGAAGTAGATGTTAAGCATTTACAATTTTTGACTTACAAACACCACCCAAAGGCTCTTTTCAGAGCCGCCACTTCTTTCCAGAGAAAATTACAATGTTTGTGATGGAGTAGCAACCCAATTTTTTTAATGTTCGCGAACTGTCCGCGGACTTCTAAAAAATACAAAGAGCCCTGCTTCATTTATTTTCACTTCTATTTTTTAACTGGGAAAGGCGGCTCTGAAAAGAGCCTTATTTTTTTTTGATTTTTGTAATTTTGTATTTTTTTTGGTTTTTCAGACACGACACACTAGGAGAGGAGGGTAAAGGAGGGTAAAGGGGGTACACCAACCACAGGGATAAGAAAGGGCGAGCTGAGAGAGGAAGATGTAGAGTGGGTTTTATTTGGGTAGTGAGCAGGTCTTCTCGTGCTCTGAGACCATAGTCTCAAAAGCACTCCGAAGTCACTCCCCCCTGCAGAGTACTGTGTCACAGTACATACATACAACTGTGACCCTCGAAAGGTAAGGGTCATCAGCATTCTATATGGCCTGTGAGGCAGCTTGAGGAAGACGCTGTCCCACAGAGGTGGTCCTTGTGGTGACAGGATCAGAAACAGAGGATGAAGTAGAGGAAATCAACCTGCTACGTTCTTCGCAAGGTACAACCCTGCAAATAGCCCCAGAGTGAAATGACCTCAGGTGTCGCTTCATAGTAGTGGTCCCAAAGCTGTACTTACCGTGCTTCCCGCGACTGAGTATCATTTTGCACTGATTGCAGGTAACAAGGTTCGCACGAGCCTTAGGAACATTACCTTGAATGGTAAATAACCGCCACACCCAAGACTCACGCCTAGTGCGGGTAGTAGGGTTTTCCTCTACCTCATTCTCATCATCCTCTTCTTCCTCCTCCGCATCCTCACTCCTGTTCCCCTCTTCAGGCCCTTGGGGAGGTGGTGGTGGTGGAGGGGGTGGGTGTGGTGCTGAAGCAGGTGCAGCACCAAGTGGCAGTTCAGCAGCCAAGGATGCCATCTCGATGATGGTGTAGTCTGCAGGTGGCAGCAAAAATCACTGTGTTCTGAAGAATAGCCAAAAACACAATGGGAATAAGCTCTTGGCCGTGGTCTTTTATAGGGGTGCTTGTGCGCGGTTTGCGGACATGCACACTGTTCGCGGACAGATCGAACACAAAAAAAGGATCGGAAAGTTTCAAAAGGTATATAGAAACTCAAGATTGCTATTTGGGACTTGTGCCATGGTGAGATTTTATTGAAAAATATTATGGATTAACTGAAAATGTACTTTTAAATTGTTCGGGGACACGAACAGTGTCCGCATTTCAGGACACACGATGAGCGTGGGCGCGGTCATATGATCCGTTCGCGAACTAGTCCGCGAAGGAAGCACCAGTCCGCAGGACACCAAGTGCACGGAGATTGGTTAGCGCATGCACATTGATGTCCTACGGACACTGTTCGGGTTCTGAAGTAATTAAAAGTGCGTCACACGTGAAACGAACATTTCAGGACACCGTGTGAGTTCTTAGAACAGTTTAAACTTGGTAGCAAACAGTAAGAACAGATATAGTGTTCTTCAGGACACGTGTAATTTAGTTTATGTACGAACATTTCAGGACACCAATTGTGTTCTTAGAACAGTTTCAATTGGGTAGCGAACACTACGAACAGGTATAGTGTTCTTCAGGACACCTCCATTTTCGTTTATGTACGAACATTTCAGGACACCAATAGCATTCTTAGAACAGTTTGAACTTGCTAGCGAACAGTACCGGACAGGTATAGTGTTCTTTAGGACACTTTAATTTTGTTTGTTTACGAACAATTCAGGACACCTCGTGTGTTCTTAGTACAGTTTCATGTTGCTAGCGAACACTACGAACAGTTGTACTATTGTTCAGGACACATCATTTTCGTTTATTTACGAACATTTCAGGACACCAATTGTGTTCTTAGGACAGTTTTAGGTTGATAGCGAACATTACGGACAGATATAGTGTTCTTTAGAACACTTTAATTTTTGGTTCTTTACGAACATTTCAGGACACCACGTGTGTTCTTAGAACAGTTTCAACTTGCTAGCGAACAGTACGAACAGGTGTGGTGTTCTTCAGGACACCTCCATTTTCGTTTATGTACGAACATTTCAGAACACTCGCACTGTCCGCGGACACTTTTATTGTTTTAAAAAAAAAACGGAAACTATTCACAATACAATATAAAAATTAAACTTTATTTAACATATATTAATAATTTATGACAGAGAAGGTGAGGCAGAAACAGAAACAAAAACAGGAGAATTTGGGGTTTCAACATGATTGGTATTAGGTGAAGAAGGGATGGAAATCTCATCAAAACGTTTTGGATTATGGAGAGGGTTTGGGGATAATTGACTGGGATATGGTGAGGAGGGACAAGTACATGTGGGGCAATGGTACGAGGTTTTTGGTTTGAAATGATTTTCTACAAAAGTTTTTAAATTATTAAAATTAGCCAACAATACATCCATTTTTTCTTCTATATTGTGAAGACTGTTATCCATAACAGGGTTTTCTGAAGTTTTTTCTATTTTGGTATGCTCTGTACAAAAAAATAATATATATGTTAAATGTATATAAAAAAATAATAAATAAATGGTTTATATTATAAAGTGTTTACCATTAGTTTCACTATCTTGTGACATTTCTTCATGTAGGAAATTGTCCTCTAGCCATTCCAGAGTACTAGACATTTCTGTGAGAAAAAAAAAAAAAAGATAATATATTTTTTAATCTAATACAGAAAGTTTATAAATATATGAGTAAAATGAAGTACACTTACTATTTCTGGTAAGATAAGTCCTATGTATTCAGTGGGTCTGGTCTTGTTCTCAGTTCTGTTGTGTCTGTGAGGTAATTATGTTGGAAGCCAATTTATCTTCTTGTGGTATATTCCATTTCAGAACATATTGTATTTAAATGAATGGTTAGTGTGTTACATATATGGATTACATTTCTTATGTATTACTATATATAATGTGTTTGTGTGCTGCTTTTTGAATTTGTTAAATGTTCCTATATTATGATATAACAATCAAACATACCCCCCCCACCCCCCCACAGTTTTTAGGTAGTGGTACTGTTCTCCGAACATGTCCGCGAACATTAAATAAGTTCGCGGACATCAAGTTCATAAGAAGAGATCTAGTCAGTTCCATATGACATGTATATAAAGTCAAAGTCATTATTGTTAAGTTGTGCTACTAAAAAACTATGAAATTCAGTGAAAAAACTTTGTTAAAGGGACGTTATGGTTAAGTTGCGCTACTAAAAACCTATGAAATTCAGTGAAAAAAACTTTGTTAAAGGGACGTTATGGTTAGTTGCGCTACTAAAAACCTATGAAATTCAGTGAAAAAACTTTGTTAAAGGGACGTTATGGTTCTAAGTAAAACCGAAAAACCCTTGAAATTCGCCAGTTATGGTAAGCTAAGCAACCATAACTCGCGCCACCACCGTGCACTGCTAAGACTAACACCTAGGACATCAAAGATGACATCACAAATGTAGTTATGGTTAAGTTGGTGTTTCCATAGGAAGAGCATTTTTTGGGTGGCTTATAACTTCGCTCCCTCTGGACGAATACTCACCAAACTTTGCAAAAAAAGTATATGGCCCACTCTGAATGCAAAGTTTGGAGAGGTTTGGTCCAGGGGAGGCAAAGATATAGGAGGGGGGTCCCAAAACCTTTGTTATTTCCCATAGACATAATGGGAAAAAACTTTGCGCACGCCTACAGCCCAAACCGCTGGACGTATTTACACCAAATTCGCGGCAGGAGCGGGGGCTTGGTCCCAAAAACGTGCTTTAGCAAATTTGGTGTAAATCCGTCCAGTATTTTTTTTTTAAATGACCAAAATGTAAGGCAAACAAATTAGTGATATCTCCGTTCGCTCCGTGGACGGACTTCCCGGTTCGCTGCGCGGACAGTGCCCTGATTGGCCAAGTGGCTTGTGTGATGTCCGCGGACATGCAACGTGTTCGCTAATTGGACGGCTTGGTGCATAAAGCGCGTCAGATTTTCTGTGGTGCCCGCCATCTTGCATTCGCCAACGACCGCGGACAGCGCAGTGAAACTTGGATTAAAAATTGTATTTCAGGCGAATTTCAGGGTTTTTTTGGTTTTACTTGGAACCATAAAGTCCCTTTAACAAAGTTTTTTCACTGAATATATATATATATATATATATATATATATATATATATATATATTGAGGTGAGAACCTAATGCAACACAACCCTGGAAATTCAGCTAAAGCCACCTTAACGTCACGCCCCCTGTTACGCAGCCTATGACCAAAATGATGACACCACAGATCACATCACTGATGACATCACTAATTACATTACAACAGTGACTGGCATTAAGCATGGCCTTCAGCCATGGTCAGTGTGCACGGCCAAATATATCTTAACACATGAATTGGTACTAGACATGGGCTTCAGTTATGGACAGTGGTTACAACCTTCACCCATGTGCACTGAATATTTTAAAACACTAACAGACTACCAACCAAAGGTTTTTCCTTGAATTTCAAAGGTTTTGTTATAATGTATTTCTCACTTTAACGTCACTGCAGGTAATGTTTTTTTCCTTGAATTTCAAGGGTTTTGTTTTTCCATACATAATTGACATCAATAATACAGACAATTGGCTAATGAAAACAATGTATCATGTCTACAAAGCAAAATAAAAAGAAATTGTGCAACCACAATCCCCCCCTAATAAACCTGTTAATACCAAACGTTGTTTGAATATGTGCTTAACTTTTTAAGGTGTTTCCATTTATATGTAATGTTAATGAATAGAAAGTTATTAAAGTGTTACCGTAACTGTGTACAAAGACTACGCTCAATATATCTTGAAATAAATCTTTACAAGACTACTGCCCATATATATATCTATGCAAGCTAAAATAACAAAAAATAACAAAGTACAAAGCACAAGACAAAGGACAAAGAAGAAAGGTAAAAAAGAATGGATAAATCAAGGTAATGCTTTTAAAAGTTCCTGAAGGCTTCCAAAGAAGTTCCCAACCAAGAGACAAAAAGCAATGAGAGAAAACAAGAACAAGGTGCTTGGGAGAGGGGTACAATCGCGGTTACATGCTATAGCAACCCAAATGTGTTTTCCGTATGCGTGGGTAGACACTAACGCAATGACGTGTTTGCACCTAAATTATTGACCAATCACCTAAATCAATGAGAAAACACACCTGCAAGTAGCAAGAACAACATCGAGGAAAGGACCAATCACTTTGAAAGCTGCATTGACGCAACTACACTGCTTCATGCCTATTTGTAACAGTTAATCTGATCATGTAACTGTTTTGCGTTTCCACTCTATGTTGAATGTGTTCATTTTTCTAATGTTATCCAAATAGACAGTTTAAAGTACAATTAGTACCCAACAAGGGATAATTGGATTGTTAGAAACAATCTGATTGGCCCTCACCGGGTTCTTAGCATCCAGACAAGGCACCAGTCACCACTACATCCCTTGGTGTTTGTTCTGTGAGTGGCTGCCAAGGAAAGAGAGAAAGGACTACATGTTCTCCCTTCTCCCTTTCCATAGCGGCTATTTCCTTAGTTTTTTTTTCTTCTATCTTTTTAATGGCCGTCATGGAAAGTGAGAAGAGACTATATGCAGTCCATGGTGGACATCTTCTTTGTTTCATTTTTTTTTTTTTTTGTAACTGTTTTAAATGGCTACCATTGAAAGGGTGAAGTAACTTCATATCCCATTCCATGGCAGACATTTTTCTTTTTTTCTTTTTTCAGTTGCGAAAGGCCAAAGTGTCTTCAACTGAATAAAAATACTATTAGTAAACCGGGATGAAGTGGACAGAGACTTCCAGCAGATGCATTGCATCAGAAAGAAAAGATCCTGTGAAGGACTCTCGCTCATCAAAGTGGTACTGCTGGAGATAGGAGCAGCACATCTGTAGACACTTCACGAAAGGCCGCCTTTCTGAACCTCTCTAGCATTTCTAATAACTCTTCAAATAGAGTGTTCCGGTGCTGCCAGTCTTTGAAGATTCTGGCTGTTGCTAGCAGCACCTTTAATTGGTGGAGATTGATTCTGTACAAGCACCACTCACAGCTACAGCGAAGATGTAAGACTGCATACAAGCCAAAAAAGGCTGTAGCCCAGTATAGTCCAGACCATCTCATGAAATGTCCAATACACATCACCGACATCATCCCAGCAGATGCGTACCAAAAGATTTATCATGATTGATGTTTCCAAGCCTTCTGACGGAACATTAGAACGGGCCACATCCTAGTGTTTTCTTGCACAATGTAAGACATATTCAAATGTTCCACTGGTGATGAAAATATAAAATATTGCCTAAAGAAATGAAGCTGCCTCTTTGAACCTCTCTAGCATTTCTAACAACTCTTCAAATAGTGTGTTCCAATGCTGCACATCTTTGAATACTCTAGCTATTGCTAGAAGCACCTTTAACGGGTGGAGATTGAGTATACACAACCACCGCTCACAGCTACAGTGAAGATATAAAACCACATATAGGCCAAAAAATGCTGCAACCCAGTATGGTCCAGACCATCTCATGCAATTACCAATACACATCATCCCAGGAGACTTGCGCCAAATGATTCATTGAGATTGATGTTCCGAAGCTTTATTAAAGCCCTCATGTTGGTTGGACCTGTAACTATGAGCATGCTAAATATTCACCTTAACTCCATGGAAGAACCAGTGTGCCCAGTAAACTGCCATTCACAGATGCCACTATTTCTGTATAAACTAGCAGTAGAGTAACAATAACATTAAAACAAAATCAGTGTGTTTCGTATTTTAAACTGTTGCACATGGAAGCTTCTAATAAGCCATCCCAACATTTTACAACCTCTAATTTGTGTACTAAAATTGGATTGCTAAGCACATACTGCACCTGCATTTATTAGGGCAATTTGCACCATAGAACTCATTCCATTCCTATTTTACATAATAGCAGTTTGCACAACTAATACCCTTCCTACATTCTTTATGAATATATATTTAAAAATAAAACCAATCACACATATGTTTCATGAAATTAAACACTATGTTTCACAAAACAATAAACAAATGAAGACAATGCGTTTTCTCTTATAGATAACTACACAGTAACACACTTCAGCAAACCAAATATTTTGTAAAGCACACACATTTTAAAAAATCACCACCACACCAGAAAAAAACACATAGGGCCTCATTACGAGCCAGGCGGTAAGTCACCGCCTGGGTCGTACCTTTACCACCAAGGCGTAAACGTTGGCGGACTTACCGCCCCATTCCGAGGTTGGCGGGGCGGTAAGTCCCCAATCCCCATTTACCCTTCCCCATTCCCATTTTTGCCCCATAGGGCATAATGGGAGTGGGGAAGGCGTTAATTACGCCACCGTAAATTACGGTGGCGTAATTAACAACAAGGTCCCTTAGCACCATGGATTTTAACACCTGCTAAAAGCAGGTGTTAAATCCTCCATGGCGCTAAGGGACCTCGGAATCAGGCGGTAAGGGCCGGCGCTGTTTACGCCGCCGTAAACCCCTTACCGCCTGGGTCCTAATGAGGCCCATAGTTTAAAAACAAATACATTTTCATATCACCCCAAAACACACTTTAACACACACCATAAGTGATTATAAAAGCATTGTAGATAAAATCACATTTCTACTGTTCTGTGATCATTCTTTTATTTTGAGTGCAGGAAGTATACTTAATGATTTTATATCATGCACCTCACTTAAATTCATTTTCTCTCCTAATAAACAACTTCCAACAATAATTCCCACCAATGTTCTACATATTCTGCAGGACAACTTCATTGGTAACAAATACAGTAAAAAAAAACAAAAAGCCCCATTATCAACATATTATCAAATACAAGTTAAACAAAACAATTACAAACAACTGATTAATGTCAATCAAATTTTGTCACAGGTAACATAAACTGCACAGTGTGAGTTCTGCAGTCAAAATGAGAAAATTAGCCAAAATGGGGAGTTTCATACATTCCAAAATCAAAACCAGAAAAAGAGGACTATATTCTAAGAAAACTAATAAAATGGCTGACATATATTCACTGCAAACTATCACAAAGAATGACATATTTACAACAATAACCAGCCAATTAGAAACACCGAAACAATTACAAAACCCTATCCAGCATCACTAGTAGCCGCAGATATTCAACGCAGCTACAAAGCTTACTTGTAGCCGCGGTTACAGGTACATTTTCTACAAACTAAAAACCATACTAAGCCAACCTTCAAAATTTCAAATAAGACGAGACAATACCTAAGCACACAAAATAACACCCACAGATAAAGTTCTGTGCTATATCATTCACATAACAATATGATCATTGCACAGAAAATTTATGTTTATATACTCGGCTATAAATATAAACGCACCTATGGACACAACCTATCAAAAGACGAAAGCAGAAACTACAACTTACATTTTTTTATGTCCACTGCCCCAACCTCCAAACCAGTGTCCCTAATACACATACCAGCCCCCTTCCACTCCCATGATCCTCCTCCACTCCCCTGGTATCTCCCAATCCCCCAAAACACTCAATGCATCCATGACGCTACTTGACCCAAAATGTCGGATAGCCGCGACATCCACAAACACCTGACGTGACATTTGCCACAATGTAGCTGCGGCTGCAGAGGGTACCACATCTACCCACGGGCAGCAATGCTGTGTAATGTGTGCCTGCTGGATAGCCGTGGATAATTACAACAGTACCATCAACCAATTACAAACTCGAAAACACACACATCACACATACCCCGCTCATACAAACTACTAGAAATTCAAACTAGGAATCATTTTCCTGTCAACAGGGAAATAATGCAGATATCATGGCTGATTTGAAAACTGTGTGGCTGATCAGAGACAGTTAGCTTTTTTGGTTACTGCCTTTTTAAATAAATCTATACATAATAGAACAGTCTTAGAAATATAATAAATAATAGATCAGTCTTAGAAGAGACTCTTTTGGGTACAAACAGTACACTTTTTTGCACAGTGAGGCCTATAGCCGTGATTATGGTCCAACAAACCTGTGGCTATGACCCTCCCAAGTCATTTCTGTGGTTAATTGCGCCTCCAATATTCAACAGCTCATTGGGCTACACTGTAGCCGAGATTATTCATCTATTTTTTAAACAAAATTATAATATCCTTCTACCTGAAAAAAAATAAAACATAATCAGTTAGAAAACACACACACTTTAAGAAACACAATTTAATACACACATTTTTATGACCCTCATATCTTGTATGCAGTTCATCACATGAACTATATAAGATACATTTGTGCAGACACCACTGTTGTTCTCTTTCCACATACTAATCATTCGGTCGTTGGGAAAACAAATCCAGTTTGGATTAAAAAAACATGAAAAAGCTAGGTGTGATCAGTGTTTGTGCATAATCAAACTTCACACATTAAAGGTGCTGCCATCAACAACCAGAGACTTGAAACACCTGCAGGACTCCATTTCAAGAATCATCAGAAATGCTAGAGAGGTTCAAAAAGAAGATGTTTCATAAACTGTCTACAAATGTGCTGCTCTAATCTCCTGCAGTACCACTATGTTTTCAATATAGGTTGATCTTTCACAGAAGTTATCTGTCCAACATCTGGTGCAAATCCACTGGGATGATGAGAACGATTCAGCTAAAACACAAAACAAAAATAAAAAATGACAAAAATGAACTTTCACAATACCATCAATTGTACTACCTCACCAATAAACTCAAAACAGCCAAGAGTACTGCATATCTGAAACTGCTTTAAAATTACAATAAGTAAAATCAAATAAACCTTCAACCTCACTAACATGAATACAAAAACTAAATGCCTACATATAAATGCCACTGATTGATCAAGTTGTGTAGGTCCATGTTAGTGAACGTTGAAAAAAACATTAAAAAATACTTGCCACACAATTAGAGCAGATGGAAAATATTATAATAAACACCATCTGACAGCAGTAATTAATGTAACTAACACACGCAATACTGCATATGAACCTTCAAACATGTACATATTTATTAACACTTACTTTCACATCAGCCACCCTTCTGCCATGTGCACTGTGAGAGTTCTGGAATCAAAAGGATACAACTGGTGGCTTTTATACTTTCCAAAATGAATGCCAAAAAAGAGAACTATATATCAATAAAACTACTAAAATGGATGACACATTTTCACAACAACCAATGACAAAGAGCCACACAAATAGAACAGTAACAGCAACCAATAACAAACAATGTCACTCACAGAAATCAATGTTTTCCCCTTCCAGCCTCTTTCATAGCCGCAACTATTTGAGGCAGCTGCAAACCTTGCATTGTATCCGTGGCCACACATAGATTTTTCTACAAGCCCAAAATGAAACTAAATTGACCTTCAAACCTTGAAATCAAATCAGTGAACAACTAAGTACATAAAATAACACAACCAAATACAATTCTGTACTGTATAATCCGCATAAAAATATGATTATTGCACAGAAAATGTATGTTTATTTACACAGCTTTAAATATACCTGTAGTTCCGGCCACAACTAATAAAATGCAGAATAGTATTGACGCGCCTACACACGTGCGTTTTAATAAACGTGGCTACAAATACGCAGTGTCCCATTTGCCATTATATAGCCATGGCTGCAAAACTGCCACATTTACCCATGGGTAACAATGCCGCGCTCAGAGTGGCTGCTACAAAGCCGCGGATAAGCACAACATTACCATCAACCAATCAAAAATCTTCAAAACACACACATCAAACACACCCTGAGTGATTTTACAATTAAATGGTTTGGATTGCGGGAAATGTGTTGGTTCCAAGCTTTTCTATAATTGCTCAGTCTGAGAAGCACAGGGCTGCCAGACGTGATAATCTCCCATTGTGGAGGCAATTATTTGGGGAATGTACAAGGTGTGTCCCTTACTTTCATGATGAAACAAGATATGCGAAAACTAATGCAGCTATTTCCTCTCACCATCTTTATCTTTTCCAATCTGACACAGAGGCAAAAATGGAGATGGACTACCAGATTTAATGGTAAAATTGAGAAATCCTACAGAAATGTTAATAAAGCAGTTACAGCATCCATGAGAGACCACAACCAATTATGGATTTTGAATGACAACATACAGTTCTACATGGCCAATTTTTATAGACATTACATAGTACACCTAACTGATGATGGAACTGCGGTGTTCCTTCAAAACAACAAAACAGATGTGCTAAAATACTACACTCAGTGTACCCTAACACAGTCCTTTTAAGGACTACTTATGACATATAAATACACAAATACAATAAAATAAACAAAAACTAGTTTTTTATTATACCCGCGGTTACAGTTCATTGACTTTTATCATGACTGCGGTTCCAAAAATGGGCTAAAAAGGACTTTCAGTTCAGGGTTTATACTAAAATACAACTTAAAAGATCAATACAGTACAACACTGCTCATGTACTTATGTAAAGCAGTTAAAGATAAAGAAAGTAGAGAAAAGTACTTAACAGAAAACTGGGTAGGCAAACATTTCACAGCCACACAATATAATACCATAAGTGAGAATACACAACCTGAAATACATTGAAATGGGGCATCTAAAACTAGAGTACGATTGCTCCTTTTTATATTAATTTTGTCAAATTATTTTCTTCTCTTTTTCTCCAAAGTCTCACATAAACAAAAAGTCTAAAAACACACAGCCGAAATAAAAAAGACTCCTAAATACCTACCAGGTCACAGGCCAGTGATTTTTCACCCCAACGTCACTTTATCTATAAAAATAAATAAAAATAAAATAAAACACTGACACCCCAAAATATATAGCCGCGGGCATGGAACTTCTCCTACCCGCGGATATCTGTAGTCCTTCGTAGCATCGAATATAGCTGCAAATATTGTCAAAACGGGTGGAAAATAAACCTTTCCTATGACGCCGTCACCAAGTGCCCCGCTCATCTGTGCCAGCTCCCCCATACACAGATGGCCTCCTCACCTCCCCTGCCCTCTTCCTTGTCCCCCACAACAGACTCTGTTTCTGTGACGCAGCTTGCTTTCAAATGTTGGCTATTAGCAGCTATAGCCAAGGCTACAGATAGCTTTGTGTTGCAAACTCGGTCCATAGACCCTCTCCAACTCCGAAATTTCACTTGGTGCCCTCTAGCCACTCCCCACCTCTAGCCTGATGGCATTTGCATGTTTTTGACCTGCAAATAGCTTTTTTCATGCATTTCATTTTCGCTTGCATCGAGCGAAAAACTAGATGGCGTTTGTTTCATTTCTAAAAACCCTTGGTTTCTGCTAAATACCCTAAATATCTCTATCTATTGTTGGGAAGGGCGAGCCCCCTCCTCCGTCAAATATTTAAAAAACAACTCTACGGAATAACCCCAAACCATGCATGGATCAAGAGTCGACACTTCGTGCCCATGTTTTTTTGGATCTGGTGCAAATCCGTCCTGCGGTTTGGGCTGTGCGCTTTGGCAAAAACTGACTGTTTTTGTCTATGGGAAAATGAATCGGAAGTAGGGCGTACTTTTGGTAAAAATAAAAACCGACGCTTACTAACGTTTGAATTTTTTAACAAATCTTTACAAAACTTAGCTGTCGGCCGGGGGGGGGCCTGCAGGTTTTTAATGACTTTCGAAATTTCTGTCAAATGCGTTATTCCCAAAAAATGCTATTAACGATTTTGAGGGGTTCCTATGGGAGTCCGGCTCACCTTAACTATAGGGAGGCTATTGCTGCTCAATAATATATTACAAGGCCTGCAGTAGCGCCCTGTAGTTATGGTTAAGTTGCACAACCCATAGAAAAACACTTTTAGGGCGGCATTTCACTTTGCCCACAATTGATTAATCCTCACTAAATTTTGAAAAGAATGTATATAGCCCCCTCGGGATGATTCTGCGAAGTCTGTAGTTTTGTCAAGGGGGGCAAAAGTTATAGGGGGGTCTCAAAATGTGTGGAAATCCTCATAGACACGTTGGAAATAAAATGTTGCTCATGTCTACAGCCCAAACCGCGTAATGGATTTTCACCAAATTTGCAAAAGTGTGTTTTTCTAAATTTGGTGTAAATCCATCCAGTCTTTTTTTTTAAAACGCCCAAAATATATAATAATGTGTGATATCTGGGTCTGTTCCGGACATCTGACACCCCCACTGATTGGATGCTGAAAAGCGTGAGGTGGTCATATTTTCTAAAACGGTCGCCATGTTAGAGCTGTGGCCAGCAGCCGGTGTTCACGAATAGCACAGTTGGGGAAAAGTCTGCAATACACATTTGGGGTTATTTGGTGGTTGAAAGAGGGGCTGGAAAGGGTGAGGGCCTGGAATAACTATGATATGGGGCTGTTTGTATAGGTGGAAAAAGGCGTGCTGGTGCAGCGGTAGTCCACGGACACTGCGGTAGTCCGTAGACAGTGCTGTGAACTAAAAGTTTGGAAAACACATTTGGGGTTATTTGATGACTGAAATAGGGCATGGAAAGGGTAGGCAAGTGGAATAAAGATGATATGGAAAGGGTTTGCAGATGCGACAGAGTCTGCAGTCAATATTGCTGTCCATGGACATCACTTCAATTGCACAGGGTTAAGATCAAGTTTTGTTATGTGAAGGTGTATTGTACATACTTGTTATATGGTTTAATTCTATTGTGGTGCTTGTGGTCATTAGCCAGATTCTTGGGAGCATGGCCAGAGGCCATGCCACCAAAGATCTGCACACTGGCAAAAACATAGTAGAGTAATATGTGTAAAGTAATTATAGGTAATGTAGGTGGAGTATACAGCATTTGTAATATGGTGGAATTATATAATTAAAGTGTATATGGTATTTATGTAGTACAATTGAGGACAGTGCTTGTTGATGTCTCTCCCTCCTTTTACACGGTCAACAATTAAAACCTCATTAAACATTTACATGATGCCATTAGCATCATGGACTGGGCACTGGACTGGCTGATTTATTTTCATTACTAACCGCCCTTACCAGCTGCACCTAGGCTGTTTGTACTCCATCTCACTGTATAGAGTACCCCAGGGTTTATCCTATGATTTTGGCTCTTCCACATCTATTTCGTCCCTCTGGCTCACTTGATGTCTCACTGGCAACACATAGTACATTAATGTGTGTATAATAATTATAGGTACTGTAGGGGGAGTATACTGTATTTGTTATATGGTGGAATGATATAATTAAAGTGTATATGGTATTTATGATTGTAGTACAATTGAGGATAGTGCTCCTTGATGTCTCCTCCGCCTTTCACATGGTGAACCTTTGTATCCTCATGAAATGGTGGGCCAGGCAGTGGACTGGCTGATTTGGTTTTCTCACTAACCGCCTTTCTCAGCTGCAACTGGGCTGCTTGTACTGGACCACCTCCCTGTGTACCTGCAGAGTACCCCAGAGTTATATCCTATAATTGTGGCTCTTCCATATCTATTTTGTCCCTCTGGTTCACCTGATGTCTTTCTTTTTTTCTCATTTCCAGTATTATTTTAATAACACACAGCTTTCCTTAAACTTCCCTGAACTCATTTGTTATCCTCATTTTTTTATCACTGATTGTTTGATCGGCATCAAAGCATTGTGTGCGGCTAACAATCTCTGTCTCAATGCCAGTAAGACAGAGATCTTTCTTCTTGTGATACCTGTGCCCTGTTTTCCTTCTATCCTCAGGCCTTTGTCTTTGGGCCCTCTACTTGAACCATCCTATGAGGCCAAATATCTTGGGGTCATCTTTAAGTCCTTTCTCTGCTTTACTACTTATATTTCAAGCTTGTAAAAAAGCCCATGCTTTCAGGTTGCCCTCCTTACAGGCATTGTACTGTTCCTCACATTCCCCAGAAGCTACACGCAGGTAGAGCCCTGCTCATATGTAGGCTGGAATACTGCAACAGCCTCTTCCTTAACCTACCCCTAGTTGTCTTTGTCCCCTTCAGCTAATCTTGAATAGGGCTGCAAGACCTAACCTAAAGCCCAGGGATGGTATCGATCCAGCCCTACAATGTGTACATTGTCTCCTGCTAATTGCAAGGACTACAATATGTTTCCCTAAATACTGCCCTGCTAGAGCCCTCCGCTGCTGTAACTCCCATACTATGATTGTAAAAAACGCTTTTTTTAAACAATGAGCGGGAGGCATGTCTCTGTCTTTGGCTAGTGCCTATCTTTTAAACAGCTTTCCTGCTCCTCTTATACATGAGCTGGACTTTCTTAAGTTCCGTAAACGTATGAAAACACTTCTTTTGTGTTCCTGTTTTACTTAATCCCTTCCCTGCTAACTCATACTACTGCCACTGAGACTGGTGGCCTGGACCCTCATGAACCTTACAGGTTTCAGGCCCTAAATCTAGTTGACACCAGTACACCCCCCTCTTCAGAACTGCCTTGTGAGCCTACTGCCTGGCGGCTGTGACCCTACCCTTGGGATTCCTCTGCCCTATGGAGAAACCTGAACGTGTCTCAACCGCTAGTCCCCGGAGATCTGTCATCCAGGTGGCCAGGACACGGCCCTCGCTATTGCATCCAGTTCCTGGGGGTGGACCAGTGGGGGAGGATCACCTGGCTGGGGGTCTTCAGGGAGTGGAAGTGGGACACCGAAAGGTGAGATGCCATACCCCCTTCCTTGTAACCCCTTGTCCCATCCTACCCTGTTGGATATTCAGAATCTCTACCTCCCTTTTCCAAAACAAACACATCCTTACATTGTGAAACACAACGGACTAACACCAGAGCCGTTTAACTGACATAAGGGTCAGGCAGAGTCAGGCAATTGACAATAACTACGCACACCTGATGTCCTTTCCCTTCCCCACAGGGATAAAAGGCAGAGCACAAGAGCACACTACAAGCAAGGCCAAACGATATAGGAAGCAGCTATACTGGCCTGGCAGTTCAAATGGAGAAGGCAGCGAGATCTGAGAGGACGACAAAGAGGGAAGTGTCCTTGCCCTTTTCAACCCAAACCCGCAAATCCTCAGTGAAAAGATGTATAAGACTGGGATTTAAAGCTAGCGTGTGGTGTAACTGCTGTCAACGGTGCACAGGGGCCTCCTGCGCTGATAACGCAGGCGGGAATGCATCCTTGCTCCCTTGGTACTGTCCTTGACTCCAGAAGCAAGACAAGCCAACAGGTTCAACACAGCTGGTGTGTCTGGGAGAGCTGATATCATACTGGACTGAGTTGAGCCCAAGGTTGTGAGCGGCAACTTTGAATGAACTTGTGAACAAAGAACTTGTGTATATTTGAACTGGAAAGAAAGTCCAGTATAGGACCAGCTTCAGAGTGATCAGGTGCCACGTGGGCACTCATTCGAAGGACTCCGGGTGGTCCCCTTTGTTGAAACTACAAGTACCAGGAGGCCCTAGAAGAGGCTGGCGTGAGGAGTCAGAGGGGTCATACAGGGGTCGAGTCAAACACCTTCTACAATCGAAAATCTCTGACACGAAGGAAAGTAAAGGGAAGTGAATCCCACATTGTGATAAAGCAAAGTGGACTGTGTATTTGGCAAATGTGCACCAGGCTTTCCAGCTCAAATATACACAAGTTCTTTGTTCACAAGTTCATACAAAGTGCCTGTGATTTGGGGTAAAGCATAATACACCCGTGAACAGGGATGTCCACAGTGAATGATTGAGATATTGAGACTCTGGAATGTTACGTTTTGAATAAAAGGCTGCAGTGAACCAGACAGGGGGAGGTCCATACTGCACAAAGGATCGGAGCCCGGCAGAGGGGGATCCTTAGGTGAAGTGTAATCGCCGCGTGAAGAGTTATTAAAGGAACTTTTGTTTTTGTTGGATTTTATACATCAGGTCCTCTGAGGCAAGAAACCTTGTGTAAAAGAGACTTGGCCACAGATGGCTCTGATATTTTGAAAACAAACTGTAAGCATGTGCTGGCAAAGTATAGGAGTGTGCTGTACTCAGGAGGCCCACCTTGTCCTGTGCTAAAAACATGAGGAAGGGAGACCCCAGCTATTCCATCCTGACCTATCATTTCTTGAACACTTCTTTCCTTTCTTGTGAACACTATCCCATACTATTTTGTAACATAGCAGTAAGGATTGACAATAGGTTTTTTAGTATAGGCCCTTTTTATTTGACAAAACACCACTAGGAATGCCTTATTGTTATTTGATGGTCATAGCTTTCTCCCATCTTAGATTTAGGTTTAGATTAGGCATTTTTCTCACCCATTATACAGTTTAAAAAACGCCCTGGCACTATGATCACTTGTGTCTGTCTATTCTTGATACCATGCCTTTCTGACACCCAGCAGGTAGCTAGTAGCCTCCCACCTTGGCATCCCTTGGCACTTTACTTCAGGGCTCCTGTGAGCACTTGGCAATCCCTACTCATCTTTCCAGTCGCGCACTTCTTTTACTGCACAATGCATATGTGCATATATAGCAGCAGTGTGTACAATTCTTTGGGGTAAGCAAGGGAAATGCATATGCAAAATATTTGTAGAATATTTTTAAGTGCCAGTTGTGTGCAAGTTTAATATGTTGATAGGGTTATGTGTAGAGTTTTTTTTTAACTTATTGCTGGATCTATTTGTGACTGTTTCAAAGCAGGTGATGAGGGAGTGCTACAAACATAACAGTAAAAAAGGGGAGAAGGGCTGTTTTGTGCGATGGTGTGAATGTGCAATAAAGGTTTTTTAATAATGAATGGCCTAGAGAGGGGACGTCAGAGACCGCAGCTAGTCATAAAGGGCCATGGATTATGGTCTTTATTGTATGCTAGAGAAAAGTATTTGGAACTGAAAATTGTTTCTGTGCTTTTTTCTTTTTCTCTTGTCCATTATTCCCATTAGCATAGTATAAAATGTGAATTGGAATGTTGGAGAATCCTATTGAGTCTAACTACTTTACTGTGTTGTATTTTTTTATTTTGTTTTCTGTTTTCTTTTTTGCAGGAGAGGTTAGGAAGTAAGGTGGGGAGGGAAATAAGGGAAGGGACACCAACCACAGATATAGAGGGGCAGCGGACAGGGGAAGATGTTGGGCGTGCTTTCATTTTAAGGTAGGGGGCAGTGTTTCTCATGCTCCTTGGTTATAGCCTCGAAAGCACTTCAAAACTGCTTCACCTGCAGAGTGGTGTGTTGCAGTATGTACACAGTACTGTTGCCTTGGAAAGATATGGATCAACAGCTTCTTTTATGGCTTACAAGGTAGCTGGTGGAATATTCTGCCCCACAGGAGTAGCCTTTGTGGTGGTAGTGTTGGTTGAGGAAGAGGAGGTAGAGGAAGACAGCGTACTACTTCCCGAGAAAGGAACAGCCTTTCTGAGAGCATTCTGTTGGAGGTTGTCCCGTAGGAGTACTGCTCAGGTTGTCCGCAACCGAGTTCAACATTGCACTCAGTGCATCTCACCTTGGTAGCCTTAGCCTTTGGTATAACCCCAATGGTGGTAAAGAACTGCCACTCCCATGATTCTCTCTGGGTGCTAGAGGTAGCCATTGCCTCTACCTTATCTTCCTGGTGCTCTTGATTGTTTTCTGCATGATTGTGCTTCTTCCATTGTGTAAGCCCTCCTGCTGGTGGTAGTGGTGTTGGTGCTGGCTTCTGGGGAGAAGGGATGGCAATAGCTCATACCATTTTTGAAGATAAATAGCAGTTCTGCTAATATTCTTCCAAGCATGTGCTCTGTTATAGATTGCAAATGGATAATGAGTAAAAATAGGTCCAGGAGCTGTGCAAGAGTACATTTTCAGCTTGCTACAAATGCTGTTCCAAACTGTTAATGAAGCATGGACACATTTGCAACGAGTGGACCCATTCGTGAACACGTCCTCATACTGCGTGCAAAAATGTGGTCTTGTGGCACTGTCTGGAAAGTCCACAATAACGTCAGATGTGGACGAATGTCGGTGAACAAAAAATAGTTGAAAAAGTTGCAAAAGTTTGTATAAGTTTCCAAAATGTTGGTAGGTGGTGGGGAATGGCACAATTGTAAGGTAAACATTACTACATTGGCTGAAAATGTGGCCATATTGGAGGGCAAATATGATATTAGGAAGTTGTAGCAAATTAGGGTGCACCTGTAAAAATCCATGCAATTCAGTGAAAAAACTTTGTTAAAGTGAAGTTATGGTTAAGTTGCACTAATAAAGACCTATGAAAGACACCGTGGTCCCAAAATGTGTGGAAATACTCATACACACAATGGAAATAAATGTTTTCTCGTGCCTACAGGCCAAACCGATGGATAGATTTGCACCGAATTTGCGTCAGAAGTGGCGGCTTGGTCCCAAAAGTTTGCTTTTGTAAATTGGGTAGATTGGATAAATCCATCCAGTAGTTTTTCATAGGTAAAAATAGAAGGTAAAAATGAATTTGTGATATCTGGGTCTGGTCCACATACTCATTTCCTGATTTGGAGTCCACGGATGCCTCTGGACCAATCAGGGGGCGGCGTGACATCTGTGGACACCATTCGTGCTCGCTGATTGGTTGTTGGAAAACATGAGCTGCAGCAGAATTTTTGAAACGGTCACCATGTTGGATTCACAGTGAGCAAAATGTCTGGGAAACACATTTTGGGTTATTTGGTGGAATAGAGATCATATGGAGCTGTTTTTATAGGTGAAAAAAAGGTCTGCAGGTGCCCTCAAAGTCCGAGGACATCATCACTCACTGCAAAAAGCACAGTGAGAAAAAAGTGTGAAAAACACATTTGGGGTTATTTTGTGACCAAAAGAGGACCTGGGAAGGGTGGGGGAGTGAATACAAGTTAAGATGGAGCTGTTGTTGTGGGTGGAAAAAATGTGTTGCAGGTTTAATTCTATTGTGGTGGTTGTGGCCAGTATAGGTAGAAGTGCTGCCTTGTGCTATTTTGTCCATGGACATAGTAGTAGTCTGCGGACATTGCACGTGCCATCCAGATTCTTTAAGCGTGCCAGGCATGGAAAGGGGACTGTGGTGACCGTGGACAGTGGTGGATGTCTGCGGACATAGGGGAATCAGCCAATCAGGTTCTGTAGTTGTGGTATACAGGAAGAGAGGGTACCAGGTTTTTGTTGGGTGCTGTAGCTATGGCTATGAAGAAGCAGAGTCTGTGGATGGTGGGAGAATCTTGGATGCATTCATTGAAGGGTTAGACTGAATATTGTGGCTTCTCTGTTACTATTGGATTGGAAGAAGTGGAAGTTTCATGGTATGCAGTTTTTGGGTTAAATTGGGTGACCTTACTGCCATTATATAAGAGTTTGGCTCACTTTAAACGTTCATATGTTATTGTTGTGCATTGTGGAGGCAACAGTTTTGGCTTTATAAGTCCAATATCTTTGCAGTTTGCCACAAAGAATGTGTTGTGAAGCCTAATGGAACTGTTTCCAGCTGCAAAGATAATTTTTTCTCAAATCAATCCAAGGCAAATATGGAAATGTTCACATTTGTTCTCTCCAAAAATGGAAGAAGCTAAGCACATTGTCAATAAAGGTGTATGTGCTTTTTTATATGTTTTAAGGATGGTATCTTTTGAGAATTAAAATGTCAAGTTGGATGGTATAAATACTTTCAGATTTTCTTTGGAATATTGCAAATGCATTGAAAAAGTTAATGTGAACAAGTGAAAAGAGAAGATGTGGAGTGTATACTGAAGCATTTCTTAGTAGTTGTAGGACATACACATGAAAAGAAAGGCCCCCTCCTAAACAAAGGCTAGTTTAAGAGCCACCATTGTAAAATAAATGCTTTAAATTGAGTTTAAACCTCCCCAACCCCTTCAAATTGGTCTTGCTGTCCGCGGACAACACGGTAGTCCGCGGGTCCTATATGTTCAATCCAGGTATTTTAAGGATGGTAGACATGGAAAGGAGACTACTGGTTTTGTGGGTGTGGTGTACAGAAAGACTGGGCAGAAAGAGTTATCTTTGTTGTGTGCAGTGACTATGCCTATGGCTTTGAGGAGTGTCTGGTTTTTGGGTGATTCTTGGGTCCATTGGGTTAAGGTGTACTGTGAGCACTGTGGATTACCTGGGAATCTTGGATTTCAAGAATTTGAAGTTTCCTGATTTGGAGTTTGAGGAATAAAGTGGGTGGAATTGCTCCCGTTTTGTGAGAATATGGTTTCTTTGAAGCATCGTGGCAGACGTGGTTGAGGAAGATAGGGTAGAGGGAGTTAACTGCTTCTCTGTGACAAAGGAACAGACTTTCTCGGAGCCCCTGAGTGGTTGGATTTGGTGTGGCAGCACATGGAGGTAGTGCCAAATGAGTACTCCTTAGGTTGCTTGTGAGTAAGTATGACCCTGCATTGAATGCATTTCACCTGGGCAGCCTGAGCATTTGGTACTCCGCCAGTGGTGGTAAAAAAACACCACACCCATGACTCAGTCCGGACACTGGAGGTAGGCACTTCCTCAACGTACTATTCCTGTTCCTCGTTACCTCATCCACATCACTGCATCCATTGCCCTGTCCAGGCATTTCACTTGGTGGTGGTAATGATCCCTGGGAAGGAGGGATTGCCATGAGAGATACCATTGTTAAACTTCTTGATGTCTGTTGGAAGTAGCTCTCTTGGAAGATTCTGTCTGCTGGTGTGCCAGATTATGAATGACTAAAAGCAGAGACGCCTTTATGGGAGGACAAAAGGGGCACTTGCCCGGGGCCCCCACCTTGTAGATGGGCCCCAGAAGGCTGCCTGAGCTAAAGAAGTCAGTTTCCTTTGTTCACCAATCTTAAATAGCACACTTTAGGATATTTTATGGCTTACTGCTGGGGGTTTAAACCTATTGCCTCTCTTGTTGACAAATACATTCTGCTCTAATCAATTCATCCTGTAATGCTTTCTGTGTTCACCTTGGTACACACAGATGTGCAGTCACCATGGCTCATTTTGATTTCTGCGAGGCAGCATATCAAGCTATGGGTTGTAAAGGTGACAACAGTGATTCTGGATCCCTTCATTCATTTGGTTCGGTGGAGGGGGGGCCCAAAGAGGTCTGTGCCCCAGGCCCCAAAAGTGCATAATATGGCCCTGACTAAAAGTAGTGGATGCGTCCCTTTAAAGGAACTGTCCATGGACTGCCGAGCTGAAAGTAGGTCTTGGAAAGTTGTACAAAGTTGACAGCTCAAGTAAGAATGGCTTTAGGAGCTGTGGAGGGGTAAGCGTTGAATTTGAAATATTGTAGATTGGCTGAAAATGCAGTTTCAATTGATCTACAGTGATGGACACTGTCTACAGACACTCCGTCATGCTGCACAGGCACAGCGTCAAGATGACGTCCGGGGATGTGTGTGGTGGCGGGTGTTCACAGACCACGTTGAGTGCTAGATGCCTGGGGCATACACATAAATGTTTGAAAATGGGTGCGCTCTCCGTGAAATAATTGAAAGTGTGTTATGTGAGATTGGACATGGGCGGACACGGCGCAGTATGTATGGACACTCTATTTCGTAAAGGGGCCCTCGAATAGTTGTGTAGTCTGTGGACTATTAGATGGGGTTTTAAAAAAAGGAATGTATTACAGAATAATATAGACAATATTTATAGTATAAACAATGTATTTATGAAAGATATGTGGTATCAGAATGAGAAACATAAATGTGAGAATTTGGGATTTATATAAAGTGATGATTGGGTGAGGGAGAGATGTTTATATAATAAATGGTAATAATATTATTAGTTAAGTTGCTGAACTAATAGAAAGAGTACTTTTTGGGCAGCTTCTAACGTTGGTGCAGTTCGATGAATGGTCACCAATCTTTGTAGAGAGGTGCATGCTCATTGGATGTTTGAAAATGTGAGGTGCATCATCATTTTTGAAACAGTCGCCATATTGGATGGCGGATCATGGCCTTTGTCTACGGAGAGTTTGGTGAGGAAAAGGAGTCTGGAATATATATTTGGGGTTATTTTGTGGATATAAGAGGATCTGGAAAGGGTGGGGGACCAGAACAATGTGGGTGTAGAGCTCTTTTTATAGGTGAAAACATGTTCTGTAGGTGGTGTGTTCTGCGAATGTGTCTGTTCGTGGACATTATTGGTATTGGGGACGGGTGGGTGGGTATTGTTATTTCAAGGTGTATTTTACATATTTGTTGTATGGTTTAATTCTATTGTGTTAGTTATGGCCCCTAGCCACATGCACTATACAACTATGTGTAAGGTTAGTATAAGTACTATAAGGAGAGTCTATCATATTTTTAATGTGGTGGAATGATATCATTGAAGTGTATATGGTATTTATGATTGTAGTACAATTGAGGAGAGGGATCGTTGATCTTTGCCTCGCGTTTGACACAGTCAACCATTTAATCCTAAATAAACGCCTCCATGATACCTTTGGCATTACAGACCGAGCACTGGACTGAATGACCTCTTCCATCATTATCTGCCCTTCGCAGCTGCAACTGGGACGTTTCTTCTCCACCACTTCACTCTCTTCTTGCAGTGTTTCCCAGGGTTCTGCACTGGACTACTGCAACAGCCTCTTCCTTATACTCGCCCTTTGTTCCCTACACCCCCATCAGCTAATTCAAAATAGGGCTGCAAGACTTATTCTTGACCTGAAGCCCAGGAATCATGTCTGTGCAGCCCTAAAATCTCTAATCTGGCTCATGGTGGTCGCAAGGATGGAATTGAAGACCTTGTGCATTATCCAGGAGGCTTTTTGGGGCCTGGGATCATGCTATTTACAACCTTATCTCCTTAGATACTCCAGTGCTAGAGCCCTCTGTTCCTGTAACTTGAATTCTCTGCTTAAACGCTTGTTGAAACAGAGAGTGGGAGTCAGGTCTCTCTGTTCAGCTGGTGCCTCTCTTTGGAACAGGCTCCCTGCACCTCTTAGACTTGAGCCAGACTCCCTTAAGTTCCAGAAACTTCTCAAAACTTTGCTTTTTCTCTTCCTCTTTCCCTTCCCTATAAACTAGGCTACTGCCATTGAAACTGGTGGCCTGGTCCCTTATAAACCTGACAGGTTGCAGGCTGTATACCTAGTCGACATCAGAACCCTGCCCTTTCTTCATCAATGTGCTTGCGCACCCACCACCTGGCGGCTGTGCCCCCCACTCTTAGGACTGCTCTGCAACAGGACTTAGGCAGTGCCCTCTGACTTGAGTACTCCTTAGGACTTCCTTCCCAGGCTGCCTACAGCAGTTGTGCATCCCTACTCTCCCTTCTATTACTGCCCATCTATCACTGCACAATTCATAAGTGCATTTATAGCAGTACTGTGTACAATTGTTTTGTATAAGTAAGGGAAATGTAGATGGAAAATATTTCTATAACATTGTTAAGTGGCAGTTGGTGTGTGGAAGTATAATATGTTGATAGGGTTGCATGTAGATTTTTGGGAAGTGATTGCTGGATGTATTTGTGAGTGTTTAAAAGCAGGCAATGAGGGAGTGTTAGAAACATAAAAGTAAAACATGTAGAAGGGCTATCCTGTGTGATGGTGTGCACGTGAAATTCTAGTCTTTACGTTATGCCTGTCCTGGAAAGGATTTTTTTTTGCAGGAGAGGCCAGGAAGTAAAGTGGGCGAGGGAAATGAGGTAAATGAGGGAAGGAGCACCAATGAAAGACACATGGAGGCAGGTGGACAGGGGGAGATGTTGTGTGTGCCTTAAATGTAAGGTACAGGGCAGTATTTCTCATGCTTCTTGAATGCAGCCTCGAAAGTATTTCGAAACTGCTCCACCCTGCAGATTGGTGTGTTGCAGTATATACAGAGCAGTGTTGTCTTGGAGAGATATGGACCAACAGCCTCTTTTATGGCTTGCAAGGTAGCTGATGGGATCTTCTGCCCCACAGGACTAGCCTGTGTGGTACAGGTATTGGTTGAGGAGGATGAGGTAGAGAAAGACAGCCTACTACTTCCTGAGAAAGGATCATGCTTTCTCAGATCATTCCAGTGGTTGGATTTGTTGTGGCGGCGCATGGAGGTGGTCCCGTAGGAGTACTGCCCAGGTTGTCTGCGACTGAGTACAACGTTGCAGTCAGTGCATTTCACCTTGGTGTCCTTAGCCTTCGGTACACCCCAATGGTGGTAAAAAACCACCATGCCCATGATTCTCTCTGGGTGCTGGAGGTATGCATTTCCTCTATCTCATCATCTAGGTCCTCTTGATTTTTTTCTGTATCATTGCGCTTTTTCTGTTGTCCAGTCCCTCCAGCTAGTGGTGGTGTTGGTGGCTCCGGGGAGGAGGGATGCCCATTGCTGATGCCATTTTTGAGGTTAAATAGCAGTTGTGCAAATATGCTTTCAAGCATGTGCTCTGTCCTGGATTGCAGATGGAAAATCAGTAAGACTAGGTCTAGGAGCATTTTGAGCTTGAAACTTTCTAGATCAGCTGAAAATGCATTTTTTAACTGTTTGCGAAGTACAGACCCGTGCGAGGCACAGACCAGGTCATGAACACGTCATCACGTGGACAAAAATGTTGCTATATAGGGGTAAGTATGATATTAGTAAGTTGTAGGAAATTAGCATGCACTGGAAATTCACTGAAAATGTTTTGTTAAAGGGACGTTATGGTTAAGTTGCACTAATGAAACCCTATGAAATTCAATGAAAATATGTTGTAAAAGGGATGTTATGGTTACAAGTAAAACCGAAAAACCTCAGAAGTTCAGCAGTTATGCTAAGCTAGCTAACCATAACTTACGCCGCCACCGTGCACTGCTAAGACTAACACCCAGGACATGAACGATGATATCACAAATGTCATTGATGACATCACATATCTGGGCCACTTGTTTTTGTTCACTGACATATCTAGGCCAGGTGGTTTTGTTTACTGACAGTCAGAATATTAAAATTCAAAAGGTGCTATAAATCTAGATGTTAACCTTGTCACATGTTCTTAAAGTACTTTCCTTAGGCTTTGGTCTCAGCTCATGGGGCAATAAGCAGGCCTCAAAGACACAATTTATTTGTATACATGAATATAAACTTTATGCTACTAACATTTTCTGGTGATGCTGTTTCTTTCTTCCTTACATGATCCCGTTGTTTACTGCAAGGACACTGGCATGTTACTGCTGTTGAAACTGTAATCACATTAACAATATATGAGCATCTGCTCTTGTTTGAGACTCAGGGGCTGTCTTTTTGAACCAACCCTTTGCTAGCCTGTAATACTTGACTATTGATCACTCAATTGCTTTACGTGATCATTTCGCTCTCTGTTTATTTTCTAAACCCAGTCCCATCCTGAGTCTTTACAATGAACCCTGCGTTTTGCTTTTCGTTGGTCCACCCCCTCTCCTCTCTCCCTCCCTGGAGCTTTGAAGCGGCTTTCACTATGCAATAGCGTATTGCAACGAACCAAATAAAGACATACCTATCGAGTGCAGAATGTTTTGGCTGCCACTTGCAGTGAAACGATCTTAGCTTGTTGGTGTCCTGACATCTAAGTACTGTAACGCTTCATGTCCTCCAGTGGGGAACTGCCTGGAAATCCAGCGGCTTAATATTCATCTCATGCATCCAAAACATTTGGCTGTACAATGCACCCTTTTAATTCATTTAAAAAAATGTATTTTGGGGGAAAGTCCCCCCTCTGCCGCTGGTAAATCGGAGCTCTTTGGCTGCGCTCACTCACTCACGCCAGTACTGGGAAGACACGTTCACTACTTCCCTGAGGCAATATCGTCACTTAAGCTTTGATTGTTCTACTGGTGAATGTGTCATAGTTGTGCGCGCCATGTTCTCCTTAGCTGTTATTGTGCACCTTATTATATTTTATTAGACATAAATTGCTCTCTGGGCTCCCAAACGGAGCGAAGAATGTGCATGACCTCATTCTACGGCGCAATCACAAACGGAGCCAACCATTTTGATGTTTACCGGCACACCGCACCATAGAGGCCAGGTGTGAGTATGAATTATCCTGCAGTGCAACCTGGTGGCTATTTATTGTAATGCCGCGTGGTGTGGACCCTCTCTCGTCATCACTGACACCAAAAAGCTTGCATTTAATTAATACATATATTCATATATTAACTAGTTAGATCTTTCACTAATACCTCCCATTAATGTAATCAAGCCACATTTTTTTTAAAAAGGTCCCACTGAACACACTCCATAGGGTTCTGCAAACTTTGGCTCCCTAGATGTTTTGGACTACAACTTCCATCATCCCTAGCCAGCATTATCAATGGGGAGGGGTCCTGTCAGTCGATGTGAAATACATCTGCAGATTCCTGCCCTATAAGCAATGGATCGTTTGAGGCCAAATATTTACTCCATAACTCGTAAAATATCTCAGCTGGTTAAGTGCTCATCGCCAAGATCTGTGCGTAATCTGAAGAGTGCAGGTTTGAATCCCACCAAGACCCACTCAGCTTTTCATTTGCCTTAGGTTGTTAGATGAGTACTAACTTTGGGTGGATAATACTATACAACAGATGTTGTTCCATTACAAGCACAAAAACACCACATTAATATAAACAAATAATTATTTGTGTGACCTGTACAGCCCGAGGGCACGAGGGCTGTAGAGGTCACACAAATAATTATAAAAACTTAAAATACATAATACAAAATAATTAAAATAATAAAATAATTAGAAAAACTGTATGATGATCTATTTTAGGGCCGCCAGCGATGTGTTGGGCCTGTTCCTCAGTGGTAGGCTCTTAACATTTACCTTCTTAAATGTATGATTCACTCTATGATACACACACGGGTGTCCCAAAGAGTATAAAAAGCAGAAAGCAATTGCAGGAGAAAGAACGCTTTTCGCATCATGCTGCATGGCAAGAATGCAGTCCATCAACATTTTGAAGGGGTGGATTTTTTAGGCTGATTTCTGAAGTAAAAAATCCCTCGGTAGCTGCCAGTTTCACTGCCCCCAATGGGAAGCCACCTGCCAGGTTTCCAGAGGACCATAGTACCGAGAGAGCCTTTGGCCAATCACGCCCTGGTCCCAAGTAGCCAACAGTGTCAGTTTCATCAGCAGCCACTAATGGTCCAGCTCTTCCTGTCAAGCATTAGTGACTGGAGAATTACGTGGTCCTACTGTGCCCCTTATTTGGGGTGCCAGGCCTCAATATTGGCAGGGTTACTGGTGGACATTATTTCTAGGTCCTCAGCCCTAAATGTTACACCCTCTATGGTGTGGGTCCCCAGTTATCAATACCGCTTGGCCACCTTGTTCCCAATAGCAATGGGAGTTCACATTTTACAACAGGGCCGGTTCTCGGTTCCCATTAGTGCTGTTGTCCTCAGATCATGATTTGCAGGAGTTTTCAAAGGAACATTAATGTCGGGTCCAAAGTGTCAGGCAGCCCAGACCTCAATCTAGTATGGCTTTCCCATTTTAGAAACTCTCGAGGTCCACAGTGCTTGATATTTCCATTGTCCATAGTAGCAAATATTGCTGGGATCACCAGATCTCTGTAGCGCCATGACTCCCAGTTCTTATTATTTTTGGGCTGATGACGCTGTTCTTTTGCTGTTCTTTGGCGGTTCGGCGACACAACAATAGAACAATAGAACTCTGCAGAACTCGATGGCTGGAATTACAAAGTCACAATTAGGGTAGATGAGCTTGAGCTAAGGAGCCATGCGTTGTTAACTGCTTGCGGACTGCTTGTTAAATGTCATTTTGCGTTCGGCGCTGCATTCGCTCACACTGAACAACTAGCTATGGGTGTAGGCCAGTCAGGGGTGGACTGGCCTATAGAGAACTCTGGAGATTTCACGGTAGGCCTCTACAACCTGGTCCTCTTTTGCGTGATATTTCCACATTTCCCCACAGGGAAAGGGTTGGACTTGCGCGAAATCTGTAATATGGGGCCACTTTGAAAATTATTTCCAGGGCCTCTTTTGGTTCCCAGTCCATCCATGATGCCAGTCCAGACGCTGCGCTGTGCTGTGCGCTGCAGCTGCAGGTGAGAGGCGGCGGGAAACGGTAAACGCTGATGGTAGTAGCTCCTTATTTCTTGGTCCTTTGTCTTCTGTGTGCCGGCAGCTTGGGGAAGGTGTCCTTTGCACTGAAGCATGCAGAGATGTACTGTGGGTTCTAAATCAGAAGGTATGCACGGCACTAAGTGGAAGCATAAAGGTGCAGCCTACAAAGCTCTCCCTAGGCGCTTCCACTTTATAGGTGGTTGATAGTGATGTCGGTTGTCAAGCACCAGTTCTTCACAATTGTGTGGCTGTCACACAAACAAATTGTCAAAAAAAAGTTATGAATGGGAGGATAGCTTCAATGCGCCAACCTAAGTAATGTAATGTTAGTGGTGAGTCCCTACAGAAATCAGCTCTCTGACACTTGCTTAGTTTCAAAAAAGCCAAAAGGAAATTTCATTTGTTGTATCCAAGTTCGTAAATACATCAAAAAGTGTTTCCTCACACTAATGTCTTCTTCACTCGAATAGTGATCAACAAAGAGTTACGATATTGTCCTGTAATTGCAAGTATTTCACTCGTAAGTGCCTCAAAGTGTTAATTCACATTAATAATTTCTTCATATACATTGATGATCAACATACATTTTCAAAGTTGTTCTGTTATTGCAGGTATTTCTCTCAGTTGTTGCAATTGTTTCACTTATAAATGCGTCAAAGTGTTACTTCACACTAATAGTTTTTTTCATTTAAAGTGATGATCAACATACATTTTCAAAGTTGTTCTCTTAATACAAGTATTTCACTCAACACTTGTTTCCCCATTGCGAATGTCAATGGTTCATCAGGAAGGAAAGGGTTATCCTTAATATGTCCAATTGTTCAACTTTTAAGTTTGAAGAAGTATCAAGTAAGGAATCAAATTTTGTTGGTCAAATTGCATACGTCATTGAGTTTCCTTAGCATATTATGTTTCTTTTAGGTCCTAAATAGGAGCTTTAAGCAAAGTTGTAAGATATCGCCATGATAAGTGTAGTAGTCCTGGTGTGCTGGTAGACGCACGAGCTATGTGTGTATGCATTGCCAGTCCAGACGCCGTGCTGTGCACTGCAGCTGCAGGTGAGAGGCGGTGGTAAACGGTTAACGCTGATGGTAGCTCTTTATTTCTTGGTCCTATGTCTTCTGTGTGCCGGCTGCTTTGGGAAGGTTTCCCTTGCAGGGCCATCTTAATCAATTTTGGGGCCTGGGCACGGAAATCTTTGGGGCCCCCCTCCACCAAACCAAAGGAATTAAGGGATCAAGAATACTGGTCACACCCCCCACCCGTCGTGCTCACAACCTATAGTTTGATATGCTGTCTCGCAGCATAATAAGCATGTTTAGTCCCTTTAAGTCACCTTGCCCTCTTCATTCTTGCTCTAATCAGAATGACAAAGAAGTAGCATTTGAGGACCAATATTTGCAGTCTACCAAGGGGTTACTGTTTTAGTACATACATGATACTTTTTATCAATAACATCCAGGAAGGTAGATGTAGTATTAATGCAGGAATGCAGGACTGTATGTAAAAGGTACATGTAACCCATAATAGACAAAGAACTCACATTAGCTGCCTCACAGAATGCAAGAGTGCTCATGCATGGATAGAGACCACCAATTGGAAGGAAGGAGAACTCTACACATACCGTAGCATGGATATTGGAGGCAGATTAAAAGCTACCAGGAAGGTGTCTTTATCCAGACAGACTGTGATTAGAAGTGGGATATAGTTTTCAAATAGTCTTGCCATTACATATCAAAGGAACAAATGCCTGTGGTGTGCGATATAAGTATGCCCACTATTAACACAGTGAAACCATGAATAAGGCTTTTATGAAGATCATACCATGAGAAGGAAATCACTGACAATTTTGAAAGGTTTAGAGACTGGCAATATTGAGAGGTTACGCAATACAGGATTCAATGAGATGCCCAGGATCACACATTGGTTAAGGGGTGAAGAGGCGAAGCAGGGATTTGTGCCAACTCGGCAATTTCTGCATTTTAACACTTTCTTTTCCAGTTCTTACCATGAACTAAAACAATCTAATTTTTATTTTTTTAAAAAAAACGGACTTGGAAATTACACAAATCACATTACCAAACATGACCATTTAAAGAAAATATTATAGAAGGATGTTATGCAAAATGAGAATGATTCTAGCTTCATTCTCTCCATTATCAAGGGAAGTATATAAGTACCAGCATACCAATCAATGTGATTTAACAAATATAATCTGGGTTTGACTTTTGTATTTCAAAACTTTAAATACTTCCAAAACAATGGCTTGTGACATTTTCATTTATAAACGTGCATAAAAACATTTGCCTTTTACCAAAAAGCAAACCGTTTTTTGTGTCAAACAAGCAGAACTTAAAATATGCTTGCCTGAGGCCTACAACATATGGTCCACTCTCTTCTGTCTAACAACTCTTCCACCCAAATGGCCTACATAAGAAGAAAGATCAAGTAATGGGCTAAACGATACCAGCAGCATGCAAAAAGGCAAACCTCACAGAAGACAGCACAGTAATGTAAGATATATTAGATGATTTGACCAGGATCACTGTATCGTCTGCTGGGAAATCCAGTATACAAACATGAATGCTGCCATTCCATAGTCTTGAATTTGGATGCTTAGTCACCTCTTGGACTAACAGTTTATGCCATGGTTGGAGGCGATTGCCTAGGTTTTAAAACACCCCATCTGAACAACCCAATTTCTAGAACTTCACCGTACGGATGATATGTTAGTTTTTATAGCAACCCCTATCTGGTATAGGTACATTGATGATAATAGCAGATGTTGTTCTGCAAAACCAAGTACATGTGAAGGCAGGTGTATAAACTTCAGACATAGGAAAGGCTCAGCCAGCCTTGCTGCAATCTGATATTCTAATTTTTCATTTGAACACTTATCTCTGCAATGGGTGCTTCACAGACTGAGCTAACTTCTGAACTATTGTGGCACTCAATTAATCAATATGCATTTCACCATTGCCTATTGCACATGATCAACATAATTCCCACAGGAAGGAAAGCATTCTACAGAGTTGCGCCACAAGGAAGACACAAACTATGTATACCACAGTAAACACAGGAAGCAATACATGAGGAATTGATCAAGGCAGAATGCACTTGCCAAAACAGAGAGGCAATGGGTTTAGAGCCTCAGCAGTACCCCATAAAATATCCTTACGTGTACTATGTAAGACTGGTGAACAATGGGATCTTACTTCTTCAGATCAGCTAGCCTTGTGGGTCCCCTCCAAGCTGGGGGCCCTGGGCAAGTGCCCCTTTTGCCCTCCCATAAAAACGTCTCTGGTCCCTTGCACTGAACAATGCAGAGATGTACTGTGGGTTCTAAATCAGAAGGTATGCCCGGCCGGCACTAAGGGCTTTTGCAAAATTTAAATTAAATGGAAATATATAATCTATACATCCCTGTGAGTTACCATCATCGTGCCAGGACTGCTCCAAGAAGTGGTGTCACCATTTTGACTGCCCGCTTTTGCCCATCATCTTTTTGAAATCTTCGCTACTTAGGAACCTTAAGGAATTTTGAATTTAAAGGATTCTGAAGGAGTCTTAATTTGTGTGTTTTTCTGTCCCTGATGCTTTGCGCTAACCTCTGTAGAACATCTATTGAGATGAAGCTGGTTCATTTAAGCGGCTCTGTGTTGGAAAACCTCATCTTAAGGATATTTGGATAGCACATCATTTTTAAAGGTCATCTGGATAGTACATTGTTCTGAAAGGACAGTTGGACAGCACTTCACATTATTTCAGCAATCCCAGCGACATAGGGTGACAGCCCTTTGTAGGATTGTGAGGGGGGAGTCTATGGGCACCCCTTGAGTCAGTCAGACTTGCACCTCAAGCTTATTATTTGCTTTCACTTCTTGGTGCCAGTTTTGCTGTGCTTTTCTCATCTAAAGGTGCTAAGAGAGCTAGTCTTCCACATATTCTGGCTAATTGTATTTATTGTATTTATATTTTAATTTTACAAATTTGTCCAAAAGGAAGGCTGTCAATTCCATTTCTCCGGAAGTTAGACGAAAAAGAATATCCCGCATGGTCAAACCTATTACAGAGGTCGATACACTTATTACTGAAATTAAAGATCTGTTAAAAGATATAGAGGGTCCAAATACAAAAACAAAGCCAGTAGGTGAAGTGGGGACACTTACGAAGGGAGCAGGTTTTCATTGTATGGATCAAGATGAAAATTGGGGTCCCTTCTTCATTTCTTCCAATAAAGCTGCTCTGGTTAAAGTAGTGAATTATATTCCACCACTAACTAGATTAGGAAAGGACCGCTTGATCCATTTGAGGTGGACAAAAGACCAGGGCAGGAATGCGGTAAAAACTATGCACACCCAATTGACAGTATGGTGGGCGGTAATAGGGGTACAAATCATATTATAGAATGTCACCAACACGGGAAACAAGCAAGTTATATGGTAGAGGTACTAAAAACAGGGGGGGACAACCACAATATTTTTTGAGGAACCCAGTGTGGAGGCGGGGAGAAAATTGATTGTGTTGATATATTTGAGGTCAATCCTCTGATCCCTCTTAACAAAACTTTCTCTGCATTAGTGGGTAAAGAAGACCTAGTTCAGACACCCCTTATGGGCATAAAAAGACCTAATAAGAAGACAACAGGCCCAAAGAAAAATGATTTAAAAGGGGTAAAATTAAAAGATGGATCCATACAGACTACACAAGGGAAGCCTGATAGTAGTAGTATGGATACTGATACTGCAGCTTCTATAGATCGCACAGAGCCCTTGGACATAGGTGCCAGGGGTTTGTTAACTGAGATTAGGTCTTTAATTACTGACAAATTGTGTAACTGCTTGTGTGAATACGTGGGCGAAATTAAAAACCTGAAAACTAATGTAGATATACTAACATCAAAAATGAAGGGGAGTGATAACCCAAAATACATCTGGACATCCTCTAAAAGGTGAATCGCCAAGGTTTTACATGGGTGAGGAACTCCAAGTATAATTGTGCCTGATATGATTGCTACTGAAAGAAATCCAGTATCTGCCCAGTGTAGTAATGGACTTGTGAGATTTGATAGGTCCTTCCCCTCAAACCCAAGGTTCTACTTAAGCAATAGAACCCAAGCGTCGGGGGCATTACCGTCTCAGCTTCGCTCGGGTCCTTACCTATGGGCCCCGGGGCATTACCTGAGACGGTAATGCCCCCGACGCTCGGGTTCTATTGCTATTAGTACCCCGGCCCGCAAAAATTGCGTGACCGGGGCACTAAAAGCTTTTTTTTGTCCTGAAACGCTGCGGCGTTTCAGGAGAAAAAAAAAACGACCAAGAAAATGGCCGCCGCCATGGAAAGGGAAAACGGAGTCCGTTTTCCCTTTCCATGGCGGGCATCGGGAGCGGACGCGCTGGGTACACAAGTGTTCCCAGCGCGTCCGCTCCCGAAAAAGGATAAAAAATAAGGTAAGTGGGGTTGGGAGGGGGGAGGAAAAAAAAAAAACGTACCTGCGTCCCCGGTGGGGGACGAGGGAAGCCTCCAGCCATGTGGAGGCGCGGAGCGGGGATGGCCCCGCTCCGAGTCTCCACACGGCTGTAGGCTTTCCTCGTCCCCCGCCGGGGACGCAGGAACAAGAAGGTAAGTGGGGGGAGGGGGAGAGGGGATTTAGAAAAAAAAAATTCCTTACCCGAGTCCCCGGCGGGTAGTGAAGGCAGCCTCTCAGCCGCGGGGAGGCTCGGAGTGGGGATGGCCCCGCTTCGAGCCTCCTCATTGGCTGAGGGGCTGCCATGCCCCCCGCCGGGAACAAAGGCCGTGGAATCCCGATGAAGGGATTCCCGGCCGGGTAGGGACCTGGCGAGAGCCAATCAGAATGGCTCTTGCCTTCTGATTGTCTCTCGCCGGGTTACTAATTCAATAAAATACACTGAAAGAATATTGTACCCAGAAATAAGTTTAGATGCTTGTAGAGTGACTAACAATATGACTGAAGGTCAGAATCCTAGAATTAACATCGAAGAAAGAGCAGGAAGGGGAGCGTGTGACGAATCAACTTCCGGGCCACCAATTGTCCAGGGATGAATATCGGTTTCTAAACCATCAATCAACCCCACATCTCTAGTACACCAGAAGAGATCAGAACAGATTGGAATACAAGTAAATTAAAAGACCTCTTTGTCCAATTTTGGTAACGTGTACGGAACAGCAGGCTTATCTCTGCAAGGTCGTGGATCGTTGGTTAGCTGCAACACAGCAAAAATACAATTATTACCCAATGATTAAAGGGACTGTCCAGTCAAGGTTGTATACAAATATCTACTTTATTATTACTACAACAGACAGTTCTAGCACACTACAATTACAACCCACACTGTAAAGGAACACAGAGGACAGACAGTTTCACAAAGGAAATGGATGCACTCTGGGTACTGACAGGAGGGTAGTTGGTAAAGCAATCAGTCTTATAGTTCAAGATTATTTGGTTTCAACACCAATGGGGCAATGGGTCATAACTGTGTCTAGAGGCCTTCAGAGAAGGACCATGGGGGCAGAACCAAAATGTACCTGGTGCTGAAGATGTTCTTGGTGCTCGACAGCGTCGAGACGGTTCCAGTGCGCTCTACAGCCCATGAGACAGAGTTAGTGGCGGGAGACCGCTGCGGGTACCAGGCGGTAGGTTGTTCGAGACTGGACAGATGTCTGCAGGCTGTCTGGTGCGGTGGCTCAGACCCAAGAATCATCTCTGTGCTGGTTACTGGTTGTCATCTCGGACAGCTCTGGGGACTGCAGCATGACAACAGTCAGCGGTGCAGCCAGATGCAGTTCGAAGGCTGGACTGTCTCGAAATTGTCCTTAAAAAGATGAATGCTGGATGATGCTTGTGTGGCACTCCCCGTAGCTTCTTCGCAGGGCTTGTGTCCTTTCAAGGCGGACGGCCCAAAGCTCAGGAAGGTTTTAGCAGGCAACAGCCCTGTCCTTTGTCCATAGACTCTCCGGCACTTCCCACCTAGGAAGCTTGCTGTCAGAACCTAGCAAGGCACTCTGTGTGCTGGCTGGGTACCGGTTCTGGAGCTGCTGGACAGGTCCTTTGAGTCTGGTATCTCCCTCTGTTCTCTGGGAGATGTTTAGTGGAGGGATCTTGCTTCCCTCTTGGAGCTCCTGGCCTTCCTTCACTGCGGAAGATGTAAGGTAGACTGTACCTTCAGCTCATGTCCAAATGAGCCCTTCTTCTTACTCCTTGCAAAGTCTTCAGATGATCTGATCAGTGAGGGACTCAGCCCTCTTTTAAAGCCAAATAGGCCCCAGTGATTGGTGCAGGCTAAGCCCACCATAATGAACAAATCCTGGGTCCCCACCAACAATCTTCAGTGATGCTTCAGGTCAGAATCAGGGTGCTTGGCAACAGACAGGGAAAGGATGACAACATATACTTTTAAGTCCCACCCATCTTTCTATCTGCTGTACCTCAAAGCGTCTCTGTAATTAACTGCGCCCTATGCAGGGCTTGCTCACAACATGGGCCTCCTTTGAAGTAGGGGGTTGCAGTCAGACTTTTGTCTCCTACAATTCACATACTTCCCTGCTCTGAAAGGAGTGGTTCCAGAAAGGACATTCACTGCCCTTTCATACCAATAAGGGGTGTTAGTAACAAGTTGGAATATTGCATTACAAAGAGGTGTTGGTCTCTGATCTCCATTGTCACGCCCTGCACCCAGGCCTTCCCTGAGGCCTGCTAATTAACATTCGTCAGTATTTTCGGCCACCAGCAAGGGGGAGAAATGGAGATGCAAATCCATGGGGCCTTGAAATGCTAATCAGGCTTCCCACGGTCAGAGGCTTTGATGTACCCACAGCTGTCAGGTGTCAACTACACATGACAGGGGAGGGTGGCGCTGGTAAGCTGTGTCCTCCTAGAGTACATGACTATTTTTCTGCTGTGCGGTGAGCATGGAAAATGTGTGCGGGAATGCCCCCACATATTCTCCGGAGGTTGATCTCCCATCATTCAATCTTAAATAAACAAAAATTAAAAATCCCAGACACTCTCCCTGTGCAGATGGTTGAATTCCTCATAGGGCGATTAAGGAATCCAGCTTTTATCACAATGATTAATGTCTCACAGCTTTTAGGTAATTCTTTTGAGGACGAGGATGCATTGAAAAATAAATGCATCCATTGGATAAGACATGTTAAGAGATGCTTGTCCATTATTAGGACATATATGGTAAAATGCATTCGGACCCCTATGCAAAACCCATTCTCTGATTACATCCAGATTTTTCTTCAGACTTCGGATTTAGTCAATGGCATTCTAGCAATCGACGACCGGGCATTTCTACCGAAGGGCACTGCTATTTTGATCAGCCCTCATGCCCCTATATCTGGTAGTCAAGAGCAGGGTGACAATCAGGAATTTAGAAGTTATGCCCCTCTGCAGTTCAAGGACTTTTAAACTTCCCAACAAGACAGAGTATGGGGAGAAGGTCAACACATGCGGATGAGGGAAATTTAAAAGAAGTGGACTGGCTGCCACAGGGCCAAATAAGTCTGGCATTAGGGAGCAGATGTTCTTTTTTTTTATCATGGAATATTGACACTATTGAAAAAATCGGAGGATTCTACTTGGACTGACTTTCTGAGGGTGTTTCAGTAAATTATTCTGCAGGAAACCTAGGCGACAGTGGAGATTATTTTACAGGGATACCAACTAATTCAGGTTCCAGCCAGAAAAGGTACCATGGGAAGAACAAGTGAGGTTCTTCTTATTATGTTGGAGACAGTATTAGAATGTAAGTCGACTGTGTGCCCAACAGGCATAGAAGAGCTCCAGCATCTGGCCATTAGTACTGGACAATATGGATCTATGTGATTACTGCGACCCACTGATGACCCCCTGACGGCCGAAAATGCTGACTGAAAAAGATTGTAATTGCTATTGAAAACCTGCCCAAAAGGAGTTATTTTGGCACATGTATTTATTCATTGTTGTATGTACGATATATATTTTTTATTAAATGTCCTATGTTCTTTTTATGTATTTGTAACATCTGCTCTGATGCATTAAATTTGATTCGCATGCAATATTTGTTGCTACCATTTATACGTAGCTACACTGTCAGGAGTAGTGTGTTGTGTATTATAGGTTCATAGTACCTTGCTCAATTGTACTTTATAATTGTTCACCCACCTGGGTAGAGCAGGGACATAACCAGCCTCCCTTTCTTAAAAATTAGATAACTTAAATCTGCAAGTAGAGCCAATTAGGGAACTAGAGGGTGTGTGGGAAAACCAGGATAGTGCCTAGGATATTCCCATCCTGGTTGCAGCTCCCCCAAAAAGGGCTCACTCTTGAGCTATCGATACAGCATATATTCTATATAAAAAGGCACTTAGGGCGTGCAATGGCAGGTTTGTAGAAGATCAACCTGCCAACCCACCTTTTACCTGGTAGAAGGGCAGTACCCTGATTGATTACATTATGGTTTCAGCTAAGGATTGGTCCAGGGTAAGTAACTTTACTATCCACGAAAAGGTCTGAAATTGATCATAATCCTCTGAGTATTCTGATTGGTTTTACCAGGGCTATTCCTACAATAGCATATATGCCAATTTGCTGCCTTATTTGACCTCACCTGGGATTTCAGCTAAAAGGCATGTGATGAACATAGCTGTTATGACAAAACTTGCAGGGAGGCACAAAATAAAATAGTGCAATGCCTGGGAGAGGGTGTGTACAGACACAGCTCCGAATGTATAGAGCTGAATATAAGGCCCTTATTGTACAGAAACAGAAGGATTTTACGGTACAGAAATGGGATGAGCTGCTAAAAGCATATGAAGAATGAGATTATATCCTATATTGGAAATTGATAGCGGCCGAAAACCTGAATGGGGCTCAAATACTCCAATGCTGTATTCCAGCAGGCACTTGGTGACAGCATTTCTCAAACCTTTATAGAAACTGTAGTCTAGGTTGAAGCCAAAATGTTAGGCCAGTTTAATATAGAAGAAATCTGAAAGGCTATAGAGTCTCAAAAGACCTGGAAAGAATCTGGTCCAGATATTATCCCTTCAGATCTATATAAAGATGAACCAAAGGTCTGTGTTATCATTCTTTGCAGAATTGTTAATGTGGCCATTAGACACTGTGTCGTCCCAGCCTCCTGTCGAGATGCAGTAATTGTAACAATTTATAAAAAGGGGGGCAGGGACGACTCTGCCAATTATCGGCCCATCTCACTTTTAGATGGAGTGGGGAAGATATTTGCAAAAACAGTGTTGTAACACTTGCAAACCTGGGTAGATGAGAATGAAATAATACATGATCTCCAGGTGGGGTGCCGAAAACTAAGAGCATTGTCAATCAGAGCTTTCGATTATTGCTGTCGACCCAGAAACACACTACACATTTCAAGGTGAGGCTACATGCTGTATTCATGGATCTCAGGACTGCTTTCAACAGTGTTTCACAGGAATGTTTGCGGCGATCCTAATTGGTAGAGGAGCCCCTGCCGGAGTGATCTCTGCTATCTGATCATTGCATACTGGGAACAAGGCCGCTGTACACTTTGACTTGGCTGGGGGATATAACCGCTTCTTTCGATGTGGTAAAGGGGCTAAGGCAAGGCTGTGTCCTTGACCCCTTACTTTGTTTAATATATACATTGATGAGGCAATTAAAGCATTGGTGCAGAAGAGCCAATAGTCCCAAGATGGGTTAAGATAGTTATCCTACCTTATATTACAAAATGATGCAGTAATTATATCTACTACTCCCCAAGGCCCGAAGGCAAAATTGAATACATTTTTAGAGAAATATGAAGAACTGGAATTACAATTAAACACTGGAGAAACAAAAACTGTGATTTGCAGGCCACAATTCTCGAAATATAGCCAATTGCACATCTTTTTAGCTTAGGTTAAATTAGAACAGACCTTATTTTATGACTATCTTCAAATTAGATTCCACGAGAACAGTGGATGATCCTCACAAGTTGCGTTGCAAAAGTCTGCTGTAACTTGGGGGAAGTACAGTAGGGCTGCAAACTCCTTCTTTAAAAAACATGGGAGCCGCGCAATTTCCCCGGCACATGAACTATACCAAAGACAGGCAATTCCAGCTCCTGTCTTCGGAGCAGAAATTTGGGGATATGCGAGCCACCAGACTCTCGATAGAATTGAAAATACATTTTTGAAAAATCTGCTCAAGTTGCCACAGAGCTCCCCTGCAGCATTGCTGCATTTGTAGTGTGACATCGCTTCGATAGGGGGCCCGATGGCTCTGAGGCCAGTTTTTTCCTGGCTCAGACTCTTGAGCATGGAAGGTCTTGAGAAGTACCGTGAGGCATTAAAACATTTACTAAGTCTCACATGAGGGAAAAGTATTGCCTGGACTGTACATGTCAAAGTGCAACTAATTGGATTAAAGGAGTGTGTGCTATGGGAAACCCCTGTAAGTACTCATACATTTGCTTTACCGAGGATTAAGAACTCAGTAGCCATAAGCAATCGAGAAAGGATGATAGAGACTGCTTTGAAGCTCGAATTGGGCTTAAACTATCTAGAGCGTAACGCAGATTATGGCTTTGAGAGTTATCTTGACTACATGTGTGTGGCCTCTTAAAGACCTTTGTATGTCTGATTTAGGATGGGAACACTACCTTTGTCTAGCTTGACTGAGTCTTGCGGTTTTGGGGGATCAGGTATATGCCCCTTAGGTAAATGCGCACCAATTTGTATTCCAAGTACCCTATTATATGCATAGGGCTTGGTTGATCAGAACAAAAATATTGGAAAAGAGGGAGTAGGGTGGAAGTATCTATGATGTTGAATACATTGTTTTTCTCTTAATTTTATATGATTCTGAGAGGCTGCGAGCTTGCTCTCCTCAATTTAAGATGTCAAACAACTGTTCTATTTCAATTTGATTATATCTGTTCATAATTGATATATGATGTTTACTGCAGATGGATCGATCTTCTAGTTTTAAGAATGGATTGGCAATGTATGATTGTGTTTTAATATGTATTTCTACTTTTTACTTTATGGTTTTTACACTGAATAAATTATTCAAATGATGAATGAATCAAAATATTGTTGGGTCACCAGTGCCCAATATTGTTGGCGGACAGGTACAGCTGTGCATATAAGTAGTACTAGCATCCAAGAGGCAACAGAACAGTCTGACGTGTAGGAGAAGCATGAGGCCCCACCACTGCATGGTACATCCACCATGCCGGGAAATGCTCCGGACCAGGATGAGTGAGGATGGTATGGCAACCACATTAAAAGCGTGGTTACACTGGCCTACACTGACCTACAAAGAGGTGTAGGCCCACTCATCCTTTTCTACGGGTTAGCACAGGTACTTACCAGCTTGGGTTGTCAGTCACAAAAGTCAGAGCCCCTTCCCTCTTCCTTCTCGTTGTTGTCATTAATTGCCATGAACTGGTATAAGATAGGACGATGTTGAGGTATTAAGTGTAAGGGTGCTGCTTTTGGGGCACATTATTTCGAAGTCTCTCTGTCCATTCCTCAGCCTAGATAACGATGATCCAGATCTTGCAAGATACTTATGTTGTGAGAAACAAAGTGGGACCCCTTAGGAGTAGCATTTCCTTTATTCTCAGGCACAGATGAAAGATGAATCCCACATTATTGGTACCCAAAAGGTCTTGGATAATATATCAATTCCATATTTCGCTTTTCAGTAACCTTGTCTTCGAGATGTTTTGGACTTCAATTTCCATGAACCCAAGCAAGCATAGTCAATGGCAGAGAAGCATGGATGATGTAGTCCCAAATCTCTGGAAAGCCAAAGGTCACAGACCCTTGCCCTGTTGTTTGCATTTCCATAAGAAGATGATGGGTACTGGGAAGACATCTTTCCATTAGAGGAATCCTTCTCTGCACATGAAAAGAATCCTAATATCATGAATCACCGAAGACGTCAGGGCCCCTTTGCTAATGCACTTCAGCAAGGTGAGTTCCCTCCCTGTCTGGCAATGATAGACTAAGTCCACTTGACTTCTAACGACCAGCTTCAACTTACAATCAGGCATTCCTACCTATAAAGAAGGTTGGGCATCTTTTGATTTCAATGTAGACCCACTAAATTGGTGTGTGCTGTCATTGGGAACCTTTGCCTTGCCAAAATCACTGGGCCATTTGACCCTACGGCAGCTCTGTTTATGTGATTTACAACAACTAAATAGACAGACATCGCTTTTAATCGTCACCAACTGTGTTTTTGCTGTCAGAATCTTCCCTTACGACTTCCAGCAGGAGCAGGTCAACAGACTGTGGTAAAGAGACTGCAATCATTTTGCCACAAAACCTAAACCAAAAAAGTAAAAGACACAAGCAACGGCAAAGCCAATTGTTTTGTGCATGCATTGGCGTTTCCCAGGTTCTACGGAATGGCACTACCTGACCATTAGATGGCAACAGTTGAAACATGTTGTGCGCACCTGGGATATGACAGCAGTGCCCAGAAAATGCCTTTTTAATACCTTTACACAAGCAAAAACTGCTGGCTTTTCCAATGCTTTCAGAACCTCAGTGCAAGGAACAGATGGGAGGACACACACTGCTTATACATCAATTGACTGATGGCACACATGGTTAAAACATTGTTATTACATGAGTAGTGGATTTCAAGCTGCACTTAAGACATTAACTCTCAGAATACTGATTTTAAATAAGGCTTGCAGCCACTGTACAACACACAGGCCGATTCATGGAATAAATGTGCGCCGAAAATCCCGGCGCAGAGGGGCCAATACGTGCGCTGCGCCGAAAATCAGCGCAAAGCGCAGGGAAACCAGCGCACGTCGATTCATGGAAGTCCGTGCGCAAGAAAAGCAGAGGACGTGCGCCGAAAAAGCGCGCGGCGCAGGCCGGCGCACAGGTCAACCAACGTCGTGCGCCACGGCCACTGCGCCATCACTCCGAGCGCAGCGCACAGCTCTAAAGTAGGCGGAACACAGGGCGGGACACTCGGAATGGGGAATAAAATGGGGCACAACACTCGGAATGGGGAAGAATGTGGGCGGCACGGGGAAAGTTCAGGAGGCAAGTGCGCGGAACGCCCACACGCTCGCATACAACACGTATTCATGGAATAGAATAGGGCAAAAAAGCGCACGCTCAAAGCAGCGCACAGGCACAAACAGGCACAAACACGACCGCCACAAGAAAGCAGGCGGTAGCGTGTCTGCGCCTGCAAGAAATGTGCGCTAAAAGGCGCGCCAACAAATAGCACCTATATACAGACATAACCAATGTACAATACTGTTGCCCTCCTGGACAAATGACGTACAAAGGGGTACCCACAAACACAGACACGCGCAGAGAGAAAAAATAAACGTGTGCGTGCATACCGGGGTGCGCGGTAAGTCCCACACGCGATATGGCAGGGAACGTGGAATCGAGGGGTGCGCGGGAAGTTGCACACGCGAAATGGCCGGGTACGTGGATTTCAGGGGCGCGCGGTAAGTCCCACACGCGATATGGCAGGGAACGTGGAATCGAGGGGTGCGCGGGAAGTTGCACACGCGAAATGGCCGGGTACGTGGATTTCAGGGGCGCGCGGGAAGTCCCACACGCGATATGGCAGGGAACGTGGAATCGAGGGGTGCGCGGGAAGTTGCACACGCGAAATGGCCGGGTACGTGGATTTCAGGGGCGCGCGGGAAGTCCCACACGCGATATGGCAGGGAACGTGGAATCGAGGGGTGCGCGGGAAGTTGCACACGCGATATGGCAGGGAACGTGGAATCGAGGGGTGCGCGGGAAGTTGCACACGCGAAATGGCCGGGTACGTGGATTTCAGGGGCGCGCGGGAAGTCCCACACGCGATATGGCAGGGAACGTGGATTCGAGGGGTGCGCGGGAAGTTGCACACGCGAAATGGCCGGGTACGTGGATTTCAGGGGCGCGCGGGAAGTCCCACACGCGATATGGCAGGGAACGTGGAATCGAGGGGTGCGCGGGAAGTTGCACACGCGATATGGCAGGGAACGTGGAATCGAGGGGTGCGCGGGAAGTTGCACACGCGAAATGGCCGGGTACGTGGATTTCAGGGGCGCGCGGGAAGTCCCACACGCGATATGGCAGGGAACGTGGAATCGAGGGGTGCGCGGGAAGTTGCACACGCGAAATGGCCGGGTACGTGGATTTCAGGGGCGCGCGGGAAGTCCCACACGCGAAATGGCAGGGAACGTGGAATCGAGGGGTGCGCGGGAAGTTGCACACGCGAAATGGCCGGGTACGTGGAGTTCAGGGGCGCGCGGGAAGTCCCACACGCGATATGGCAGGGAACGTGGATTCGAGGGGTGCGCGGGAAGTTGCACACGCGAAATGGCCGGGTACGTGGAGTTCAGGGGCGCGCGGGAAGTCCCACACGCGATATGGCAGGGAACGTGGAATCGAGGGGTGCGCGGGAAGTTGCACACGCGAAATGGCCGGGTACGTGGATTTCAGGGGCGCGCGGGAAGTCCCACACGCGATATGGCAGGGAACGTGGAATCGAGGGGTGCGCGGGAAGTTGCACACGCGATATGGCAGGGAACGTGGATTCGAGGGGTGCGCGGGAAGTTGCACACGCGAAATGGCCGGGTACGTGGATTTCAGGGGCGCGCGGGAAGTTGCACACGCGATATGGCCGGGTACGTGGATTTCAGGGGCGCGCGGGAAGTCCCACACGCGATATGGCAGGGAACGTGGAATCGAGGGGTGCGCGGGAAGTTGCACACGCGAAATGGCCGGGTACGTGGATTCCAGGGGCGCGCGGGAAGTCCCACACGCGATATGGCAGGGAACGTGGAATCGAGGGGTGCGCGGGAAGTTGCACACGCGAAATGGCCGGGTACGTGGATTTCAGGGGCGCGCGGGAAGTCCCACACGCGATATGGCAGGGAACGTGGAATCGAGGGGTGCGCGGGAAGTTGCACACGCGAAATGGCCGGGTACGTGGATTTCAGGGGCGCGCGGGAAGTCCCACACGCGATATGGCAGGGAACGTGGAATCGAGGGGTGCGCGGGAAGTTGCACACGCGATATGGCAGGGAACGTGGAATCGAGGGGTGCGCGGGAAGTTGCACACGCGAAATGGCCGGGTACGTGGATTTCAGGGGCGCGCGGGAAGTCCCACACGCGATATGGCAGGGAACGTGGATTCGAGGGGTGCGCGGGAAGTTGCACACGCGAAATGGCCGGGTACGTGGATTTCAGGGGCGCGCGGGAAGTCCCACACGCGATATGGCAGGGAACGTGGAATCGAGGGGTGCGCGGGAAGTTGCACACGCGATATGGCAGGGAACGTGGAATCGAGGGGTGCGCGGGAAGTTGCACACGCGAAATGGCCGGGTACGTGGATTTCAGGGGCGCGCGGGAAGTCCCACACGCGATATGGCAGGGAACGTGGAATCGAGGGGTGCGCGGGAAGTTGCACACGCGAAATGGCCGGGTACGTGGATTTCAGGGGCGCGCGGGAAGTCCCACACGCGAAATGGCAGGGAACGTGGAATCGAGGGGTGCGCGGGAAGTTGCACACGCGAAATGGCCGGGTACGTGGAGTTCAGGGGCGCGCGGGAAGTCCCACACGCGATATGGCAGGGAACGTGGATTCGAGGGGTGCGCGGGAAGTTGCACACGCGAAATGGCCGGGTACGTGGAGTTCAGGGGCGCGCGGGAAGTCCCACACGCGATATGGCAGGGAACGTGGAATCGAGGGGTGCGCGGGAAGTTGCACACGCGAAATGGCCGGGTACGTGGATTTCAGGGGCGCGCGGGAAGTCCCACACGCGATATGGCAGGGAACGTGGAATCGAGGGGTGCGCGGGAAGTTGCACACGCGATATGGCAGGGAACGTGGATTCGAGGGGTGCGCGGGAAGTTGCACACGCGAAATGGCCGGGTACGTGGATTTCAGGGGCGCGCGGGAAGTTGCACACGCGATATGGCCGGGTACGTGGATTTCAGGGGCGCGCGGGAAGTCCCACACGCGATATGGCAGGGAACGTGGAATCGAGGGGTGCGCGGGAAGTTGCACACGCGAAATGGCCGGGTACGTGGATTCCAGGGGCGCGCGGGAAGTCCCACACGCGATATGGCAGGGAACGTGGAATCGAGGGGTGCGCGGGAAGTTGCACACGCGAAATGGCCGGGTACGTGGATTTCAGGGGCGCGCGGGAAGTCCCACACGCGATATGGCAGGGAACGTGGAATCGAGGGGTGCGCGGGAAGTTGCACACGCGATTTGGCTGTGTGCTCCCAGGCATTACCTGTACACCCTCCACGGCCCCTGCAGGCAGCACACACCACAGGGAACTACCCTGCACACCTGCTCATGTCTCCCACCACCCCCACCCCCAGCACTGTGGGCAACCTGCCAGCAGGCCCCCACCCATGGGCAACCCATGTCTCCCACCACCCCCACCCCCAGCACTGTGGGCAACCTGCCAGCAGGCCCCCACCCATGGGCAACCCATGTCTCCCACCACCCCCACCCCCAGCACTGTGGGCAACCTGCCAGCAGGCCCCCACCCATGGGCAACCCATGTCTCCCACCACCCCCACCCCCAGCACTGTGGGCAACCTGCCAGCAGGCCCCCACCCATGGGCAACCCATGTCTCCCACCACCCCCACCCCCAGCACTGTGGGCAACCTGCCAGCAGGACCCCACCCATGGGCAACCCATGTCTCCCACCACCCCCACCCCCAGCACTGTGGCCAACCTGCCAGCAGGCCCCCACCCATGGCCAACCCATGTCTCCCACCACCCCCACCCCCAGCACTGTGGGCAACCTGCCAGCAGGCCCCCACCCATGGGCAACCCATGTCTCCCACCACCCCCACCCCCAGCACTGTGGGCAACCTGCCAGCAGGCCCCCACCCATGGGCAACCCATGTCTCCCACCACCCCCACCCCCAGCACTGTGGGCAACCTGCCAGCAGGCCCCCACCCATGGGCAAGCCATGTCTCCCACCACCCCCAACCCCCCATCCACCTGGGGCACCCTCCACCAGGCCCCCACCCATGTCCCCCTGGCCCCTGGTCCTGACGATACACAATAATGGCAGTAATGACCAGCATACCCAGCACAAACACCCAGGCAAGGATTGCATGCACCCACATAGTGAATGCAATCACATGACACAACCCCAAAGGCAACTAAGCAAAAGAACACATGTCCGCCACACACACATACACAATGGGTGCAAGTCAATGTCGAAACCCATATCATGGCATGTAAGAAATCAAAGAAAAAATGACACAAGTGTAAGATAATATAAAAATGTATTAAAAAATAAAAATAAAGTAAACTCTGACAACTATCTGGGAAAGCAAATAAAAGGTCCATGTCCGGGAACAAAAATGAGAAACCAAAAAACAAAGGATAGAAAAAAGAATCGATTTTGTCCAAAGTAAACACAAGTAGAATGAAATGAAACATAAACCATTACGTCATGGTGTGACCAATATGAAAGTAAAAATAAATTATCTCACAAAAAAAATAACTATATTTACAGGATTGTTCAAGGGTCCATGAGCCCAACAGCACTAATTAAACCTAATACTAACTATCTAAAAAAATATGTACAAAGAAGTGGCCATTGTCCAAGCGGTCCAAAAAAAAATTTCAAATAAAGGAAACCTAGCACTAACTAACTAAAAAACTATATACAGAGGCAGCGGGCTAGTCCTGCGGCTCACTTGGTGATGTTGGCCAGGGCATCCTCGAACTCCATGTCTATGTCCTGGAGGCGGGACTCAGTCCTGGCCCCGAGGTCTCGCAGGGACAACCCCATGTGCTCTCCAAATTCCCTGCGAGCCTCCTCGAGGCACGCAGCCCGCCTCAATGCCTGATGCATGGAGATCTCCGCCCTGGCCATGGCGAGCCGCTCCTCTTCCGCCCGCTGCCGCTCCGCATCTATCCGCTGGCCAAACTCCTCCCACACGGAACACACCGCCATGCCAGGGTTGCCCTGCCCTCCGGCCGATGCCTGCCCCTCCGATCTTGATGGCCCTGAGCCATGATGCCTCCCACGTCGAGCCCGCTGCTGCCTGCGACGCCACTGCCTCTGCCAGCACGACGGCATCCAGGCTGATGGTAACCACCGACGCCGTCGTGCACGTGCCCTGCCCGATGATGCCGGCACATCTTCCATCTGCTGGGGTCCACTTGCTGTGTCGTCCACCCCTGCTGGACCTCCGACTCCCAACTGCGGCAGGGATGGGATCCCCACCGAGCTGGCTGCATTGGTTGGGGCAGGTCCACAGGGGGCCATGGTGGCATCTGGGCCGGAAGACGGCAAGGAGAACGACTGGTGGATAGCCTGCACAGAGGAGGAGAGGGCCGTCAGATTGGCCAACACATGCAGGAACCCCCCGAACATGGCCGATCCCAATTGGGCCACGTCGGCACGGTGCACTTCGTGATGACGTGCGTGCTCCTCCCGGGAAGCACGCACGGCATCACGAATCACAGCCGTTCGCATCGCGACCCCAATCAGGACCTGCTCCACGCGGCCAGGGGTTCCCACGGCCGCAGGTGGAGGGGAGTCAGTTGACATGGACATCCCCTCTACCTGCGGACGGGCCTGGGACGGGGCATCCCTGCTGGTGCATGGTGGTGCACTCACAGGGTCAGGGACAGCGACATGCACAGGCCCCTCCACGGTGACCTGTGCTGCCTCCTGCCCCTGGCCCTGGACTGCACCACTTGCACCAGCAGGGATGCTCCCACCAGGGCCCATGTGTGCACCAGTGTCGGCCTCCTCCTCCTCTGTGCAAACCACCAACCTGGATGGCTCCTCACCGTCTCCCGCCGTAGCAGGCCCCTGTGGGGGCTCACCCACCCCTTCCGCTGCAGCCGTGGGGGCATCCCCGCCGCCTTGCTCCACAGCGCCGTCTCCGCCCTCTTCTTCACTAGCCGCTGTGTAGAGGGAGACAAAGAACACAAGCATCAGGCTACTGTACAATGGTCCCCTAGACAGGAAGCAATAGCAGATGAGCACCCCTGTCAAAGTACACTTCCATCATGTCCCTCCACAACACATGGGTCAGTGCATGCGAAACACACACAGTAACAGGCATGGTGCATGCCATGCACATTTCCATGCATGTCCAAATGACTATTGAAACATTCAATGAAATGTAACTCACATGCATCATGGCTCATGCATATCACATGCACACACTACACCTCAGTCACATCCATCTGGCCACAATCACACCAAACACAGGCAAAACAAGGGTAAGGTGGGTGCGTCACTGAATCTGTGCATTGTCACACACATGAGTCATGCATCCATGGCATGCACAAGTCACAGACATGCAGGTCAGGCACACAGACATGGCTACCATATATGTACCTGGCATCAGCACCCATCCTCACCCCCATCCATGTCCAGGTACAGAGACTGCCATGCTCTCATGTCCCAAATCTGCATAGTGCTCCCCATGCCGCATTTCTACACATGCAACAACCATGTGGGTCACACATCACTGGTCGCACAGGCAGTACCATGATGTCCCAGCACACATACATGCATATATGGCACATGGCACACATACAGGCAAGTATCATAGAACCAGCACACCGCAACATGCCCTGTCTCACACAGTGATGCTTGGACACTTACCGCTCAACTCCAGACGGGTCTCCCTCTCAAGGATCTGGGCGTGGAGCGCTGGGCGTACGCGTTCCAGGACCCTCTTCTGGATGGTACTCATGTGGCCCCGGCCCCCCTCCACGAGGCGCCGGGCCTTCACAAGGGTCCTGGACCTCAAGTCCTCCCAGCGCTTCTTGATCTTCAAGACGTTGCGGGTTGCCACCCCCTCCGCGTTGATGGCAACCACACAGTCGGCCCAGATCCTCTCCCGTCCTTCCTTGCTGGCGCGGGACGATCCAAAGAGGGCATCATACTGCCCCAGGACATGCTCCACCAGGACACCAACTTCGGTGGCAGTGAAGCTGGTGCCCCTCTGCCCCTCTGGCCTGGGGTTGCCACTGGTGCCAGATGTAGAAGTGCCCGACATGGCAACCCCAGAGGCAGGTGTGGGTGGGCAACTGGGTCCTGGGGCTGGGCTGTGGAGCGATGTAATCCCAGTTGGGAGTCTTCAGTTCCAGCAGGGGTGGACACAGCAACTGGACCCCTGCAGATGGCTGATGTGCAGGCACCAAATGGCAGGGCACGGTGGCAGCAGGCAGGCAGGCAGGCAGGCAGCAGCAGATAGCACGTGGGAGGCTGCTCAGGGCACTTGGGGGGCAGTAACTCGGCCTTCGGGGCAGGAGCGTGGTGTTCCGTGTGTTTTCGGGTGGCCAGCTTGATACGGAGTGATTTGGCACGTGAAATTCCTGCACGTCAGCGTGAAATCCGAGGAAAGGCCCTTAGCGCGTAAGTGCGTCAGCACGCATACGCGATTCTATTGGACCAGAGTCCCTCATCGCGTGAGCGCGTCTGACGTGATCCGCACGGGCGTTCCCCACTCAGCACGTGAAGACGGAGCACACGTGGAAATCCTGCACGTCTGAGTGTAATCGCGTGTAATTGGCCAAAAGTGCGCGTACACGCCATTGGCCTATGTACGTGTATTTCATCGCGTGTAATTGGCCAAAAGTGCGCGTACACGCCATTGGCCTATGTACGTGTATTTCAGGGCCGCGCGGCCCCTTACACAGGCAAGTACGTCAGCGCACCTGTATGCCTGCAGCGTGGGAATATATACACGCGATTGGAGTGGGAACTCGATTCCAGGGGTGCGAGGCTCACACGCTGCCTACTACACGCGCAAGGCATTAATTTGCGCACTTTTCAATAAACAAGCCAGATGCCAGGATGAACATACCGTTCCTAGCAGCAGTGGCAGTGGGCTACCAAAGGAGGATGAGGAGGAGAGTCAGGGCCAGAATATTCACACCCAGAACCAGCCTATTCGGGATGCCTGATGACCAGGTGTATGGGAGGTACAGGTTTCCAGCACACATCATACTGGACCTGGTCAGTGAGTGGGAGGATGACCTCACATCACCCACCCTGTGCTCCCAAGCACTCAGCCCCCTGCAGAAGGTCCTGAATGTACTGCACTTCTTGGCCACTGGATCCTTTCAGCGGACAAGTGCCATAGTGGGTGGTGTGTCACAGGCCACGCAGTCACGCTGCCTACACCAGGTCTTGAACATCATCACTGCACGGCCCTCAGTCCGCAGGCACATATATCTCCCCAGGACTCATGCAGAAAGGCGGACGTGCACCCAGGAATTCTATGGTGTGGCTCAAATCCCCAAAGTGCTTGGTGCTATTGACTGCACACATGTGGCTCTACGTCCTCCCAGGGCAACAGAGCACATCTATAGAAACCGCAAGCACTGGCATTCCATCAACGTCCAAGTTGTATGCAATGGCAAGGGAATCATCACATCAGTATATGCCAACTATCCAGGGTCCACCCACGACAGCTTCATCTACAGAATGTCTACCCTATGCCGGGACCTAGAGGCTGGCCAGCATGGAGATACATGGCTGCTTGGTGAGCATGAATGCCACTCCACATGCATGCATGTCAGATACTGGGTCATGACACAACACCACTAATGATACCCATCACCACCTCCGCAGGGGACAGTGCCTACCCTATCAGCCCCCACATGATGACCCCAATCCGGAACCCCACCACGCCACCCCAGGTAAGGTACAACACAGCCCACATTGCTACACGGGGCATAGTGGAGCGCACATTCGGAGTGCTGAAGTCACGCTTTCGCTCCCTTGACCGTTCTGGCGGGCAGCTGTTATATGCTCCCCGAATAGTGTGCAGGATCATAGTGGCAGCATGTGTCCTGCACAACGTTGCAACACGCCGGGGCCTGCCCGTGGACATGGTGGTGCCCCCACATCCACAACCACATGCACGCCCGCTGCGCATGGGAGGGGAAAGGGCACGGGGGGAGGCAGCCCGTACGCAACTGGTGGCCAACTTCTTCACCTAGGAATCACAGTGCTGGCTAGTGCACACTGCTCTGGCACATGCCATCTGACAATCAATGATGACTCTACCTGACAATGTCTGCAAATTACTTGACAATGAACTGTCAGATACACATCAGCCTGAGATTGTTAACATGGAAGTGTCAATATGTGTGCACCCCTAGCTACACATACACCAGCTATGCATCACAATGCAAAGACACAACTCCATCAATCTAAAATGCATTGCCACAGGCGATTCACTACATGACAACATTGCCATGTCACCCACTCCCTTCACAGTCCCGCCACTGAGGACACCATGTCATGGTATGTGACAGCAAACAAACTGGCCATCACAACATGACACCAGTGTCACAAATAGCAGTGCCCAAAATGGAACATAGCCGCACTTGAGCAGCTAACCGCCCTGGGGCCACTACTACACACCTGTGTAAGAGTAATTTCTATCAAATTACACACCAACCCACCCTGAAGCCCACCCAAACAAGACACATTGCATGTAATCAATGGTAGTCTCATTACCTGAATCTGCTGGTATGTCCTCACCGTCCAGGTGTACAGTGATGGCGCCATGCAAAAGTGTCAGTGCACATCTACCGACATGTAGTGTGACTCCAGAGAGTATGCCCTTGTGAAGATCTGTGTGAAATACCTGCAAAACATGAGCAACATATGTAAGTAGAGGCACATATCATACCATCATGCATAGTTAGGTGCAACAACAATGAACACTATGAATGTCTACACAGTATTGACTATGGACTGGCCAACAGCTCATGGGAGTCCAATGTCACCGTGTAATTTGCTGTCACTTGGGCACACCCTTTGCAAGCCCATGGAAAGGGAAGCAGGAGGGGTGTGGATGTCTGCTACCCAAGCATCGAAACCAAACTCAGGACAAGCCTGCATGTGCCCAGCCACAATACAGTGTATGCCCAGGTACCCACACAAGGCAACACTCTTGCAAAATAAAAATGAAAAAGAGAAAAAATGGCCATGAAAGGGCCGGCGGGGGGGGGGGGGGCCACCTATGAGGTCCGAGGACAGGATGCACGCCACAATCCACCTGTGTGGATCATGGGAAAGGAAAACACCCCATAGGCTCGTGGCCCACACGGCTACTCTGTTGTGGGAGATGAGTCGCTATGGCTCTGCCCAGACCCTGCAGCTGACTCTGGAGGTGGGGGAGCTGCCTCAGAAGATGGTGTGACAATGGGAGGCAGCCCACGCAAAGCACGAGTTTGCTCCTCCATGGCTGCAAGCAGGCGGGTCTGGTAGTTCTGGTTCTGGGTTATAATCATGCGGAGGTCCCCATGCAGTAACTCCCGGGATGACCTGACCTCCGCACGAGTTGCCTGCATCTCGGCCGAGAGCGTCCGTGTCAGACGCTCCAGCTGCTCCTCTGTCCTTCTATGGGATGAAGCCTCAAGCTCTAACAGGGTCGACCTGAGGTGACGGAGTTCTTCCCTCAGGGCTTCCCTGTGGCGCTGGGACTCCATGGAAAGTGATTCCCCCAGAGTCGCCAGTGCCGCCCGCCTGTCCATGTTGGACGCCAACATATCCTCCCTGTGTGCCTGGCAGATGGACTCTGTAGCCTGCTCCAGTCGCTCCATCAGCCTTTCTGGGGGGACAATGGAAGTGGCCACCCTATCCATGGCCTGTGCAATCATCTCGGATGATGCTGCCTGTTGGGTGGCCATACCGTAGATGGATTGCTCCCATACGGTATTGCCAGGTGGCATACGGCCACCACGTTGACGGGCACCACACCTGCCTGGGGCAAGGCGGACTGCGCCTTGCTGTGCCGGCAAGGCCTCAGGCTGCAGGACTGCATTCCCTCTCTGATCTGCAGCCCCAGGAACAGGATCAGAGATTGGGTGGTGTGGCCCTGCATCCGTAACCACCGGAGGCTGATCTGCCGACACTGACATCCCCATTGAGGCCAATGGCCTGGCTGCAGGTGGGTCGGACAGAGGAGATTCTCTCCCAAGAACACTCACCTGCGACTGCACATAGGTGTCATCCTCCGAGTCTACACCTGAATACTGCTCGGGGGAGGAACCCCCAGAGACACCCCTCGACAGCACGGCCTGCAGCACTTGTGGGTTTTCACCCACAAACACACCACGTCCCTCACTTGTGGTAGGTCGGCCCGGTTGCCCTCCTGGGACGGCTCCACCACCACATCCCCAGCATCAACAAGTGCTTCGTCCCCTGCAAAGACATGAAAGAGAAAAATGGAAACAGGCATTAGCACCATGGCATGCAACAAGGGCTGATGAACAACATAGGCAGTAGTCCTACGACACATGTCCTACATGACTGGGAGTCCTCCTATGCATTCACCATCACTGGGTCTGTAGGGGAGGCTCAGGGCATACTATGTACTGATTGGAGAGCAACGCCTGCTCACCTTGATGCCTAGCACTGCCATCACACATTGGGCGGTGATTGCCATGTCAAAGGCACATGCCATCACACACATGGCATGTGACATAGCCACCAAGTGAGGAGGGAGAGGAGGGCTACTTTTTTGGATTTCAACCACTCTGGTCCTGACATTGCATCGTCACATCAATTAGTATACATGTTGTACATGGATCTGCTAGTCCAAATTGGCAACGATGCACAGTGCCTTGTCTAGATCAACATAATGCAGTAAACATTGTGATTCCACCTCCCCAACACCTGTAACGGAATAATTTTGCATTCGTGAAGCACCGGTCAAGTAATGTTTGTAGGTGCAGCGGAGCACTGAGGGGTGGTGGGGCAGAAGGGGATGCCAGTCAACAATACTACTGGTGCTGGTGTCATTCATGTCACGCAAGTGCAGGGGTGGGTGGCACAATGAAGTGCAAGGGGGAGTGGCGGCTGGAAGTGCTGTACAAGGTAAGTAGGACTTGACGTCAAGGGCAGATGGTGTTAGGCGCAGACAAGTGCTGGGGGGGTGGCCTATAGGGGTACAGAGACAATCATGCTGTGCTGTGGGCTCGGAGGGGACAGGGGAGGTACACACTGCCTCTGGCTCGGCAAGGTCCTTTCAGATTTGTATGTGTCCTGCAGAGTTGTCACATGCCGCAGATATGTGCCCTTGGATTGGGGATCTCATCTTGGTGAGAAGGGTGAGGCGCTATTGCCTTTGGAGCATGTGGCAGGCCAGTTTGCCAGAGGATGGCCATGATGCAGGACATTCCCTCTCTGCCACCCGGCACCTGTGGTTTGGGTTCCCAAGATCCGAGTCATGCCAGGACTCTGCATTGGCATGGGGCTTCAGACAGGTGGTCATGACCGTGGCTAAGACATCCAGTGTACCTGACATGGAGTGGAGCATGGAGTGGGCCCTGTCAGGATGGGAGTGAGCCTAAGGGGGAGCTGGATGGGGGGGACATTTTGGCAGCATGAGCCTCGACTGACACACACTTCATGGGTCGGAATACAAAGAAGGTGTGTGACAGTGGTGAGGGTGGCTTTGCCTGTGGGGTGTTGAGGGTGAGCTGGGAGGAGAGGAGAATGTGATCACTCCAGGAGAGAGGAGTGCAGAGATGGACGGAGAGGGGAAAGTCAGATGAGATCAGAGCATCAAGAGTGTGCCCTGCAGAATGAGTAGGGACAGACGGGAGTCTAGAGGGTGAGAGGGAGTTGCTGAGGTCACAGAAAGGTCACGTGGGGGCGTCAACAGGCATGCAGGTGGATGCGTACCGCACCAAGGATGAGGAATTCTGTGTCTGGGGACATGAGTGAGGAGGAGAGGTGAGGACACTCAGAAAGGAAGTAGTACATTTGACCAGTTTTCCCAGACACAGTACGCACTGTTTGGAATGTCAAGGTGTGGTGGACAGTAACCTCACACAAGCCATTCCAGAGTGGAGTAGGTCTAAGTAGGTGTGACAGTGGCAGGAATACCCTCAGGGAAGCCAAGGGCACACCCCCCCTGCACAGTGGTGGCGGGCCAAGGAGAGGGTCAAGGATGCAGACAGAGCTGGCCGTCTGACATGTTTCCATGAGACCAAGGATGTCAAGGTGCATAACCTCATGTAAGTGACAGTTATCGGAGGAATGCCTGATGCAGCCGCAGTGAAAGGAGTGTAATTGTGGAGGAGGTTGACAGCCTTGTAGGACTTACGGGGAGTGCTAGAGATCAGAGGTGCCGCATGTGTAGGAGTTGGAGTGGGAGGCGGAGAAGGTTCATGGGAGGGTGCAGGGAGGCAGTGCAGGATTGATGAGGAGAGAGGAGGGGGGACAGCAGGAGAGGTAAGGAAGTTGATGAGATGTGGGTAGCATTTCTCAAGGAGATTGAGGTTGGCCTAAGGGCCTTGGATTGAGACGCTCCCATTACCATGCACATCATTAGTGGTATCTGAGGATTGGAAGGAGGCCAGGAGTACACCCCAACGGGTCCCACCTATGATGGTGGAAGAGGAGCAAGGAGAGAGGACAGGGACCATGTGAAGGGTCTATGGGACAGGCAAAGGCATGTATGAGCAGATGTCAGTGAGAGTTAGCTTAGAGTAGGCTCAGATGCACTGGTCAGCAATAGGGTGGGTCGCATTGGAGGGCAGGCTGCCCTCATTTGACTTTTGGCAAGCAGGTGTCGTGCGTAGGGCACGATGGTCTGAACTGTAGAAGTCATGGAAGATAGACCATGAAGAGCAGCATGGAGTGTGAGGGAATGGGGCTCGAAACCAGACGGTACCAAAGGACCCAGGAAGGAGGTGGATCTCAAGGCTACATCCACATTATGACTGCATGTTGGTAGGCATTTATATACAGAGGACGCATTAGCATGTGGTATCATTGCATGTCAGGCATGTGAAGATGAAACTTGAATGGCTGGGGGAAAGGAGAGGAATGGTATGTAAGACATCAGATGAATAGACAGGGGAGTATGAGCAACAATGTAGTGACAAAATTACTAATCAAGGGCAACTTCCATGGTGTTGGCCCATATGTGCACTGTTGCCAGTAGGGATAGTGCTGTGGCCAGATGGTGTTGCACTGAACATACTGGATGAGGCACATGGGTGCCACTATCAACTCTGCCACACACCCCCTTGACAGGCACCCAACATGAATGCTTCACACACACAACATGCACAGGGATGATACACACATGCATGTGCACTCACCGGATGATGCCTCGTAATCAGGGAGGTCTCCCACACCTTGGAGTTGTCCCTCGGTGACGTAGGATCCAGCTACGGACTCGTGTGGTGTGAGTTCTATTTCCTGTGCTGGGGACCCACCTCCAGTCACCAAGGTTGCGGCATGACTTGAGGCCAGCTTATCCTTTGCCCTGCGCTTAAGGTCATTCCAGCGCTTCTGGCAATCACTAGCTGTGCGCCTCACTACTCCAAGGGCACTTATTCTGTCAGCAATGGTCTGCCAGTGTGCCTGGCGTCTGGCATGTGTGGTCTTGGACCCTGCAACGATGACCATTTCCCTATCATGATCTGACACATACTGAACAAGTGCATTAAGTTCGGCGTCTGTGAAGCTTGGCTTCCTTGATGGGCCGGACTGTGCAGCCGTGTCTGGGGCATCAGCCTGTGCCGGACGTGCACTCTTCCTCTTGCGCTTGGAAGGGGGTGGGGATCCAGAGTGTCCTACGCCGCTGTGGACACTAGGGGCAGGAGCCGTGGTGGACTCTGTACTGGGTGTGTGTGATTGCCCACTCAGCATGGGAGTAGGTGCAGGCATTGGGGGTAGTGGGATGGGGTCAGGCCTGATCTGAGGTGCATGAACTAGGACCGACACAGTCTTGGCAGGGTGTATGAGAGGTGGGGTGGATTGAGCCACACCCTGGCTACGGGGGCCAGCAGATGACCTATCTGGCATAGATGCGCGTGCCCTGATGACACCAATGTGCACCGGTGCACGTACAGTGGACCTGCTGACCTGGATGTCAGCGATGGAATCACCCTCGGACAGGTCTGGTGCCACAATGGCCTGGTCCGACATGGGCTGATCAGGGTTGGTATCAGCCACATGACTCTCAACGGGGGGGGGGGGGGGGGCATGGGTGTCCCTGACTGTTCCTCCAGACTGGGGGGAACAGGGGCGCCCTGCAAGTCACAACCACGTCCCCTGTTGGATCCTCCACGGCCACCACGTGTGGCTCGGCCACCTTTGCCACCCTTACGGCTTGCACGCCTCCCAACCATGGCACTGATGGTATTGTGCGTATGGGAGTGGGTGTGCACAATTGTCCTGGGCAATTGGGTGTCAAAGGGGTTGGGTACCAGATGGTATTCGTACCCTAGTGCAGTGGCAAGGCTATATGACACCCCTGGGGAAAGATGACGGGTCACGCAACGCACAGGCACCCCAGAAAAGTTAAGGAAAGTGCACAATACCCCTCCTAGACCACGTGTGCTGATGGAAAACCCTGCACTACGCTGTGGCATCCAGTAACACAATGAACGTATGCGTGTCACACGCGGCCTAGATTGACCTCTGAAGGGGTAGGCTACACACGGGGCAAGCACAGATGTTAGATACGTGCGTGACTCACCGTCTGCCAGGTAAAAGAGCGTGAAAAAATAGCACTTTTGGTTGGCAACACCCCCGCCAAAAGAAGAGGTGTACGCTGTCTGAGGAGACAGGACAACTGTAGAAGGGGACACTGTTTGAGGGAACAGGCCCAGGAAAACCAGTACAAGAGGAAAAAGAGAAAAGAGCTGTCAGAGGTAACAGGGAGTACGAACTGGAAACGCCGTGAAGTAAATCGCGTGTGAAACGACAAGAAGTACCGAATTCACCCACTCGCTCTCCACGAAAAGCACGTACAAGGAAATAGTGTTCAACACTACCTTTTATACAGGCCCACACGTACATCGTCACTTACGGCGTGTACGTGCTTGGCCCATTTTCACCAATCACACGCTTTGGCACTCCTGCGTGTAGGTATCTTTTCACCAATCACACGCTTTGTCACTCCTGCATGTGGATCCTTTTTCACCAATCACGCGCTTCGACACTCCAGCGTGTAGCTCACTTTTCACCAATCACACGCTTTGTCAATCCTGCATGTGGATCCTTTTTCACCAATCACGCGCTTCGACACTCCTGCGTGTCCCTCACTTTTCACCAATCACACGCTTTGACACTGCACGTGCAGGTAACTATTGACGCACATATGCTGGTGACGGGTTTTCGCGCGATGAGTGGGGGGTTTTCAGGTGCACATTCACTCCCTATCAGGCTGTCCACGCGTTCTAACACGAAAGACCACGCTCCTGGCCAGGAGGCCAAATTTAAGTCCCCAAGAACCCTGAGCACGCTCCCACCTGCCATCGGCTGCTGCCTGACTGCCTGCTGGCCACGTGCCCCACAGTGCTGGTGGGTGGGGGTGGTGGGGGCCTGGTGGAGGGTGCCCCTGGTGGATGGGGGTTGGGGGTGGTGGGAGACATGGATGGGGGCCTGATGGCAGGTGCCCCTGCACTGCTGGGGGGTGGGGGTGGTGGGAGACATGGGTGGGGGCCTGGTGGAGGGTGCCCCTGGTGGATGGGGGTGCAGGGGGACATGATCAGGTGTGCAGGGTAGTCCACTGTTTTGTGGGCTGCCTGCAGGGGCCGGGGAGGGTGTACAGGGTACACCTGTGGGGGCCCACCCAGCCTATTCGCATGTGATAATTCCCACGCACCCCTGTGATACACGTACCCTGGCCAATCGCGTGTTGAACTTCCCGCTACCCCTGTAATACACGCACCCTGCCTGTTCGCGTGTGATGATTCCCGCGGACCCCTGTGATGCACGTTCCCTGGCCTATCGCGTGTTCTACTTCACGCGTCCCCCTGTAATACACGTTCCCTGGCCCATCGCGTGTTGAACTTCCCGCTACCCCTGTAATACACGCACCCTGCCTGTTCGCGTGTGATGATTCCCGCGTACCCCTGTGATTCACGTTCCCTGGCCTATCGCGTGTTCTACTTCACGCGTCCTCCTGTAATACACGTTCCCTGGCCCATCGCGTGTTGAACTTCCCGCTACCCCTGTAATACACGCACCCTGGCTGTTCGCGTGTGATAATTCCCGCGTACCCCTGTGATGCACGTTCCCTGGCCTATCGCGTGTTCTACTTCACGCGTCCCCCTGTAATACACGTTCCCTGGCCCATCGCGTGTTGAACTTCCCGCTACCCCTGTAATACACGCACCCTGGCTGTTCGCGTGTGATGATTCCCGCGTACCCCTGTGATGCACGTTCCCTGGCCTATCGCGTGTTCTACTTCACGCGTCCCCCTGTAATACACGTTCCCTGGCCCATCGCGTGTTGAACTTCCCGCTACCCCTGTAATACACGCACCCTGCCTGTTCGCGTGTGATGATTCCCGCGTACCCCTGTGATTCACGTTCCCTGCCTAGTCGCGTGTAGTACTTCCCGCGTACTCCTGATTTGGAGATTGCCCGCTTTGCTTTCCTTGTTTGCCTGCCCTGTGAAGTGGTCCGGGGTTAGCGCAGCCCTTAGCGATGATTTAGCGCTTTTGATGGCTTTTCCGTGCGCGAGGGCGTTCTTGGGGGCGTTACTGGCGCTGCTGCAGGCTCGCTGCGATTCTCTGCGCCACGGCTGTTTTGGGAGCTTGAAATCCATGAATACGCTGTGCGCGGAAATCTGTTTTAGCGCACGTGCCTGGCGCAGACTATCGCAGGCGCACGCTGTGCGCCAGCCGCGTGCGCTACTTGTGCGCTGGATTCTATGAATTAGCCTGTAAGTTGGATGTTACTGCTTGGAAAAGCTAGCCCAAAGACTTCCCAAAGGAGAAGTTTTTGGTGGAGGAGGAGATGTTTTGGGTGGGGAAATACTTGGTAAGAATAGCCATAGAGATAAGCATGGCCAGTGGCAGACAATGGATGTCTAAATAATCAAACAACACCTACAAGCTGTGTATCCCTCCTCACATCTCCTCTCCATCCTATCTGTACTCCAATGGAATAGTTGTGCCTCATAGGTGGCGCTTAGCATAACCTATTAGCAGACACAAAAAAATAAACAAGACCCATGGGGCGTGACTTATGCATGCCAAAAAAAAGTGGCCTGTGCCTCTGCCCCCAAAAATGACAGGTAGAGTGGACAGACAGTGTGGAGGAGAAGCCTTGTCCTGGTGCTCATACAATTATATAAAGAAAAGACAAGACGGAGCATTCAAAATCTTAAAGAAATGTTATGGGAGAGCTAGAGCCTCAGGGCCCGATTCTCAACTGGTGTTAAGTACCGAAAATGTTGTTAAAAGCATTAACAACCTTTTCGGTACTTAAGACCCATTCTGAAGGTGGCGCATTCTTCCGAAGTTGGTAGGAATGCGCCACTTTTGGAATACATGTGGTGGTTGCTAGGATGGGTTGGAAACCAACCTAGCAACCACCACATTCGTTATCTGCCTCTTTAGACTGGTATTCTTGAGGCACTCATCCAGTTTTTTATGTTCGCTAAAGTGGTGCAAATATACGGTACCATTTTGGTGCCGTTATTCTGGAGGAGTGCCACAAGAAGCCAGTCGCAGTGGAGGTAAACTGCTTCCACGATGGACACATTTCTTTACTGCAGTCCACCCATGCAAACATATGTTAAGGAATAGCATTGGATTAAGCATTGGATATGTCTCTATTAGGAAACGTTTAAATATTTAAACGTATCCTAATAGAGACATGTCTGCACCCTTGAGCTCTTTTTGGCTTAATATCATGACAAGCTGACCCAATACAATGCGTTACCATAGGTTTGCATGGGTGGAATGAGCCCTGGAAAGAATTTCCAAAGTGACCCCATATTAAACATTTTTTGCAAGCCCAACCCTGAACATTACCGTTCTCAGCAGCATTTTTGTAAAATAACGAATATGTCGTTATTTTACAAAAATGCTGCCGAGATTTGAGGATTGCTCCCGTTATGCAAAAAAAAGGAGCATTGCTGAAGATGCACTGTCGTGCACTACGAGGCCAGCCAGGCCCACTTGAGAATAGTGGTGGAGCCTGGGCGTCCTCAATTTGGCACAGTGAATCGTGCTCTTTAGCACATTCACTGCGCCAAGTTAAGAATCGGGCCGCCAGTGGGAGCGACTGCAAGTGCTATATGATGAATATGTATCACAATTCGCCTCCAGGAAGAGTCTCCTCTTACGCCTGTGCTTAAAAGACTTACAACCTCATTCTCCTAAATTAAGTAATACCATCAGCGGACATAAGGAATGTCCGGGTCAACAAAACTGTAGGACCTCATGCTGGGCGCCCCTACCCACTTTCCCCACTGTCTCTCAGACTCCTCGCCTGATAATCAGAGGCTGCACAGATTACAACAATGTGGCTGTGAGTCAATGGGGAAACAGATCTACTGAACTTCCATGTTCAACATGCTGCCTCGGTTGCGTCTTGCCGTTTTGTTAATTTAACTGATTTATGGACACATTGCCTACTTGAACGAGTTTGCCAACTTCTCAAAGTGTTATTCACAATCAAAGAGCCTGATTCTGATATAAGTCTGTAAGCGACACTCTCTGCAAATCCTAATAAGGATAAATCACATTCATATTGTGCCCCTTAATGTAATACTGGGTTTGCAGTTGTTTCAGCCGACCAGCTAGTTTGTGGAATAACCATGAGCTTTTTTGGGCGATTTCATTTGCGTGTGAAAGCACTTGCGGTAAGCAGCTCAAACCACTCAAGCTGCATGCATGCCAACATGGCCTATTCCAATGGTGAGATTGTAGTCCAGTCCTGGTTTTAACTCTGCTTTCTGGGGCTTGTAGTCCTGGGTTCGTATTGGGAAAATCCAGGACTACAAGACAAGTTAAAACCAGGATCGAGCAAGCAACTCCCAAATGGAATAAGGCATTTTGGCATGTATGCAGTTTTGAACATTTGGCTCACAGTTGAAGATACTGAATGCTAAGTAGGACCCAGACTTCGATGAAGTATGCTACCTCTGCATATAAGAAAGAAAGACTTTAAAGAAATCGATGGGTTGTTACAAAACTTCACCTGGGAAAACAAACAACCACAGCTTAAATCGTGGAAACTACAGCTACCGTGTGAAAAGGGTGGTCTAGGGATTCCAGATTTTGGGCTGTACCATCTGTAATTTTCTACATCACACTTGTTACTGTTCCTAGAGGAAATCCTAAATGATTGGGCTAGGTCAGAGTCTAGTCTGAGCATGCCTCTGTCTCCTGAGGCACTACTGTCATCAAGGAACATTAAAGGATATATAGCGTCGGAGACGATTTCTGAGGAAAACATGGCAGAAAATGGAGGAATTGACAGGGGAAGAAGACACAGTCAAAGCAAGTTCATCTATTTGGATGAATACAAATGTGTGAGTACATGGGAAACGGCTTTTCTGGCCAGACTGGTTCCTAGGCGGAAAAGAATGGATAAGAGACGTAATAAAGACAATTAATGGATTCCATTTAACACTTTGGCTGCCACAAAGATGCTACGAGGTTGCACTTATAGTGTATACCGCAGATTAAGACTGCCATTTTCCAAGCTAAACGTATCGGATGATTTAGCCCTAAGAGGACCTCTAATGACCTTGAAATTGAAAGGACAATGTGTGTCGAGAATGTACAAATTGTTCATGAGTTTTAGGCACCCAAACGAGACACTTCTCAGACTTGGATTGAATGCTTGGGTGTGGAGATGACAACAGGGAAGTGGGAGAACATATGTAGAAATATTGCACTGACTTCATTGAGTGTTGGGGAGAGAGTCTGTCAGGTCTAAATATTGAATAATGTATATTGGACTCCTACTAAGATGTTTGCAAGATGAATGAGTGATACAGATTTATGCTGGGGCTGTGGGCACAGGGAGGGGTCATTTGAGCACATGATCAAATGATTGAGGTTGTATTGGCTAGAGGTGACTAGAACAATGATTAGCGTCTTAATAACAGACATTGATTTTGACTTCCAAACTGTAATCTTGGGGGATGACACCCTCGTGGAGGAATTGAGCCACCCTCAGAGGTGCTGGTTCTTTAGGGCTGCACGGTCGGCAAAGAAAATAATTCTGAGAGAATGGAAACGTGTCACTGCTCCTTGCATATGCACCTGGATGGAAGACTTATGTAAAATGTCTCTGATGGAGAAGATTATTATGGGGAAAAGAAAAAAAAGGTACCTTTATGATGGAATATGGGGGAGGTTTATGGAAATTATCTGATATTTGGGCTTGTGTTTGGTGCCTGACCCTGTATGTATTAGCTGTACTATATTGTAATTATATATATTGTAGTGTTTTGATTATATTGCATTTTGAAAACAAATAAAACTGTAAATACAAAAAAAAGAAGTCGTACAGCAATTTCCAAATTTACCCACACATTGGACATGCAATAAAAGTGCTGCCAAGCATTTGCAAATGACCAAATTTACAGCTGACCATTTTTAAAATACCCTCATTGACTTATCCAAACTGCTGCATGAGAAGAAATGTGACCGTAGTGCCTGGTATTTATGAAGTACAATTCTCAGTTCTGTCTTCTGACATTTCCAAGAAGAGTTTTAGAACTGCAGGGGCCCTTTTCAAAAGAGTGCTTGGGGTTCCCCTTTCCTCCAGCTGGAAAAACCCACCTGAATATATTAATAACAAAAATGCCTTGATTGGGTGCTGTTTAAGGCGTTGAAATATAAAAGGTCAGTGGAATATCAAACACCTGTCTGCAATCATCACTTATATCCGACCCAGGACGAGCAGTGCAGGCTTGCATCTTGATCCGCGGCTGCACTGCCCACCAAGGCCTCAATATGTATGGCGGAGACGGAGCTCCATCCTAACATGGCCACTAATGCGTACCCCATATTCCTGGGAGACCTACTCCCTCATCCGGCCTTCATGGAGCCTGGTGATTGGCTCTTGATTGTCATATTTATGGAGGCAGTACCAAGCCAGAAGACGAAGCCAGCTGTGTCTGCCTCTGAAGGCCGACTCTTAAGGCCCAGAACACCTGTCTGGACATGTCCGGGCCGAGAGGGTTTACGGTCCGAACACCAACTAAGGTATTTGCACTACTCGTCTGATCGTTATACTGCAACCCCTTTCCTGCCTTTATTAGTACCCCACTACTCTGCTATCATGCCCCCCCGTCTTCCTCCAACCAGCCTGCACATCCCTGTGCTCCGGCGTACTTCGCACCCTACTGCAGTGAGCCCAAATTCTGGCATTAGATCTAGAATTGTACCAACCACCTTCTTCCAAGCAACCTGCACACCCCCTGTGCTCCGGCGTACTTAGCTCCCTACTGCAGTGAGCCCAAACCCTGCTATTAGATCTAGCGTTGTGCCAACCTCCTTCGTCTCACCAGCCTGTGCACCCCTGGTGCGCCTGCGTGCTTCGCTCCCTACTGCAGTGAGCCCAAATCCTGCTTTTAGATCAAGCATCATGCAAGCCCATACTACCTTCCCATGCAATGACTCCACAAGGCTCTGTCATCTAAGGACCCGTAAAAAACCGGCATGGGCCTCCCTACCGACACTAACACACTGCAGAAAGGCTAGATAACCCAGGTCGGGTCTAGCCAAGCTGCCCTGTCGTTAAGCATCTCACCCCTGCCCAGTCAGCCACCTCCCAGAATGCCTAACGTGACCAAGCTGACCCCACTGATCCACTGTGCACTGCCCACAAGGCTATGCAAAGGCACTCTGCACAGAGAACTGGCCACCATGCATACTAACCGTATGAAACCATTAATGCCTAGCCCGCCTTCAGCACCAAAGCACAGTGCCTTTGCAAGTGCCTCCCCATCTCCCACACATACCCACAACCCCAACACTGCACTAAGGCATAGCACTGATTAAATGCCAGACACAAGCACATTAATGCTACACTGCCTCCCATGAATATAGCAAGCATCTTGCACAAATGCGTACCTTTCAGTCACTCTACGCACACCATATCCTCCACTGCCCAACAGCTTAGCTTCCCAGAAAATGTAACAAACCCAACATCCGACCAAAGCAACATTTTCAGGGAGCTAACACCTCTTGTCAGACCATTGTACCACACCACAAAGAACCCTACCAGCCAACCACCTAATGGCAAGGTCAGAAGCAATAGGCCTTCTAATACTATCTCACCTCAACCCCATGTAGATAGGATCACCTAGCCACCCACTGCTTAGCAATCCCCCTGTCCTCACTTTAAGCAGTGCCCTGATCAATGCCAGATCTGTCCAAACCCACCCCCTAGACATCCATGACCTCATTATCGCCAACAATGTGGACCTCCTGGCTTTTACAGAAATGTGGCTACACAATGCCTCCAGCCCAGCCCTCTCCGTGGCCATTCCACCAGGATTCACCATCCACCACAGCGATCAACTTGGCTCCAGAGGCGAAGGAGTGGTCCTGATTGCCAAAGACAATCTCAATATTTGAAAGTTCTGCACCACTCTGATACTCAATTGCGACCTGCTCTCCCTCAAACTATCGCTGTCCCATACCTCCACCATCACAATGCGCATCATGTATCGCCCCCCAGGACCTTTCACCTACGTGCAAAGAGTATCTCTTGCATATCCTTAATTCCAACATTAAGCTGACCTTGAAAACCATACATATTAGGCAACACCAACCTTGGATTCAATGATAAGGCAGACCTTAAGGCTACATCTATGCCTATACTTTGAACACCTTAGGATTCATACAATGTATCACAATACCTATTCACACTAACGACCGCTCCCTAGACTGACTGGCAGATCTTAACTGCCACGTCTCTATCTTATGCAACATACCATGCCCGTGGTGTGACCTACCACGTTATTTGGTTTTCCATTTCCACCTCCAGTCCACACATTTGAACGGGCCCTCCCCTACCACCTTCTATGTCCAGAAGCTCACACAACCTCTCCAAAGAAAGAATCTTGCCTCCTATTAGACGACCTCCAGCCCACCTTGCCTCCCTGCACTAACCAAGTCATGCTAATCAATATATACCTCAAAACAATCACGAATGCAGTTGACACCATCGCCCCTCTAGCTCCAATCGAGCTAATAATCGAGAGGCTGAAGCCAAATGGAAAAGAACACCCTCAAAGGCCATCAAATCTCACTTCTATATTGAGGGCAAAAAATACAAACAGGTTATCTTGCTAGCAAAAAACACAACCTACAACACCAGAATTACCAACGCTAAGTGAAACACTCATAAGCACTTTAACATTCTTAGACAGCTCAAATCCCCCTCAGTACCACCCGCTAAACTCACTAAAGACGAGGCGTGGTGCACCAATATTCAGAATGCCCTGTTAGGCAACATCTCTAACCTTCACAAAAAAACTCACACAATTTTGATTCAACATGGTCACTGAAGCTGAAGTAACCTCAATACTAAAAGGCCCAAAACCATCTAGGTGCAAGGGCGATCCCTGACCAGGCTCACTCATTAAGGACTGCTCAGAAGCCCTGACACCCTTTATCACCACCTTCATCAATGCATCCTTCTCCTCTTGCTTGGTCCCGCCAGCAACAAGCAAGCATGGGTTCTTCCTCTACTAAAAAAACATCCTTGGACCCTACGATACCCTCCAATTACCGGCCCCTTCCTTCTAAAAATCTTGGACAGAGCAGCGTACCTCCAAATACAGCAACACTTGGAAACCCACTGCATCCTAGGAATGCACCGATCTGGTTGCATCAAAGCTTGCAGACTGTTCTTCTATTTAGACAATTGCCTTACCATTCCCCGGGCTGTTATAGGAACGAGATTTGACTATTGCAATGCTCTCTTACATCAAAGAGGAACATTAAATAAAATGCAGGTTATCCAGAACAACGCACTATGCGCCCCCTCAACATCCCGAGGTGAGATCATGTTGCCACTGTGAGAAGAGCAGTTTACTGGCTCCCGATACGAGAGCACATTACATTAATGGCAATCTCTCACCCACAGATGCCTCGCAATTTCACAACGATACAATCAACAAGACCTGCCAGAACCGCTTTGCCACCGCCTTATCACCACAAGCGTTAGACTGGCCAGAGCAGGCTGCACCAGCTTCCCAATCATGGCAGCAAAACACTGGAACTCACTACCACAAGCCCAGAGATCTGAGCAATCCTACTGGATTTTCCGCAGACATTTGAAAACCTGGCTCTTCACCTAAGGACCGGCGAAACGTTCAGTCACTGGACTCACCAGTGTCACTTGCTGTATAGGGACCACTGACCACTGTTACAATGTTTATTTTTACGACTAATGTCTACACTTTTACTAGTGTAATGCACTTTCGCTCCTAGATGCCTATGGGTTAAGTGCGCTGATACAAATGGAAAAATAAATAATTAATTAAATGAAATGGTAAATACATTTTTTGGAACATCCCAGAGCACATCCTTAATTACACAATCAATATAAGCAATGGAAAGACTAAATTCCACATAGATAAAGCACTTCAGGTGGGGAAGGCAGCCCTGCGGTGCATAGGTGCTAATACAGAATGTTTCACAGCGCAAATGGCAATGGTGCATTTCCCTGGTGTTGTTGAGGCTTCAAAACATGAGCCACCTTTAACTTTATTAAACTCCGAGCAAGTTCCCTGCCTCCCACCAATGGGCTGAAAGCAGGTCACGAGTTTTTTGATTAGTCAGCATTTTTTGGAGCAGTCTGTCTTTGGGGGGCAACTGCACAATTTAAGCGATGCAGCCTTTAGTTTGTGGGACTGATGCTTTCTTAGGTAATATGTGCATACCTTCAAACCAACCTTGTTGCTTCTTTCTGTGGCAGAATCATAGATAGCAATGGACCGTCGGGGTTAATAGCTGTGGATTACCCCGAGACAGGCATATTGGTATCTGCACAACAGAAAAAGGAAGGCAGCCCTATGGTGAGCAGGTACACTAAATAACTACTTAGGAAACATTAATGAACTTCCTTCATCAGAATGAAAGGGGGCCCCACAAGAAGCATGGGGCCCATTTCAATTGAAAAGGCTAAAATGCCCTAACACCACGCCTGCTTGCCTGACTTTTGCACTTCTTTAAGGAGTCCATTAAGAATGTAAAATTAATTAGAATCCGCACTTAATAAAGAGATTTACATTTTGGCAGAATCATAATGTGTATGGAACCTTGATTTATTGCTTTGTAAAAAGGGTGCACAGTTAAACTCACCACCTCTTTTGCAAAGCGATGGAATTACATTCGAACACAGAGGGACTGATTCGGAGCTATGACTAAAATTTTATTAGAAAGCCCACATTCTCCCCTCCAGTTTCCAGCACCAGCATTCTGAGATGCGTTGAGTGTTTCAAGGGAAGCTGTTGTGCACCCAAGCCACAAAAGATGTGTATTTCCATCCTTGTCAGGGTCGCGTGTGCAAAAGCACTTCCAAGTACACTACTCAACATTTCTAATCATCCAAAATAGTAAACAAGCATTCAAAATACTTCTGACATTTTCGATAGCTAAGTAAAGAGGGCATGGCGCTTTCTGGTTTAGTTGTCAAAATCAAAGTTGCAAACCTATTCAAAAGAACACAAGGTTTACTTAATTTTATTTTTATTTACATTTATAAAGCGCACAAAGTGGCACTAGGGCATCGTGGCGCTGTTACAAGCAAGGCTTACTTAGTTATAGG